>NC_044308.2:96208801-96865308 GCF_007474595.2 Lynx canadensis
GCTAGGGCATTAGAGATCCAGCTCTGATTTAGGACTGGATGCAGAAACATGTGGTAAAAATGTGTAAGGTATAGGGCATGTTCTTTTGTAAGGAAAATACTTAAGGTAAAGTAATTGCGAGGTCTTCATACAAGATAGGATTAGTCTTAATGGACACGGGAAAAGCAGAAACATCTGTATCCAAGATGTGCACACTCATTTCAATTCATCAAGATGTCTTTACTACAATTATGTAGGTCTCAGTCTTTCTGATAAATAAGGGAAATTTTACTTAGTACATCTGGAATGGTTGTGAATTTAACTTACATTGTAATACAGTGCTTGCCATATCATATCAGAATTCATTGTCTTTTTTTTTTTCCTGCAAGATTTTCAAGATGTAAGATCTTGTAGAGTAGTCATAAGAATAGAAATTTGGTCCACAGAATTTGCCTTGAGCTCAGAAGCTAAAACTTACAACCTGTCATTTACCTTTTTAAATCAAGTTCCATTACAAGGAGCCATCCTGTCTCAATTCTGTTACGAAATACTGCATCATTCATAGATCAACGTCAGAAGCACAAACGACTCCAGTTATTTTAAATAGGAAAGGAATTAAAACAGGCATGTTGGTGTTTACAATATTAGTGGGAGTTCTGAGGGAGAAAGTTCTAGATTGGATCATCTAAGAATGATTCACAAAATAATGCTGGATTGCTCCACAGAGGCTTGCATTAGTGTGTGCCTACGGCGAGAAGCGGCAGTCATTCCTGATATAACTACTTCTCCCATCTGGGAAGCTAGAGAATGGACACTGGAAAGACTTTTGCTACAGAATGACTTCATGTCTCCCCTGTATTACTTACCAGACCTAACAGCAAGAAGTTGTAGGAAATAGTCTTGGGGCTCATTCCATCCTTCAAATCTCAAGAGTACATCTCCTTGCTAAAAATGTACTTTATTTCCAACCTCTTCTAATAGGTAAAAGTTAGAATGGGGGGGGGGGTAACTTTACACTTAATCCAGACTGTCCAGGAAATAAATAGAGTCTATATCATAGTAATTCTATCCCCATGTAAAAATACACATGAATTGCAACTTATTTAATGGCCATTTCTTTTTCTCCTTGGACTCATATTTCCAGGCAGTTTCCTCCCAGAATTTGTTAATATATACATTTATAAGTTAAAAGTTTGTAGTAAGTATACATTTATATTTCTCTGCAAAAAATTTACGTATATAAAATGAATTTAAAATGTATGCAATTACCATGTTGCTTTAGAGTGTCATCTTGAATAATTATTCTGAATTATGTTATTATTACAGTTGTTACTGAGATCATATTTAATCCAAGTAACAAAATATATCCTGATTTTGAAATATAACTATCAAGTCATGTAAAATTACATACGGGAAGCATTATAATGGGTGGGTAGGTCTTATTAACAACTTTTAATGTATCCATAAATTAGTATTTTTTAAATGTTAGAATGAAACATTATTTCATGTTCCTTAATAAGAAAATGAAAAGAGAGGGTATGGGCACTATTATGAGTGGCGCCTATGGAAGGTGCCTTAATGATTGTTGCTAAGTCCATTATCTCAGTAGAATACACAATGGAAACTCCAGCATATTCCTATTAAATTAATCTAAGTCCAACACACTTATGGTGGGAATGAATAAATACAAAGATAAATAGTTGTGGAATGACAATGACAAGGTGTCTTATTCCAAAGAGAAAACAAATTTATATTTCCATAAACTTGTCAAAAGAGGCATGAAAATGTGTCTTCTGGGACTCATAAAAATGTTAAGATATATTACTACCTATTTTAAAATGCAAAGATAATATTTTGGATTTAAATATGGATTTTTTAACCACTTCCTCCTTGAAATATGTAGCAGGTGAATGAAAGTGTTCACCAAACTTTTCCTCATTACTCAGAATTGTGAAAATTAATAAAGGATATGTGTTAGCACACTTTTTACAAACCTGGAATATTTAGGTACTAAGATGGAGAGACACTGTCTTAATAAGCATCACTCATTTGTTATCTGATTGACATAGTTGCTGACACCTGCAATTTTAGTGGATACACTCATTGCTTTGTCTCACAGGAGCAATGAATTGTTTCGCAACAGAGAAGTTCATTGACATAAAAAAGTCTCTTCTCATGACTATGGAGAGTGGAAGAGTGTTTTTAAAATAAGCAAATGGATTTATGCTGATTTTCACAGCAAAGCCCTTTTCATTTTATGGCTTACTGTCATATTGTACCCGGGAAAGCATTTATAGAAGATAGAATAGATTGAATTCATGTCAAGAGCAGTAGATGATACATACTTCTCACAGCAAATGACTTTAAAGGAAAAAATCTCATTAAGCATGTTTTTCATCAGAGATTAATGGATATCGAGGTTTTCAATATACCTCTTAATCTCAAGAAAATCACTAGACAAAATTCTATTTTGTTTTAGTGTTAGGATTTGCTGCCAGTTCCTAGGTTACATCAGGAAATTCTTATCTCTAAAAGGTAATGGTTTTAATATTTTGGTCATTCTATATAAGTGAGAACAAAATTTAATTCAGAAATTAAAGAAACAACACTTTCTGTTTTGATATACCTATAAAGTTTCCCTTGTTTATAAGTGTACTGCTATTTTTGGCAGTACAAATAAATTTTTATATTTGAACAAATAAATTTCAGTTCTATAGCCTTTTAATCTTGAAAATGGACTTTCAAAACATGTAGCAGCTGAAAGCTTCATTGTGCAGCCTCATAAATAATCACATAATCCACTGGCAGAGACATAGAAATGGAATTGAAATAGCATTTTGTAGGGTTAATTTAGTTTCTGGTAAATGCTGAAAATTATAATTGTTTTTTTTTATGACTATTTTGAGAATACAGTTGTATACGGTTGAAACAAATTCATTCCCCCGTGAACAATGCAGATACCCTAGTATCCCAATGAAAGAGAAGGTCACGTCTTCTTATTTAGAATAACAAATTCATTTTATTCCCCAGATTCAGAAAGGAATTTTAGTGTTATCGGTTTTTAATCACACAGTATCAATGTACTCAAGTGCGTACGCAAGAGTCAGAGAGAAGCTGTTTCCATCTATTGCTTTTTATTTTCATTTCCTTGCCTCTCTGTCTCTCTGTCTCATTTGATCTTTCACTCTGTGTCTGTTTCTTTCTCTCTCTGCCTTCATAATTTTTTTCTTTTAAAAAAAATAATGTTTATTTATTTTTGAGAGAGAGACAGAGCATGAGCAGATAAGGGACAGAGAGAGAGGGAAACACAGAATTTGAAGCAGGCTCCAGGCTCTGAGCTGTCAGCACAGAGACCGATGTGGGGCTTGAACTCACAAACCACAAGATCATGACCTGAGCCGAAGTCGGACGCTTGACTGAGCCACCCAGGGCCCCCATGATTTTCTTATATGATTTATGGGAAAGTATATTTGCTCAATTTTGAAATAGAATTAGCAGAATATATGTGACTATGACATACGAAATTTTAAAAATATGAAAAGTATGTATGCTAAAAAAGTCTCCCCATCCCAGACACCAAATTTGAGCCTTGACCCATCACTTTCAGGTGGTTCTTTCCTTCCAAGAAGTAACCACTGATAAACATCTGTCATATAAAGTTCCAAAAGTTTTACTTGTGAATGCCAATATACACAAGAAAAAATTGCCTATTATTCTATTTCATGTTCATAACCACTATTAACATTTGGATGAATATCTGTCCAGAAATTTTGCAGAGAAAATGTTTACTGACATATCATAGAAATTTACTGAAGGTAACGTTAGCTGAAATGAGGAATTTATTATGTGGATACAAGGTTTTCATTGCATTAAACTTAAGACTACAGCTAGGGCTAGGGCTCCTGGGTGGCTCAGTTGGTTTAAGTGTCTGTCCAATTTCATCTCAGCTCATTATTCCTGGCTGGTGAGATCGAGCCCCGCATCTGGCTCTGTGCTGACAGCTTGGAGCCTGGAGCCTGCTTCGGATTCTGTGTCTCCCTCTTTCTCTATCCCTCATCCACTCATATTCTGTCTCTCTCTCTCAAAAATAAAAAAAAAAAATTAAAAATTAAAAAAAAATAAAAGACTGCAGCTAGGACTGAGACATGAGCTGGATTCACAGACCAGAATGCTCTGGGTTTTTTTTTTTGTTTGTTTTTTGGGCTTTTTTGTTTTGTTTTGTTTTGTTTTGTTTGTTTATTCAGCCTCTGATATTTTCTTCTCCCTGAGTGTTAACATTGTCAATCTCTTTTCCTGACAGATCATCTCTCTCTGTTTTCCAGACATGGAAACAGAGGTTTTTTCTGACATCCCACAAGTTTACACATTACAGACAAAATTATAGAATACATTCTCAGAAGACATTTTGAGAAAGATGTAATTGGTCCAGACTGGCCAAATGGTCATGGTTGCCTGGATTTATCAGGCATGGTTGAGATAAGAGTAACGTTCCATGATCTATAAACAATGCATCCTTACAATGAATCCTGAGGATTTGGATAGAGTGATATTTAAATAGAGCAGTTAATTTTCTGCTAAGAAATAATTCAATATATGCCTTCACTAATTATTAATTTTTACATTAACCTCAAAAAGATGGGGATAAATAATGTTTTTTTTTCAATTAACAATATGTCCTTAATATATTTCTATCTCAATACATTTTACATCATTTTATTAACCACACAGTAGTTTACTATATGAATATATCACATTACTTAACTAGTTCTATATTTGGCATTTGGGGTACTTAAAATTTTCACTCTTCTAGGTAATGTTTTATATATAGTCATGATTATTTTCTTAAGATAAATGTTCAGAGGTAAAATTGATAGATTAGCATACATATGTTTTTACAGATTTATATGTTATATCTCCCCTCCACCAGAAATGTGACAATTTGTTTTCTCACCAATATCTATTCCTTCCCCATACATTGACATTATTGTTATTTTAAAAAAATCCCTTGATCCTGGGATGCCTGGGTGGCACATTAAACGTCGGACTCTTGGTTTCTGCTCAGGTCATGATCTCAAGGTTCGTGGGTTTCAGCCCTGCATCAGATTCCGCTGACAGCACAAAGTCTGCTTGGGATTCTCTCTCTTTGCCCCTGCCCCGTTCATGCACGCCCACGGTCTCTCTCTCTCAAAAGAAATAAGTGAATTAAAAAAAAAAAATCCCTTGATCTTAATGTAATATATATTTGGCAATACCTATTTGAAGCAAACATTTTCCTGATTATTTGGCCTTGAAAAACCTGTGTGATTTTTCTCAGAATCTAGAGAAAAGGTATTTTTCCTTGGCTGTTTTATTCCTAAAGCCCAATAGTAGGTAGCTTTTTGGACACAATATGTGCCCATTCAAATAATTGGACTTCCTCTTGCGGTACTGTCGAAGATGGTAGAAATACAGAAGTAAACTTTCTCCCTGCTTTACTCTGTTAGAGACCAAATGACTTTTACAAGCTTCTTCAATGGTTAAACATCTTTGTTTAAATAAGCAAAAGCAATTAGGCATTCATGTATGCCTTACTGGTCTCAGAGATAACTTTTGTAGCAAGGATATAATCACATTTATTTACTCTTGTCATCGTTTGCATTTATCTGGAGATGTGCTCTTTCAAACTATTGATTTAACAACTTGGTACATTTAGTTCTGGAATTGGTTTAGGAAAGACGGTGAGAAATGGAAATTTTGATAGACTGACTTAATGCTATTTGATATTTTCCCTACTTTTTGAAATATTGCTATTTCAAGTTCACCAGTAAGAGTAGCAATGTAATAATTCATTTACCTTTATAACATGTATTTAAAAATATGTGTCATCAATATTTACATGAGAGATAATTTCATCTGAAAAAATCATTTATCTTTTAAAAATCCATGATAACTTCTTAATGGCAAAAGTAACATGCTTAGTAATTTTTTATTAAAATAGCTTTTTTAAGATTTAAAACTGAATATGACATAGAATTTTGAATATTAAGATTCACAATGAAATAGACATACTATACATTTCCATTATTCCATTTCTAAAGATTTTAAATCTAAATTAATTTACAACTTAATTTTCTATGTAACTTTGAGATTCTAATTTTTATTGTTTTGGCATTGTGAAAAATTCTTTATTTGAAAGAGTTTCTTCAAAGTCTTGTGAACTTAAACCTCCTTTCAGAATTCCAAAAACAATTAATTCCAGACTTTTCTGGAGATTTCATAAAGGTGGTAGGCATTCATCTATGTGGTAGCATTTTGAGAGTTCCCAAGAAGGCTCCCCTGTACAATGTACTGCTCTGAAATGCATTTTTAAAAGAATTTGATTTGCTGTAAGTCAGAATTTTTACTTTATGTAAGGTCTGGAAAAATTGCTTGAAACTGCAAAACACACCTTAAGCCCAAAAGCTCTGTTAACACTTCTTTGGGTCAGGCCTCATATTAGTGAAGAAGATAGACTATTACATGAATTCAGAAGAAATTGTAATACTAGGACTCGGTTGGGTATGGTAGAAATCTTGGTAGCTTGGCATTTCTTTTCATTTCCACCCCAGCTTTAAAAAGTATGTCTTTATAGCATGTGCATTTGCCTTCTTGCTGTATCTTGAGTGTGTTGATTGTTGGTGGGTATGTATGAATGTGTATGTGCGGATGTTAGCAGTGAAACTAGCCATGCCATTGGAAAATTTAGGCTTTATCACCCATGCTTCTTTGGAAGACCAGAATGTTCACACTTATACTTTAGCCTTTTTTTTGCTTTTCCAGGAAGGAAAAATGAATGGTAACATGTTGGCTAATTTATATGATCTTGCATGGCATGTGACTCATCCCCACAGAGACCATTACAAAGAGGGCTGGGCTCACCACCAGATAGTTATTTTACCTCTTTGCCAAATAGCAAGGAAAAGAAACTGAGAATTAGGATGAAGTCAAAAGTTTATTTTTGTATCAATGCAATTTATTTTTGTGCATAAAAAATCAGGAAATGGTCAGATATCTGGATGAAGGGGACTTTGACAATTTGTGAGTTCATTAACGATCATAATTTGGTGATTCTGAGTCATAGCGCCTGTCCTGTGTCACTCATGGCAAAGAATTAGTAATAACAATGTAGTGTATAATATTTATATTTCACTGCACTATCATGCTAGCATCTAAAAATAGACATGGTCCATTACTAATATATTCTGAAATTGGATGGAAATAAATGAATGTTTATTTAATTATCTACTATTTGTGAGTTATAGTGCTATGTAATAGAGAGATCATCATCCCACATCTTATGTAGCACACACATTTTATATAAAACCTATTTTTAAAAATTACATTCTCACTAGGACGCCTGGGTGGCTCAGTCAGTTAAGTGTCTGACTCTTGGTTTTGGCTCAGATCATGATATCCCAGCTTGTGAGTTCAAGCCCCATATCAGGCTCTGTCCTGCAGAGCCCACTTAGGATTCTCTCTCTCTCTCCCTCTCTCTCTGCCTCTCCCCTGCTTGTGTGCATGTACTCTCTCTCTCTCGCTTTCTCTCAAAATAAATAAAGTTTAAAAAAATCACATTCTCACTACATTATTTCCTCATACTTTTAACAGGTACAAGTATTTGATTAGACAGACATGATTTTTCCCATTTGCTATACATGCACGTTTGTGTGCCCTGGAAACAAATAAGAAAGAAATGCCATTTTAAGGTCCTTTTGAATAACCAGCATGGGCAGTGGAAGGAAGTGAATCAAAAGCCCTCCTACTACTGAAGTAAAATTTTGGTTAAAGTAAAATCACAGTAATATCACATTCAAGCTTTTAATGCCTGTATTTGTACATGATTCAATCATTTTCCAAAATACATATTACAGCCAAATATTAGTTTTAATCATATTCTTTTGGGGGCATGTTGTGTTTAATTGCCCATTTTATCAAAGACACTTTTCCTGTGGCAGCCTCTTTCCTTTCCAGTGGGTTTGAACTTCAAAGTTTTACACTGCTGAAATTACAAGGCATCTTTTAATTAGACAACTGTCTTTGTTCTCTATTGGTGCATATGTGTTTCGCCTGCTAATTTTGTTAATGATTCTTCGTATGATATTGAAATTATTAATGCAGGTCCTGGGGGCAACTACTAATTGGTTTTCTATACTATAGATTGGTTTACTTTTTATAGACTTTGTAAAAATAAAAGTTTTTATCTGTAATATCTGGTTTGTTTTAAACCGGATAATTATTTTGAGATTCATTTATTTTGATGCATGTACCCCTAGTTCATTCCTTTGTATTGCTGAGTAGTGTCATACACAACAGGGTGTTTAATCACTTGCCTGTTGATGGACATTAGAAACTTTACAATTTGGGAGTATTACAAGGAAGTTGCTATGAACAATCCTGTATGTCTTTGTGTGGATGTACATGTTCCTTCTGTTGAGTAAATACCTAGAAATGTAATGGGTTAAACATTTAAAAAATTTCCATTTACAGTGCTCTCCATTCCTTTGTGTTGATCCATATTTCCTTCTGCCAGACAAGGAATTCCTAACATTATTATTTTTTTTAATGTTTATTTGTTTTTGAGGAAGAGAGAGCGCATGAGCAAGGGAAGGGCAGAGAGAGGGGGAGGCAGAGAATCTGAAGCGGGCTCCAGCCTCTGAACTGTCAGACACAGGCTCAGAACTGAACACAGTTCAGGCTCCAACCCACAAGATCATGGCCTGAGCCAAAGTCGGAGGCTTAACTGACTGAGCCATCCAGACGCCCCAACATTATTTTTTGTAGTGAGGGTATGTTTTTGATGAATTATTTAAGTTTTTATAGGTCTCAAATGTCTGTATTTCATTTTAATTTTTGGAAGATATTAAAAAGGGTATAAATTTTAGATTGTCAGGTTTTTTTTTTCCTTTCAATACTTTAAACATGTTGTTGTATGATTTTCTCTCTTCCATTGTTTGTGGAAAAAAATTTGCTTATCATCCTTGTCTTTTTCCTATACAAATATATCTTTTTTGCTCTGACTGCTTTTATGATTTTCTTTGTAAAATTGTTTTGAGAAATTTTAATTTGATGTGTCTTGGTGTAGTTTTTATGTGTTCTGTTCTTGAGATACATAGAGCATAGTTTTGTTTCAATGCATGGAAATCTTTGCCCCTCTTTCCTTCACTAAAATTCTTCTTCCAAGATCATCAATGTCTTTTTATTCCAATGGCCACTACATAGGTCATCACTTTTCATACATCTTGCCCTCTAAGCGGTGTTTGAGAAATGTATAACTTTTTCCTTCTTGATATCCTATTCTCCTGATTTTTTTCCTTTATATCTCTGGCTATTCCCACTCTATCTCCTTTATGGGTGATTCTTTCTCCCCTTTTCTTCTTTTACATATTGGTTTTTTGTATACTTAACTAATCTTCTCTTTTCATACTGATTATTCTTGCTGATTTCCCTTGTCTCCTCTTACTTCAATAATCATTTAAATACTGATGACTATTTCAAAAACCTTTGCTGAATTCCAGGTACACAGTTCCGGTTGTTTACTGCACATTTCCTCTCAGATGTTTTGCAACAGGCTCCTCAAACTTTGCCAGTATCACATTGAGCACACTATCATCCTACTAATTTTGCTATTTCTCCAGTGTTTTCTGTTTCTGAGTGTTGAGTAAATGTGCAAAATTACCATCTGCCCTTAATTATCCTCTTTGGACTTGTCCGTTGAACTACTTGATTGAATGTACCTGCAAAACCCTTTTATATTTGGCCTAATTCCCAGCTCCAGTTTTTGTTGGCTAGTAATGTGTGTGGCCATCCATAGTCTATAAGTGACCATGAATAAATTGCTATGTTGCTATCTAAATCTATTGGTAACTTTGCATAAGATTAGAGACAATATGCTTTTTTCCCCCAATTTATCATCCTTATCAGAGTAAAGGTTTATAAAATTATAATCTGAGATTCAATTTGTTGAATTGAATTTGCTAAGAATTCAGTAATTATTTCTAGACAGTGTTATTTATAGGCACACAGAGTTATACATGGCTTAAAGTTTTTAGGCTATGTGTATTTTATCAAATTCACCAAGTATTGTGTAGCTTTTTCAAGATTCCAGCATTTATTTACCTTTTAGCTGGACTTTGCTATTTTTTTTTGAAGTAAAAGTTTGTTTTCCATTTAATGTCATTAACCCTACATTAACATAAATGACATTGCTTGCCTTTCAAATTCTATTAATTAATTAATTTATTTATTTATTTATTTTTTTATATATATGACATTTATTGACAAATTGGTTTCCATACAACACCCAGTGCTCATCCCAAAAGGTGCCCTCCTCAATACCCATCACCCACCCTCCCCTCCCTCATGTTCAAAAGAACATTTTATGACATTTAAAGAATATTAAAGTTGTGCATAAATTCTCTCTGCATAATCGTGTTTATGTTGCAACAAATAGAGTTGAATTATTATTCCAATTTGAGTGTTAATGGATTTTAACACTTTCATATTGCTATATAAGCATTTATGTCATATCTTTTATGGTTCAAAAAAATCTTTTTTCATAGTCAAACAGTTGTCAAGAATAAGTTAATGTCTTCTTTCTTTGACTCTCATTTTGTTATTTACTTCTTACAAACAAATTCTATAGTAATGGCAAAAATGATAAATATATCTACACTATTTCTACCACTCAAATAGTTAATTAGCCTGGAAAAAATGTAATAAGAAATCTTTTATTGTAGTGTTAATGGACTATGTTAAGCAATGGAAACGTACTTTAATACCACTTTTTTCCAAAGGAAACTCACTGTGAACATTAAGGACTTGTTTATTCTACAATGATTTGGCCAGTGTATGTAAGATTTGGTATATTCTTTATAGCAACAAAAGATTGAAACAAAAATCATATAAATACCTTGCATTCAAATAACTTGTAATCTAGAAGTCAGGTTGGATGAGAGAAGAAACATTGATATTTATAATACATGATATTAGGGTTAACTTGGACTCATATATTTGGTATATCATAAGGAAATTAAAGTTAAATGGCTGTGTGAACAGGTGACACAGAAAAATCCATAATGGATCACCTCCAATTTAGAGTCATAACAAAATAAATCTTATGGAATAACAGTTAAATCTTCATTAGGATTTTGTTAGATAAAAGTTTGGGAATAGGTCAAAAATATATTTGTATAAATTGAGGTGTGATCACAGCTCAGGAGAAACAGTTATTATATTTTTAAAATATGTAGATTTTGAATTATTAAATAAATAGAAATCAAGATAGAAGAGCAATTTAGAGAGATGTTAAGATGGAAACCTCAGGGGCGCCTGGGTGGCGCAGTCGGTTAAGCGTCCGACTTCAGCCAGGTCACGATCTCGCGGTCCGTGAGTTCGAGCCCCGCGTCGGGCTCTGGGCTGATGGCTCAGAGCCTGGAGCCTGTTTCCGATTCTGTGTCTCCCTCTCTCTCTGCCCCTCCCCCGTTCATGCTCTGTCTCTCTGTCCCAAAAATGAATAAACGTTGAAAAAAAAAAAAAAAAGATGGAAACCTCAAATGAGATTTTCAATTTGTTGGACAGTAGAGAATCTACCACTTAGTCTTTCCAAATATGGAGTAAACACAGTCAAAGTGATACTTTTGGAGTCTAACTGATAACATTGTGCTAAATTCACCAAAGCACGTGAGAGTAGGAAATAATGAGAATCTGAATTGAGAGTATCAAAATAGCTTGCACATTAATTACAAACATGGTCTTCAGGATGGATGTCCACCAACAAATGATTTGTGAGAGTACTATTGAATCAAACCTATATGGCATTGAATTTATTTCCTTCTAGGTATTACCTGATATCTGAGCTAACCCCAAATGTTTTGTTCCTCTAGATTTTGACCAAACAGGCATGCACCCTACCCAGCTACCAATGTATATCTTTAATTAGGCCATATCTCCTTAGTGTATATCAGGCCTGAATTTTTTCCCATGAAGCCATAGTTTTAAGTTAAAGAAGAGAGATTACTGCAGCAGATGTAATAAATCTCTGAACCAACTGTTCGTGTAATTTTTCTGGGCCCTCTGTAAGTGCTTGGGTTCAATTCTGACAACACAATTTTTATCATATAATGGAATGTTGATGCTCCTGCCCAAAATGATGAGTTGGTGAATTGCACAATACCCATTTCATGATAAGTAGCTGTGGTCATTTGGCCATTAATTTCAGTTTCAGTTACTGCTCAGCAGCATGCCAGAAAGTGAAACGTTTCAAATAGTGAGCTCTTTCATCTTGACATCTTGGCCTTTTCCTAGAACCTAGAAGTTCTGTGTTGTGACTCTCTAATTGAGTTTTGCCAGAGATTACATACGGAATCCTTATTAAACATGGATATTAACTATAACATTAAATGTGATCTTGGACTACAGCTTGGACCTAACTGGATAATGCCTCCAGACTTTATTGGGGTCTCATACAAAATTCTCAAGCTTCCAATTCACCTGGAAAATTGATGGAAAGAATACTCCCACATGTAATATATGCTTTCACAACTTATAGAGGCCCACACACTGTTATGCCTTTTAAAGGTCAATAGAGCAAGGTACAATAATTTAATGTGAGGAGTTCAGACTAAAATATTCTTACTAAAACATGTGCAAAAAACTTGTCCAAAGTGCTTTTTAGTACATAAAGAGAACAGATACAATATTTGAAAAAGACTTCCAAAATTTCTTTCCTTTCCCTGATTAAAAAAAAAAAAGGTTCAAAGTATGGTTTTGGTGTAACATGATTTATATCCAGTTACCATCCCTTAATTTCCTTTATGTTTACTAACCTTAATATATTATTTTTATACTCTGTGATAGAAAATTTCAACTATTATTAGATAACTTCAGGTAGGTTGGCTGAAGAAACACAACTCAGGAGAAAGTATAGATGGTGTAGTACTATTTGCTGAAAACAAAACAAAAACAAAAAGCCTGAGAAAACCCACTTCAATAAAAACTCAGTAGAGCATCAATTATCAGTGATTAAATTAGATGTTAAGAACTTCTAGATAATGTTATCTTTAGAAGCCCAGTATGAGATATCATTAGATTACCCAAGCTGCAAAGACAACCAGACTCCCAGCATTCCTCTAGCAATATAGAGCAGCAATTATTCCCAAGTGCTAATGAGGGTTAGACTTTACTGCTTTCAATATGCTTATAGGAGCTTACTCTCTTGACTATCCCCTCAGTTATATTAGGCATGTGACAGTAATTTGAAAAGACAAAGTGAATATCTTATAAAATGTAATATAGTGTTTTAACTGTTGAAGTGGTTTTATAAAGTAGCCAGATGGCAGGATTTTCTTAAAATGATAGGTAAGTAACTGGAATAATTATAAAAATGAATGGAAGTAAGTTTCAGGTGTGATGAAAGGAATCAGATTGGTTAGGCATATTCAAGGTCATGTGCACTGTAGCTAAGATACAACTATATTTAATGAAGGCCATAGCAAGATGAGTAAAAGTTTAGGCAAAATGACTTTAAAGGAGGCTACATTTCAGTAGGCTTCCATAGGCTCATATCAAGATGTAGCAACGGCTTTAGTAAGGTTCCTGGATGATTGAAGAACATTTTCCTAAGTGACAGTGAATACTAAAAGGACTGTAAAAGCGGTAAAGCAGAAGTAGGATTGCCAGGATAAGAGAAATTACTGCCATTTACCTGGAAAATTTCTCCTGAGTGTTAGGTTTATCAAAAGTTGTTCACACCTGGAGAATGCTAAACTCTGTTTATACAAGGCATGGGACTCTAAGTTGATTTTCTCTACTAAGGTGGTAGTGAAGGCCAAGGCCTATAGGCAAAACTGAGGACCTTGGTATTAATAAATAAGCAAAGAGAAAACATTGGAGATGTTAATTAAGCTAATCAAATTCATTATTTTACTTCAAGAAGAATACAGAGCCTTTTCTCTGTCTCACCCTCTCTCTTTCCTGCTCTTATTCTGTTTTCTTACTTTTCCACCAGAAAACCTTTGAAAAGGAGATAGATCTTCATGACTCAGGGAAATAGCTATTTTAGCCATTTTGTACATTGTCTTGTCCCCATATATTTACATTGTTTGGAGTTCAGACCAGGAGTTAATAAACTTTTTCTGTACATCATCAGATAGTAAATATTTTAGATTTAACAGGCCAAAGGTTCTGTTAAAACTACTCAACTCTGCACCTGTCACATAAAAATAGGCATGACAGTATGTAAATGTAAATGAATGGGCATGGCCGTGTTCTAATAAAACTTTTTTTTTTTTTTTTTTTTTTTTTTACAAAAATACGTGACAGTTTGGATTTAGCCTATGGGCCACAGTTTGTAGACCCTTGGTTTAAAACATAGACTAAACTACCGTAATAAAGAGATCCCCCAAATATAGTAACTTGGCAAGATACACATTCACTTACCTTGAAGATAATGTTCCAGAGTTAAGCAGTTTAGGACTGGTCGAGAAGCCATGCCATCCTCAAATCTGAGTCACTCACAGCCTCTCCCTTAGGTCTGGATTTGACGCTTCCTGGTCCAGTGATTAATAAATTAATATTTCCGGTACCGCATTGCTAATACATGAGGGTGGAGAAAAAACAAGAAAACCATAAGAACAATCAGAGAAGCAAGACAAAAAAGGAAATAAAAATAAAACAATATTTTCCCCTTTAGAAAATGGAAAAATTTGAGGTGTAATTGGCTGATAACATACAGGGCAAAATCATGAGGCATTTTTTCCATAGACATGGAGTTAAGTTCCTTCTTGAGACTTAAGACCTCCTGTCAGGGGGGAGCTTTCTTGCTTATTGTCCTTTGTAAACCTAAACTTTCCATTGGAATAAATCTTCCTTTTGTATTATTCCACATATCCACACATGAGTTAGACACAGTACTGTCTCCTTTGCCATATTACACATTTCACACTTCCTTTCTGTGGGCTTGGGCCCTGATGTTATCTTAGAGGTGGAACCATTGGGTTTTATAAGCCAAATTTCTGGTATGGTTAACAATATAATTCTTTTGAAAACTCAGAAACTTTCCAGTTTATTTGTTTTTAATCAGTTCTTTGTGAATGTAGACGTAGCTCAAGATATATTTGGACATAGGTTTTAAGCCAACATTCCCACAATCTCTGTCTTCAATATTAACAGTATTAAGCACACAGTTAAAGATGATATTGTGTGGCCACATGTGTCTATGTAAGTCCTGGTCTTTAGAATATCTGTGAAGTGACATGTGCCAAATATGGAAGTTGCCTTCAGAACCAAATGTGCTCTCTTCTGGTTCTTTCTTCCTCCTTCTGAGTATGAGATTAACACCTGGTCCGGCATGCCTACTTCCTAGTGATTGCATGATGCACAAATAAATGGTTGTTTTGTTTAAACCACTGGCTTTAGGTCTATTTTTATAGCCACCTGGCCTCTACTTTAGCAGCAAGGCCATAGTGCCTTCAGAGGTTGCTTTTGTTGTTTTATGATTTCTTAGCCAACCAATTCATTCACAATCTGTTCACTTAATATAAATAGAACTCAAAACTGTATTAGTAATAATGCAGGGTATAGATGCCAAGGGCATAAAGTAAGAAATATGGAGAAAACAACTATTTTACTATATTTGCTTATAATGTTTATAGCATAAGCAATAATGTAGTTCTGTTCCAAATGGCTTTTTATATATGTAGCACTCTTAATTTTCCACAAAATTCTTCTGAAGCAATGTAATGAGTCAGAAGTTTATGCAAAATATGAGTAATTCATTCCTCCTCTTTATAATAATGGGAAGACTTGTATCCATCTTCTTCTAATAGTCTCCGAAAATGGATTAAAGCCACAAACCACCTATGCAGGCACGGCATGAAAGAAAACTATACTCAGGTTGTATGCCTATGCATATCAGTATCTTTAAAATCATATCTTATTGATGATGACCATATTAATATTAACAACTGATTTTCTTGGGCATTTTCTATGCACCATATTCTGCAGTAAACAATTAGAAGGTATTTTAAAAGGAAATGAGACTAAGTTTGAGCTCAGCTAGAAAGAGACAGAGTGGAGATTTAAATTTTTAACATCTGAGATATGGAAAAATTCAACGGACTCAGTCATGGTTTTGACAACTGAAATGCATAGACAGACTTTCATCTTACAATAAAGATTACTTATCTCTTCATTCAGATCTGATAATTACAAGTTTATTATTATAGCTGATCTAGCTTGAAAGAGTTTTTCCTCACTCAGAATGTTTTGTAGGTTGTCTAGGTAGCCAGTTTTAATTAATAATAAAAAGTTCCTCCCGGGGCGCCTGGGCGGCGCAGTCTGTTGAGCGTCCGACTTCAGCCAGGTCACGATCTCGCGGTCCGTGAGTTCGAGCCCCGCGTCGGGCTCTGGGCTGATGGCTCGGAGCCTGGAGCCTGTTTCCAATTCTGTGTCTCCCTCTTTCTCTGCCCCTCCCCCGTTCATGCTCTGTCTCTCTCTGTCCCAAAAATAAATAAAAACGTTGAAAAAAAAAAAAAAGTTCCTCCTAAAATCTTTCTAGGTTTAAGATAGTATCTTTCTTTATATCTTCCTTGTAATATTTAGATTTAAATGCTGCATGAGAAATCCTGTGTTGATTAAAGAAGCAGTCAACGGTCAATATATCCTATTCTCCCATAGGGACCAGTGAGTTGTTTTATATTCAAAGAATGTTCTGTGAAAACAGCAAGCAGTGAGTCTCAGTGAGATAGTGAGCAGGAGCTGTAAGTACACAGTGTCAGATTGTGTAACACTAGCATGAGAATGCAACAGAATCCGCCTCTGAAAGTCAAGTGTAACTGAAAGTAAGTCAATGGGTAAGGTCCCTGCAATAGGAGGCCTAATATTCTAAGACAGGTCAGAGACCAAATACGTGGTCTGGTTGGGAGTAAGGTAGGGGTCTAGAAAACTAAAAGAGGAAATTGTTTACCTCCAGGTTTAAGATTTAAGAAATGGAATTTTGCCATGTGTGCCTCAGTAAATGATCTGTGTCTCATTCATACTCTCCTTTCTGAATCTTTCAACTTGGAGAAAGAATTTTGGAACAGCTGTGAAAAATTGGGAAACTGAAAGTATATTCTGTGGCTTTAAAGCCAAAGTAGTGAGTTCCATCCCAAATCTGTCTCTAGGTGAGTAAAGGAGAAGGCTGGCTCTTTTCTTAGAGGAGGCTTAACTCTTGAGGGTCTAAATATAATTTGTTTGTTCAGATAACTATCTCCAACTATATTCTAATGAATCCTCCTATCATGCTGGGAAGACATCAAGATATCTTGGCTCCGTTTCAGTATCTCTGTCACCTTGTGTTAATAGAACAGCTTCATTTCTGTAGTTATTTGTTTATTTTCATGTAAAGATTTATATGTAAAATTTGGTTATTTTCATTTTAAAAATTATTCTCAACTCAGTTCAAAGTTTGGTCTTTTCTTGTACCTGAGGTCAGATTACCTCCCTGGCTGTGGCTCCCTGAAATAAAAAAGGATCTGATGTGGCTTTAGAACACTTCTTCCTTGTCTCTTTTCTATGCATGGGCTCCAGGGTGGTGCTCAAGTTGCAGGAATAGGGATTAGGCCATGGCAAGGTCTTCTGACTCCCAATGAAGGTCTGACTCTGATTTAGTCTGTTCTTATTGATCTTTATTGATCTCTGTTTAGGTGACAGTCTTCACATGAGCATGCTCTCGGTATATGCCAGCAAGTTGAGCATGCCTTTATCAGTAGCTGCCCACAGCCCCTTCTCCTCAGCTAAGCCCACGCTCTTCATTATGAAGTCACAGACACAGCTGAAGTTTTTGTTTCCCTCATCCTGGGTCCCAGACACAAGAGAAATGACCCTCCACTTCCTTCTCAGGCATACCAAAGCCACTTCCCCCTTTATCTTTGTGGCACACACTGGCTCAACAGTTCATCCTTATTCAGAAATCAGAGGTGGACACTACCATTCAGTTCGAATATCATACTTTTCTTTCCCTTGGTAGAGCAGAAGAATTAATAAGTCATAAAAGCCATAAGGCCAAGCTCCCAAAATGTTCTTGGGAGCATTTTCTCCACCTTTTGCTCTTATCTGGATGCCAGAGGCATCAGCAGGTTCTAAAGCTCCGCAAACATGAAGATGGAGAATACGATTACTGACTCCACTGTTTGCAAGTATACTTAGTCTTTGCTCGCAAGTGATTTGGGGGGCCATTTGGCTTTAGGCCTCTCATCCCTGGGCCCTGTACTTTGTAAAAGGTGGATAACATTCTCAACCATCTTCTTATGCTAGATTGAGGGTAGAGTTAGGAGCAAGGAGCTGAGTTATTAAACTTCTTAATTAACCCCAAGGAAAATTGTCTGCTCTCACCTGCTCATAGCATTTTCACCTAAGACTATTGGGTACATAGTAATTTTGTCCTCAGCTTTAGACTCTAGGACAATAGGCTAAATCCCGTTCCATACTCTGGAAGACCTCATTAGTCACTTCGAGATAGAACCCTGATGTGACTCACTTGTTCGACTAGCTATTATAGATGGCCAGAGGAAATTGATATTTATTCTCCCATACTAACACCACAAAAATAAAACCCTCTTGTTCTCCTACAGAGCATGTAAATCTCCTTTTGATTGGGAGGGAGTGCAGACTTCTGTTCTTCAAATATAAATAATGGAAGGAGGGTAGCGGTAGAAATCACTTTAATGAGTACAAAAGGAATGTGCAATTCTTTTGACAACTGAGAGAGACTGAATTCTTAAAATGAAGTCATTAAATTTCAACACTAGAAGAGACTTCAGAGACTATGAGTCCAGCCTGATTTTCCATCAGAGAAAACCAAAGTCCAGAATGGAGAAGGATGTGCTCAAGGTTTCCCAGCTATATTGGAAAGACGAGAACTAGAAACAGATGACAAATGATTTCCACAGAAACTCTAAAGTTGTTTTGTCAAACTGCACACACAATGAGCCATGTATGCTTCACTGGAATAACACACTCATAGTTATGACAGGAGAAATAGTAAAGCACTTGCCGGCATCAGTATTGAATACCATGCGGTCAGGAGAATTCCTTCATTGCCTCTGCCAGGATGAAATAAGCATCAGTGTCCATCACCTGCCCGGCTTTTCAGACTTACTGATGGAGCCTCATAGAATCACTCAAGGGTAGGTGTCATGTATATTCCAGAGGGTAAACAATATGAGATTTTCACTTCCTGAGTATATGTGTCTGATACTACTCATCCTCACTAAGCTCTAATAGTCAAGATATCGAAAGAATTTCAGTGAGGGAAAACAGCTGCCTAATTGAAATACTACCCAGCTCCAGCAAAACTTCAAATGACATAGATGAGGGTGAAAGAGAACTGATGGTCTTTGTAAAATGAAGGCATATGTTAATTTTTCTTAAAGTGTGAATTTCCAATCATCCTATTAAACACTTTGACATAACTTAAATCTACTTTCTCTTCTTACCCTTCACATTGTCCCTGTAAGAAATAAAGCTCATCCAGAATTAGTCTCAATGTATATTTAAGGGATTAGAAATAATAATTTAATCATCTATCCTGTCATGCAAAATGGCTAACTGTAAGATGGCATCTTTTATATTGGTTGTAGTCTGCTTCAAATAATAAAAACTGTGTTCTAATGAGCTGACATTTCCATCGCCCTGAAGAGGTTCTGTAATTAGGCATCTAAAAACAGTGGCACAGTTATGCAGTTGTAGTTATTTTTAATTGCTTTATTCCTAATGAGGAAGCATTTTGGATTAACTTGCAACATTTGTAGTGGGTGAAGTAAACATCTTGATAAAAATGATGTTCTCAAATATTTCCCTCTATCCCCAGATAAGTAAAAGGTCATTTTTCTTCCTTTTTATTTTGTTAACCAAAGGTAGTCTTCAGCCTTCACTTGGTTATTCAATAAAATTAGCTAAAAGTGGAAACTGCTGAATCTTTTTCACTATGTGGAAGCATTTTGGATGACTGCATCATTGACAGATAACAAGCATGAGGCCACACATATTTTGGGTAAAATGGGATAGGCAATTAGTCATACAAGTTCATTGTATATAATGGTTGTGTCTGAAAAAGGTACACTTAAGACCTATTTACACTGATATTCAAATTATTATAAAATGCTGAAATTACACATAGATTTGGGTAGCCTTCTAAGTGCTTTCTGGTTATTAGTGAGTCCCTGAATTTATATCTCAGTAACAATCCCACTTAGATTCTCCTTAGCATGCCTCCTTAAGCTATCAGATTTCTCATGTTCTCTCCAATGTGTCTGTTAGAATACCTACTTGAATGCCAAGGGTAAGTCTCTCAATTCCTCTAAGACCACCACTAACATGAACGCCAAGGTGGTGGTAAGCTTTGTGAAAATGTAGGAGAATGGGTCTCTTGCCAGTTTTGTCACCTGAGATCCAGAAATAGTACTCCTATGCAAGGGATTTTGTATTAGTCAGGATTCTCCAGAGAAACAGAATCAATAGGAGGTGTGTGTGTGTGTGTGTGTGTGTGTGTGTGTGTGTGTGTGTAAAGAGATTTATTTTAAAGGATTGGGCTCACATGATTGTGGAAGTGAAGAAGTCCCCCAAATCTACTGTCTAAGGCCTGAGAATCAGGAAAGCTGATGATGTAAATTCTAATCTCAGTCTGAAGGCATGACAAGACTGATGTCCCAACCCGAAGACCCTTAAATAAAAAGGATTCATTCTCTCTTTTTTCCACCTTGTGATCTATTCAGGCCTTCAGTGGATTGGGTGAAACCTGTCCACATTGGAGAGGGAAGTCTGCTTTACTCACTTTATAGATTCAAATGTTAATATCACCCAGAAAAGTTTTCACAGATGCAACCAGAATGATATTTAACCAAATATCTGGGCACCCTGTGATCCAGTCAAGTTGACACATAAAATTAACCATCACTCTTTCCTTGAGTTGCTGGCTTTTGCTTCCATTATCATGTCAGTAACTTCTCAGACTTCAACCTCCCATGACTCCATGAGAACAAGAAACTTCTTTCTTTCTAACTAGGCCCAGAGACATCTTCCTGTTTTTATTATACAGAATTTTTTTTCTTTCCTTAAAAAGCACTCACTAAAAGGATAAAAATCTGCTTATAACATAACTATGTGATCACATACCATAGAGGCACTTCGACCCTAAAACCCAGATCTATCAAACTTAACTTCTTATCTCCAAAAGACCCAAACATATTTTTTCCAGAAAAAAAAAAAGTGCACCTGAAGTTGTAATAATGTCTCATTGTCTCTTTGGAGTAGATTTGCAATGAGACTCTTTACCTCTTGGAGCCTACTTATTCTTAGACCCAGAATTCTGTTGTTTAGACACAAGGACTTCATATGAATACAGTTTCTTCAAGAAGAAAGTTCATCATACTATGTCCTAGGAGGGGAAACTCTGCCCTGAAACAAGAACAGGGGAAAATTTATTTCCCTCCTAAAAAATTGATACAGAGGTTTATGATATCATCCTCCTAAAATATCTTCAGATTATGACTTCTATGTGTATCACATTTTAATTCTGAATTCTCTGGTGTCCTGAAATTCATACATAAATTTTTAAGAGTAGAATGAAATAATTAAGAAAGTGAAACATAAAAGGATTTGCTTTCCCTTGGTAATGCCTCTCGTCTTTGCTAATCAACTCCAGAGACAAAGATGGAATCCAGTCTTTATTTCTAGGCAGTCCATTTCTTAGATTATTTGTTAATGTCTTATTGTCTCTCCCTATGGTTTCAATTTTAAATTAAGGTATGCTTCCCTAGATGGCTTTGCTTGAAGAATTTTCTTTATATAATCACAGATACTCATAAAACCAGCCCAATGCTGATTAAACCATAATAAATTTCTTCAAAATGCTATTGAAAAAATTATGTTACACTTGCCAAACTACTTCCTTAAACTTTGGAAAGATGTACACAAGAAAAGAACCTAATAAATCACTTAGGTTCTTCATTTTATAAATCAGAAAACTATAACATAGGGAGGCTGAAACATGCCCAAGCCCCCGAGAGATTGGAGAATTGTGGCTAAACCTCAAGAGTTCAGTTTCCCAGAACCACAGTCTTCCGCATGAAATATCATAATTGAGTATACAGAGTTTCTGAAACTTGCCAGGATAAAAATGTTATAGTTAAAGGAATGTGATGTAGGTTGGATTACAAAAGATAAAATCACCCCTTTCACTTTTTAAAAAATATATATAAAAAGACTAAGTCCTAGCTCCTTTTAAGTAGAGAAACAATTGAATTTTAAATATCTCTTAAACATTGCTAAAATATTTTAAAAACATGATTTCCATCAATGTGACATGCCTAACTAGAGAAGTAAAATGGATTATTCAATGATAAACATTTATATATATATATATATATATATATTAAAAACTTTAATCTTTGGCATATTTCACTTAGCATAATGCCCTCTATGTACCTCCATGTTGTCACAAATGGCAAGATCTCATTCTTTTTTAAGACTGGTAATATTCCATTATATATGTTATATATATAATTCCATTATAGATAAATGTGTGTGTGTGTGTGTGTGTGTGTGTGTGTAAACCATGTCTGCTTTTTTCCATTCTTCTATTGAGGGATACTTGGGTTGCTTCCATATCTTGGTCATTGTAAATAATGCTTCAATAAACATGGGGTGGATATACATCTTTTCAAATTGGTATTGTTTTCTTTGAGTAAAGACTCAGTAGTGGAATTACTGGATCATATGTAATTCTATCTTTAGTTTTTTGAGGAAATTCCATGTTTTCACTTATATGTGAAATCTAATTAACAAAATAAATGAACAAACAAAAAACCAGATTCCTAAAGATAGAAAACAAATTGGTGATTCCAGAGGGGAAGTGGGCAAGTGGATAGACGAAATAGATGAAGAGAATTAAGAGGTACAAATTTCCAGTTATAAAATAAGTCAAGGATATGAAAAGTATAGCAGAGGGAATGTAGTGAATAATATTGCAATAACCTTGCATGGTGACAGATGGTGACTACACTTATCCTGGTGAGAGTTGAGAAATGTAAAGAATTGTCAGATTAATATGTTGTGCACCTGACACTAATAGAACAAAGTATGTTAATTATACTTAAAAAAACCCCTTCACTCCCTCTAATACATATCGGTTTCATTTGCTGCAAATAACTGCAAATTCAGACATATAAAAAAGGGATATGCTTTAGAGAATAAGGAACAGAGCCATAGTTTATTTTTAATAGCTGGCAAATTGACAAACAGAATTGCTTCCCATCATCTCATCTCTTTGGAATAAAAGTTAACAAACCCAAGACAAAATGAATCTCTTGTGGTGAGGAGAATGAGAAGGTTTTATGCAAATAAACTAAATTTTTAAGCAAATTTGTGGAAAATATCAAGTTGATGGAAGCTAGTTAACAAAGTGAAGGAAGAAGAGCCCTAGGCTAGATTATGGTAGAAAAAGACTGTAGAGCAAGTAAGGAACAGTTGAGCACACACTCACAACCACATAGAATCGCACACACATACATAGACACACCACATTTATCTAAGATTATGTCTCTTCATTATTTCTATACTTTATATGTTTTCATTCTTTGTGCCTAGTCTTTTTTAGCCCTTACATTCCACTATTGAGTTTCCTGTTTAGATTCATCTTTCTGGAATTTAATAATATACAAGGAATCAAATATTTTACTCACAAAAATCATTAGTTTTCTGATTACTTGCATATCTGAAAATACCTTTTTGTTTGTTCACAGATAAACTATAACGTGGCTTGCACACTAACCAAAGCTGTTTAAATGTTAGAGGTTACTCCATTTTCTTCTGGCATTTAATGTCATAAAACAGTCTTGAGTCAGTGTGACTTTTATTTCTTTCTAGGTTTGGTACATTTGCATGTTCATTTTTCTTTTCCATGCTTGAAAGATTATTGGATTAGTTCTTTGTTTTTGAAGGTTAAACATGTGTATAAACATGGATCTCTTTCTATAAAATTTATTTGTAACATTGTATGCTGGTTTCAGACATGTTTTGTTTTGTTTTATTTTGTTTTAGATAAGGAAAGATTTGTCCTATCATGTCTTAAATGGTTTCATTTGTTTTATTCTGTCTTCCAGAGATGTTAAATATTCTAAGTTGTAAAATACACAATTTTTAAAATATTATCTCTTTTCCTATAAATTCCACCGATTTAAGCTTTTTCTCTCTTTCTTGGGAGTGTTTATCAAGTCTCTTCTCTGCTTACCTATTTTGTTTTTTGCTATGTGAAGTACTATATTTATTTTACCATAATGCAGGTTATATTAATCTTGGCATTTCATATACTCATAATGTGTTCTCCTTTTTTTGGACAAACACTATTAGATCATATTTAGAACTACAGGTTATATTTTGTCACTATCATTATTTTTTAGACTTCTCTAGTATCAGTACAAAAGAAAGACCAAGGAGAATTTGTTCTTCAAAAAACCATTGAAAATGGTCTAATAAAAAAGAAGAAACATTTCTTTGAACACATCCATCATTTAGGGTCCCTAGTAGAGAGTTAAGGAGTTGGTATAAGAAAACAAAGAAGATACAGGAGAAGAAAAAGTGGTAGGTGGAAAGTTCTAGCCCTCTGTTTGGTGTAGGAATCCCTGTGAAGAGTCAACTTCCATATACAGAAATAAAAAGGAATCTATGTGAAGGTTTTTTGAGGGTTCAGACTCACCCTCCTCCATTCCCTCTTCACCACACACTTATCTTCTATGTTATAGAACTTTATCATCTTCAATCCAGAAGCCATAAGTTATAGCCTAGAGTTTTTCCCAACTGCTTTCTTAATCCTGCAATTTTCATTCCCTGTGTAGAGAATTCATGTAAGTCATGGGAAAATTCGGAGAAAAGGTGTTAAGTACTTTTTCTCATGTTCTCATCTTATCTAGAATTTGCTTATTTTAAGACAAATCATGAGGGACACCTGGCTGCCTCAGTGGGTAGAGTGTGTGACTCTTGATCTCAGAGTTGTAAATTTGAGCCCCACATTGGGTGTAGAGATTACTTAAAAAAATAAAATATTAAAAAAAAAAAAACAAGAAAGAAAGACAAATAATGGACTAGGTGGGGTTTTGTTGTTGGGGACGTCACACAAAAACTGTGCTAACAATTCAAGTTTAGGTGTCTCAAAATCTGTAGTGCAATATACGTGAATATGGCAAAGTTTGTATTCATCTTCCCTTGTATGGAGGCTATTTATTATCATCACTGTATGAGTACAATGAGCAATCAGCTTCTGTGATGGTGGGCTACCTATGAGATGACTCATTGCTAAATACTCTAAGCAATTGTTAGAACACTGGCAAATTCACATTGGCCCTTCTTACCAGTCTAGTCTATAAATATCCCTGGCATTCTGGGGAATGAGTCTCCTCAACATATATCATCATGGAATATTGACAGAAAATCCAGATTGCTACCCAAACTGTAAGGAATACAAATGAAGGATTTCCTACTTGGTTGTGTGGAAAGAAAAGAGTGTGTCATATAACGCATATCAATGAATCAGAAGACTGAAAACATAAAATAATTTGAACTAGTTTAGTGCTGAATCAGATTGTAGCAACACAAAATGCAGTGAGACAAGCATGTTTAATTAGAAAATGAATGTCATGAATTTGAGGCTGGAGGCAACAACCAAACTACTTGAAAATTCTTGGATTCCATTGCAGATATGCGGGTGGCCTGGCAATTCATATTTATATAGGCATAAACATTTACATTCTCAACATTTACTATTATCACTGACTATTTCCTATTTAATTTCTATTAAAATATGTATTTGACTAAAATTAGTGCTATTCCATTTGTGGAGATGTACTATAAATATTCTAACGCCAATATAAAATTTGCTTATTTATAAAAATGCAGGTATGTGGCTTTGAGGATTTACCATTATTTCTGGCTTTGTTAAGACATTACTCAGTGTTCAGGGCTTATGCTTTAAAAGCTGTGTTAATCAGAGTTCTCTAGAGAAACAGAACAATAGACTATGTGTAGATATATAAAGATTCATTATGGGGATTGGCTCACGTGATTATGGAAGCTGAGAAGTCTCACGATCTGCCATCTGCAAACTAGAGGCCCAGGAAAGCTGGTTCCAGCCCAAATCTAAAGTCCTGAGAACAAGGGGACCAATGATGTAAGAAGAAGTCTGAATCTAAAGGCCCAAGAATCAGGAGTGCCATTGTCTAAGGTCAGGAGATGGATTTCCCAGCTCAACAAAGAAAGCAAATTTGTCTTTTCCTTCTATTTGGCCCTGGGGGGGGGGTTGAATTATATTCATTCCTACTGGTGAAGGTGATCTTTAAAGTCTTTGTGTGCAAAGGCAAGTCTGGAGACATCCTCACAAACACACCCAGAGATAATGTTTTACCAGCTGTCTGGGCATCCCTTAGCCCAATCAGGTTGACATATAAAATCAACTGTAACAGTGGTTAACAAGTTTAAAAAGTCTGTGATCTTGTTTTTACTCATACTAAAGCACATCATTTTTACTTTATCCTTCTCATTTTTAAGTTTCTAACTCTCTGTCATCGAGCAGTGCAGGTGAAAGGAGAGGAAAGAGGAGGAAAAGCAGTCATGGTAGTAGAAATAACATTGGTAATACATTAATTGACCACTCCTGAGGTGTTAGAGCATATTCTGGATGCTGTTTATTGACTGCCTTCTTTAGTCTTCAGAAAACCCTACTATCAATGAGCCCTAAATCCAGTTTCATTTTTAGCCACCTTGCCATCCTACTGGGTAGACTTTCCACATTGAGTCACTTGGAATGAAAAATGATATATATTGTCTAATGTAAAATTGGTTTGTCTACTTATTTAATATATTTATCAAATTACATCCATGTGTCAGACCTGGGATAGGCCCAATGGATACAATAATCCAGATAAGATAGTATCTATTTTCACAGAGCTTAAAGGCTATTACATTTCATTTCAAATTGCTCATTTGTTTATCTTCTCTTTTCTATATTTACTAATTATTCAAAACTATGTTATTAAACATTTATAACATTTCAAGTACTGTGCTAGAGAAATAAAATGTAAAGCAAAGTTCCCTTTGCTCAAGAATTTCAAAATCGAATGATGCAGATAGACAAACTGGCAATTATAAAAAAAAAAAAATGATGTGTGCTATAATAGAGGAATTCTAAGGCTATTAGAGGACTTTTACAGGGCTCAGAGGCTCAGAGGAGATTGCTAAATAGAAAAGATAAGAGAACCAGGCTTCAGTGGTGATCAGGAATTAGTCACACAAATCTGAGAGAGGTAAGAACTGGTAAGATATTTCGGGCAGAATAAATAATAGGTGCAGATATATATACCGAGAGAGGGAGAGCAGGGGTCACTAGGATGATATGGCTTAAAGTAGGACGCGTGAGGAAGAGAGGTTCAAGTCTTGAGGAGAGTTTGCACCACAATGAGGAATTTGTCCTTGGAATGACAGAGTCAATTGATTTATATCACTAAAGGGAAAGATAGGATCAGCTCTGCATTATTGAAGTCACAGAGAAGATTGGATTATACTCAAGGAGTGAGGTGTGTTTGGGGAGAAATCTGGAGTTCAAGAAGAGGAGAGGATCTATTGCAGTTAGACCAAAAGAAAGAGGATGAGAGTGTAAGGACGCTTCAATTAATTTATCATTCATGCCTTCTTACAAGCCCTAGAAGAGACATGGATAAACAGTCTGACTTAGAAATAAATCAAGCAAATGTTCAAACTGCATCTGGCAGTGCTGATTACATTTATCTAGTTGAATATATATGTGCATAGTATTACCCTGTTATTTTCTGCTTTAAAAAACAAAACCACTAGATCAGTCACTTATTTTATTAGCCATTTTAAATGCAATAAATAGTACCTTACCGGTTTCTTTTACAATCGGGTGGGGGGGGGGATAAGTAAAACTTTTTGAAATAATTCTAAAATATGTGTAGATAAATTTATAATAGCTAAAGCTTTTTGTTGAGTTAAAATAGCAGGGGATAATTTGTAGACTAGTCTGAAACACATTGAAATATCATACTTTGTTTGAAAAGATTTATGGAAAATTACATATTTATCATAGCATTATGAAATCATTCCATTATTCTGCTGTATTTAACAATTTTATTTCTATGACTTTCTTTACTCAAAAATAAGAAACTCTTATTCAACCCTGACTGTTCCAGGGTATATCAAATATGTACATGATCCAATCTCTGCCTCATCATTAATTGAGGGTTCACTCTGTGACAACCCTGTAGTAAACAAATAAGCAAAATCTTTCCCTCATGGAGCTCACATGTGGAGCTGAAAGTGTAGGAAATCAGACAACTAACAAATAAATAAATAAATAAACTCTCAGGGACAAATGCTATTTAAAAAAAATAAAGCAAGTTTATATTTAGCCAGTGGCTGGGTTTGGGGGATTTTTAGATAAGGCATGCAGAAGAAGGTTTCTTGCAGGAAGTGCTATTGAAGCTAAAAAGTGAATGACAGGGAGGTGGCCATGACAGGTGGAGAGAATGACTATGCATGGCCCTTTTGAAGAAAGAAAAGCCAATGTGGCTGGAGCAGAGAAAGCAGGAGAGAACATAGGGCAGTGTGAAGCAGGAAAGAGGGGCAAGTGCAGACTGGAGAGGACAGGGCCATGTAGGACCTTCTGAACTGATTTTATTCTAATTGCAGAGGGAAGCCCTTAGGAAAAACATGATTAAATATGGTCATAGCAATTTTTCTGGATCTAGACACTAGTCTTACAATGCCAGCCTTCAGATCCAACTGGTATGAAGTAGTGAACAAATCCCAGAAGAGCTAAATCACAGTCATGATCAAAGTGTATTTACTGAGATCTGGAAGTTTGGGCAGCTCACAGCTTGGAGAGATACAAGTATAATTTCTGCCAAACTTATTTTGCTCCCAAGAATTCAGTTCACACACACTTCCAATCATTTTTAACATGGTTATTTTTATCCTTGTTTTATTCCTGAAACAACTCTCAAAAGCCTTTATTCATATATATTTTGATTCATCTCCTCATAAACTCAGGATACCACAAAAGATCTCTTTAGGTGGGAAGGAGAAGGAAATTCTTTGTGCTTCCCTTTCACATTCTTACCTACAGCGATGTTTGTCATCTGTCAAAATACAGTATCACTTTACCTTTTAGCAGCCCAAGGAGCTCAGACGAGTAACAGACAAATCCCATTCAGGTCCTCTCCATGCTGAGGGTGGTTCTTGTCCCTACTCCCAGGACACCCTCCCACACATACAATTTTAGATTTGACACATATAATAATACATCTGCAGTTGTGCCTTAGGCAGCAAACCTTTTGAAAACATGCAAGGACATCAAATCATTCTTTCTACCATCAAGGGTGCAGATGGTCACTTATGTTTCTCTTTATGGCATCTGCTACCCATCCCTGAGAGTTCTGTCGGCCCTACCTCAGATTATATTCTTACCCACAGAAGGGCAGCAGCATGGGGAAAGGAATAGTCAATATCCACTTTCACTTTGCATTTGTGCTGCTCATTTTCTCATGTACAAAATGGTACAGTGTATTCTGGCCTGAATGTGGATGGGTGTCCTTGTTTAAAAAAAAAAAATAGTTCAAGGATGTTGCACCCTTCTAATAAAGGTTGTTGTATCATTCCTCTGCAAGTTCAATCAAAAAATAACAATGGTCATGAAATTAAACACTCCTAACTACCTTTTGTTATTGTAAGGTGACAATTTAACATTTAACCTTGTGACTCTTAGCTGAACAGTAATTGATCCATTTTCCACAGTCTTCTTTCAGCAACTCGAAAAATGCTAAGGAAAAGGAAACTAACTTAAAAAATTAGCTGTGCAAACATGTTTTACCCATTATTTCCTGCCATATTTGCAAAATAAAAAAATCCAAAAACAAAAGAAAAAGGCAGATAGTTTATCATCATTATTATTACTATGATCAGTATTTTAAAGTATAAATTGTTACTTCATTTAAAAATTTAAAATATGAAATATCTTTTTAATTTATAAAATACACTTATCCAGCAAATCCTGCTATTTTTTATGTATAAAAAATAAATGAAAAGAGCTACTGATGTGACCTTTTACTCATTCAGTAAATAGTGGATGATTTTCAGAATACTTCTTATAAACTTAAATATTAAGGTTGTTTTTGTTTTGTTTTTGTATTTTCATGTAAGTTAGGTGAACTATATAGTTATTTCCTTTCTTAGAAATCATAAGAGGGTGGAAATTCAACAAAATCATAACTAAGGCAAGAAAACCACAGTGGTTATTTTCCACTTCCCACTTAGATTTCTGCCTAGGGGCCCCTGGGTGGCTCAGTAGGCTAAACTTCTGACTCTTGATTTTGGCTTGGGTCATGATCTCATGGTTCTTGGGATCGAGCCCCATGTTGGGCTTTGCACTGACAGCAGGGAACCTGCTTCAAATTCTCTCTCTTCATCTCTCTCTCTCCCCCACCCCCCTTCATGCTCTCTCTCTCTCTCTCAAAATAAATTTTAAAAACTTAAAAAAAAAAGAATCCTGGGGTGCCTGGGTGGCTCAGTAGGTTAAGCGTCCAACTTTGGCTCAGGTCATGATCTCACGGTCCGTGAGTTCGAGCCCCGCGTCGGGCTCTGTGCTAACAGCTCAGAGCCTGGAGCCTGTTTCAGATTCTGTGTCTCCCTCTCTCTATGACCCTCCCCCATTCATGCTCTGTCTCTCTCTGTCTCAAAAATAAATAAACGTTAAAAAAAATAACAAAAATTAAAAAAAAAGAATCCTTCCTAAAAGTGAGTTTCAGGAAATACAATAAGTTTGAAGATGTATGTGGTATAGTGTTAGTCTAGATCAAATAAATCATAACTTATTCTTTCCCTAGAAAGTAAGTGATAGGATTTATGGAGTAGAGAAGGGAATTTTGTTTTCATATTGCATTTCACTGTTTAATATAAGAATAATACTTTTGAGAAAAATATGAAAGTAAAATTTTAAGTTATCAACATCACAATAACGATTGGTCTTTTTAAGCTTAATAAAATTGAGCTTACTTTTGATTTTACCTTGAAAGTATGAAAATAAAATGTACGAATCTGGAAATTTTGGGCAAATATGGCCTGGTCCAAAGAAAGCCATGACTATCAAGTCTAGTCAGTAAGAGTGTCTTGGTCAAGAAGATATTCCTAGGCATATGAGACATCAAAGGTTATCAGAATGTTTCTTCACATGTTCAATTATAAGGGGGATGAACCAAGAACATAATGCCTCATCAACATAGGCGACAGTGCCTTGACAAGCCCTGCACTTCGCATAGCCATTCTTGATTATCTGGATAGTGTTGCCCTCCCCTCATGTCGGTAACATTTTTTAATGAGAAACATCCTCTCAGAAGTGAAGAAAAGAGTAACCAGAGGTGAAGCAGCACATTGTCTTGGCAGCTTCACCTGAAAAAAAAAGTCCGGGTAGGAGTTAGCACATCAGATGGGAGTTGAGATTGATGATAAACAGATTTTAGGTTATGGATGAAATTGGTAACTGATAGAAACTGGTTTTTATTCTACTGGCTTAGTAGTTCTGAGTGCCCATAAGTCAGTTGTTCCAAAGCCACATTGCTGTGTCTCCTCTAGTGCCTCTTATATCTATTGGAGGAGGGAGATTCAAATGGGAAAAGATAGATCTGGGGGTGTGTGAGTGTGCTTGAAATTCTAGTCATTATAGTAGCTTGCACCTTAGATGTAGCTCCCTACCTCTTACTATGGTCCAAGAAGTCTGAGTCCATCTGGTGGGACTATATACAGGGATCAATACGTTGAACCTCAAAGTTGTTATCACAGGAAACCTAAGACCATACTTGGATGATACATTATTAAAAGTTAATGAACCATGACGAATACTTCCAAAATGGAAATTGAAAGCTATTTCATTTATTGTTACATTTTTATGTTCATAGAATATTTGGAAATTCCAATTTCTGATTTAAGAATATAAAGGTGTTTCTCCATAAATTTTGAAAGAAAAGGCATCATTAAGCCTTTTTGCTCAAGGTGAGATGTCTTATTGTCGAAAACACACAGAATTTTAAACAGTCGTGATGTAGTTTGCTGCTGTTGGGCTATTAAAGGAAGAATTGTAAAAAAATGATTTCTACATCAGTAGAAATTATAGGGGAACTCCCATGTTTTGATGCTCCGTATTCAATTAGAACCATGAAAGCATGTTCTCTCCCCATTTTTACCAGGAAGTAACAAATATATTTCTTCATACACAAGCTAAGTTCTTGATGAGGTTAATTTCCTTCACTACATTAAATCCTCTGTAAATGATTTGAAGTCACTGCTCTCTGACAGCAGTTCAGTAGTTTATGTTCGTGATCACAATCCAGTTCCTAGTATTAATGTGTCCACATCATGAAAGCTGTCAGGAAAATTGGTATTAATGAGGGCTTTTCTGGAAAACTCAGAACAAAGGCCAAGTGTAAAATTCTGTGGACAATGAACTCTGTCTTAACTTCCATAGGCTATGCCTTTTTACCAGAATTAAAATGCACCAGCAGAAAGATTTTACTATGAACATACATTGCACTTTTGGAAAACTAGAGGGTTTAAATCTATAGTGGTGGAGGCTTTCATCTTTCATGGTGCATGCTTCATGCAATGCAAACATGCTTCAGTATGCACTTGGTCAAATTATTTAAACTTTACTGGCTTCAGGAATAAAAAACAATTTGAGCACACTTTGTAACACAGGTAGTTTATGATGTAAACGATGATGTGGCCTCTGAAACCCACCTCACAGACATGGACAGTATAAGACTCCAAGGAGTGCATAGTAGCTTGCCTCTTGCTATACAAATGTTAAGGAAACAAGTTACCAGGCACAGAAATAATACATACATACATACAAATATATATAGATGATAGATTGATAGATATAAATCCTCTACAACCTACTCTTTACACATCTACCAAAAGAGATTAGTCATTCTTCTGCAGGGGGTGAAGGTATTTCCATCCCCCCAAGTGGGATTTTTAGAAATAAATTGTCCTTGGGGCACCTGGGTGGCTCAGTGGTTAAGCGTCCAACTTTGGTTCAGGTCACGATCTCATGGTTTGTGAGTTCGAGCTCCGTGTTGGGCTCTGTGCTGATAGCTTGGAGCTTGGAGCCTGCTTTAGACTCTGTGTCTCCCTCCCTCTCTGCCCCTTCCCAACTTGCACTCTGTCTCTCTCTCTCTCTCTCTCTCTCTCTCTCTCTCTCAAAAATAAATAAATGAAAGAAAGAAGGAAAGGGAACAGAGGGGAAGGGAAGGGAAGGGAAGGGAAGGGAAGGGAAGGGAAGGGAAGGGAAGGGAAGGGAAGGGAAGGGAAGGAAATAAAAAATTGTCCTGGGGCACCTGGATGGCTTAGTTGGTTAAAGCTTCTGACTCCTGATTTCGGCTCAGGTCATGATCTCAAGGTTTGTGAGTTCCAGCCCCACGTTGGTTGGGCTCTGCACTGACAGTGCGGAGCTTGCTTGGGTTTCTGTCTCTCTCTGTCTCTGCCCCTGCCCCGCTTGCTCTCTCTCTCTCTCTCTCTCAAAATAAATTTAAAAAGAAAAATAAAGAAAAAAGCAATTGTCCTAGAGTTATATAAGTTATATAAGTGATTGTCTCTATGACAACTTAACCACTGTTGTTTCTATGAAAAGATGATCTTCAATTTCTAAAGTATTTTAAAATGTACTTTAAGAAAACCATATCCTATAAAGACTACCTGTACTCGTTCTGCCTCTCAATATTTTAAAGTGTAAACAACCTGTTTTCCATCAGTAACTTATTGACCATTTGTTTGTTAATATCTTATATTCATCCATACTGCTTCTAAGACAGTGTTCTTGCCGCTGAGCCATAAACTTGTGGATATGCAGGTGTATAGTTCATGTGGGAGTGTTAGGGCGGCTTGACCATTGCAAAGTTGTTAAAAAGAGCCCTCAAATTCTTATCTGCACCAGCCATCATCATTAGAAAAAAAATTATCATAGTTTACATGGAATTCCTTTGCTATTTTCCAGGTATAATTCAGGTTAATTCAATACAAACTAATCCAACAATGGTCAGATTTTTACGGATGCTTTACTGTTACTGAATGGTCTAGTAATGAAGCTAGTTTTATGTGAGATCTATAAAACATTTTAATACTATTCATGTTTTAAGACATTTTGGGAGCTTCTGCCCTATGTTATTCCAAACTGCCTTCTAGAATGTACTCCATGGTCTCTAACTTGGTATTCCATAAAAATAAACAATCTACGTATGACCAATTTCACTATTTGAGCATCCCTTCAAAAGTATCTGGTTTGGGATTTACTGTTAGGTATTCTGGTGATTGTCCAAATCTTATTTTGAGGATTTATATTCATTTAGGGTAAGAATTCATTATACCAGGTTCTCTTTTAAAAAGCATATGCCTTTGGGAATATTCTTATAATAAGATCCTTACCATAAGTGGATTCAACAGTTAGTTTCCTTTTTTCCTAGACATTAACAGGCAGAATATGAAAGCAAGATGTCCTTAAAATGAAGGGATACCAGGGGCGCCTGGGTGGCGCAGTCGGTTAAGCGTCCGACTTCAGCCAGGTCACGATCTCGCGGTCCGTGGGTTCGAGCCCCGCGTCGGGCTCTGGGCTGATGGCTCGGAGCCTGGAGCCTGTTTCCGATTCTGTGTCTCCCTCTCTCTCTGCCCCTCCCCCGTTCATGCTCTGTCTCTCTCTGTCCCAAAAATAAATAAAAAACGTTGAAAAAAAAAATTAAAAAAAAATAACTAAAACTTTCACTTTTGATTTCTCTATTGACAGAGGGGATATATACTTTACATTGGGTATAAAAATATCCCAGCCTTTCAGAATACATAGTTGATTATTATAAAAATTAATGGATAATACATATGAAGACACATTTTTGGAGTGATGAATTGCTCTCTGAAAGGACAAGTACAAATGACAAGTGTCTTCAAATTTAAAAATAAGTCAGCTTTCTCTCGTTTATTTGCTATACTCAATCTGTGTCACAGTGACTCAAGTTTAGTTTCCACTTAAATAACATTTCAGGAAACAAATCACATTAACTTGATGAGATTTCTTTTTACTTCATACTACTGTTTTTCAAAATTACGAATTGCCTGTCTTGACACAAAGGCATCTATGATGATTAACTTGGCTGTTTACTCAATTATTTCTTTCTAAAATTAGAAATTTCAAAGTGCTTTTATATTTAAATGACTAGCACTCCAGCAATACTGCTGATCAATCATTTGAAGCTAATGATTAAAAACAGTAAATGTTCTTCTCCTCTCCAGAGCTACTCTAAATAGTGTGTCAAACTCAGCAGGTTCTATTTATCGTCACTGCATTTTAACATGAGCCACCAAGTATGAGGCAGCATAGATGAAACAATGTTCTGGGTGATTATATTCTTCACTTACTATCTGCTTTAAGTGGTTTTAGAAAATGTCGATTTCTCAGTTAACATATTTTATTTAGCAAGCTGTGTTCTTTTAGGATTTGTTATTCCCTTAAAAAAAAGTTTTGTACTTTGAAAAGCTGCTTGTTCATGTTTCAGTACAGCAGAGAGAAGATAATAATTTCCTAAATGGTCCCAAAAGGTACTTAATTATTTATAGAGAATAATGTGTGTAAAACAAAGAGTGAACAGTTGATACATCTCCTTGTAGAAGCTGTAATTTGGATATACACAAGTTAATTTGCTTTTATTAAATTTTTAAATCATTTATTCAATCCAAAAATGATAATGGTTTGTCTATATGATACAAAATAACAATGAGCTGACTGGCTTGAACAACAAATTTTCACTAGATTTTTTGTTGTTGTTGTTGTTGTTATATTAGCAACTTCTTGTAGTTTAATAGGAGTCACTTCTGAGCCATTTCTTGATATTACGATGGAAAAAGAACATAAGATGTACACAATTTGTTCATCAACTGGCTGCTTGTTTTCAATTCCTTTTCATCATTCCTTTCCCTCTTCTCACCATGTTTGTTCTTGAGTACTCCAGGGCTCAGTCATCCTAGGTCTCCTCTCTGCAGTCTTTTCCAAGGTGACCTTGGTTCATTTTACAGATTTATATTCCAACCAGCTCTCGCTTTACAACACCTCTATCCAATTTACTACTCAATATGGTGTTTTTGGTACTTTGTCCTTCAACTTTTAAGAGTTCTTTATATAGTAAAAATATTAGCCCTTTGTTTGAGGATATATGATCTACTAGTTTGTCAAAGTCTTCTGATTTTGTTTATGATTAATTTTGCCATGCATTTTAATGTAATCAAACTGATCACTTTCTTTATATATGTCCCTATACCATGGTTAAAGAATAATTGACTCAGGTTTCTTCTGGTACTTGTATGGTTTTATGTTTTCCTTTGAGATCCTTAATTCGTTTAGTTTATTTTCTTGTATGATATGAGATATGGGTCAAATTTTATCTAGATGGCTCCTCAAATGTCCCAGCATTAGTTCTTAAAAAGCTCATCATTATCCCAGTGTTTTAAAATACCTCCTGTATCATATTGCTAAATATCTGTATGTTCTGAGGTTTATTTCTGGGCTTTCTATTTTATTCCACTGATGTAATGTTTATTTGTAAGCCAGTACCTCAGGGCTTTAATTTTAGGGACAGAATAGTATGTTTTAATGTAGAGCAGAGGAAGCTCCCTTCATAGATTTGTTTTTCAACTTTTCTTGACTTTTTTTCTTTTTTTAAATGATTTTTAGTGATACTTTATTTTAATTATTTAATTTAAAATGTTTGGGTCAGAAGGTCAGGTCTTTTGTTTCCCCCCACACCAGGTTGATTGAGATATAATTGACATATAACATTATATAAGTTTAGTTACACAAGGAAATGATTTGATATATGCATATATATTGTGAGAAGATTATCACAGTAAGGTTAATGGACACATCCATTACTTTACATAGTTATCGGTTTGGGGGAGTGAGAATTTTTGAGATCTCTCTTAGCAATTTTCAAGTATATATTACAGTATAATTTAGCCACTATGCTGTATATTAGATCACCAGAACTTATTCATTGATCACTGAAGGTTTTTCCCTTTGACAACCTTCACCCGTTTCCCCCCACCCCACCTACACCCCTACCCCTAGCAACCATCATTGCACTCTATGCTCCTATGAGTTCCTTTTTTGAGAGTCCACATATGAGTGAGATTAAACAGTATTTGTCTTCCTTTGACTTATCTCAATTAGTACAATGCCCTCAAGATCCATCCATATTGTTGCAAATGTCAAAATTTCCTTCCTTTTATATAGCTGAATAATATCCCATTATATATATGCATACATCTATTCATATTTACATATGCTATATCTTCATTATTCATTCATCCATAAATGGGTACTTAAAGTGTTTCCATACTTTGGCTATTGCAAATCATGCTGCAATGAACATGGTAGGGCACATATTTCTTTGACATTCTTTTTTTTTAATTATTTTCTTCTTATATATACCCAGAAGAGGGATTGCTGGATCATATGGCAGTTAAATTCTTACTTTTTTGAAGAACCCTCATACTGTTTTCCACAGTTAGCTGTAACAATTTACATTACTACCAAGAATGCACATTTTCTTTTCTCTATGCCTTAGCCAACACTTGTTATTTCTTGTTTTTTTTGAAACCGTGAAAACATTGGTGTTAAGGTCATATCGCATTGTGGTTTTGATTTGCGTTATCCTGATGATTAGTGATGCTGAGTACCTTTTCATGTAACTGTTGGCCATTTGTATTTTTGCAAACATTTCTATTCAGTTTCTCTGCCGATTTTTAATAAGATTATTATTATTATCATGATTATTATTTTTGCTATTGTGTAGTATGAGTCACTCATGTTTTGGTTTTTTTTTTCATAAATAAATGTATTTATTACATAGCTTATTTTTATTTTATTTTTTAAGTTTTTATTTAAGTTCCAGTTTGTGAACATACAGTATATTATTTTCAGGGGTACACTATAATGATTCAGCACTTCATTCAACACCCAGTGCTTATCACAGCAAGTGCTCTCCTTGATCTTCATCACCCGTCACCTATTTTCCCATCCCCCATGCACCTCCCCTCTGACAACTGTCAGTTTATTCGCTATAGTTAAGAGTCTGTTTCTTGGTTTGCCTCCTCCTCCCTCTCTTTTTTTTCCTTTTGCTCATTTGTTTTGTTTCTTAAATTCCACATATGAGTGAAGTCATATAATAGTTGCCGTTCTCTGACTTATTTTGCTTACCATAATACTCTCCAGCTCCATCCAAGTCATTGCAAATGGCAAGATTTCATTCATTTTTATGGCTGAGTAATATTCCATTGCATATATATACTACCTCTTCTTTATCCATTCATCAGTTGATGGACACTTGGGTTGTTTTCATAATTTGGCTATTGTAGATAATGCTGCTCTAAACATCAGAAACCATGTATCCCTTTGCATTAGTATATTTGTATTTTTGCATCTATACCTAGTAGTGCAGTTACTGGATTTTAGGGTAGTTCTATTTGTAACTTTTTAAGGAAACTCTATACTGTTTTCCAGAGTTGCTGCATTGGTTTGCATTCCCACCAACAGTGCTAGAGGGTTTTCCTTTCTCCACATCCTCACCAACACCTGTTGTTTCTTTTATTGTTAGTTTTAGCCATTCTGACAGGTGTGAGGTGATATCTCATTATAGTTTTGATTTGTATTTCCCTAATGATGAATGATATTGAGCATCTCTTCATGTATCTGTTGGCCATGTGGATGTCTTCTTTAAAAAAATGTCTCCAGTGCCTTGGTGGCTCAGTTGGTTAAGCGTTGGACTTTGGCTCAGGTCATGATCTTGCAGTTTGTGAGTTCGAGCCCTGTGTCAGATTCTGTTTTGACAGCTGAAGCCTGGAGGCTTCTTTGGATTCTGTGTCCCCCTCTTTCTCTCTTGCCCTCCCCTTCTTACACTCTCTCTCTTAAAAATAAATAAACATTTTTTAAAAAATTGGAAAAAGGTCTCTTCATATCATCTGTTTATTTTTTAAATGGATTATTTGTTTTTGGGTATTAGTTTTATAAGTTCTTTATATATTTTGGATACTAACCTTTTGTCATATAGGTCATTTGCAAATATTTTCTCTCATTCTGTAGGTTGCCTTTTAGTTTTATTGATTGTGTCCTTAGCTATGCAGAAGTTTTTTATTTTGATGAAGTCCCAATAGTTTATTTTTGCTTTTATTTCCTTTGCCTCAGGAGACATATCTAGAGAGAAGTTGCTATGGCCATTGTCAAAGAACTTACTGCCTGTGTTCTTCCCTAGAATTTTGATGGCTTCTGATCCCACATTTAGATCTTTAACCCATTTTGAATTTATTTTTGTGTACGGTGTAAGAAAGTGGTCCAGTTTCATTCTTTTGCATGCTGTTGTCCAGTTTTCCCAACACCATTTGGTGAAGAGACTGTCTTTTTCCCATTTGATATTCTTTCCTACTTTGTCAAACATTAATTGATCGTATAATCATGAGTTCATTTCTGGGTTTTCTATTTTGTTCCATTGTACTATGTGTCTACTTATGTGCCAGTACCATACTGTCTTGATTACAACAGCTTTATAATATAACTTGAAGTTCAAAAGTGTGATACCTCCACCTTTGCTTTTCTTTTTCAAGGTTGCTTTGGCTATTCAAGGTTTTGTGGTTCCATACAAATTTTTAGGATTGTTTGTTCTAGCTCTGTGAAAAATACGGCATTTGAATAAGGATTGCATTAAATGTGTAGATTGCTTTGGGTAGTATAGACCTTTTAACACTATTGGTTCCTCCAATCCATGAACATGAATGTTTTTTCATTTTTTTTGTGTCATCTTCAGTTTATTTCATCAGTGTGTTATAGTTCAGAGTGTAGGTCTTTCACCTTTTTGGTTAGGTTTATTCCTAGATATCTTATTGTTTTGGGTTCAGTTGTAAACAGGATCTATTCCTTGGTTTCTCCTTCTGCTCCTTCATGTTTTCTATATAGACTATGATGCAATCTACAAACAGTGCAAGTTTTACTTCTTCCTTACCAATTTGGATGCCATTTATTTATTTTCCTTGTCTGAATGCTGTGACTAGTACTCATAGTACTATGTTAAATAGCAGTGGTGCAAGTGGACATCCCTGTCTTGCTCAACACCATAGAGGAAAAGGTCTCAGTTGTTCTCCATTAAATATGATGTTAGTTATGTTTTTCATAGATGGCCTTTATTATGTAATGGTACGTTCCCTCTAACCCTGCTTTGTTGAGCGTTTTTATCATGAATGGATGTTGTATTTTGTCAAATATTTTTTCTGCATCTATTGCAATGAACTTATTCTTTCATTAATGTGGTATATCACATTGATTGATTTGCAAATATTGAACCTTTGCAACACAGGAATAAATCCCACTTGATCATGGTGAATGATTTTTTAAATGTATTTTTGGATCTGGTTTGCTAGTATTTTATTAAGAATTTTTGCATCCATGTACATCAGAAATATTGGACTGTAGTTCTCTTTTTTAGTAGGGTTTTTATCTGGTTTTGGTAGCAGGGTAATGCTGGCCTCCTAGAATGAATTTGGAAGCTCTCCTTCTTTTTCTATTTTTTGGAATAGTTTGATAATACACATTACCTCTTCTTAAGTGTTTGATAGAATTCACCTGTGAAGCCATCTGGCCCTGGATTTTTATTTCTTGGGAGTTTTTTTTAAGTACTTATTCAATTTCTTTGCTGGTTATCAGTTCAAGCTTTTATTTCTTCCTTTTTCAGTTTTGGTAGTTTATATATGTCTGGAAATTTGTCCATTTTTTCCAGTTTGTTCAATTTGTTGGATTATAGTTTTTCATATTATTCTCTTCTATTTGTATTTCTGTGCTGTTGGTTGTGTTTTTTTTCCTCTCTCATTTGTGATTAATTTATTATTTATTGGGGCCCTTTCTCTTTTCTTTTTGATAAGCCTGGTTAGAGGTTTATCAGTTTTATTAATTTTTCCAAGAACTAGCTCCTGGTGTCATTGATCTGTTCTGTTGTGGTTTTTTTGTTAGTTAGTTTTGATTCTATATCATTTATATTTTAGATTCTATATCATTTAGATTTTAGATTCTATATCATTTATATTTCTGCTCTAATCTTTATTATTTCCTTCCTTTGGCTAACCCCTTGTCAGATAACTTGTTTGTAAATATGTTCTCCCATTGCATAGGTTTTCTTTTCTTTTGTTGATTATTTTGCTGTGCAGAAAGTTTGTAATTTGATGTAGTCCCACTTATTTATTTTTACTTTTTTTGCTTTTGTTTTAATGACCAAAAAATTATTGCCAAAACCAATGTCAAGTAGCTTTTCACCATGTGGTTTCAGGTCTTATATTTAAGTCTTTAACCCATTTTATACTCATTTTTATGTATGGTGTAAGATAGGATTTTAGTTTCATTATTTTGCATGTGTTTGTCCAGTTTTCCTGGCACTACTTATTGAAGAGACTGTCCTTTCTCCATTTTGTGTTCTTGGTTCCCTTATCAAATATTGACCATATACGCATGGATTTATTTCTGTACTCTACACTCTGTTCCATTGATCTATGTGTCTTTTTATACCGGTACTATATTGCTTTCATTACTACAGCTTTATGGTATGGTTTGGAATCAAAAAGTGTGATGCCTCATCTTTGTTCTTCTTTTTCAGGATTGCTTTGGCTATGTGGGGTCTTTGTGATTATAAATTTTAAGATTTTTTAAAAATTTATGGTAAAAATAATTAAAATCTTTATAGGGAATGCATTAAATATATAGGTTTTGGTAGTATCAACCTTTTAACAATATTAATTCTTTCAATCCATGGACATGAGATATCTTTCCATTTGTTTTTATATTCAATTTCTTTCATCAATGTCTTGTAGTTTTCAGTGGACAGATTTCACCCCTTTCGTTAAATACAATAAATATTTTATTATATATGATGCTATTGTAAATGGAATTGTTTTCATTATTTTTTTTTCAGATAATTTGTTGTCAGTGTATAGAAACTACTGATTTTTGGTTTATTTGGTATCGTGCAACTTTACTGAATTTATTAGTGATAGCAGTTGTTTGGTGGAATCTTCAGAGTTTGTTATGTATACAATCATGTCTTCTGCAAACAATTTCACTTCTTCCTTTCTGATTTTGATGCTTTTTATTTTTATTTTCTTACCTGATTGTTCTGGTTGTCTCGCACATATTGAATAGGAGTGATGAGAATGGGTACCCTTGTTACATTCCCAAACTTAGAGGCAAAGTTTCAGCCTTTCATTATTGAGTATGATATTAGCTATGAGCTTGTCATGTATTTATATATTTTATATGCCTTTATATTTTGAAGTATTCCTTCCATACCCAAGTTAATGAGAGTTTTTATCATAAAAGCATGTTGAAATTTGTCAAAATGTTTTTTCTGTGTCTATTGAAATGACCATATGATTTTTATCTTTCATTCTGTGATGTGAATCACACTTATTGATTTGGGCATTTTGAACCATCCTTGCATCGTAGAGTTAAATCCCCCCTTGATTATCGTGTGTGATCCTTTTAATGTGGTGTTGATTTCACTTTGCTAGCATTTTTTTTGAGAATTTTTATGTATATATTCATCATGGATATTGGCTAAAAGTTTTGTTTTTCTTGTATCTTTCTGTAACTTTGGTATCCGAGCAATACTGAAGGTAAGAGGTATTTATGGATCATGCTCTGATGTCATGGACAAGGAGTTTTGATTAACGCTAGGTCACAAATATTTTCCCCTATGTTTTTTAAAAATTGTATAATTGTTGAGGTTGAGTTTTTGTTTACTTGCATATGGTTATCATCAAATAGTTTCTCCTTGTTTTCTGTCGGGGGGTGGAGGAAAACACCTTCTTTTCCTCCTTTTATTTTATTTGCAAAAATTGAATAATGTAAAACTATATTTATAACACAATTTGAAGACCAAGAATGCTGACACTGTAAACAATTGTAAGCAAAAAGAGGACAAAAACCATACCAAATTCCACTGCAGGACCTCTTAGGCCACCATACTACTCTTGCCCAGGCACAAGGCTTTGTGGCCAGCAAAGACAAAATGAGAAAATCTCTGACAAAGACATAAAAAGGAGACTAGTCAGAGGAGCCTAAAGATGATTTTTGGTGAATACCAAAAGTTATTAAATTCAATGTGAAAATACTGGAAAAGTATCTGGGAAGATCAGGGCATAATCTACAGAGAAGAGACTTTTTAAATCTATGATTTAAAGGAGGAGGCATTACTGAAAGGGGCAAGTGTGATTTAAAAGTACAAATGCTATTTACATGGATAGGAGAGACTTAAAAGAGACTTTCAAAATACACAGCTTCTGGGGAAGAAAAGAGGCAAAAGGAGGGGAGAGGCACCCTTCTTTTTGGTATGGAGAAAAGGAGACTAGGAATGCAATTTGGGGGTTCTACAGGGCAAAAGGGAACTGTGAAACTGGAAGGCTAACAGTACTTCCTCTATAAACAAACAAGCAAACCCCTGGATTGCTATACTGTATACTTTTATTTGGAGAGAAAAGTTTTGGAGATGATAGTTGTATTACAGCAATTGTCCTTAGCTACTAAAGAATATTTCTGAATTCAATTTCTCGATATGTTGTTAAGAATTTTTTTCACGTATATTCATAGCAGAGATTGACCTCTAATTTTACTTTCTAAAAATGTACTTATCATATTATGATGTCAGATTTGTTCTGGTTTCATAAAATTTCTTGATTCCAAAGCTGGTCATGATGAGGCCAACATAAGTTGGAAAACTTTCTTATTCGGGAAAGTAAGGAAATGCTAAAATAATAACAATAAAAAAATAAATATATGGGACATATTACAAGGACATAGGAGGCAGTTGTAAGTGACATCTATTGGCCAAATCTTGGATAATTTGAGCAACAAAATAGGAATCCATGAGTATATAGCTATCATAAATAAACAGATAAATGGATTTTTTAAAAAGGAGAAAAAGGGCTTTTGCTCATAGTAGGATGCCCATTGAGAGCCTCTACGTGTGAAGGGATTGCAGGAGGTGGAAAAACGTTTTATAACCATCATACTGAAAATTGGCTTGGGCAAGAATCATTAACAGTGGCCAAAGCTAGGAGGGTATTTTTTTTAATGAGACATAGACTATTTGCATGCCCTGAAAATGTCTTCCCACAAATCTGTGTTAGTTGAAAGGAAAAAAAAAAAAAAAACTATAAAGTGGAGAAATAGGACACCACCTTAACAGGGTGAAAAAAATTAATGTCTACTGTGAGAGGAAGATTCACATCATATGCTTCTTGATATGATTTTCTTTGAGGAACACATCATTTAGGTCATTCATCAACCTGGAATGAAACATGTGAATCTAATCATGATAAACATCAGACAGATCCAAAATGAGGGTACTTTTATTTACAAAAGTGCAGCTAGATCTGGAGCCAGAAATGTACGACATAATCATAAACATAAAATCATGCAACATGCGGGGCGCCTGGGTGGCTCAGTCGGTTAAGCGTCTGACTTCGGCTCAGGTCATGATCTCGCGGTCCATGAGTTCGAGCCCCGCGTCGGGCTCTGTGCTGACAGCTCAGAGCCTGGAGCCTGTTTCAGATTCTGTGTCTCCCTCTCTCTCTGCCCCTCCCCTGTTCATGCTCTGTCTCTCTCTGTCTCAAAAATAAATAAATGTTAAAAAAAATTTTAAAAAATCATGCAACATGATCATAAAACATCTTAGAACATAAAAAAGGGCCAGAAAGCTATCAAAGACCACTTGAATCATGTCAGGAGTTCTAGGGGGTCAACCTAGCTCACTCGAGCAAAGATAGAGCAATTTCTACATTAAGGAAAATAGTTGTAACAAGTTGAAACAGATCAAATATGTTTAAATCCATGGTTTCCTAACAATTAAAAAACACCTGTTCACAGTTGGAGGATGCTAGTAAAGCAAAATGTTATTTTACAAATAGGCAATTTAAGAGAAAAATCAAGTATTTGTCTTGGTTTACCTACAAAAACTACCACTGTAAAACTTAACAGTAAATAAAAGAGTGTTTCTTCCTAGAGAAGTACTCCACCTAATAAATGGAAGGTTAGAGTTAGAATGTTTCACAGCTTCTGGTAACAAAGGATCCAGGCACTGGGCACCAAAGACTGTTAACCAAAATAGAAGACAGCTAGATATTGTGTGCTGGCAGATGGAAGAATACACTGTCCACTTATAAGGTATCCTCACCACACCAAGAGACTTGTATCTTATCCAGATTCTAGATCAAACTACAGATGATAGAGAAACATTTTGAAATGCACCATGACATGCAATCAGCCAAATCTATACAGTGTGAAAACTCTATGGGACAAAAATCTTGTTTTCTTCAACAAATAAACTGAAAGAATGGGGCACCTGGGTGGCTCAGTCCATTAAGCATCCGACTTTGGCTCAGGTCATGATCTCGTGGTCTGTGGGTTCGATCCCCGTGTGGGGCTCTGTGCTGATAGCTCAGAGCCTGGAGCCTGCTTCGGATTCTGTGTCTCCCTCCCTCTCTGCTCCTCCCCCACTCATGCTCTGTCTCTCTCAAAAATAAATACACATTAAAAAAAATTAAAAAATAAAAAAAAATTAACTGAAAGGAAAAGAGAAACAGGATGAAAGTAGTCTATAGAGTTAAAGACACTGAGGAGCCATATCAAACAACAGCAGTGTACAAACTGTATTTGGATCATGTCTAATGTCCTTTAAGTTTGATTTTATGACATTTAAATGATAGTAGAAATTTGAGCACTGACTGGGTGTTTGATATTAAAAGATTGTCAAAAAATTTTAACTGTGATAATGGTAAAATGGTGTTGTAAAACAAACAAGAACAAAGCAAAACAAAAACCAAGACCAAAACAAAAAACTACCATAAAGAACGCTTGTATTTTACAGATAATTACTGAATTACTTACTGATGAAATTATATGAAGTGTGGGATTTGATTCAAAATAACATGGGGGCTACAGAAGTGGGAGCGGGAATTGGTGAAGTCAGATAGGCTATCGGTGATTTGTTGAAGCTTGGTTTTGTGTTCACAAAAATTCTTTACCCTCTTCGTGTACTTTGGTACGTGTTTACAAAATTTTATGATTAAGCATTACGAAAACTCATCGTGATCAATGAGCTACTCTGATACACTATGGAAAGAAGTAGTGGCATAATGCCTTGCTGAGCACCTTGCTCACATGGCTGATCAACAAATATGTATTTAATAAATTAATAAATTTATATTAACACAAGAGAAAACTGGAATATAATACCAGTGTGTAAATTTTCTTTCTATGTCTCATTACTTATCCAAATCTAGTCATTAAAGTGAGATCCTGTTAGACAGATCATTATTATTGTGGGTTTGTTTCCATATGAGATAAACTGATGAATTAAACATGAATTTGGTTTCACTTAAGGAACTTAGTCTTAAGTGACCACATATCCTTTTAACACAATTTTTAATTGTTAGTAGAGAGTCATGTAACTTGTACTTTCTAGTCTTTTCTTCCACAAATATCCTTTTTACATCGAAAAAGTCTTTAATAAGAGAGGAAGCCCTGTTATCCATTTCCCTTGTGACGCCATGTTAACGACAGGATTTCAAACTTCCACACTGAATTCTTCTCCCTGTAAAATGTTTTAAGGTCCATGTCTTATCTCAAATGTTTTCCGTCTCTTGAGGAAATGTTTCACATCGTTAGCAGCAATCGTGATACAATAGTGTATTTAGTTAGGTGTGGAGTGTATCGAGAAATCTTTTTTTTAAATTTTTTAATATTTATTTATTTTTGAGACAGAGACAGAGCTTGAGTGGGGGAGGGACAGAGAGTGGGAGACATAGAATCCAAAGCAGGCTGCAGGCTCTGAGCTGACAGCACACATCCCGATATAGGGTTCGAACTCACTAACCACGAGATCCTAACCTGAGCCAATACGGACACTTAACTGACTGAGCCACCCAGGCACCCGGAGTGTATCAAGAAATCTTAAAGAAAAAGTATTTTTAAGAAAATGAAAACATAATTTCCCCAAAATGAATTAGGTTTATTTCCCCGAAACTGAGAGTGGCCAGAATTTCCCAGACTCAACCTGGAAAGACACCATGCCTGAATGGGTATGGATGGAACAGTGTGGACACCAGTGGTTCCACTGACAGCTGTGTGTGTATGTGTGTGTGTGTGTGTGTGTGTGTGTGTGTGTGTCCTTTGACAGGTAGAAATACTGTAGCCTTATAGGCCCCTAATTCACTTTGAGTTTAACTCCTCAATATTACTGCTATTTGTAGCAGACAGATTTAAGTGCTCCATTATTGGTCATGGAAGCATCAAGTGGAACAATTTGAACGAGACCTTGTTTCCTAGCATCAGGTTGTAGAAACTGCTTTAAGGTCTGCAAACTTGTTGCTTTTCTCTTCGACAAGATTGATAGGTCAGCCAACCGTGATGGTTCTCTCCAGAAAAGTATGCCTTTATCTTCTGAAAACAGATATATACTTTAAGCCTCCTGACCAAGACAGTAAAAATCAGTTCATTTCCCAAAATTTAAAGAGATTATCTATATTGGCAATAGTGGAGTCTAATTTCTCAGTGTCCATTCTTTCTCATCACCATTTTATAGGTTGTAATAAAATGCTCTAGAACATACACCTGTAGAGGAACATACCTAAGTTCAAGTGCTTTACTCGTAGCTTTAAACCATGTGTTTATATATATATTTTTTTCTTGATTTGTGGTGGGCCACCCACCTGGGCAGCTTAGAAGCTTAGTAAGACTCATCTGCCAAGTACCAAAAAAGAAGAAAAAAAAAGTTGTATGTGTCATATGGTTACACTTCAGATATCAAATCTTCCTGACCTTGTGTATTTTAAGGAAAATAAATCTAAAATAAGAAACTGCTAGTTTGAGATATATATTTTTTCATATTTAGCTTGACCTATGAGTTCAGTAACATTTTTCCAGTATATTATTTTTGAGCTTCAATTACAAGTGAATTTTGCAATGAAATATTCAGCAACTGACGTTTCAATAAAATATGGAAAAAAAGATTTGATAAAATATTATTCAACCTCTAAAATTACCATGAGGTTTACAAAGAAATCTGAGAAAGTATTTTGCATATCCTTCCTTATGTTTATATTTATTTTCATATATATGTATGTCTATAAAGATAATTTTTTTTTATAAAAACAAATTTAAGTGCAGCAAATTTTAAATGGAGCAAGTTGAAATGTCAGTTCTTTAGCTATTCTTCCTAATACAGATAATGAGAAGAAAATGTGTAGGGAAGTGGGAGGTATATATAACTTTGTGATTCAGTTAGGTACCTATTCTCAGATAATAGAAGTAGGTATTATCATAAGAATGAATAGAGGTTTAAGTGTATGCCTATAATTATGAGCATACATGAATACGGAGCCGATTCTGAACCTACATTTTGTAAACTTCGTAATCCTTTTGTGGCCAGTCCTTAGGTCACATTTAACCTCACCTCACCCATTAGCCCGTCACAATGCTGCTAATCAGGAAGAAGAAGGAAGATGTAGCTGGTAATAAACAATTCTTACAAATCTGAGGAACCAGCTTGCGATTTGAAATCTTATCCTAGTTAGGCACATAAATACCATGCCAGACTATCTGGGTTTAATTTCCGGTGTTGACACATCACAGTAATTTGATACCTCTGTGCTTTAGTTTTCTCATCTTTAAATAAGTAGAAAACTACAACCTCATGTCATCATAGCGAGGGAAAATGTGTGGATATTTGTAAAAGAGTAAGAGCAGTGTCTGTCATAGAGTAAGTCTTTATGTTGTCGGTTAGCATTGTGTGAATGGGTCCACCTTGGCTTTGACTTTTTTCATGCAGAAACCGCTATTCTACTTTTTCAGCCTAAGCTTCCCATTCACACCAGGGCGTGTTTCACACCATTCACACCAGTGAATTTCAATTAGTCAAACACAAGATTTAAGGCTTGTATTTATCCTCCTAAAAGATATGCTTGAGCCCTAACTCTTGGTGGCTGTGAATATGAAGTTATTTGAAAACAGAATCTTTGCAGCTATAATTAAGATACAAGTTAAGAAGGGGTCATACAGGAATACGGTGGACCTTGAATCCATTATGGCTAGTTTCCTTATAAGAAGAGGAGAAGAGGCACGGAGACAGACACACACAGGGAAAAGATGACCATGTGATGATGGAGGCAGAGACAGAAGCACTGCCCCTGCAAGCAAAGGAATGTTAGGGTTACGGACAAGCCAGCAGAAGCTAGGAAAAGGCCAAGGAAAGATTGTCAGGTTTCAAAGGGAATATGGCCCTGCCAATTTCTTGATTTTGGAATTCTAGCCTCCAGAACTATAAGACGATGCATTTCTGTTTTTTTTAAAATTTTTTTAACATTTATTTATTTTTTGAGACAGAGAGAGACAGAGCATGAACGGGGGAGGGTCAGAGAGAGGGAGACACAGAATCTGAAACAGGCTCCACGCTCTGAGCAGTCAGCACAGAGCCCGACACGGGGCTCGAACTCATGGACCGTGAGATCATGACCTGAGCCGAAGTTGGCCGCTTAACCGACTGAGCCACCCAGGAGCCCCTATATTTCTGTTGTTTTAAGCAGCTCAGTTTGTGGTTCTTTGTTACAGCAACCCTAGGAAATGAATGCATATGGCATTATATTATCTAAATAACCTTGTAAAGAACATCACTTTTGTCAGGCTTGGAATCTGCATGCCCTCTCTGTCTTAAGATATGGCGGGGGCGGGAGCCATGAGTTCTTAACAGATCAGTCCAGGTTGCCTGGACCACTTCTAGGAGATGTTGATTTCTCTCATTTTGATTGTTATTTGTTTTTCTTTTTAATGTTTTTTTTTTTTAATTATTTTTGAGAGAGAGTGTGTACACAAGTGGGGGAGGGGCAGAGAGAGAGGGAGAGATAGAGAATGCCCCATGCAGGGTTCAAACTCATGAACCATGAGATCATGATCTGAGCCTAACCAAGAGTCAGAGATTTAACAGACTGAACCACTCAGGAACCCCTGATTCTTATGTTTTTGTTTTTGTTTTTTTTTTATCAGTGCCATGCTCTGTTTCTTGTGCATAACTTATAGTCAGATTTGTGGACTCTCCTCTTTTTTTTTAATATTTCAGAATATCTAACTTTTTAAAATGTTTATTTATTTTTGAGAGGGGGGAGAGGGAGAGAGAGAGGAAGAGGGGGCGACAGAAGGAGACAGAGAATCACAAGCAGGCTCCGTGCTGTCAGCACAGAGCCAGAAGTGGGGCTCAAACCCATGAACTGCGAGATCATTACCGAAGCCAAGATCGAGAGTTGGACACTTAACCAACTAAGCCACCCAGGTGTCCCAGAATATCTAACGTCTTTTTTTTATTTATTAAGTTTTTAATTTTAATTCCAGTATGATTAACATATAGTGTTATATTAGTTTCAGGCAGATGGTTACCAGAAGGGAGGTTGGTGGGGGGGATGGGTGAAATAGGTAATGGGGATGAAGGAGTGCACTTGTTGTGATGAGCACCAGGTGATGTATGGAATTATTGAATCACTATATTGTACACGTGGACTCTTTTTAATGGAGTTATTTGTTTTAGTTTGGAGACCTTGGTTGGCATTGAGTATGTCCTGTTTAAGTTTTGATCACTAATGGAAAATTTTTTGCATGTCCCTCTCCTGCCTATACTCTCCATAGCGTATGACCAATTTACTTCCAAACCTCTTCCTGGCCTTTGCTTCAACCCATATACAACTTTGATGTTCCTTTGACTGTTGGAACTGACATTTCAGAGTGATTTCTGACCATTGTGAAAAATATTTACTTAAGTTTTCTAGCTAGTTAAATTTCAAATGTTCAATGGACTGATGTCTGTACAGTCTATTTAAATGTCATCTTACTGTACATATGGAGGATATTATTCAAGTATTCTTCACCTTATAATTTATAACACTGGTAACTTAAGGAATCTCTACTTCTCTCTGTTTGCAATACTTTAAACTGTACCTTTCATGGCATGATATAAAATTACCACTATATAAAATGATTTATGTAGAGTCACCTGTATATGCAACTGGAATATTTGTGGACCAGGGACTGTGTGTTCTCCCTGCCCTTTGTGCATTAATTTAACAAATTGTTTTTATGTTCTTATGATTGTCCAGGAACTGTGTTAAATATGGGAAATCTTTATGCCTAAAAATGCAAACTGCAGGGGCATGTCTGGGTGGCTCAGTCAGTTAAACATCCATCTTTGGCTCAGGTCATGATCTTGTGGTTCATGAGTTCAAGCCCACATCAGGCTCTGCACTCTCAGTGTGAACCCTGCTTCAGATCCTCTGTCTCCCTCTCTCTCTGCCCCTCCCTTCCTTGCCCACTCTCTCTGTTTCTCAAAAATAAACAAACATTAAAAACAATGCAGCCTGCAGGGATTCTGTATTCAGCAAATACTCAACAATTGTTCAGCTTCCAATTCATATCCCAATATATCAGATTAATTAATTAAATATATGAGAATATAAATTCTGGATTCAAACATATTATTGTTTTTACCGCTTTAGTCCACTCCTCCAAGTGGTGACCTTCAGAATGAGTGATGAAACTACTTGCCCTGAATACACAACCATTGTCTGTGTTGTGATCCTTCTAATAGTGTTCACATAGCAAAGCAGAACTCATTTGAAAGTCCATTTTGAATTAAATATTTGAGGCACTACAAGAAATGCCCTCCTAAAAATAATCTATGCTTAACTGAATCCCTTTTATCTAATGCCCTGTTCTGACAAAAAGGTAATTGGGGTTTTTGCATGAGATTTCCCTCTTGTATTCATGCTTATTGGTTATGGCTCTGCCAGACTCTGGCTGCCACTCTTCTCCATTTTTCATTTTATTAGTTGAAACAGAATTTTATACAAGTAACTATTAACACTGGTACATAAGTCAGACCTTATAATTAGGCTCCCATTATATCATTCAGTAAGTATATATTTTACAAAGGACATAGTATTAGGGTGTGAAGTAAAGAATGAAGGAAAAGCCTACATAAAAAATCATAAGTTCATTTTTAATATATCTGAGAATAAATATTAAAATATGTCCTAGGGGCACCTGGGTGGCTCAGTTGGTTAAGCATTTGACTTCAGCTTGAGTCATGATCTCGTGGTTCATGAGTTTGAGTCCCACATCGGGCTCTCTGCTATCAGTGCAGATCCCACTTCAGATCCTCTGTCTCCTTCTCTCTCTCACACACACACTCAAAAATAAATAAACGTTTGAAATATGTTCTAATAAATAATATTTTTGCATAATCAAAACCTACAGTAGTTATTTCAGTTGTTGGATATGTCTCCCCCAACTGCAGTGTCATTTTGTTAGTGACCAGGGGTAACCATGAAAACTCTAGCACCATGTAAAGGTTTGCTATGGGTCAGAATTAAAGAGCCTGTCAGGTAAAATTTCCAGTGACTAATGGAACATTTCTAGTTTCTGATGGAAAACAACACCCATGGAAAAGATCCATGTCCTGTTGACTGAATATCATCATCATCATCCTTATACAATCCATCATTCTCCATGATATTTATACATTTTAAAAATTCAACAGAATCATATCTATGAATACTACTTTGAAGGAGTGTCTTTGATACTATTTAAAACACCATAAGTTAAAGATGGGGACACATTAGTAGGCTAACAATTACCTATGAATGAAAGCCCCAAAAATATTTCTGATTATGAAAATTATGTTTATTAGACATAAAGCCTTGCATATAAATATGTGCATTATAAATATATAACATACAAAATGTTTGTATTATCTATATATGTGTGTGCATGATATATAAAATTGTTACTCTCTGTTCCACTTATTTAATGTTTTGATGATTTCAGGGAGAAATTTATACCTAATATTTTTAGCAAACAAAGCCATGTCTCATCAAGACCATATTGCAGCTAGTTCTAAGTCAGCTCTAGAAATCTAATCTCTTAAGTCTGTTACCTTAATTCTAATAGCTATGTCTTTAATTTAAAATTAGTACCTATATAGGGGTGCCTGGGTGGCGCAGTCGGTTAAGCGTCCGACTTCAGCCAGGTCACGATCTCGCGGTCCGTGAGTTCGAGCCCCGCGTCGGGCTCTGGGCTGATGGCTCGGAGCCTGGAGCCTGCTTCCGATTCTGTCTCCCTCTCTCTCTGCCCCTCCCCCGTTCATGCTCTGTCTCTCTCTGTCCCAAAAATAAATAAAAAACGTTGAAAAAAAAATTTTAAAAAAATAATAAAAAAAAAAATTAGTACCTATTAAGAAGCACTGCAATAGTTTAATTTGCTTTCTGTTTAAATATATCTTCAATTTCCCATTGACGGTTTAGAAAGTTTGGGAAATTCAGTACTATCTTACTTCCTTCTTTTGAAAATGAAGTTAAATTATATTTGCCTTATCAGGATTGTCCGCATACTAATGGCCTGAAGGTTCTGAGCATGCACATGATTCATGGGTAAACATCTGCATTTTGGCCACTAGAGTTAATGCCAAAAACTGTTCTACAGATATTAAGATTAAACCTGTAATAGGTTGGGAATTAAAAGGCATGCCATGTTCTTGATCTGAGGTGAATAAATAATGACTTTACCTTTTACAGAAGCGTCAGTATGGAACTTGCCATGGCAGTAAATTAAAGGTGGCATGGAATATGCACTTTGAATGCCAAGTATCCTTCTAGCAATTAAAATCTTACTTGTGTCACTAAATGCTAATTTTAAATGGTTTGGGGGTCTTGTATATTTTTATTGATGACGGTGTCAAAAGGATGTAAGTTCTGAATAATTGTACAAACTCCATTGTGTTACAAACAAAAGCTAGTAAAGAGAACTTACAAAGCGGAGAGATTAAATATCAGCCTTGCCTCAATGTCCCATCGAGAATGGATCTCTGGTGTGAATACATACGATATCTAAGTGTTGTGACCCAAGTCACAGCCTTTACTCTTATTTACTTATTTGGTTTATTTGATGTATTATACATTTTTTTTAATGTTTATTTTTGAGAGACAGAGAGAGACAGAGTGTGAGCGGGGGAGGGGCAGAGAAAGAGAGAAAGACACAGAAGCTGAAGAGGCTCAGGCTCTGAGCTGTCCGCACAGAGCCCAACGCAGGGCTCGAACTCACAAGCCATGAGATCATGACCTGAGCCAAAGTCGGAAGCTTAACTGACTGAGCCACCCAGGTGGCCCATATTATACATTTTTAAATTAAAAAAAAATCACTTGGGAAACAAGCAAAAAACAAACATTCCCTCCTGGTTGCTGATGATGACATTTATGCTGTTTTGTTTACCTTTTTTGTTGTTCGTTTACATTTTTGCCTCTAAGAAAAGGCAAATTTTGAAATTTTTCTGCACTCCACTGTCATCATCCAGAAGTTATTTGTTGATGAAAATGGATGCAAATATTTGTCATAATATGATAGCTTTAGTTTTAAATATATAACCACTAGTAAAAAGTTTGTCTTCATAAGAATAGCTCCTGTAACATATTTTTCCTGTATCTACTATAATTACTTCTTATATAAATTATTATATACTTATGTTGTATTGTTACCTATAGACACTTCATGACATTCTACTATTATTTGAAATATCTGATATAAAATGGTTTTTAAAAATGTATATTTATTTATTTTGAAGGGGGGAGGGGCAGAGAGAGAGACAGAGATGGGGAGGGGCAGATAGAAAGAATCCCAAGCAGACTCCCCATCATCAATGCAGAACTCGAAGTGGGGCTCTGTCTCATGAACCCTGAGATCATGACCTGAGCTGAAATCAAAAGTCGGATGCTTAGCTGACTGAGCCACCCAGGCATCCCTGATGTAAAATGTTTTTAAAACTCAAATATTGAAGTTAGTCGTATGCAATATTTTCAATGCTAATTAGACTTTTACCATCAAGAATTACAGTAAAGTTTTGGTTTGAGAGCACAATTTGTTCCAGAAACACACTTGTAATCCAAACTTGCATATCAAAGCATATTTCAAGAACCTTTGGCTCAGTTGTGATCATGTGATGTTTGGCATCAGGTACTACTCATTTTGCAAGACATCACTTATTTATCAAGTTAAAATTTTTTCATCTTGCAGAACACTGACAGAACAAGTTCCTCATAATCTACGGTTTTACTGTATATTGTTTTTCTAAGTCATTACCTGAAAGGCTGCAAGTGTTTTTGTAGACTTGAATGTCATCCATTCTCCACTTTAATTTTTTTTCATATTGAAGCAAGAATGCTGTTTGACAAACTCAGATATGAACCAACTACTCGCCTACTTAAAATGATTCAATGGCTTTGCTATTTCTTAGGACACAGACCAAAAATCAACATATACAATGGGTCTTTCACAATCACGTTATGTTCACTTTGTTTTATCAAGTCTTCTACGTTCTAGCTCCATTAGCCTTGAAAATCATTGCCATAGTCCTTTCTTACTCAGGTGATTACCAGAACTGTGGAGCTTCTGGTCTGGCAGTCCTCAGCTATCCTTTGCTAATTGAACATCTCTCACTCCTCTGTCAGATCTTAGATGTTAGTTTCTAAAGAAGCCTTCACTCATTCTGCCATCCGCACCTCCCCACCCTCTGTCTACCCTAAGTCTCTGACATATGCTCTTACCATCCTGCAATTTTCTTCTTGGCACTTAAGACCATGTATTTTTTATTGAATATTTATTTGTAGTTTTACTCTTACTTCTACCTCCAGTACATGGTAAATATTTAATAGATGTGTTGGCAAATGTTTTGAAAATATAAATGAGTGGATTGAAATTACTCAAATATCCCATATGCCCTGATGAGGTTGACAGAATCATTACAAATAAATGTTTTTTTTCTCATTTCATCCCATCTTACTTTTACTCAACTAATGTGTCTTCATTTTTTTAAGAATATAACTTATTGTCAAATTATCTTACATACAACACGCAGTGCTCATCCCAAAAAAGTGCCCTCAATGCCCATCACCCATTTTTCCCTCTCTCGCACCCTTCCATCCACCCTTAGTTTGTTCTCTGTATTTAAGAGTCTCTTATGGTTTGCCTCCCTCCCTCTCTGTTTGTAACTATTTTTTTCACCTTCCCTTCCCCCATGGCCTTCTGTTAAGTTTCTCAAGATCCACATATGAGTGAAAACATATGATATCTGTCCTTCTCTGACTGACTTATTTTGCTCAGCTTAATACATTCCAGTCCCATCCACGTTGCTGAAAATAACATGATTTCATTCTTTCCCATTGCCAAGTAGTATTCCATTGAATATATGAACCGCATCTTCTTTATCCATTGATCAGTTGATGGACATTTAGGCTATTCCATAATTTGGCTATTGTTGAAAGTACTGCTATAAACTTTGGGGTACAAGTGCCCCTATGCAGCAGCACTCCTGTATCCTTGGGTAATCTCCTAGTAGTGCTATTGCTGGGTCATAGGGTAGTTCTATTTTTAATTTTTTTAAGAACCTCCACACCGTTTTCCAGAGCAGCTGCACCAGTTAACATTCCCACCAACAGTGCAAGAGGATTCCCATCTCTCCACATCCTCACCATCATCTGTAGTTTCCTGATTTGTTCATTTTAGCCACTCTGACCTGTGTGAGGTGGTATCTCAGTGTGGCTTTGATTTGTATTTCCCTGATGACCAATGACATTGAGCATCATTTCATGTGTCTGTTGACCATCTGGATGTCTTCTTTGGAAAAGTGTCTATTCATGTCTTCTGCCCATTTATTCTCTGGAATATTTGTTTTTTGGGTGTTGAGTTTGGTAAGTTCGTTACAGGTTTTGGATACTAGCCCTTTTTCTGATATGTCATTTGCAAATATCTTTTCCCATTCCATCAGTTGCCTTTTACTTTTGTTGATTGTTTCCTTTGCAGTGCAGAAGACTTTTATCTTCATGAGGTCCCCATAGTTGATTTTTGCTTTTAATTTCCTTGCCTTTGGAGATATGTTGAGTAAGAAATTGCTGTGGCTGAGGTCAAAGAGTTTTTTTTCCTTCTTTCCCCTGTAGGATTTTGATGGTTTCCTGTCTCACATTTTGCTCTTTCATCCATTTTGTTTATTTTCGTGTATGGTATAACAAAGTGGTCTAGCTTCATTCATCTGCATGTTGCTGGCCAGTTCTGCCAGCTCCATTTGCTAAAGAGACTGTCTTTTCTTCATTGGATGCTATTTCCTGCTTTGTCAAAGATTAATTTGCTATACATTTATGGCTCCAATTCTGGATTCTCTATTCTATTCCATTGTCTATGTGTCTGTTTTCATGCCAATATCATACTGTCTTGATGACTAGAGCTTTGTTGTAGAGGCTAAAGTCTGGGATTGTGGATGCCTCCTGCTTTGGTTTTCTTCTTCAATATTTATTTGGATATTCAGGGTATTTTGTGGTTCCATACAAATTTTAAGATTGTTTGTTCTAGCTTTGAGAAAAATGCCGGTGCAATTTTGATTGGGATTGCATTGAATGTGTAGATTGCTTTGGGTAGTATTGACATTTTAACAATATTTATTCTTCCAATCCATGAGCATGGGATGTTTTTCCATTTCTTTGTGTCTTCCTCAATTTCCTTCATTAGCTTCCTATTGTTTTCAGCATACAGGTATTTCACTTTATATCTTTGGTTAGGTTTATTCCTAGGTATTTTATGGTTCTTGGTGCAATTGTAAACGGGATTAGTTTCTTTATTTCTCTTTCTGTTGCTTCATTATTGGTGTATAAAAATGCAACCGATTTCTGTACATTGATTTTGCATCCTGTGACTTTGCTGAATTCATGTATCAGTTCTAGAAGTCTTTTGGTAGAGTCTTTTGGGTTTTCCATGTAAAGTATAATGCCGTCTGTGATAAGTGAAAGTTTGACTTCTTCTTTGCCAATTCTGATGCCTTTGATTTCATTTTGTTGTCTGATTGCTGATGCTAGGACTTCCAACACTATGTTAAACAGCGGTAGTGACAGTGGACATCCCTGTCATGTTCCTAATTTCAGGGGGAAAGCTTTCAGCTTTTCCCTATTGAGGATGATATTAGCTGTGGGCTTTCATAAATGGCTTTTATGATGTTTAAGTACGTTCCTTCTATCCCGACTTTCTCAACGGTTTTTATTAAGAAAGGATGTTGTATTTTGTCAAATGCTTTTTCTGCATCTATTGACAGGATCATATGGTTATTATCCTTTTTTTTTATTAATGTGATGTATAACATTGATTGGTTTGCAAATACTGAACGAGCCCTGCAGCCCCTGGAATGAATACCACTTGATCATGGTGAATAATTCTTTTTATATGCTGTTGACTTTGATTTGCTAGGATTTGTTGAGAATTTTTGCATCCATGTTAATCAGGGATATTGGCCTGTAGTTCTCCTTTTTGTGGGGTCTCTCTATGGCTTAGGAATCAAGGTAATGCTGGCTTCATAGAATGAGTCCAAAAGTTTTCCTTCCGTTTCCATTTTTTGGAATAGTTTGAGAAGGATAGGTATAACTCTGCTTTAAATGTCTACTAAAATTCCCCAGGGAAGCCATCTGGTCCAGGACTCTTATTTGTTGGGAGATTTTTGATAATTGATTCAATTTCTTCACTAGTTATAGGTTTGTTCAAAATTTCTATTTCTTCTCATTTGAGTTTTGGTAGTGTGTGTGTGTGTGTGTGTCTAGGCAATTGTCCATTTCTTCCAGGTTGTCCTGTTTGTTGACATATAGTTTTTCATAGTGTTCTCTGATAATTGCTTGTATTTCTGAGGGATTGGTTGTGATAAATCTATTTTCATTTGGGATTTTATCTATTTGGGTCCTCTATCTTTTCTTTTTGAGAAGTCTGGCTAGGGGTGTATCAATTTTGTTTATTTTTTCAAAAAACCAACTCTTAGTTTCATTGATCTGTTCTACTGTGTGTTTTTTTTTTTTTTTTTGGATACTATATTGTTTCTTTCTGCTCTGATCTTTATTATTTCTCTTCTTCTGCTGTTTTGGGGTTTCTTTGCTGTTCTGCTTCTAGTTCCTTTGGGTGTGCTGTTAGATTTTGTATCTGGGATTTTTTGTTTCTCAAGATAGGCCTGGATTGCAATGTATTTTCCTCTTAGGACTGCCTTTGCTGCATCCCAGAGGGTTTGGATTGTTGTGTTTTTGTTTTCATTTGTTTCCATATATTTTTTAATTTCTTTTTTAATTGCCTGGTTGACCCATTGGTTCTGTATTAGGATGTTCTTTAACCTCCATGCATTTGGAGGTTTTCCAAACTTTTTCCTGTGGTCAATTTCAAGGTTTAGAGCATTGTGATCTGAAAGTGTGCATGGTATGATCTCAACTCTTTTATATTTATTGACAGCTGTTTTGTGACCCAGTATGTGATCTATCTTGGAGAATGTTCCATGTGCACTTGAGAATAATGTATATTCTGCTACTTTAGGATGAAAAGTTCTAAATATATCTGTCAAGGCCATCTGGTCCAGTGTATCATTTAGGGCCATTGTTTCTTTATTGATTTTCTGTCTAGATGATCTGTCCATTGTTGTAAGCGGAGTATTAAAGTCTCCTGCAATTACCACATTCTTACCAATAGGATTGCTTGTGTTTGTGATTAATTGTTTTATATATTTGGGTGCTCTGTATTCAGTGCATAGACATTTATAGTCGTTAGCTCTTCTTGATGGATAGACCCTGAAATTATTATATAATGCCCTTCTTCATCTCTTGTTACAGTCTCTAGTTTGAAATGTAGTTTGTCTGATGTAAGTAGGGTTACTCCAGCTTTCTTTTGACTTCCAATAGCATGCTAGATGGTTCTCCATCCCCTCACTTTCAATCTGAAGGTATCCTCAGGTCTAAAATGGGTCTCTTATAGACAGCAAGTAGGTGGGTCTTATTTTTTTTTTAATCCATTCTGATACCCTATGTTTTTTGATTGAGGCATTTAGCCCATTTACATTCAGTGTTATTATTGAAAGATATGGGTTTAGAGTCATTGTGTTATCTGTAGGTTTCATGCTTATAGTGATGTCTCTGGTCCTTTGTGGTCTTTACAACACTCAGAGTCCCCCTTAGGATCTCTGGTAGGTCTGGTTTAGTGGTGATGAATTCCCTCAGTTTTTGTTTGTTTAGGAAAACCTTCTATTCTGAATGACAGGCTTGCTGGATAAAGGATTCCTGGCTGCATATTTTTCCTATTCATCACATTGAAAATTTCCTGCGACTCCTTTCTAGCCTGCCAAGTTTCAGTACCTAGGTCTGCTACTACCCTTACGTGTCTACCCTTGTAGGTTAAGACCCATTTATCTGTAGCTGCTTTCAGAATTCTATCTTTATCTTTGTATTTTGCCAGTTTAACAATGATATGTTGTGCAGAAGATCGATTCACGTTATGTCTGAAGGAAGTTATCTGTGCCTCCTGGATTTCAATGTCTGTTTCCTTCCCCATATTGGGGAAGTTCTCAGCTATGATTTGTTCAAGCACACCTTTGGCCTCTTTCTCTCTCTTCTTCTTTTTCTGGAACTCTTATGATACGGAGATTGTTCTGTTTCATTGAATCACTTAGTTCTCTAATTCTCCCCTCATGATCCAGAATTTTTGTATCTCTCTTTTACTCAGCTTCATCTTTTTCCATAATTTTATCTTATATTTCACCTGTTCTCCCCTCTGCCTCTTCAGTTTTCACTGTCACCCCCTATATTTTGCACTTCATTTATAGCATTTTTTAATTCATCGTGACTATTTTTTAGTTCCTTGATCTCTGCAGCAATAGATTCTTTCCTGTCTTCTATGCTTTTTTTTCAAGTCCAGTGATTAATCTTATGACTATTACTCTAAATTCTTGTTCAGTTATATTGTTTATATCTGTTTTGTGCAATTTTTTAGCTGTCATCTCTTCCTGGAATTTCTTTTGAGGAGAATTCTGTTTTGTCATTTTGGCTAGTTTTCTTTCCCTTATGTGTTTGAAAAGCCTGTTAGGTGCCCTGCACCTGTCAGCACTACTATATTAAGAAGGGGTCATACACTGTCCAGGGCCTGACCCTTCAAGAGGTGTTTTTGATTTCCATTGTTGTGACTTTGGTTACTTTATCTCCCTACTTGTAGTGATATATTAAACCCTCCACTAGGTGTGCTTTGATTTGTTCCTTGAAGTATCCCTGGAAAGGAAAACAAACAGAAAACAAAAACACACAAACACACAAACAAACAAACAAAAAAACCCCAAGTAACAAAAAACACCAGCTACAAGTAAAAAACAGGGTGGAAGCAGTGCTGATGGAAGAGTCCTTATCCCATACAAAGAGAGAAATGATAGGCAGGGAAAAATAAAAATATATAAATTGACCAGACAGAGAACTATATGGCTTAATCCAGAGAGAGAGAAAGGAGAATAAAGAAGGAGATGTGGAACATGTATCAAGAGAATAGATTAAATATGTCTGCTTAACCCAAATCAACAACCAGAATAACCAGACTAGAGGAGAGAAGAGATAAGAAGGAGGAAAGAAAGAATATATCTGTATAATAAGAATTGTCCAAGAATTAAACCAGGCAATACAACAGCACTGGTCTAGAGCAGGGGCTTCCTTGTTTGTCAGCGTCAATCCCTCTCCGGTAGATAGCAGTTACCAAGTATGGAGGAGTGCGGTTTGGTGTAGGCGGGTCCTACCTCCACTGTAGGCCCCACTGTCCAATCCCTGAGGTCCCACCTTGGTGGTGGTGGGGAGAAAATGGCAACACCCCGGTCTCTCCTCCGCAGACCTGGTGTCCCACTCTATTGGAGCAGTCCTCACTATGCTGCAGGTGCAAACGAGGCTGTTTGTCCCACTCTACCTACTCCCATGCTCCAGTGCTTGGCTGGGATTCAAACTCTCACTCTGCATGCCCCAATACTGGTGAAGCACCACTCCACGCCACCTGATATGTGGTCCCCAGTTGGAGGAGGCAGGGAGGCTTTGTTCTGTCCCACAGCACTCCAGGGAGGGGATTGCTTTCTCCTACTGCGGATTGTGCCCCTGGCCTAGTCAATGAGCCCAGGGATGGCTGCCTACCCCCATATGCACAATCAGAACAGCCGGCTCCAGTCTGGAAAAAGGCCCTCAGAGATTGGATCTTTCTCCGTCCTGGTCCATGGTTTTTCTCTTGTCCAGGTACAGTGCTATGCTTCCCCAGCCTCTCTTTCTCTTTCTTTTGTCTCTTCACAGAAGGGGATCCCTCCCCTCTGTTCATTTTATCTTTCCCAGTTCACAGTCACACACCTATGGCCCATCAGGTTGTCCCTGTAGGTCCCTGGAAGCCACTGTCTCTTTGTCTCCCAGACTCTCGGAGTTTAAAGTCCTTTAGCTTCAGCACTGCTTTGTTTGAGAGATGAGCAAACTTTGGATCCCCTACTTCTCCGCCATGTTAGCCCCTAACTTGTCTTCTTCAAGATATTATTTTTCATTCAAAGTTGCATTGATAGGATGTTTAATAAAAATTATATACAATGCTTTGATTCAGAGGAAAAATCATCATAGTTTTTTGGGACACTTGGGTGGTCCAACTTTGGCTCAGGTCATGATCTCATGGTTCACAAGTACCAGTCCTGTGTTGGGCTCTATGCTGACAGCTCAGAGCCTGGAGCCTGCTTCAGATTCTGTGTCTCCCTCTCTCTTTCTGCCCCTCCCCCACTCATGTTCTGTCTCTGTCTCTCTCTGTCTCTCTCTTTCTCTCTCAAAAATAAATAAAACCATTAAAAATTTTAAAAAATTAGCATAGTTTTTTTTATAAAAAAGAGAAAAAGGAAATGGTTATCTCTTCACTGCAGGTTAGAACATTAATTCCTCTTTGTTACCAATTAAATATTTTCAGTTAATGCATGCAGAGGGGACTATTTGTGCAATAGACAGGTAATTCTCAAGCTGAAATAGGTGCTGCCTCATGAATCTTTTGCCCTGCTCAGCCTAAGGTTAACCTTGCTTGTTGACGAAAATCACTATTGCCATGGAAATAATACCATTTTTACCCTTGCTGCTACAAGTGCTGCCTATACTATTGCAGTGAGGTTTTCTAAGTAGAGCAAAAAGTAGCTACTCAGAATTAGATTGAAGTATTTAGGCGAGTAAGCCCTCAGTTGAAGTCCCCCTCCCATTTGAATGCATAAATTAAAAAGCATGAAAATAGATATTTTCAAAAGAAATCAGACAGCTGTCAGAAATATTTTATGCCAAATAATACATTCAGTGATTTTTCTATTTGCAGGTACCACTGCAGTGCTTTCCCCCAAATAGGAAGAAGGTCTAGAATCTATTTCATTTCTCTACAAAAGGCCATTTTATCTGTGATATAATGGCAATTATTTCTTAATACTGGTGGACATAATTTAGCTGGTCATGCTTTAATAAGGTTTCTATCCCTTGATATCATCCATTTTCACTAATGTTCTTGGCACATGAGTTTTTTAGAGTTTTCACCAACCTCTCGTCTATCAGTGATACATGATGCGATTTATGTGCAAAAATTCTATTAATATTAATGAGATTATCTCTCATAAATATGATGTTATGGCTGATAGAGAAGATTCTGGAAACAGTAAAATTCTTTACATTAATTAGAGAGCAAATCATGTTACTTTGTCAAGTATATACATAAAACAGTTAAGTAATTAACACGAGTAATTAGTCAAAGTCATGAAAATTCTAATCATTCTGATAATAAAGAAGGTCAGGTGCGCCTGGGGTCTCAGTCAGGTAAGCTCCTGACTCTTGATTTTGTCTCAGGACATGATCTCTTGGTTCGTGAGTTGGAGTTCCGCATCGGGCTTGGTGCTGATGGTGCAGAGTCAGCTTGGAATTCTCTCTTTTCTCTCTCTCCACCCCTCCCCTGTTCTCTCTCTCTCTCTCTCTCAAAATAAATAAATAAACATTAAAAACAACAACAAAAAAAGTTCAAACCATTACCATTAAATTCCGAAAACTCTTCCTTTCAAGTCACTTGCTCTGAACAGTGTGTGAACAGTACCAACAATATGGCCTGGCTGGATTCTGTGTGGAGGACTGGTTATTGCTGAAAGTCTTTATTTGCATGTTATTGGACTGAATGGAAGGCACATGCTACTGTTCCTTATCATGCCTGCTGTTTCTTCTTCATGTGAAATCTTCTTTGGCCACATGTCATTCTCAATTCAGAATTTAAAATTTTATATATACATTATTGGATATTGGCATTTTTCTCCTTGTACAATTAAAATGATTTTTTTCTGAGAATATAATCAATATGGAAATGGCCATTACAATAGTTGTCATTCATTTATCATTTATCATATTTTTTTATTTTTTTTTCAGAGAAAGAGCACAAGCAGAGGAGAGGGACAGAGGAAGAGAAAGAGAATTTTTTTTCTTTTGTAATTTAAGTAATTGATTTATTTTGAGAGAGAAAGAGAGTGTGGAGGGGCAAAGAGAGAGAGAGAATCCCTGTCAGTTCACAGCCCAACATGGGGCTCAATTCCACAAACCATGAGATCATGATCTGAGCTGACATGAAGAATCAAATGCTTAACTGACTGAGCCACCCAGGGACCCCATCATATTTCCAATAAATGTTCATTGAGCAGCATTTGTTATTTACTAGTAAATGATGGGGATATAAAGAGATTTCTCTGTTCCAAAGGAATCACAGTCTACCAATAAACATAGACATGCAAAGTAGCAATGCCAATATGTAGTGCTGATTGTGCACCACGAATTATGGAAGTACAGAGGGAAGTAACTTCCTGCACTTTTGGGGCAGACAACATAAATGACCTGGAGAGAGTAGCAATGGCTGAAAAGGGAATCTCTGCATATTCTTATATTCTAGGTAACTGTGTTTTGGGGGCAGTAAGGATTTCAAAATCCAGATATGGGAATTTAATTAATAAGATTTAAAAATCAAAAATGTTGCTATTGTTTTTTTAACATGCAGCATTTTAATTATTGACTTCTTGCATGGATAAGGGAAGTTGGACAGATTGAGCAGAACGGAGATAAAAAAATTACTGGGCCTGTTTAGGGAGACTGGAAGATGGATCTGGCAAGTCAGGTTAAGGTCCCACTATCTCCACCTTCTAACTGGCCTTCCAACTGTCAGGATTATCCCCATTCCACATTCCCAACTCTTGCCTCTCACACTGTCTTTCCATTAGTCTTCTGATAAATGCCTCTCCAAGCATGACATTTCTGCTTCAAACCTTCCCCTTACTCCTCCCAACAAAACTCAAGTAACTTGCAAGGCCTACCAGATACTCAAATTCGACACTTGACAGGATTCATTCCTTTACCTGTTATTCATCCCTTACTGTCCATCAATCGCAGGTGGTTACTGAACCTGACATTCTTTTTCATGCTCATGTCTGTGCCATGAAAATTGCTTTCTTTAACTCATTTGTTTTACTTGTGAAAGTCAATTCTGCCTTCCAAAGTCAGTTCAAAGGCCATTGTATTAGTTTCTTATTGCTGATGTAACATGTGACCACAGACTTAGTGGTTTAAAACAAATCAAATTTATTATCTTGCCATTCTGGAGGTCAGAAGTCTGAACTGAAATGGGTCTTTTGAGACTAAAATCAAAGTTTTAGCAAGACTATATTCCACTTGGAGATTCTAGGGGACAATCTATTCCCATGCCTTCTCCATTTTTGCAGTATAACCTGTATTCCTTGCTACTTGACTCCTTCCTCCATCTTTAAAACAAACAGTGCAGCATCTTCAAATCGGGCCCAATGGGATAATCTAAATTAACCTTCCCATCTCTAAATATTTGACTTGATCTTATCAGCTCAATCCCCTTTGCCATATAAAGTAACATTCTCAAGTTTCAAGAACGAGATGCAAATACCTTTGGGCATTATTTTACCTACCATAGTCACCTACTGTGTAGTTTCATATCATGTCCATTCCTCCACCCAGGGTTAACTTTTCTTATTCTGTGTATATTAGTCAGCCTAATCTGCCAAAAAAAAATAACACAGACTGGCTGGCTCAAATAACAGAATTTATTTTCTCAGGGTTCTGGATGGTGGAAGTTAAAGGTCATGGTGACAACAGAGTCATGTTCTCTTCATGGTTTGTAGATGGTCACCTCCACATGACAGAGAGGGACCTCTAGTGTCTTTTCCTCTTAAAAATTTTTTTTTCTTAATGTGTATTCATTTTTCAGAGAGAGAGACAGGGAGCAAGCGGGGTAGAGGCAGAGAGAGAGGGAGTCACAGAATCTGAAGCAGGCTCTAGACTCTGAGCTCTCAGCACAGAGCCCGATGTGGGGCTTGAACTCACAAACTACGAGATCATGACCTGAACCAAAGTCAGATGCTTAACCAACTAAGCCACCCAGGCACGCCTCTCTTCCTCTTCTTGTAAGGGCACCAGATCCACTAGATGATGGTTCCAACCTTATGACCTCATTTAACCTTAATCAGCTCCTTAAAGTCCCTATCTTCAACACAATCACATGGGGGAGGGGAATTAGGGCTCCCAGAATCATGTACATATGAATCTTTCCTGTACTGTAATTAACTGATTTCATATCTCCCTTAATTAAACTCTGAGATTATTAAGGGTAGGGTACATGCCTTTTTAATACTCTAAGTCTAGTGCCTCAAAAATGACAAATGTTTGTCTCACCAAAAATTTTTGATTAAGTGTAGAAAAATCATCTCAGCTATCCTTAAGAAGATAAAGTTAACTGCAAGTAAAATTAACTGTAATGAGAAATCACCATCACAGACCACAGGACAGACTATGATCTCAAATAGCCTTGGTAGTGGGAAAACCACTAGTGGTACATGTACTTGATTAAAATTTACTCATGCCCATTGCCCCAAATATCTCTGCTATTTCTAAAAAACCTCTTCCATTTATCAAAATAACAAATGGCAAAATAATAGAGAACCATGCCATAAAAGAGCAAAGGGAAAAGTCTTATGATCCAAATGAATAAGCTTTTAACTCACCTTCCAGATTATGGTAATTGCATTTATCAGAAACCATTTGGAATTACAAACCTTCACATCTTGATCTCAATTATGCTTTCCCCTCTGAATTCACTTTAGAACTTTAGAGTGTATGATAAATTCAGCATCATAGGTACTTCAGTGCCTTAATAAATAATAATTTAATGAGCAATTTCAGGAATACATTAAAGTATTTTTTACTTGATTTTATGAACCAATGTATAAATAGAAATGAAATTATAGCACTAAATTGCTATTGAGAGTAATTACTTCTTATTTATATCTGCTAGTAGCCAGAAGGTGTTTTATATCTCTTATTAACTTCTTTCAGTGGACTAAATTTAAATCAGAATTAGAATCAGAAATAAGAAGACTGTCTTTTTATTTTTATCTTATTCAGAACTAGAAGTAGAAATAGTCATATAAGTAGAGAGATTTTCTGTGAGAGATTTGTAGTATAATACTAGTCTTCTTTATTTGTGATATTTGAGATAAGTAAAGCTTTTCATTCTACCAATTCATTATCCATTGTCATATTTCATACAAGATAAAATTTATATCAGTGTAAACATTGACATAGCATTCATTGTAGAAATAATCAATATAGTTGGCACGTTGCATATATATAAGATATTTATTGTAATACAGGTTAAATATGATTGCCCCATAGAAACTGTATTTTAATAAATGTTTAAGAAATAAATTTAATAAACTATAATTTAATAAATGTTTAAGAAATAAATTTAGCAAATTAAACTATAATTTAATATATATATAATTTACTAAGGGAATTTGTTTGCTTTATGAAGCAGAAATTTAGTTAAAGAAAGATAATAAAAGTGTATTTATCTTAATAACTGAACACCTCATAACACACAATAGGAACACATTTGGCCAAACTTTAATGGAAGGCCTATCCAGTTACCTATAACTCTTAAAATGAGGATTTTTGAGAGAATGTTGTTGGCTCAGCAAACTAGATATGGATCCAATCTCGAGTCAATCACATAGGGAAAGGGCCAAAAATTGCAAATATGACTACCTAGGCCCAACTCTACAGTAGAGATCATGGATGTGGGAAGTAGGAGTCCTTTGGGAGGGCCAGTAGGGAGGAAATATTGATTAAGTACAATACACACAACAGTGGCCAGATACCTAAAACCCAATAAAAATAACCATAAATTCCCACAATCTCATCAGTTCTAAAGTACATGTCTATGGGCATTTATTGATTATATTACATGTAAACATAATTTTTTCAAGTGATTGTACAGATTATAGATGAGGATATTGTGGCCTAGAAAGTGTGTTTATTTGTAGCTTAGACTAGTTAATAAATGGCTTATAAATGGTGGGTCCGAGGGTCCAATAACGGAAGACATTATCACCATTGTCAAGCAGGATGTATTCAATGCTCAACAAGGATCTGAAAGTCAGGTTCTACTGGTGATGTGAATCTTCCCCACTCCCATCCCAAATTTCCAAAAATATGTAGATTCCTGATCAGTTCACTAACTTTAGGCAGAATATTTAACTTTGATTATTCATAAATGACCATTGATTGTTTTTGACACTGAGCACAGACAGCAAGTACATCCTTTAGCAAAATTATAGAACTGTGGTGCTTTTCCCTATTTACTTCCAGTTGGTCCAGCTGGGTTTGAAGTTGTCTTTTTCTTATAGTACATTAATGAAGGACTTGCCAAGTAGAAAAGGCACTCAGTATTCTAGCATTTTATGGCCATAACTCAGAGGACAGAGCCTCACTGGACATGTGGTCTGAGCCAGGAGAGAGCCTGAGACAGTGTAACAAGAAGCTTTACTACTGCATAACAGGGACTGCAGATGGCCCTAAGGTGCCATTGTTTTCACTTTCCTCTGCACAGCCTAGATTCAAAGGGCTCCATATTTTTGTTTTCAACAATTGCACCACCATTATACCAGTCCAATATTTACATATTTGTTAAGAAACCCAATCTAAACAAAATTGAATTAAAAGAGAAACCCATTAGAAATTTATCTACAGGGGTGCCTGGGTGGCTCAGTCAGTTAAGCATCTGACTCGTGATTTCAGCTCAGGTCATGATCTCGTGGTTCATGGGTTCAAGCCCCATGTTGGGCTGTGAGCGGACAGGGCTTTTTCTCTCTCTGTCTCTGCTCCTCCACACACTCTTTTTCTACACCTCCCCTGCTTGCTCTCTATCTCTTTCTGTCTCAAATAAATAAACATTAAAAAAAAAAAGAAACTTATCTACAAAATCTCTGACAAAACAGGAAGCCTTTTCATAAAACATTCCAATCCATCAGGAAATCTATCAGTTTCTCTTACATGTCTTCTCTGCTCTTGCCGCCCCTCCTGGAAGTTATCCCTCCCCTGAGGGATATGCCTCCCCTGATCCAGCATGGTTTGCTAGCTCCGGGTCCTGTTGCCCAGCCTGTATATTGGCATCTTCCTTTCTGATGGTCTAGAATTGCCTTTCATTTCTTTCTATATAAGAGCCTCTTAGATTCCTGGATGTCATGGTTTTCCTTTTTCTTGTTTTACGATAGCTTTTGTATGGAACACATCCTCTAGAGGCTTTCTGCCAAATGGTACACAGAACAGTTTTTTGAGTCCTCTCATGTCTGAAAATATTATAATAGACTCAGTCTTACCTTACAGCTTGATGATTAAACAGTAACTAAGTTTGAAATATTTTTTTCCTCTGAAACTGAGGACATGTCTTTTAGCTTCTTTTGCAGATGTTAAGAAATCTGGTAACACTCATCTTTTCTTTGTTCTTTCTCGTGTTTTGTTTTGGTTTGTTTTGGTTTCTTTGGTTTCAGGATGTTGGGAGTGTGTGTGTATGTGCACTTCATTTATTATTCTGGGAACTTAGGGAGACTTTTAATTTTGAAACTCTTGGCTTTTGGCCTGAAAAAAAAATTACTTCTTCGATAATAAGGAGATCCCAGTTTTCATCTTCTCTCTTTTCAGAAACCATTGTAAATCAGATGTGGAATCCTTTAGATTAATCTTCTAAATCAGCTTACATTTTTCCTATTTCATCTTTGTCGATTTGTTTCAATTTTGTGACATTTTTCTCAACTTAATTTGCAAACTTTCTATTGTTTCTTTTATATAAACATCTACTATCATCTTTTTTTTTTATTCCAAGAGTTCTTTCGCGTTTTATGATTGTTTGTTTTATGGCTTTCAGTTTTTATTTTGAGTCCAATCTCTTCTTTCATTCCTCTGAAAACATTAAATTCCTTCATGTCCGAATTTACTTCTGCTTCCTCCTTGCAACGTTTCCAACTCAGTTTTTTCAGACCCTACTTTTATTACTATATGATTTGATTTCTTTCTAACAGTTCGAGTACTTTCCTCAAATATCACCAATATTTGGCTTTCAACAAGCATACCAGAAACTCCATCTGTGGGTGTGGCTTGAAAACAAAAGACCTTGCTGTAAGATCCCGTTACAGGTTTCTGTACATTTTTTTCTTGGGTCTTGTCAGGTTTCCTGAGATCAATTTCCCAATCTCTTCTCTTGGAGTAGAAGTCTAGCTGTCTACCTTTCTGAAGCAGTATGGGGGAGAGAGAAGGCCAGGTAGATTTTCACATATACAGAACCCCTCCATTCTCCCAAGTGTCTCTTGGTTCAGAGTGCCCAATGTCCTCCTTGAAATGGGATAGGAAAGTATCTAGGAGCCCAGCTGTTCTTCATAAAAACTTTTAACCATTTTCGGCTTTATGTCTTTGATTCCTGAGAAGTTTGGGAGTTCTTTAGTCTGTATCACCTTGAGTCTAACTGAATGTATACTTTAGAGCTTTAGATGTCAACAGTTTCCAGTGTCCTAAGTCACATAGTCATCTTTCATCTACTTCCAATTTTCCAAAATTCTGTTGTCATGTCTAGTCTCCTTTATCTACTGTTGGTCCTCTCTCTCTCCTTTTTGTTTTAATATGCTTAGCCCTTTTTTATGTTTACCCTCATTTTAGGATGCTTTCTAAGTGTGAGTAAAAAGCACATTACCAGTGTGCATTTTAACTGACATGCATTCAACTTTTTAAACTATGTTTATGTATTAGTTTGATAAAAGAAAAAAATTGAAGTAAGAAAATGTCCTTCCTTAAATGATGATCCTAGTATAGCAAGTACTAAGCTATTATGATAACAAGTATGCCTCTGAAAATGGGAACTAATCTTTTTGAAAAATTTGTCCCTGGATTTCCCATATTGGTTATTCAAGTATTTTTTCTTCACAGTGTAAAAAAAGACTCAATTATCTTCCTTGAATGGTAATCAACATCAAAGACACAAACTACCAAATTTTAACCTTTCTCTAAAAAACTTTTAACCTTGCTCTAAAAAACTTTTCTAAAAACCTCTCTTAGCCCATAGCTCAGCATATTTCTTCATTATTACAGGATCCAGCTCTTTGCCGTTGTCAGCTTTTTATTAGGATTAAATATTCCTCTTTTGACCATCTCTTTCAGACATACACACATACACACATTATCTCTCTCATATGCAGAAATATGCCAACTCATTATGCACACAAAAATACTCATTTTCAAAGTATCTGAAGGAGTACTTTATCCCCAAACTCCTTTCTCCTTTCCAAATATTTGTATAACCCCTCTTTTATGACTGCAAATTCAGCAGAACATGTAAGAGAAATAATGTTGTTGTCTAATAATTATAATAATTCTTGGCTCATTAACTTTTCCTATTTTGGTTTTAACAACCTCTTTGTAGTAGGTTGAATTGTGGCCTCCAAAAGATATGCCCACATTCTAAACACCGGCGCCTATGAATGTTACCTTGAATTGAAAGGATTATCCTAGATTATATATGTGGCCACTATGCCCAGTGACAAATTTCCTTATGAGAGAGAGGCAAATTTCAGACAGAAGAGGGGACGACATAGAAGTAGAGAAGAGAAAGCAATGTAAAGACTGAGGCACTGATTGGAGTCATATGGCTATATACCAGTAACGCCAAGGATTGCCAGAAACCATAGAAACTAGAAGGGAGGCATGGGATGGATTCTCTAAGCCTAAGGATCTAAGCCTCCAGAAGGAACATACTCTGTTGACACCTTGATTTCAGACTTCTGACTTCTGGCTTCCAGAACCGTGAGATAAAAAATTATATTATTTAAAGCCACTCATTTTCTGGTCATTTGCTATGGAAGCCCTAGGAAATTGACTATACCTTTTTTTTTTATTTTTTGCTACTTGAATAAACAAACTGAAGATCCCCACATACCAAATCCTATTCCCCTGCTGTCTGGTAGTTAGATCTTGCAGGATGAGGGAGCCAAGGTAAGGTGGCATGGGTGTTAGGAGCACTTACTGAAACTCTACAAGTGATGTACTACACTGAAGGAAGTGGCCTGGGTGATTTGAGAAACTTTAACTTCAGAAACTGGTGTTATTGGCTGAGGATAATACAAGTGGAGGTTCACCAGGATACCATATCATTATAGCATACTATTAACTTGACCTCAGATAAAACCTCCCTTGTGTCGAAAGCATAAAGCTGAATTTTCAAGCATCTATCAAATATCAGTTCCATGGTCAATATGTGAGTCACTTTTATTAGATCACGTTGTAATTCACACAACATTGAACAAATTATATCATTAGTCTGTTAAATAGATCGTCGTGAATTTCTTTGGAAATTGTTGATTTAGCAAAAGGAAATACCCTAATGCATTCTATTTAGTGTAATATTCTTCTTCAGATATATTTGCTGCAAATTTCTGACAATCAGCTAACTAGATAAAAAACCTCCTTCACATTTATACCAGGTAAATAGTGTTATGATGTTTAGTTTAACAATAAACGATATCTAGGATGGTAGTATATTTTAGTAATTTTTTTCATCTTTCATTGCAGCTATGAAGGCATAAAAAATAAAATGTCCATTAGTATTATTCAGGTTTAAAAACATATCCCAGGAGATCTTTTCTGCTTTTTTCTATAATGTCAGGAAGGTTTTGGTTTCATCGATATTTCCTATAACTGTACTAAGAAAAATTTGAGTAAAAACCTAGAACAATTCATTCAACAAATAACTATTAAACATCTTTTCTGGGCTTGGTTTAGTGCCCAATGCTGGAAATCTATCTTAATAGTTTTTTTTTTGTACTTTCTTATGAATCAATCTCCAAACATTGATATGAAAATACACACACATACACACACACACACACACACACACATATGCACACATGGAAAGTTAACATAAATCAGTTTTAAGTTTATGGAGGATCTATATCTCTTTTTTTTAACGTTTGTTCCTTTGTTTGTTTGTTTGTTTGTTTTTGAGAAAGAGAGCACTAGCATGAGAAGGGGAGGGGCATAGAGAGAGAGGGAGACAGAATCTGAAGCAGACTCCTCACTGTCAGTGCAGAATCTGACACAGGGCTTGAATTCATGAACCATGGGATCGCGACCTGAGCTGAAGTCAGGCATTTAACCAACTGAACCACCCAGGGGCCTCATACATCTCTTTTCTAAGAGCAGAGTCAGGAGAGAGGACTGCAATGAGATTTAAATGTTGAGGAGTGTTAATTTTGCCTGGTTTTTATCCATTGTGATACCCAAATGTATTGGACTAATGTACTGATATCTGAATTCAAGTAAGTAAGGCTTTAATTCCTCGTGTATGGTAGTAAAAGTACCATAACATGGAGATATGTATATGACAGGGTGCAGTCCCTTTAAAAAAATGATAAGGGGTAGAATATATTTTTTTTCTCTAGGAATTTATCTTTTTTTTTAAAATTTTTTTTTATTTGACGTTTATTTATTTTTGAGACATAGAGAGACAGAGAATGAACGGAGGAGGGTCAGAGAGAGGGGGAGACACAGAATCTGAAACAGGCTCCAGGCTCCGAGCTCTCAGCACAGAGCCCGATGCGGGGCTCGAACTCACGGACTGTGAGATCATGACCCGAGCCAAAGTCGGTCGCCCAACCGACTGAGCCACCCAGGCGCCCCTAGGAATTTATCTTTAACTGTAGACATAATTGGTATTCTATGTATGTATGACACATGAAAAGAAATAGTCATTGTGTTGTGTATATCACTTTTCTTTGGGTATCCCAATCCATACTTGCCCAAATTATATTTAGCTTCCTTGTATCACTTCTCTACCAAAGGTTCTGCTACTTTGTTTTCTGCAGGTTCTTGTTTTTTAATGTTTATTTACTTATTTTTAAGAGAAAGGACTAGCAGGGGAGGGGCAGAGAGAGAGGGAGACACAGAATCTGAACCAGGCTCCCAGGCTTTGAGCTGTCAACACAGAGCCTGATGCAGGGCTCGGACTCATGAACCACAAGATCATGACCTGAGCCAAAGTCAGATGCCTAACCAACTGAGCCACCCAGGTGCCCCTGTTTTCTGCACTTTCTTAAAAGCTAGATATATGGAGAATATTTACTCTTCCCCAAATAAGCCAGATATTAAACAAAAACTCCAAAACCTTCCCTTATGAATATTCTAAATCCTCAACACTTTTGAAGTGTCAATAGGAAATCTTATTTCCAGTTTTGTTTGAATGCAGAGATAATAGCAGGTAGGCAGAAAATGCCACCTATTGTCTACAGAGACAGAATCACCAATTCCGTTGATCACAAGAGAGTCCATTGCTTGAAATAACATTAATTGATTTTAATTAGTATTTTTGAGAGCTCATTATGTGCTAAGTACTCTGTCAGTTACTGAGACTAATGCAAAGAGGTTGACAAAAATAGTCCTATTCTGGCCTACACTTTGAGAAAATCCCAGTTTAAAAAGATGGCAAAAAAATGTAATATTTTAATCTGAGGACAATGGCAGTACAGGTAGAGAAGAACAAACTTTGGGACATAAAGAAAAGTTTACAGCATCAGTGTAGCAGATGCTTCATTGCCATATGCTCACCTCCCTAGAGTCATACTACTTCAGTGAGCTATAACTTAATCCTAATCAACCAGACTTGCTTTTGTTTTTGTTTTTGTTTTCCCCAGAAGACACGAAATGGCACACAGCCTTCATGGGCAGCAAGCCCAGGAAATAATCCTTAATCAAAGGCTGGAGGGCAGGGGTAGTGGATTGTATAAAGACCCAAGGCCGCTTGCCTCTAGGGTCAATTAATGCTGAGATGTGTGTTGTCCTCCGTTTCTCAAGTTTCTCCATGTGTTAAGCTCCAATCATCCCTTGATAATGAACCTTTCACGAGCTGCCTTTCCTCCCCAGCTTTCCTACAAGGCTTCCCTCTACCTCTCAAACAAACTTCTTGTACTTAAATCCTGTTACAGGGTTTGCTTCTGATGGACATTGATAATAGAAGCGGTCTAAGGGAGCAAATTCTATAAACAGGACACTAAAGTTGGAACACTAGTCAGACAAATGTCAAAAACCCCCTTTGGAGGTAGTTCTTAGGGGAATGATAATTCTTGGCATGCTAGAGTATCACATTAATAAGATTCCCACATGAAGTGAATTGGGGTGAGATGCAGATAGAAAGCATTCACTTATGCAGTATCTCTAGCATTCGAGATGTGTTGGTGATGAGAAGTCTGAGGACTTGGAGTTGATTGGTTGCTAGGAAGAAAGGTAATCAAATTGATGAGAGATAACAGTAGAATAATATTCCCTTCTTCTAATGGAAATCACAATCACATCACATGATCTATAAGGTGTCATTTTGTTTTGTAAAGTAAGTCGTACAAATAAAACCTTTTGGGTTCCTTAGTAGACTGAATAGTGTCCCCCAAAAAGATATATCTAAATCACAATCCCTGGCACCTGTGAATGTAATTCACTGCAGATGTAAGTTTTAGAATGGGATCATACTGGATTAAAATGGACCCTAAATCCAATATGAATGTCCTTATATGGGACAGGAAAGGGCACACAGAGTCACAGGACAGAAGCCATGTGAGGACAGAAGCAGACAGAGTTTTGCTGCTGCAGACTAGGCAACCGTCAGAGGCTGGAGGAGATGGGGAGGATCCTTGCTAGAGCTAGCTGATGGACTGTGGTCCTGCTGACCTCTTGACTTTGAACTTCTGGACTCCCAGAGGTCCGTTGTTTTGAGCCAATATAGAGACTTTTAAACCCTAGAATGAAAGTACTTCCTCTGACTTCACTGAAATCTCAGATTATTTTTGTGAATGTCCCAAGGAAACTGAAAATTGTCAGTGCATGTGCATGTGGAGGGCTTGAGATGAGCATGCGTGGAAAGAGCAGGGGCGTGGCACGTGTCCCAGCCTACAACTGCAACTTGGAATGATAATTTGTCTTTCATACATTTGTTAAAAATAAGGATTCTTGGAATTAATATTGATTTCTTATTTAGTTTTAGAACTTAGTACTTCTGACACAAAGCAGTTATTTAGAGGGAAATTAACTTACTTTCCTTGAGCCTTAGTTTCTTCATACGCAAAACAAGAAATATCAAGTTGGTAAAAAAAAAAATTCTAGAAGAATCTTATTCTAATTTTCTGATAAATTTTAAACATAAATCAATTAATTTTATCATAAAAATATTAAACCGATCATTAAATTGCCATAAAAATTCATGAGTTAGTTGTCTGCATTTTAATTGTATTCAATTCATTTCTTTTCGTTTTTGAGGTAGTACAATGATTCAAACACATGGATTTTGTCAGCAGTGACAAAAATTGAGTGTTGATAGAAATCTTCCTACTCAGTGGTACAACTGAATTATGTTCAATACCATTGATTCTGTGACCTATTTTACATAATCACTTATAATATTAACAACAAATTATCACTGTGTAGCCTTAATGTTGAGATGAAAAACTTGCTTGTAATAACTAAAGTTTTATTGAGGATCATTAAAATCTCATTGATTTTCTCTTATTATTAATGGAGTAAAACAAGTTTGCATTTGTATTTGAATACAAAAGCTAACACACACTAAATAAATTGAGAATAACTCAATTGGAGATTCAGTGGATGGAACAAGCACACATTCAGTATTTTTAAAATTTTTGCTCTCCATTTCATATATAAGAAGCTTTTCATCTTCGGGGGGCCTGGGTGGCTCAGTCGGTTAAGCGTCTGACTTCGGCTAAGGTCATGATCTCACGGTTCGTGAGTTCGAGCCCCGGGTCAGCTCTGTGCTGACAGCTCAGAGCCTGGAGCCTGTTTCGGATTCTGTGTCTCCCTCTCTCTGACCCTCCCCCCTTCATGCTCTGTCTCTCTCTGTCTCAAAAATAAATAAACGTTAAAAAAAGGAAAGAAGCTTTTCATCTTCAGGTGTGTGCCCAATCTTCCTTTTGCCAGTTCTAACTCATCAAAGAGCATTTTGTTTCTCTATTGTGTTTATAATTAGGAAGTTTTTACTTGGAGTATTTTAGCTATTGGCTTGCAAATATTCAAGGTGTCAAAAAAATCAGCATTCTTTTGCTTCAAATAAAGTTTAGGGGTATAGACTGCACGGCCTAACAAGTAGTCACTAGCCATATGTGACTATCGAGAATCAAATGTTTCTAGTCCAAATTGAGATGGTTATATGTATAAAATGCAGAGCAATTTTGAAAATTTAGTGTATAAAAACTGAAAATTATCTCAATGGTTTTATATTGACTTCATGTTGAAATGATAACATTTTGACTATATAAGGTTAAATTTTAAAAGATATTAATGTAATTTCATCCTGTTATTATTTTCTTTTAATGTGGGTACCAGCATACTGAAATATACTCCCAGTTTGGGCTTGCATGATTTTTCCACTGGACAGTGTTAATCAATTTTATATACTTATTAAAGCTCCTGTAGGACTACAAACTAGCATATAAGAAAGAAGTTATAGCAAAAGGGACAATAACACCTGTTAAACACATATAATGCACAGGGCTTTATACTATGGCTTGATCAATTCTCACAATAATCTTCTGAGAATGATGTCATTATTTTCCCTATTTTGCTATTAAGACACCTAAAGCTTAGAGTGATTAATTAACTTACTTTTTATTTATTTTTAATTTTTTAAATGTTTATTTATTTTTGAGAGAGAGAGAGAGAGAGAGAGAGAGAGAGAGAGCACAAATGTGAGAGGGGCAGAGAGAGAGAGACATGCACACAGAATCCGAAGGAGGCTCCAGGCTCTGAGCTGTCAGCACACAGCTGGATGCGGGGCTCAAACTCCTGAACTACGAGATCGTGATGTGAGCTGAAGTCGGACGCCTAACTGACTGAGACACCCAGGGGTCCCTTAACTTACCTTTTAAATAGGACTAGTTAAAAGTAGAGTCAGAAACCAGAGCATTTATTACCTGCTACTTGCAAGTTTCTTAGTTTAAAAAAATATAATTTCCAGTAGAAGATATCAGAGACTGCTTGTTGTCTCCAAAATCTTTTTTACCCTTTATCACAGCAATAGAATTCCCAATTTTAGTTGGGCCTTGCATGTCTCAACCCACCTGCAGTCACATATACTATATGACTAAGGTGTGGCCAATGGGATGCAAGCAGATGGGAATCTTCCTCAGAAAGATGATGTGTGTCCTTTGCTCCTTCTACTTCCCCCACTCTCTCCTTGAACATGTGTGATGTCTGGAATCAGAGTAACTCTTTTAGGCTATAAGACTTTAGGGATACAAACCACTCCTAGGAGAACAACAAGATAAACTAACCTGACTTTCTGGAGATTTCACCCAGGAGACTGGCATAAACATAGTTGGATGGCTTGCTTACCTCAAGACTTCTACATGTGAGAAAAAGAAAAGCAGATGTTGATTAAGCCACTGATATGTTTGCTTTCTGTGATTTTTATTTTTATTTACTTTTTAAAAATTTTTATTTATTTTTGAGAGAGGGAGACAGAGTGAGAGGGGGAGGGGCAGAGAGAGAGCTAGAGAGAGAATACTAAGCAGGCTCTGTGCTGTCAGCACGGAGCCCGATGTGGGACTTGAACTCATAAGCCGTGAGATCATGACCCAAGCCGAAACCAAAGTCAGATGCTTAACCGACTGAGCCACCGACTGAGCTCCAATGATTTTTAAATAAACATAGTCCTAACTTGATACCAATAGTAGCTAAATCGCCCTTAAAATGGAATAGAAAATGTTTTTGTAGGTGGTTTCAAATTTTTGGATAAATAGTAACTGAAAAGCCTAAAGAATGATGATAACTTGGCAGCAAGGAATAGGAGCATTCTAACCAAGGGATTTGTAGGGCTTTTTCTGGCAAAGATAAAAAAACAGAAGGGGAAGGAAAGGGATAATAGAACTTAACCAAACATAAATTACAAGCAAGAAGACACAACCTGACCTAGTTTCTCTGTAATTGTGCATAAAACCTTTGTGTCTCGGGACACCTTTCACTCTTAATTCATACCATTTGGTGCTCAGATCTCTTTCCCAGCATTGTCTTGAGATCAGACATGGCATAAGCATGCCTTTACATTGGTAGACATCTGCTATACGCAGTAACAAGATCACTACTTTCTCTATTAGCCTAAAATCATCAGAATGGTAAAAGAAGCAGAGAAAAATGCCCATTCCTGATCTGTCTCAACCATAAAATCAGGGAGAATGTACAAGACGTGGGAGAAGGCTCCTCTTACACACCACTGCCATACAAAAGTGTAGAGCTGAAAACCAATACAAAAATGCCAATAAAAATTGATGCCTCCAAATGCAAAGAGGACAACTAGAACCGAATGGGGAAGCTATTTATTTTATTTTGCTACATGCTCAAGGCTTGATTTTCATTTTCCCCACCTTCAGGTTGTCATTTTGCCCATGACGTTTTTCATTAGACTTTCAGCTGACAAGCAAGTGACAGTCTTCAAACTTGAGATTAGTTCACTAATAGGAATTCTTGCTTGAGGCTCTGTCTGCATCTCGGAGGCGGGACGGCGTCCAAGAGTTCTGCCAATGGGAACTTTTAGAGGTGGGAGCAGATTTGAGATTAAGGACTCCCTCCTTGTACTTTCCCTCCACCCAACCCTTCCATTCATATTATTGAATTTATTTAAGCAGTCTTGCCCTCTTGGAATTCAAGCTGAGGAAGAAAAATAGGCAGGCATGGAACTGACCACGAGAGACAATATCGTCTCTCATGACTTTGTTAAAAATACAAACCAGTGTTTACTAAACCTGTTTACTGAGTTAAATTTACAAGTTACTAACAATAACTCTCAATGGCCTGCTGAAATTGTTTTCTTTACTTAATTTTTTCTTTACTTAGTATTCTAATTACATTATTTTCTTAAATTTATATATATATATTATGTACTGAAATAAAATTTACCCTTTGAAAAAGTTGGAAACTAAAAGCAGATAAAACTTGGGTTGTTTTTCTACACTAAATAATGTGTTCAAGGCTAACATATTTAAGAAATGGGATTTTTGCTTTAGAAGCGTAAAAAACCCACATAAAGCGTTAATCTCTAACTTAGGAAAACTGGGTTAAGGCTTTAAAACTAAGGATCAGACAAAATACACACAATGATTTTTGTAAATGTTCTCCTTTTCTCCCATTATTTTAAAGTTTTAAAAGCATTGCCTCTGCACCGAGGTTGCTACTGAAAGAATCCAGTCAGTTTAAGGATTTAAAATAATTGTCAAATTTCAGCATTCCTGGGATGCAGCTATATTTCTCAGAAAGCCTATAAATATTTCTCAGATGACTTTGAATATATGAAGTGACTCTAAGCTAATGAAAATTGAATGGGGGCTGGAGTTTTTCCCCAAAGCCTAATGTTTAGAATTTTAATCTACCATATTCAGTCAGCCCTAATTAGAGGACTTCAGCACTACCCAGACATCTATCACCATGATGTGACTCTGGGGAGGCATGTGAGTGTAATTAATCAGTTTGAATACCTGCCGTTCTCTCTTTTCCCTTGTGAAGATTAGAAGAGAGAGAAATGACTAGAGTCACCATGTTGTGTAAACAACTCCATACTTTACCAGTTCAAATTATTTTACTTTTGTAGAAGAGCCCACGTTTTTAAAAGTTGCCGATCTCCATTTTTCATTCCTTTTAATGTATACATTCATAAGCATTTTCTTCTCCTCACCTGAAAATAACAAAGTGGCTTTACTGGACGGGCCGGGGAGGCAGGGATTTACTGACTGTCTTATCAAGAATGTGCTGCTCTGTCTCAAAGGGCAGAGTTGCTCCATGTGAATCCCTAGTGCTTTATCCATGAACACCTGGCTTTCCTTTGGAGATTTTCATCCAAGTATTGAGAGTCTGACCTTTCTTAACTCATGATATAATGACAAGGCTGCCAAACATGTGTTGTCTCATAATTGCTTTTACAGGTCTGTGCCATAAGCTATGATTAAGTACTAGGAGAAAGGTCATTAAAAGATTTTAAAAAGATGAATAAAATGGCTTATTAAGGGAAATTAATGAATTGAGAATTCTGTAGTACCTTTGTATTAACAACAAAGATGAAGAGACAGTAAGCATTAATGAATGTTAAATGTTCAAGAATATTTTTCTGCTGGGCCATCACAGTTTGGGTATGAGTGGCGGCTTTTACATGTTAGATGCTCTTATGTGTACTCTATAAGACAGTAATGAGAAAAGGGTGGTAGTTGTCTTTCAGTGGAGTGAAGAATAAAGGAGGCTAGTCTCTATTTTCCCAAAGGAATTACATACTTTGAGCTATTCAGCTTAGATGTGTGCCTCATTCAAAATTTGAGATTCAGAATTTTTTTCCATTCTCAATGCCCATCACCCATTTTCCCCTCTCCCCTGCCACTTTAGTTTGATGGGTACTCCCCTGCCCCATTAGTTTGATGGGCACTGAGAAGGGCACTTGTCGGGGTGCACGCTGGGGTGTTGTATGTAAGTGATGAATCATAGGAATCTACTCCTGAAGTCAAGAGCACATTGTATACACTGCATGTTAGCTAACTTGACAATAAATTATATTTAAAAACAAATAAATAAATTTCCAGCACACACACACACACACACACACACACACACACACACAATTTTTCTTCCATCAGCAAATCAGAGTAGGCAGAAACAACATAGGTCACTGGACCTAAGGTTCAAAAACCACTGGAGTATCAGAGTAGACCATAAAAGATAGTCAGAATGAAGCTTCTACTGGACTTTGGCCAAAATTTGCTTTCATGGCAACTCTTCTCTGTAGATAAAGCAATGTATCTTAAATATATCACGTTGGGGTACCTGGGTGGCTCATTCAGTTAAGCGTCTAACTTTGGCTCAGGTTATGATCTTGTGGTTTGTGAGTTTGAGCCCCACATCAGGCTCTGTGCTGACAGCTCAGAGCCTTCAGCCTGGTTCAGATTGTGTGTCTTTCTCTGCCCCTCCCCCGCTTATACCCTGTCTCTCTCTCTCTCAAAAATAAACATTAGAAAAAAATTTTTTAAAAAGATATCATGTCTAATTTTGGGGGCCTTTGGTCTGAAGACAAGTCAAGAGTTTCTTAGAGCTCTCTGGAGGAGTTGGTAAAGGAGACAGCTTATATTTCTAATAGAAACAAAAGACCTCCAATTAAAAAGCCCCAAAATAAATGCAACCAGTGGAAATGTAAAGCAGAAATTGTTCCAGGACCAATGTTACGGTAGCAGAGGCTGAGAAGTGGAACTGGAGTTGTGTTCTAGAATTTGGACTTAAATAAACAAAGAATTAAATGAGACTTCCCTATGGGGGGAAAAAACGGCAAACAGAATTTTAGAAAATAATTTAAAAATCAGACCATGGAAAGCTAATATTTTGCTTATTCTTATAGGAAGCTTGGGTAATTCCTGAATTCTTAAAGCATATCCATGTTGCCAAGACTCTTGACTACAATTTTGGCCATTTAGGATCCAAGGAAAAAGTCCAGAAGGAAATACTAGTCATGCAATCTTATATAGTCTTAATTTTATATAAGTCTTGACTCCAGTCCTTATCAGGGAAGCAGATTATGACCAATCCAAAGTCTGTCTCACAGAGGAAAGTAATTTGGATGATTGTTATCTATTTTTATAGATGTTATTATACCTTCTTCTAACACATCATCCCAATCTACCCCTGCACAACTCCTACCACATACTGACCAGTCAAAAAATACTGGTAAGAGAGTTTGTATTTTGGAGTCTTTGTTTTGTTTTCATCTGGTTATACTATTCTTGAAATTGCTCCAGACACTCAAGGGTCCTGATGCCCTTCCTGCTGTGTTACCTATCAAAGATTTCATATTATATAAGCGTTTTTCCAGTAATCAATGATCCAAGAGCTCCACTGAAGAAGTTTTTAACCAAATTAAAGAAGTGAAGTACATTAAAAAAATTAAAAAAAAAGAAGTACAGTTTGATTCATCAGGCAAAGCAAAAGACCAAAGGAAAACTACTAAAAAGAAAAGAAACAAGCAAAACAAATACAACAAAAACTGATTACTAAACTGGGTTAGATAAGTTATCATTGCTTCTGTTTTTAAGGTTCCAAATGAAAGAAATCCATTTGTATGTAGTCAAAAATGTCACCCCCAGGTGAAAATTTCACTGCGACTGAGAGTGAAGCCATTTGCTAATATAGTCATTCTCTATAAAACTAGCCTGTGTACTGGATTTTCTCTGACTTGAGTATTTTCAAGTTTATTTTATAATTCTCGTATTTTTTTTTCTTGATCTACCCTGTATGAGAGAACAGGAAAGAAGTAACATTTTCCTGACAGTGGTGCTCTAAATGAAAACATGCACCTTCAGAGCAGGCCAATAAGTAACATCAAGTAATGAGCATAGTCATTCTAGAACCCTGGGTTTATATCACTAAAATTTAAATAGAGTAATTTCAGATCATATTAGCAAAGAAAGTTCGCAGATGATATTTTGCTATTTAAAGCATAATTTGAATTCAGGTATATGTTAATTACTAGCAGAAAAAGGGATGATTAAATTTGTGTAAATCATGAAAATGAATGCATGTGCTGATAATATTTTATGATCGAACATAAAGCACTTTCCTGCCTGAATTTTAAGATTTAGAAAGCATCCATTCCTAAAAAATGTTTTTATAAAATTTTATGATTATCAATTTTTTCTTTGGAAACAAAGGAAGAGTTCAATTAACCCTCTTCTTTGTAGAAATGTACTACATTTATGATTTCTAAGGCATCAACAGAAGAATAAAGTTAAATAGCAAGAATAATACTAGCAGTGCTAAGAGAGCATTTTATGAAGTCAGGCAAAGCAAAGACAATGTCTGATTGTGAGCACCCCAAAGACAAAAGTAATGAAAAGGAGAATGAATAATCTTGGCTAAAAGCTTTTTCTTCCCCGCCTCCCCCTTTGTAGAGTACTCATGTTTTAGGTCATCCTTTCATCCAACAGTGCTGATTCATCAGCTTTGAAGAAAATGTCATGTTTTTTGTGGGAGCTTAGTAAACAATCAAGAGAGCTGATAAGAATTTACAAAGCAGAAAAACGGTATCATCCACCTATTTGTTACATGCTATAGACATTGTACTGGCTCTGTATAGTTCCTCTTTAAGTTAGAAAAATGAAAAGAGAAACTAACGTACCAACAGTTGTCTATCCAGATTGTCAAAGAACCATTTTTAGCATCTTTCTAAATAATAAAGATGGTATTGGTAACAGGTACAGAAGTTGCAATGACTGGATCTGAGGATTTTACGTATTCATAACTATACATTTTTGTGATTCAATAGATAATTATTTAGAAACCTCACTGAGCCAAGCTATCAAATATTGGTGCCATATTTGTCAATTATTAAAGTTAACATTATGATTAGGCTGGTGGTAGTGGGATAAAGGGGAGAAGTAAGGGTGGGGCATAGGTCCAATGAGAAGAAATGCAAGAAAGGAAAGTAATGTTGATTCTGTAAATACTTTCCTATATACCTCATTTCCTTAGTCTTTAACTTTTACATTACCCTAACAATACAGGAGTGATCACCGATGCTCCCTATATTTTTCTTTATTATTTTTTTTCTTAGCAAATGAAAACTCCTTGGCTTAACGTCATGTGATTCTCATAGCAATTAAGTTACATACTTAGGATTTGAAACTATGTCTATTTTACTTCTGATTGTATAGTTTTTAAAACTTGCCTGAGGACCTAGGGGGAAACTTGGGCTACTACATTCCTCCTCAACAGTGTTATATGATTTTGCGCTATAAAACAGACTAATGGTTCCAGGAACCCATAATAACAAGTTTGAATTAATGTCCCCCTTTGCCCAATGACACAACCATTTCAAATCCCACTGTTCACTGTTATTTATTGTGTAAATATGAATATGAATATGAATATTTATAATTTCCAGAAACCACTATCCCGGTTTATACATTATTACCTGAACTCTAATTTCCTTACCATCTTGGACATGTTCTAATTAGGTCTTATCTTTCGTCCCCTTTGTGAGGATCAGGTTTAAAACACTGCACCCGTGGAAGCCCTGAATCAGTTAATTAGCAGTCCATAAATCTTCAGTCTTTTACTTGTGTTCACCTCTTGACCTTATCTAAAATGTAACTGTCTGTCCAGGCTAATGCTTTGCCTGTATCCCGCAGATCTAGGGGGGTAGACAGATTGTGTTCTACTTTCAAAAGGTTTATTTTAAACATTTTTCTTTCCAACCACCAATTCTTATTTACTGGTCCCAACTTATTTATTCTACTTGTATTCATTTTCTCCATTTATCGGTCGGTACCCTCTTACCTGCACTTCCATTTTCACTCAGTCTGTATAAATTGAGATATTATTAAAGTGACCTCATTGAAAACATTCAGAAGTCTCTTGTCCACTCAATCACTCTCATCCTTGAATGCAGGGTTTTCATCTCTGCACCTGCTATCAAACTGCTGGATGTAGCTATGGGAAAGTATCAGTTTCACTGCTAATTCACAATGGCAAGCGCAAATAAATAGCACTGCCAAGGAAACCTACTATTTTTCTGTTGGTGCCTTTTCCTTTATCTTCCAAATTCTAACCACCTCCCTTTCCTACCATCATGTACTTTCAGATAATGATTTAACTTCATATTTCATTGAGAAAATAGAATCCAACACAGAAAAAGAACTATTTTTCCACCAATACATCTATAATCCAACGCAAATTTGTATCCTTCATTTGTCTTTGCTCTTGTTCCCTTACTCCTATCAGTCAACCTTTCTTTTCCTTGGTTCTGAATAATATCTATTTGATTTTACTCAAAATTTTAGCATACTGTATTCATCACTTTCTTCAGAATTATTGATTTACCCTGCTACACTGGATTATTACCATTAGTTGATTGGCTCTTACTAAATGAATTATAATTCCACTCTCCAACAAACTAATGAACACATTTCTTCTTGATGACATAACTATCAGACAGGCCATTTTCAATTCCTCTTTATAGAAAAAATATCCAAAGCATCTTCTATAATTTTTGTCTGATTTTCTCACTTTCCATTTATTTGTCAACCAATTTTCATTGGACTTTGTAGCGCCACTCTCCAGACTTAAGATATTAAGATGATAAAAAACCATCATGTTCCTTGCTTATCAATATTTCTTTAGCCTCATCTTACTTGAAATTTCATCAGCCTCCCCTTCTTTTTTGGATTCCTTGAAATCACATATCCCTGGATTTCCTCTCCTCTTTCCCCTTTGCTTCTTTCTAGAAACCCATCCCAGGATATACCAATTCAAAATTTTAAATATGGGTATGTCCCAGAGGTCAAGTTAGAGTAACTTTTTTTTTTCCATTTGACCTCCACCCTGAATGATTGAATCTAATAAATACCATAGCTGCAAAAAATATTTATATGCGATGATTACTCAATTTGTATGTTCAGATGGTTAATCCAATATTTTATTATACATCTTCAGTTGCATGTCTAATAGGCATCTCAAACTTAGTGTCCTTATGCACTACAACTTGTATCCCTTCCCAGGAGTCCCTTCTCAGTAATAGCATTGCAGAGTCCATAACCAAAGCATTCCGTAGTTTTCCCACTCATGTTTTCCTCATTCAACCTATCATCATGTGCTTTTGGGAATAACTCAAATATGTCAAAATATGCCAACTTTCCTGCCTCAGTTTCTGGTCCCTATTCAATCACCAGTTCATGTAACATTCAGAATGACAGTTTTGTTTTTTTTAATCCAATAAAAAAATGTCTCTTGGCGTGCCTGGGTGGCTTAGGTGGTTAGCATCTGACTCTTGATTTCAGCTCAGGTCAGGATATCACAGTTCATGAGATTGAGCCCAGTGTCAGGCTCTGTGCTGACAGTGTAGAGTCTACTTGGGATTCTCTCTCTCCCTCTCTCTCTGCCCCTCCCCCATTCATATTCATTTTCTCTCTCTCTCTCTCTCTCAAAAATAAATAAATGAATTTTAAAAATGTCCCTGTCCAGCTGTAAAAAAAAAATCAATGGCTTGGCATTAAAAAATAAATAAAATCCAAACTTCTTACTGTAGCCTTCAGGACTCCTAGCTGTCTCATCCTGCTCATTCTCAGCTCTCTTGTAATCACACAGGCAGACCTGCTATTTGTTCCACTCCCTCACCTCAGCACCCTAACACCTGTCCTTCCCATTCTTTGCCTGAATTGCTTTTTCTTAGGGACTTCACATTACTGATTCCTTTGTGTTTCTTGTTTCTCATCTGCAGAAAAGCTCTTCATTTTCACACTATGAAAATTTCCCCCATTACTCCATCGAGTCATCTTGATTATTTCAAAATATATTATTTTCCTTTCCATTAAGTTTTTTTTTTGTTTCAGGTTTTTATTTCAATTCTGGCTAGTTAACATACAGAGTAATATTGTTTCAGGAGTAGAATTTAGTGATTCATCACTTACATATAACACCCAGTGCTCATCCCAACAAGTGCCCTCCTTAATACCCTTCACCCATCTAGCCCATCCCTCCACGCAACACCCCTACATCAACCCTCAGTTTGTCTCTATCATTAAGAGTATCTTATGGTTTGCTTCCCTCTCTTTTTTCCCCCTTCCCCTCTGTTCACCTGTTTTATTTCTTAAATTCCACATCTGAGTGGAATCATGATATTTGTCTTTCTCTATTTTGCTTAGCATAATACACTGTAGCTTCATCCACATCTTTGCAGCAAGATTTCATTCTTTTTGATGGCTGAATATGGATAATTACTCAGCCATCAAAAAGAATTAAATCTTGCCATTTGCAAATATTTGAAGACATATATATACACACATATATGTATGTATATATGTATATATATGTATATATATACACATATATGTATGTATATATGTATATATAGTATATATATACACACATATATACATATATGTATGTATGTGTATACACACAAACACACACAAACACACACACAAACACACACACACACACACACACTGCTTCTATATTCATCAGCTGATGGACATTTGAGCTCATTCCATAATTTGGCTATTGTTCATGGTGCTGCTATAAACATCAGGGTGCATGTGTCCCTTCGAATCAGTATTTTTGTATCCTTTGGGTAAATACCTAGTAGTGCAATTGCTGGGTCTAGGGTAGTTATATTTTTAACTTATTGAGGAACCTCCATACTGTTTTCCAGAGTGGCTACCAGACACATGAAAAGATATTCCACAGAACTCATCATCAGGAAATACAAATCAAGAGTCACAGTGTATACACTAAATCTATTTTGATTGAATAGGTACACAGGAGATGCGATGGGGATAGAGATAGTTACATTAATGAACTTTATGTTTCCTTTTAGAATTAGTTAAATACATATCAGAAATGCTACTATGATTTTAACTCTAAATCCATCAATCTCCTTTTACTTCTTTTAGACATTCCTTTCTTGATGTCTAAACCCTTTAAATTCTGGGGTTTTTTTTGTTTTTTTTTTAAACAAAACCATCACTCTAGAGAATGGATGGAGGCCCTGTTGAAACAATTCTCAGGGAAAAATGGAGCTCCAGAAATGGGTAGGTATGTTACACAGTGGTCATCCTTCACTACCCACAAGTGTAAGTGCTGGTTTATTGATTATTCCAGAATCTAAACTGATTGTTAACATGGGTGTTATATGTAAGTGATGAAACCAGCTACACTGTATGTTAACTAACTTAAATTAAATTAATTGATTAAACAAACAAACAAAGATGCCCAATGGTGATCCTTGTTCAATTACTCTAAAGACCATTGTTGAGAGGGTCGCCTGGGTGACTCAGTTGGTTGAGCATCCGACTTCAGCTCAGGTCATGATCTTGCGGTTTGTGAGTTCGAGCCCCATGTCAGGCTTTGTGCTGACAGCTCGGAGCCTGGAGCCTGCTTCGGATTCTGTGTCTCCCTCTCTCTCTGCCCTCCCCCACTCACGCTCTGTCTCTCTCTCTCAAAAATAAACATTTAAAAATTTTAAAAAAAGACCATGTTGACAAACAATTCTTCATATATCTCTCATATTTCTGCATGTCTTCCTAGCAAGACACTAACTGCCCTTTTGTCCAGAATCACTTTTCAAGGATGTCTGTATAACAAACAACCTTGAGGAATAGAGCCAGTGTAGCAAAGGTTGGGCATGCTTACTGTCCATGATAAAAGACTGGGGTTACCTATGCCCAGGGTTACTCTACTGTAATCAAATACATTGCTTGTTTAGTTATCTTAGGCCATATTTACATTGCCATGTGAGAATTGGGGCTTGGAAACTGATACATAGTGATATATTAAAAATATATATATTTTTTAATTTAAGTATAATTGACATACAATGTTACATGAGTTTCATGTCTACAATTCCCTATACATTATGCTGTGCTCACCACAAGTGTAAATGCCATTTGTCACCATACAATGCTATCACAGTATCATTGACTATATTCCCTATACTGTGCCTTTTATTCCCGTGACTTAACAATCCATAACTGGAAGCCTGTCTCTCCCTCTCCTCTTCACCCATTATGCCCATACCTGTGCCCCTTCCTCTGGCAAACTTCAGTTTGTTGTCTGTATTTATAGTTCTGATTCTGCTTTTCATTTATTTATTTATTCATTTATGTTTTTTAGATCCACACATGAGTGAAGTCATATGTTATTTGTCTTTCTCAGTCTGACTTACTAAAGTGATATACTGCTATTACTCTGAGTAATCAACCCTCCTTTGTCTCTGGCCTAGATGTTGTCTGCCTTCTATAAGCATTTCTGCAATGATAGCAGGCTGAATTGTTTGCTCACGAGTAGGTTAGAAGTCCATAGTTCTTGACCATCATTGGTATTTATCTGTCGTCTATGGGCTAATCAATGCCTTTAGTTTCCTATGTGACAGTATCTTTGTATCTCCAGTTATTAAATATTCGCTTTGCATTATGGTACTTTTTGTACTGTATAGATCCAATAATAATAATAATAATATTAAAATGAAAGTCCATAGATATATACATATCTATCATTCTCTATTTTCAATCTTTTAATAATTAACCTTGACTTTTTTAATTTTATTTACTCTAATCTTAGAAACATGTAACAATAAATATATGTGTTTTGATTCAAGTTTAGCAATTATTGTATTGAAGATGTGTTCTCACAGGAATGCTAAGATGTTTTCTTTTTTTTTTTTTTTTTAATTTTTTTTTTCAACGTTTTATTTATTTTTGAGACAGAGAGAGACAGAGCATGAACGGGGGAGGGGCAGAGAGAGAGGGAGACACAGAATCGGAAACAGGCTCCAGGCTCCGAGCCATCAGCCCAGAGCCTGATGCGGGGCTCGAACTCACGGACCGCGAGATCGTGACCTGGCTGAAGTCGGACGCTTAACCGACTGCGCCACCCAGGCGCCCCAAAGGAATGCTAAGATGTTTTCTATGATAAAAATCACTTTGGGGAAATCTGAGCATTTACTATAGAGTACTCTACATTTGAGAGATTCTGTGCATTTAGAGTTCAGAAAAAACTCAGAATGAGTTAGTTTAATGAAAAATCACTCTCTGTTACATAACCAACTCACTTGGAAACATATGAGTTGAAATACACCACAAACCAAATTGTTATTACATTAAGAAATCTTCATAGCTTTATGAGGTATGGATATTCAAATAACTACATTGACTGAAACATCACTTCCTGGTTGGTTGGCTGGGTGGTTTGTATGTTTATTTATTCATTTATCTTGGAGAATTCTAACTGAATGAGATACTGAATGGCCTTGTACTTTTAAACTTCCAGATAGAAAAACAGATTCTCATTTGTCTAGAAATACATACATATCCTTTTATGTATAACTTCCTATGTAAACTCACTAGATGTTTTGATACGCATAATTAGGTGACTAAAAATATATCCCAACAACTCATTAAATTTAAACAATTTTTAAAAAGAACTATTGTAAGAGTGTGCATACACTCCCAAACTGTGAGATCATGACCTGAGCTGAAATCAGGAGTTGCATGCTTCACCAACTGAGTCACCCAGGCATCCCTAAGTTTCTTTTTTTAATATTTATTCAGTTTTGAGAGAGAGAGAGAGACAGAGACAGAGAGACAGGGAGTGTGTGTGTGTGTGTGGGGGGGGGTGGTTGGTGACAGGCAGAGAGAGAGGGAGGGTGGTTGGTGACAGGCACAGAATCTGAACCAGTCTCCAAGCTCTGAGCTGTGAGCACAAAGCCTGATGGGGCTGGAACTCATGAGCCTCGAGATTTTGACCTGAACCGAAGTCAGAAGCTTAACTGACTGAGCCACCCAGGGGCTCCCAAATCACAGTATTCTTAAGAGAGTGGTATTTGGGAAGACAAATTTGAATTTAATAAATCAAAATTTGATCAAGCATATATCAAACTGTGTTAGTCCATTAGGATTGCTGTAACAGAATACCATAGAGTGGATAGCTTATGAACAGCAGAAATTTATTCCTCACAGTTCTAAAGGCTGGAAGTCCAAGATCAAGGCAATAGAATGGCAAAGGCCCTCTTCCGGTTCATAGCCAGTGCCTTCTTAGTGAAGCTCTATAGGGTCTCTTTTATAAGTATACTAGTCCTAATCATGAGACTCCACCCTCATGACCTAATCATTACCTTTCAAAGGACCTACCTCCTCCTACCATAACATTGGACTGTAGGAATTCAGTATATGAGTGGGGAGATATGTGACTCATTCAGACCATAGCACAAGGCCAGCTTAGAGACTAAAGCTTGTCATTAGTAACATGCAAAATATACCAAATGCTTACTGTGTGTAAAGCATTGTGTATAATATAATGATCAAAATAGACACAAGTCCTAATTTCCTGGAGCTTGCAGTTCAGTAGACATTGACTAACTAATTATTTAAATTCAAGATTTTGCCAAATGCTATGAAGTAACCACTCCAGTGTTATAAAAGAAACATAATTTAATTTCACACCCATGAAAGCCTCCTAAGGATATGCTGTACACATTGGGATGGAATATCAGTAGAAGTAAGCACAGCAGAGTCTCTGTGAGGTGGTTATGGAGATGGGGCATGTAGATAGGCAGATTCCAACACTCACACTCCTTTATCAAAGCTTCCCAAAGTGAAAGATAATTTTTGTTGCTAGCTAACTAAAAGAGACTTCTTAATAACTGCTAATTCCTTTATTCTGCTTTCCTGATCACCACACTTTTGATAATGTGGTGCTTGATTTAACTTGCCTTTGCTGTGAAAGAATCAGTCACAGTTCACATGATTGTGCATTTTATAACATATTATTTGAATTATAATATGACTTTATGGTTAGTAGTCTGCAGAAAGAAAAAGCACTAACCAGCATTCTTGGCACATTTGCAATTTTAGTACAAATTATCATATTAACATTTGGGCATTTCTCAATCAGTCTATATGAGCCTAGTTAATGTATGTCCAGCTATGAGATATAGACATCTTTAAAATGTGCCCCTCAAATTAGTCTGTGTATATCTAAGTCTTTACCAGATTTTAGACAGTGATGGATTCATTAAATAGCATTTATTAATGGATGCAGGGACCAGTTTGGGTAACCAGAAATTAGCACATTCTTCTTTGTTAAATGAGAACTGTTTATCCCTTTAGAACTGATTTATAGGGGCGCCTGGGTGGCTCAGTCGGTTAAGCGTCTGACTTCAGCTCAGGTCATGATCTCACGGTCCATGAGTTCGAGCCCCGCGTCGGGCTCTGTGCTGACCGCTCAGAGCCTGGAGCCTGTTTCGGATTCTGTGTCTCCCTCTCTCTCTGACCCTCCCCCATTCATGCTTTGTCTCTCTCTGTCTCAAAAATAAATAAACGTTAAAAAAAAATAAAAAAAAAAGAACTGATTTATAAACAATTGGGAAACATGTTCTTATTCTTGCCTATTCAATTATTAGAAGTGACTAGGAAGATAACTTGAGTGGAAGTTATACTAGGTAATTAAAGACCATAATTGATAATCAATATTACTTGTTTACTCTCTTCAATGGAGATAGCATGCATCTAGTTAAAGCATGATGAAAAATAAGTTTAAAAATATACAAATAGACTGTAATCAGTTATAACATTCAGAGATGACAATTATCAAATGCAATAGATTATTAAAAATAAAATTATTTTAGAAAATCATTAATAGCAATAGAAAGTATAAAGACAAACCAAAACCATTGCAATAAATAAGTGCAAAAGAGATTATACAGATAAAAACTGATCAGGAAATGATCTAATTTCTTTGCCTACTAACTGTTAGGAAAACATTTAGACTGAATTTTCATTGCTGTTATATTAGTGTGTATGTTTGCATATATGTATTTGTGTGTTTTCTTAACTAGTATGACCTTTACCACATAGACTATATTTTCCATAATACAAGTGATTTAGCTGCATATTAACATGTCCTGTCTTGCATTATTTATAGTAATGCACTCTACTTTCAAACTGACATCTCTCAATGACAAAGAACAATCAGTGAAAATGGAAGTCAGCTAAACCACAAATCAGTAACCAATGAATTTGCCTCATTTAAAATTCTTAAAGTCCCTAAGGATCTTTAGGTCATGAGGTTGGAAAGTTTTGACAAAGCTAAATGTGGTAGTTGATATTCTTCCTTCTTAGAATAAATTTGGTAAGGTTATTAATTGGGAAATTTAATTATAATTATTTAGTATTAGTATTCTCTGTGTAATAGGCAACAATTACATGAGCTTACAAATTATTTGATCTTAAATACATAAACATTTTACCTTTAATATTCTAAGAAGACTTTAAATATTGCATAAATTATGATATATGCTCTTAAATGTTAACTTGCCTTATAGATGTTAGAGAGATATATAAAGAAAAACATCCTGCAAGATAGAGTTCAAATATACAAATATAAATTCCTATAAGCTGTATGAAAATGATTTCCTTAAAATTTTCACATTTAATACACAGGGCTAAAATTTCCCGAATTGGTTATTTCTACCATATTATGTCTTTGGATTATATGGCTATATAGACAGATTAACAATCATCCTGGTGAATAAAAACTATTATTTCCTCAAATTTCTAGTTAGGGCTTTTCACCTACTCTTCCTTTGGCTTATATTTCTAAATTCATACTTTTAGTCTTTTATAACATAATCTCTTGGATATATCTCTTGTACTATCATTGGATAGACAGAGACTCTGTTGGAGAAATTTCACTGCACTTGAAACTATTTAAAAATTATCTCTGAAAAAAAAAATAAATAAAAGTAAAATAAAAATTACCTCTGATGTGAAACCACTGTTTCAAATAGTAGCATGATTAAGACTTTCCTAAAGAGAAAGCAAACTAATAGATTTTTTCCATGGAGACTCCACTGAGTTTACTAAACTAAAGGCCAAAAAAAAAAAAAAAAACAAAACCCAAAAAACAAAAAAAAAACACTCTCTTTTTTCAGTCATGATTATTTTGGTTGCAAGTGACAAAACAGCTCAATCTATCCTTAGCACAAAAAGCACTTAATGACTCCAAGGATCACACTATCTTCAGGCATGGTTGGCTTCAGGAATTCAGTCGGTGGGAACTCTTTATTTCTCCCTTTCTCTGCTTTGTTTGACTTCATTCTCGGAAAGATGCTGTTCAAGTAAAGCAACAAGTTGCCCCAGGCAACAGCCAATTTGTATGTTCCTTGGAGGTTGGCATGCCAGAGAGAAAAATAAAAAGCATGTGTTTTTCCAGATATCTTCAGTGAAAATCCCAACAACGATTCTTATTAGCCCAGCTTGGGCCCTGGATTGCTTTTGGACTAATTATTTGCCCATGGAAGAAAGAACCAAAAAGTCAGAAGCAGATATATGCCTACCACTGGGGCTTGGAAGTTATGTTCACCTCCCCCCAAAACTGCTCATTGATCAAGATAATGGTAAAATAGATCTTTAAAGACAGACATCCTGAGCAAACAGAAATGAATGTTTTTCACTCTTCCTAGGCCTGAATCCATGCATTAACTATTTTAAGCATTTCAGATAATGCACTTTTATAATTTCATGTTAAAATAGATACCTAAATAACACTTTGGAAGTTTCTTCAACATTTAGTCATTACCAGTAAAGTAAAACATATTTCTCAAAATATTTTACTTTTTTTAATGAATGAAACATGCATAATATTCTGAATGTGAGTAGCACTTTATCCCAAGTAGATAGCAATGATTATATTTATGGATTGGGGAATAATTGTAAATTGGTGTTAAAATAATCAGTTTAAGATTATTTGTAGGACAAAAAATGAGTTTGTGGCTATCCTGATCTGTTTGTTTCTTCTTCATTCTCTTGTTATCCACCCCTGAATTCTACATTCCTACTAATTTTGCGGTATAATGACAGATATATGATGAAATAGCTAAGAATATAAACTTTGAGATCAGGATGAATTGAGGTTTATGAGTGCAATATTGCCTTTTCCTACTAGCTGTGTTCAGCATATGTCTCAATTTCTTTTAGCAGCAGATAAGAGCAAATGGATTTAGAACTCATGGTCAATCCCTGTAGCCACCATCTTGCCAATAGTATAATTTACTTTGCCCTGACACTTCACCTAAAAATCAATCCAACCCTCTGACTTTTCTGAATCTGAACTTCTGAGCAATTATAAATAAAATCACATAACTATGCAGCTGTGTGCTGATCTATATGGGTGGCCTTCCATCTCTACAAAGGCCTTCAACACTTCCTAGAAATACTCTACATTTTCCAAGGCTTTTTTCTAATCCAGTCTTCAAGTTGCTTCAAACCTCTATTTCTCTTCACAAACCTCCCACATGACCACTTTCCCTCTTCTTGTTTGTTCAAGAAGTCCGCCCACTGCCAGCCTCTTAAAGCCCAGGCTTCTCTGCACCCTCACCCTCTGGTTCCTCCTTTCCAGGTTCAACTCTTCCAACTGGCTTCAGATTCCATCTCCTCCTGCTCCTCGGGACTATGCTGCTATTGATTTCCCTTCTTCTCCTATATTTTACAGTTTTCCCCCTCTGTACTAATACCTTCTGCATTATTTTCTTATTGTTGCTGTAACAAATTACTAAAACTTAGTGGTTTTAGAAAAAGACAAATTTATTATCTCACAGGTCTGGAACTCAGAATTCTGAAATTGGTCTTAAGAGGACTGAAATCAAAGTGTCATCAGAGTTATGTTCCTCATAGAGGATTTGTGGGAGAATCTGTTTCCTTGCCTTTTCCAAATTCTAGAGACTTCCTGGATTTCTTTGCATGTGGCCCCCAGCAGCAATCATCTGATTCCAATCTCTGCCTTCATCCTCACATCTTCTGCTCTGGCTTTGTCACTCCTGCCTTCCTCTTATAAGAACCTTTATGATTCTGTTGAGCCCACCCAGATAATCTAGGAGTATCTTTACATCTCAAGATAGTAAACTTAATCACATCTGCAAAAACACTTTTGCTATGTAAGGTGATATATTCACAGTTTTCAGAATTAGGATATAAACATCTTTGGGAAACCATCATTCTGTTCACTATCCTTTCCTATCACCACTACCCAGTGCTCATTCCTATCCTGTCTTCTTAGCCCTGCTTTGTAATTACCTCATTTCTGATCTCTTCGGGGTGAATCTTCTTGAATTGTCTACTCACATTTTTTTCTTTTTCATCACCCTACTTACATGCACGTTCTTGGAAACCAATTCCATCAGGGCCACTGTGAAATTTTTATCACAAAATCCTTTTCCGTTCTTACCTTACTTGACCTTTCAACAACATTTATACCATTGACAACACATTGATTCTTTTTTTATTTTGTTTTTTAATGTTTATTTATTTTTGAGAGACAGAGGTCAAGCAGGGGAGGGGCAGAGAGAGAAGGAGACACAGAATCCAAAGGGCTCCAGGCTCTGAGCTGCCAGCTCAGAGCCCGATGCGGGGATTAAACCTACAAACGATGAGATCATGACCTGAGCTAAAGTTGGAGGCTTAACCAACTGAGCTACCCAGGCACCCCTAGGAAAATAATTTAATTAAGATGTTTGTAAATAGCATAACATAGACACTAGTAGAATATCCTACAAATTATGAAAGGATAAAATAGAAAAGAAAGTTAATACGTATAGTCAGAGAAGAAATGAAAGAAAATTAAAAAGTCAAATACTAGAAAAAAAACTGTGAGATCATGACCTGAGCCAAAGTTGGTCACTCAACCAACTGAGCCACCCAGTCTCCCCCAACAATACATTGCTTCTTGGAAAACATTTCCATTGGCTTCTATGACACCTGCCTTTCTAGTTTTTCACCTATGTTTTTCTTTTTCTTTCTTTCTTTCTTTCTTTCTTTCTTTCTTTCTTTCTTTCTTTCTTTCTTTTCCTTTCTTTTCTTTCCTTATTTCTTTCTCTCTTTTGTTTCAGGATTTTTCTTGAAAACATTTTTCGTGTTAGTTTTCTCTGGGTTCTATTCATAGCCCTACCCTCTACTCACTGTACGTGGTCTCTGTAAGTTGTCTCAAAAATACCACCATTCAAATTCTTTTAGGAATGCCAATGCTTTCTAGTTTCTATTTTTAGTATATATCTCTTTTTTTATTTCACAGCATATATACAACTGATAACTGTAATTTCCAATTAAATGAGGATAGCACTTTATGCCCTAATACTTTTCTATTTCTTATATTTCTTATACTCAAACATATGTCTTGAAATCCAATCTTGAATTTGCCTACTTCTCCCATCAATCTCTCATAATTTGTCTTCTTCATTCTAAATCCTACATCCTAAAATTTTGTAATTCACTCCATTTTTATGGCCTTTACCATAGTTTATGCCAATATTGTTGATCATCTGAATCATTTTTTAGCCGTCAGGTGAGTCTCCCTTCTTCAAATATGGCTTCCCTTCCAAGCTATACTCTGATAGAAGCAGAGGGATATTTCTAAAACTAAAATGACCTTTTAGTATTCTCATACTTAAAACCTTTTATAGTCTCCTATTAATCTTAAATGGAACCAGCTTCATGGGCATGTGACATGAGCATGCACAAGGTCCTGCTTTTAGAAGGGCCCCATACTTGATTTAATGTTCTGCTCTATGTTCTTGAAATTCTTAATCTTTGAAAAAAGAGCCCTGTACTCTCATTCTGCAAATTAGAGAGCCAGTCCTACTCATAGATAAAATTTTCATGTCTTAATATAGCTTATAAGATGTTCATAACTAGGTGACTCTCCTCTGTCCCTTCATCTGCTCCTATTTCTCTTTTTGCCTGAAACCACACCACACCACACCGCACACACACACACACACACACACACACACACACACACCTCAGGCATTTACCCTCTATCTCCAACCCTCTATTAAACTACTTTTCGATCTGTAGATCAGCTTCAAAATTACTTTCTCTGACAAGCCTTGCCACATACCATTCCATAACTAGCCCCAGTTACAGACTGTCTCTGCTTCTCTCATACGGCACTCATCTCTCTATGGTAGCTGTTATTTGCTTCTTTTTATATCTTCCAGATGATGCTAAGGTCCGTGACACTGTTTACTTTATCCATAGTATGTTATATAGATATTTATATGTACTTAATACTTAATTGCTAATGGGTAACAAACAGTTTTCTTTTCTTTCTTTTTTCAATAGAAATAAACAGATAAATGCTAAAACCGTCTACTTATTATGGACCTGTACCAGCAAATGAAATATAGTTGTTATACTTCCACTGATCAGATTTGCATATCTACCAAAATTCAGAGAGACACCGGCATCTTGGTTTTTTACTTCTACAAGTATCATAAGAGAAGAGAATATTTTTTTCAAACCAGAACACAAGTCTTAAAATGATAGCATTTATCATTGACTACTCTCTCTCTCTCTCTTTTTACTTTTATGGGGATGGCTTTTTATGGTTATACAAGTATTATTATTATTATTCTGAAAAAGCAGTCTATTGCTAGCTAAACCCTATGATGAAGACCAAAAGAAGTGAAAAATTTAAGGTCAATTTTCCTGTTACTATGATTTTTAAAATAACCCTATTTGTTCCATGTAAAATAAAAGACAATGGGAGAAATGGTATTTTATAAATGCATAGAAGAGAGAGATATCCCAATGTTTTTGTTTTGTTTTGTTTGTAAAAGAACAAGCACCATGGTACACAGTGCTTGAAAGGCATTGCAAAGTAAGCGTCTGCAAATGTCTGGAGTGGATGGGGGTAAGAAGTACCTCTCCACCACACAGTTTTATCCTAATGCCTATCTTCATCGAGCTCCTCAGAGGTGTTAGGCAGTAAGATAAACCTGAATTGGCTACAGCTTTGCCAAATTATCTAGACTTTATTATCATCACTCACTGAATGATGATCATTATTTTCATGAGCTGATATTTACTAAAGAATCCACAAAGCTCAAGTTGCTAAAGGAATTGCAATCGATAAGAATCAATACAGTATCTTAACTTGAATAATTTACAATTTTTAAATTTTATTTTAAACTGTGTCAAAGAGGGGCGCCTGGGTGGCGCAGTCAGTTAAGTGTCCGACTTCAGCCAGGTCACGATCTCCCGGTCCGCGAGTTCGAGCCCCGCGTCAGGCTCTGGGCTGATGGCTCAGAGCCTGGAGCCTGTTTCCGATTCTGTGTCTCCCTCTCTCTCTGCCCCTCCCCCATTCATGCTCTGTCTCTCTCTGTCCCAAAAATAAATAAACGTTGAAAAAAAAAATTTTAAAAAAATAAAATAAAATAAACTGTGTCAAAGAAGGGTTCAGGACCCTCTTCCTTGGTATGCAAACAAAAATGTGATTTTACTTCCTTAAGACTCGTCATTTATGCTTCTGCAAAGTGATTTTGCCATATGTCCATGTAGTTCCATTAACCTCAGAGCATTTCTCATATAGTTAAAGAAGTGAGCAGGAAGATTAAGTTAGGTAAAAACTTGCAGACACTATAAGCTTTTGTGAAACCAATGCAAAACAATAAAACATAAGATGAATTGCAAAATAATGCAGTGAGAAGTCCAAGAAAAATCATGTGATCGTATGTATGACTAGCACCCAGGAAGAAAGGATCTGTATGCTGGGCACAGATATGGCACCAGCACAAAAGACCGATGTTCTCCTTCGCACTATTCTATAACCTTATTTGGGTACACCTTGGGGGCAGGGGTGGGGGTGGGTGAGGGATTGCCAGTCAGATCCAGGCAGTGTTCATTAGAGAAGCAGTGACAAGTGATAACAGAAACTCGTTTTTCCCTTCCAAGAACTATCTGCTAAAGGAGAGTTGTCAGTCAGCCTTTGGGAATCTTTGCCGGTGTGCACATGCTACTGTTCTCTCAGTGCATAATCAGGTCTGTCATTAACACCTCCACAGTTTCCTATATTGGGCAGAGAAGAGAGTGTTTCCCTCTTAAGGGGCATCTAAGTGTCTTACTAGGCCATAGTCAAAAGTAAAATGGTAATTCTTTCTGGGATCTCATTTATGCTTTTCTCGTGTGAAAATTTAGGTTCCTCCTCAATATTTTGGCAAGTGTTTCAAATTGTCTAAACATATACCTGCCTAAGAAAATGGTAGGCTAATTAGCTAGGCAATGGACGTTTCCTCACCCTGTGCTCACTCTTACGACTTATTTTTAATGCTGTTCTACCCTTGGCTATGAGAGCTCACTATTTGCTGAATGTTTTCCCTCAAAGTTTAAAAAGAAAAGAAAAAAAATAACCTCAAAGGCCTATTGATTCTTCAAGCATGTTCTACTTTTGCAAGTTAGAGACGGAATGGCTAATTAATTTAAGGTTGAAGGTTGATTTCCTGTTCTCCTCAAAAGCAAGGATAATATGTTATACTTATTTTGTAATAAATAACTTAGAAATTATTAGACATAGGGGTGCCTGGGTGACTCAGTCCCTTAAGCATCAGACTCTTGATATCGGCTCGGGTCATGATTTCAAAGTTGGTGAAATCAAGCCCCGTGTTGGACCCTGCACTGAGTGTGGAGCCTGCTTAATTAAGATTCCCTCTCTCCCTTTTTCTCGGCCCCTTCCCTGCTTTCTCACGTGCATATGTGCACATGCTCTCTTTCTCTCTCTCTCTCTCAAAATAAGTAAATAAACTTAAGAAAAAAAGAAATTGTTAGACATAGAATATGTACTCGGAATATACCTTTAGAATCTAAAAGCTGCAAAGCCAGGGCTGATATGGGTAAATATGATGCAGTTTTTATCCCCTTGATGACAAAGCGATAGTCACAAATGCCTGGTTCTTCCACTGGGTACAGTCGGACTATACTCTTAATACTACGGTTTGAGTCAGGTGTGTTCAGGTGACTGGCCTCAGCTTATGAAATATGTGCAGAGGTGATCTGTTGTCTTTTGAGTGGAAGCCTAAAGAGCCAGGATTGCATGCTGTATTGCATTTCCTTCCCTATTAATTGTCATATCTCAATCCTGAAAGAATGAGGTAGGACTATGCCAGCCTTCAGGGCTTACAATTAACAGAACCTCCTGCCAGCTATATCAAACATATGACATGGGTGAAAAATAAACATTTGATGTGTTTAGCCATTAAATTTGGGGATTATTTGTCACTTCAGTATAACAGCCATCCCAACTTAGGTGAAGTGAGATCAAAATTGATCTGAAAGAAGGAAAAGGAGTTAATTAGAAGAATGGAAGGGGAAGAGTGTTCTAAACAAAGAGGGGTATCATAGGTAATGGGACAAACAGATTTCAAAGTCCATTACTGGGGGAGAAAACACAAAATTAATCACTTGTGTTTGAGAAAATCAGCAGAGAAATCTCTAAGGGTAGGTTTTTAACCACACATTGGAGGCATTGAACAGCACTGGTGAAGCTTTCAGTGGAATATGGTATGATAAGACACATCAAGCATATATTGGAAAGAATCAAATTCTATTTTCCTAGAAAGCATATGCTTCCTGGAAATCTTCTCTCTGTTACCCTCCCTACTCCTTTCTGTTGCTTCTGACAATTACAATCTGTGAGGACTCCTCAAACTCAGCTTTTGACCTCTCAGAAAATCTGTAGACTTGTTTGGGTACCTTTTATAGCCTACATGTATTTAAAAAGGTGGACAGGAAAATTAAGCCATAAAATGATGTGAAAAGTTTTAACAAAATTTAGGATCTTTTCCCAATTACAAAGCAACACAAATAAGGTTGAAACTTCATGGAATAAAAGTTGTCACACACTGTATTTCTTTAATATTAACTGAAACGCTTTTGAAATATTATATTTGAATTGTAAATATTACATGGTGCTTTTTATTTTCAAGCTGAACTTTTGTTTAAAATGTAAAAGAAGGGGCGCCTGGGTGGCGCAGTCGGTTAAGCGTCTGACTTCAGCCAGGTCACGATCTCGCGGTCCGTGAGTTCGAGCCCCGCGTCAGGTTCTGGGCTGATGGCTCGGAGCCTGGAGCCTGTTTCCGATTCTGTGTCTCCCTCTCTCTCTGCCCCTCCCCCGTTCATGCTCTGTCTCTCTCTGTCCCAAAAATAAATAAACGTTGAAAAAAAAATTTAAAAAAAAATAAAATAAAATGTAAAAGAAATGGTTCTTGAAAATACTGATGAATCAGGCAAAAGGATGTAGTGTTCTCCTCCTGCTGGTCAGTCACCCATCCATGGACAGGATGATAGTACTTATGTGCTCATAGAATTTTACAGTAGTTAGATCATGTAGATCAGTGCATGTAGTTAGATCAGTGCATGATCTTAGTTCTGGGTTTACACCTTTAGTGAGCATGAACAAGGGTTCTGTTCCTTGGCCAGAGCCTGTCTCTCGGGCCTAAAATTCTTTGCATGGTATCCTTTACAATAGGTCTCATCTTCTTTCTTAGAGTTGCTGATTCAAGACCCTTCCCACACTTGGCACATAGGAAACAGTTTCTGTGCTAGGGTTTTCCAGCTCCAGTTATCTTCTCAGCAGCATATACAGAATCCCCACATCTGGAACACTTCTTGGTACCTCTGTATTTCTGAGCAAATTTAGAAGCGTCAGACATTTCTGGGGCACCTGGGTGGCTCAGTAGGCTGAGCATCTGATTCAGCTGGGGTCATGATCTCACAGTTCGTGAGTTCGAGCCCCACATCGGGCTCTGTGCTGACAGCTCAGACCCTGGAGCCTGCTTCGGATTCTGTGCCTCCCTCTCTCTGTCCCTCCCTCACCCTCTCTCTCAAAAATAAATAAATATTTTTAAAAAATAAAATAAAAAGTTGTCAGACATTCCTAAATTGACTGTGGTCATGTGAGGTTGAATATACTTGGTTTTGATGCCCACCACTATCTCTCCCCACTATCCATGTTGAGTGTACCAGTGCCCCTGCTGTAACCATAGCCTTTCGGCCCATCCTTTCCATAGCAAGATTTGCAAGTAGATCTCTGCATCATGCATCACTGCTCCTGTGCCATCTAATTTTTTCCTGCAATCCATGCACAGAAGGCAGCAGCTGTGGAAGCTTCTCCCATCACCCTGTACCTTTTCTACAGAGTCCCACATTTGGTTCCAGCTCCCTAGACAAGCATTTGAGTTGGAGGTAGGACCACACACCACAGAGGGTAGCTAGGGAGGCAGGCGAGAAGGAGCATCTGTGGAGTCAGGGAACCCAGGAAAGTCTTTACAAGTTTGGATCTCTGCACAGCTATTTCACCGAGACTTTATATTTTTACTTTTTCCTAATATTTCTGTATTATCTCAATACTGATTAATTTCTATATTCAATTGTTGGATATTGGTGCTTTAAAAAGCACCAGTTATTTTGGGGGGCATCTGGGTACCTCAGTTGGTTAAACATCAGACGGTTGATTTCAGATGAGGTCATGATCTCACGGTGTGTGAGTTCGAGCCCTGCATCAGGCTCACAGTCAGAGCTGCTGGCTTGGAATTCTTTCTCTTTCCCTCACTCTCTGCCTCTCCCTCATTGTGCTCACTCTAAATAAATAAATAAATAAATAAATAAATAAATAAATAAATAAAGTTTTAAAAAAATAAATAAAAATAAAAAATAAGAATAAAAAGCACTAGTTACTTTTAAATTCTCTGTTGTTATTTGAAATTCTTCTTCTTCCCTAAGAACCATTATTTATTTGTTAATACTATGCATGTTCAATTATTTTTCTCTAGATTCTTAAAAAATAATAACTTTATTGGGAAAAAAACAATTTAAACAAAATGTGCAAACTAATTCGGTTACAAATCTTCAAAATAACAGTCAAATTTCATTGACTGGTTGTTGTATGGTTAGTATGGAAATAAATGGGCTATAAATAATCAGGCTGTGGAGTATAAATCTAAACTTGTCAAGCTTAGCTAGTTAGAAACAGCTTTTTTTTTTTTTGAATTTCCATTAGTTATGAAAGATACACAGAATTGCTTCCATGTCACTTTTAAGTAGCTGAACATTTCTATATATGCATATTGCCTGGGGATATTGGAAATAGAAATTCCCCCAAATTAAGTACCAGATTGTTGAGAAGCATAAACACAAGGGGTAAAATTTTACCTTTAGCTATGTTAATGCAAATCTAGACACAGTCATGAATATATTATTTTTATTCTTCTGGATCTGAGATTGCTGTATCAGAAATAGTATTTTAGCCCATTTATCCTGTGGATATAACATATTACATATGTACCAGAGAGCACATCTTTTTGTTGTTGTTGTGGTTCCTTTTTTTTCTGGTAATACAGATATAGCTGGTAGCTCATTTGCTTATAGAATCTGTGAACTCTCTTCAACTCTGAAATGCCTATGCTACCAACAGATTATCATTCCATTGTAAACCAGGGCAGTGCCTAAAGCTATCTGACCCTGGCAGGCTCCCTCTCCAGGGTTATCAGATCACATAAGTTGATTGAATTGATCAGTGAGATCAGTGAACCACTGGCTAATTCCATGAAGCAACCCTACCTCTTATGAAACTGATGAGTTGTTTTTCAGTCTTTATCAAATTGAAGAGTCTTGTTAAATTGGACAGAGTTCAAATTTATCAGACTTTGCTCAGGATACTTATAGATGGTCATATTCCCATAAATACATCTTGAAATGTGTAGTATACTGTGTGTGTGTGTGTGTGTGTGTGTGTGTGTGTGTGTGTGACAGAGAGAGAGAGAGGGAGAGGGAGAGGGAGAGAGGGAGAGAGGGAGAGAGAGAGACTGTGTAGAGGAAATGGGAGTTTGTAATTCTTAGATATCATGTAAGAAAATGGAAACACACCAAGATAATTTGAAACTACATCTCCATTAATATTTTAGCTTTTATTAATATTGCTGACATACATATCAGAAGTATTATTTTTTCCTGTCATTTATTTTAGTTGTTTTCGTGAACTCCACAGCATAATTACAGATGGGCTTGCTGGGATGGTGAGATACCCATCTCATATACACACTGGACAATCTATAAATTACAGTGTAAAACTTGTCTAGGAGCTGGTCTTTAAGAGAGATCATGAATCATAATAATTAAAGTGCTGGGTCCCAAAATATACAGGTAGCTAGTATTTACTGAGTAGTTGCATAGGCCAGGCACAATCCAAGGGTTTTACCCGAATTGTTTCACTTAATCCTCTCAACAGCCCTGTGAGATATGCATTGGGCAGACTAACAACATTACCTAGGCTTATCACATGGCTACACTTGAAATATCAAATAATGGAGTGTTTAAAGAATCAGAGCTAATAGGTCGATTCATTTCTTTACATAGGTGCTCTTATTCTTTTCAGATATAATTTAGCCCAATCGTATTAAATATCACACACTGTGTGTAGAGTTGGGTAATGATCTCCATCGAATAATGAGTGCAGAGGGTACACTTCACTCCGGGCTCCTTCTGTTCCAGCTGTTTCTACTTATCTTAATTTTCTTAATTGGGTTACGATTAGGCTGTGAATGAGATGTTAACATGGGAATTGGAGCTCTCCAACAAAAGGGTTTACTTCTTTATTGTTTTGTGGTTCTTAACTTCCAGAGGCCTATTTCTTGCTACATGTTAATTAAAAAAACGTTACAAAGTGTTTAAGACAAGCTTATGGCATGTAAAGTATCGCCCATTTACATCTTCACAGATCTAACAACTTGCCTGCAAGAAAACCATGGTTTTGGGTAAAATTCTTCAATTTCTTTAGGGTATAAGATAATGTTTATTTAAAGATGATTGTAATCGCTCATTTGTTTCTGATATTGTCTCCAGGCCTGACTTCACTTACTAATATGAAAGCTATCAGGTGGACAAGGTTAGAACTGGAATGATAAAAGTGAAGTCTAAGTTCTTGCTACTCGAGGTACGATCCTTGCCTCAACAGCATCAGCAGCACCTGAAAAATTGTTGGAGATGCAGAATCTTAGACCCAGTTAAGCTTCCATGCTGTTGAAACAGAATCTGCATTTTAACAAGATCCCCATGTAATTTATATGCACATTAAAGTTGAGAAACCTTGTTACAGTCTAATTATAGCAACAAATGAGAGTCAACTCCAAATTAAAAAAAAAATTAACTGTCTCATCCTGCATTCTGATCATATATTAAGAACATATGAAACCTCAACTAGGTAAAGTAGTCTTATGACAATTAGATTTAAATTTTTAATAACACCACTGCTTTATATTAAAAAACATAGGCTGAAAGATTTTAAAAGCATTAGGTAAGAAAAGTATAGAGCCAAAGTTGAGTTGGAAAGCTCTATTATGTTGGTTTTTTAGGCTGATGTTCTCTAAGGAAGCTAGACAATCCAATTTTCTTATCCTCTGTGGGTCAGTGGGCTGTATGTTTGCAGACTGATGTAATGCTCGAGAACCTATGGAAAGTATTTCATTCCATCCATAATTTCCCCCACTGTTTTCTTATTCATTTTAACAACTGTAAGCCTTTTATTTATCATGTAACTTCACTTTACCCAATTAAGTGTACTTTCCCCTTAAAAAATTAATCAGTAATATATTTTCAAAAATTCTCTTCCAAAGGAGCAGATTTTTGAGGAATCCCGTTTAACTATTTATTTGAGTTGCCAACCCTTGATGTCAAAGGGTCTTGGCTGAGGTTTTTGCAGTTATCCTATGAGAAGCAGAACACGCCTATGTGGCTTTACATCCTGTCGTGGTCACTGTTCTCTTTCTTCACCTGTGTCTTTGCCGTCCTGAGACTTAAAAATGTTATCCATAAATTTGATTTGTGCTTTAATTATTGGACTACCCAGTTCCTGGCTGAAGAGGGGTTTTAGAATTTCTGTAACTGGTTTGATGGCGAGGACTGGAACTGTTGGGAACAAATCATTGGAGGGACAATTTACCCAGGCTTCGTGATTATTTCTGCTGCAATTTACCAGGCACTTCATTTTATCCACATTATAATTGGCATTCGGAATGTGAGTATGTCCCTGGCCAATCTTTTCCTTCACTGTCATCATCAAGTATTAGCACTCCAAAGAGCTCAAGGATGCAGGGGCTGGGCTTCTTGCTGTTTCCATAACAACTGTAGTACCTAAATATATCTCCTGAGCTATAGCTCTATTCTGAGATAACAATAGGATTGCCATCTTTTGCATTCTGTTCACCTGCTCCATATTGATTAAGGCAGCAAACACTGGTTCCATATATTGCCAGCCAAATGTGTCATTCCTTTTTTCTTTTTTTTTTTTTAATGTTTATTTATTTTTGAGAGAAAGAGAGAGAGAGAGAGAGAGGAAGGGCCAGAGAGAGAGGGACACACAGAATCCGAAGCAGGCTCCAGGCTCCGAGCTGTCAGCATAGAGCCCAATGCGGGACTGGAACTCACAAACCGCGAGATCATGACCTGAGCCGAAGTCGGACGCTTAACCAACTGAGCCACCCAGGCGCCCCTGTCGTGCCTTATTTCTATTTGGTATCTTCACTGGAAGAAGTTTGTATACTCCTGATCAACTAAATCCTTTTTCATATACTCCTGTAGGTGCTCGCTGGACATTTCTCCCAGTAGATCTCTGTGACTTCTGTACTGTTTACTTCCTGAGCACCACTTTGGTTTTATAAGGATCTACTTTGACTGTTTATATCTCAACCTATCTCAGAGAATATGGCAACATTTGTATCTTTGTTCTTTGCTAGATCTGTGCCTTTGTGGATTACCTGTGTAGCAAGTTGAATTTCCAGAAACTTCAAGCTCTTTTTTATACTGTTCCCTCCCTGATGCTTTGTCTTTTCACCGTGGGAACTCTTTTCATGCTGATGCTAGATGGGGTATTTTCTGCGCACTGCTGGATCTTTTGTGTGCTGGTAACCATATTCACGTTCTCCATGCTGGCATCAGCCAACAATTTGGCTCACACTATCCTCATACTATCATACAACATCCTCATGCTATTTTCTGTTACTTCCAGTAATAAACCCTAAATAATACAGGTACACAAATGTCTTCATTGTCCCTGTGATGCTTCTTAGAAGGTTGGAGGAGGGTCGGTATTCTCCAAACTGACAAGGTTCTTTGAAACCAAAGTACAAGGCAAGCCACAACATACTGTTTACACAGAGTTTTATTCGAGGTAACTTACAGACAGAGGGGAAGCGGGGCTGACAATCCAGGTGGTAAGTGGCCATTCTCTGCCCCATTCTCTGAAGCTATTCTCCACCAGGTCTGGACCTTAATTCCCAGCTTCTATAGAGAGATGGACATGATGGTGAGGTCACAGGGTAGTTAGCTACAGCAGGGCCATCTGTGTGCCAGTCATCTCTCCTAGCTCTCTAAAGTGGAGACTTCTATGTTTTCACTTTAGGAAAAATCAGAACAAGCTTTTCTTCATTCTGGTCAGGGTTTGAATTGACCTCAAGGGAGCCTAGAACTCGTAGCTCCAAGGGAGGTCATTGGGCATCAGCAAGAAGGAGGGCCAAAGATGGACTCAGTGTTGTCCACACTCCTACAGATGCTTGACTTCCTCAAAAGAATTTTGGAAAATGTGGCAAAAAATTTAAGATTAAATTTAAGGGGTGTCTGGGTGGCTCAGTCAGTTGAGAGTCCAGCTTTCGCTCAGGTCATGATCTCACAGTTTGTGAGTTCGAGCCCCATGTCGGGATTCTCTTGGGATTCTCTCTCTGCCCCTCCCCGACTTGCGCATGTACTCTCTCTCTTTCTCTCTCTCTGTCTCTCAAAATAATAAATTTAACAAAAAGAGTAAATTTGAGTATAGGTGGTGTGCAAATATGTTTGGCATATTCTGTTTACTGTTTTAAAGGTTTACGTTGCTTCACAATAACAGTTTAAATTTAATTGTGTTATATTAAAACAATTTTAAATATTTAAAATGAAGAAAATGGCAAATCTTCCATGAACCACTTTGTCAAGCTTTTATTGGTTGTTATTCTATTGCTGACTCGGGCAGAGCAGTGATGCCAGGGAAATTTAAGCTTTAAACTAAACAAAGCTGTCTTGTGGTTCCTTCTGTCTGAATCTCCCCCAAACACAAATCTTGGTGCCCACTGTCCAGATGTTTGGTTAATTTTAACCTCAAAAGAGCCTTTCCTGCTCAGTAACTAATAATCTCTCATCTCAGTCCTTCCTATTCATCTTCTCAACTTTATTTTTCTCTACAATAGGTGACATATTTTGTACTTTTACATGTACTGTTTAAGTGAATGTCTCCCACCACTAGAATATAAACTCCATGAGGACACTGTATATCCACTACCCACGGGAGGGCCCACCACGTGGTAAGCGGCAAAAATAAATATTTGCTGAAGGCGCAAATGAACAAGCAAGTAAGAAACTTAATGTCTGATCATAGGCCCTTACCCCTTTAGGATGTCTTAGTGTAGGAATTGGATTCTTATTTATTGAAAATCTCATTGAATCCTTGAAGTTTCTCTTTCTTTGGCATCTTTGCTTCTCATGTTCTGCTACCTCCTGACATCAGGATCCAGGCAGATAAACCCATTTGAACCATTTGATGGTTCAAGTGCATGAGAGCATCTATTAAGACTTACTCAACAGGAATAGAAAATGTGACTTACCAGAGTTATCCAAGATAATTGAACCCTGAATACAGCAGACAGTGGAGAAGATCTTATTTTTAGGATTGTTTACTCCTCTTAGCCACTCCACTGTGAGTTACCTGAAAGAGATTGGGATTCTTTCCTCAAGATCTACAACACCCAGAAGAAGGGTAAATAAATGTTATGTTCTTTACCCTCCTCCGTATTGAGAACTAATAACAGGAAGTGGGAAATAAAAGAAATGATAATCTCTCAAAACACTTACAGGGAAAATAGTAAACTGGACTTCAGAAAGCCCAGAGAAAGAGGAATAGCATTGTAACAAGTACCTACTTGAAAGGTCAGCTTTCTGATTTCTTTACATACTTTGAATGTAGCTTTCAGACAGGAGTTTAAGGAAGATGTCAATACCGAATGAGTGATAAGCAAGCTACTTCTGTTCTATAATGAGGTGCTTTCAATTAACAGTGATAACTCACATCAGTTATTCCAATTTGTGTGAAAATGACTTCATATGAGATGCATATCAGGCTGAGCCATCTCCCAGAGCAAAGGTATATGGTTGCCCCCCAGCAGGACCATCATGTGATGATGCATATGTCTCAAGATGATAAAGAAGATATTTTAATTCAACTAAGAAACAAAAGTGAAATACAATATTTTATATTTAGAATTAACATCTTTCCTAGTCTTAGAGTAACCATACATTTTCTTTGCAGTTTTTTTCTCAAGGAATTCTATAGACTCTGACCCAGAAAACTGGCCACAGTAAGTGCATTTCTTTGTCTGTGAAGTTGATATCAAGAACACATAAGACTCCAGTTTTTGAAAACAGGAGATGAATTATTTTATGCTGGAAGCACATGGTGTTCTTTGGTAATGAAAAATGAAGAAGTAAGAAGCCATTGACGGGGACTGGAAGGATATTTTTTCTACTAGGTTGAAATAATTGCCATAGGGATTATTCATTTACAATTAGCAAATATTTTGTTTCCTTTACACCATGGTTTTGCCTATGATATTTTTCTCTTTGATAAGATTTAGAATCCAATTAGGGAGCGGCTAGGTGGCTCAGTCAGTTTAGCATCCAAGTCTTGATTTCAGCTCAGGTCATGATCTCATAGCCCCAAGTCAGGCTCTGTGCTGACAGCAAGGATCCTGCTTGGGAATCTCTCTCTCCCTCTCTCTCTCTACCCCTCCCCTGCTTGTGCAGGGGTGGGCTCTCTCTTGCTCTCAAAATAAATAAACTGAAAAAAATATATGATGTTTAAAAAAGAGAATCCAATTAGGCTAATGAGATCTAAAATTTATAAACCGCCCTCCCCTGACACACACACACACACACACACACACACACACACACACACACGAATTGTCTATTTAGTAAGTACATGTATAAACACTATATCCTGTTAAACTGGAAGATCTACACAGGAGAGTACTATTGTAAACTGAGATTTCCACTCTTGTTTGAGCCTCAGTGAAAGCTATCCTGGTGTTTTCTGATAATTCATATTTCTACCTTTAGTAAATCGTTCCTGAAATTTATGAGATTGTGTCTCATTTTGACATGGATGTATTTGAGGAGATTGCCAAAGACAAAAGTCTTTTACCGTGTGTTTACAATCTTCCATAGGTTAGATTTTTCTTCCTCTTCTCCTTTCCCTGTCTCCCTCCATCTCCACTTCTCTCCCCCTCTCTCTTCTTTCCTCTCCTTTTCCTTCTTGCTTCTTTTTGCTTCTTTGTTCATATCTGAACTCACTGTGTGATCACTCAGTGCTCCCAGAGAGAATGGAAAAAGCACAAAGTCCCTCACTCTTTTCAAATATTTTTCACTCTAGCCTAAAGAATACTAAATGTACAGGCTTTTTAATTCTAACTGAATGTAAATATCAAACTTCTGTTCTATGAGGTTGCTTGTTCCACTAGAAGATTCAGGGCTAAGTGTCAATGAATGGATACCAATTAACTCTTTTTTAAATTTTTTTTTAAATTTTATTTTGTATTTTTTTTAAATTTATATCCAACTTAGCACATAGTGCAACAGTGATTTCAGGAGTAGATTCCTTAGTGCCCCTTACCCATTTAGCCCATCCTCCCTCCCACAACCCTTTCAGTAACCCTCAGTTTGTTCTCCATATTTATTGGTCTCTTCTGTTTTGTCCCCCTCTCTGTTTTTATATTATTTTTGTTTCCCTTCCATTATGTTCATCTGTTTTGTCTCTTAAAGTCCTCGTATGAGTGAAGTCATATGATTTTTGTCTTTCTCTGACTAATTTCACTTAGCATAATACCCTCCAGTTCCATCCACATAGTTGCAAATAACAAGATTTCATTCTTTTTGATTGCCAAGTAATACTTCATTGTGTGTGTGTGTGTGTGTGTGTGTGTGTGTGTGTGTGTGTGTATACCACATCTTCTTTATCCATTCATACATCAATGGACATTTGGGCTCTTTCCATACTTTGGCTATTGTTGATAGTGATGCTATAAGCATGGGGGTGCATGTGTCCCTTCGAAACAGCACACCTGTATCCTGTGGATAAATGCCTAGTAGTGCAATTGCTGGGTCATGGGGTAGGTCTATTTTTAGTTTTTTGAGGAATCTCCATACTGTTTTCCAGAGTGGCTGCACCAGCTTGCATTACCACCAACAATGCAAAAGAGATCCTCTTTCTCCACGTCCTTGCCAACATCTGTTGTTGCCTGAGTTGTTAATGTTAGCCATTCTGACAGGTGTAAGGTGGTATCACATTGTGGTTTTGACTTGTATTTCCCTGATGATGAGTGATGTGGAGCATTTTTTCATGTGTCAGTTGGCCATCTGGATATCTTCTTGGAGAAGTGTCTATTCATGTCTTTTGCCCATTTCTTCACTGGATTATTTGTTTTTTGGGTGTTGAGTTTGATACGTTCTTTATAGATTTTGGATACTAACCCTTTATCTGACATGTCATTTGCAAATATCTTCTCCCATTCTGCCAGTTGCCTTTTAGTTTTGTTGATTGTTTCCTTCACTGTGCAGAAGCTTTTTATTTTGATGAGGTCCCAATAGTTCATTTTTGCTTTTGTTTCCCTTGTTTCCGGAGACTTGTTGAGTAAGAAGTTGCTGTGGCCAAGATCCAAGAGGTTTTTCCTTGCTTTCTCCTTGAGTAGTTTGATGGCATCCTGTCTTACATTGAGGTCTTTCATCCATTTTGAGTTTATTTTTGTTTATGGTGTAATAAAGTGGTCCAGATTCATTCTTCTGCATGTCCCTATCCAGTTTTCCCAGCACCACTTGCTGAAGAGACTGTCTTTATTCCATTGGATAGTCTTTCCTTCTTTGTCAAAGCTTAGTTGGCCATATGTTTGTGGGACCATTTCTGGGTTCTCTATTCTGTTCCATTGATCTGAGTGTCTGTTCTTGTGTCAGTACCATACTGTCTTGATGATTACAGCTTTGTAATATAGCTTGAAGTCTGGGATCGTGATGCCTCCTGCTTAGGTTTTCTTTTTCAAGATCGCTTTGGCTATTCAGGCTCTTTTCTGATTCCATAAAAATTTTAGGATTATTTGTTCTAGCTCTGTGCAGAATGCTGGTGTTATTTTGGTAGGGATTGCATTGAATATGTAGATTGCTTAGGGTAGTATCGACATTTTAACAATATTTGTTCTTCCTATCCAGAAGCATGGAATATTTTTTCCATTTTTTTGTGTTTTCTTCAATTTCTTTCATAAGCTTTCTACAGTTTTCATTGTATAGATTTTTCATGTCTTTGGTTAGATTTATTCCTAGGTATTTTATGGGGTTTTTTTTGTGGAACTGTAAATGGGATCGATTCCTTGATTTCTCTTTCTGTCGCTTCATTGTTGGTGTATAGGAATGCATCCGATGTCTGTGCATTGATTTTATATCCTGGAACTTTGCTGAATTCATGAATAAATTCTAGCAGGTTTTTTGGTGGAATCTTTTGGGTTTTCCATATAGAGTATCATGTCATCTGCGAAGAGTGAAAGTTTGACCTCCTCCTGGCCATTTGAATGCCTTTTATTTCTTTGTGTTGTCTGATTGCAGAGGCTAAGACTTCCAATACCATGTTGAATAACAGTGGTGAGAGTGGACACTCCTGTCGCGTTCCTGACCTTAGGGAGAAAGTCTCAGTTTTTCCCCATTGAGGATGATATTAGCGTTGGGTAGTTCATATATGGCTTTTATGGTCTCAAGGTATGCTCCTTCTGTCCCTACTTTCTTGAGAGTTTTTATCAAGAAAGGATGCTGTATTTTGTCAAATGCTTTCTCTGCATCTACTAAGAGGATCATATGGTTCTTGTCCTGTCTTTTATTGATGTGATGAATCACGTTAAATGTTTTGTGGATATTGAACCAGCCCTGCATCCCAGGTATAAATCCCACTTGGTCGTGGTGAATAATTTTTTTTAATGTATTGTTGGATCCAGTTGGCTAATATCTTCTTGAGGATTTTTGCATCCATGCTTATCAGGGAAATTGTTCTGGGTGTTGAAAGTGGTTTGACAGATTAGAGAAAAAAAATGGGGGGGGGGGAAGAAAAGGAAAAAAAAAAGGAAATCATTTGAGAATTTGAAAAAATGAATACACTGAAGTAGACTAAAATGAGATGATGGGAGTAAAATTGAATTTGAAAAAATACACACAAAAGTAAAGAATATAGTAGAAAAAAATAAAGAAATATATTTTTAATAAAAATTAAAAATAAAAATGAATTTTTTTCTTTTTTCTGTATTCAAGAAAAAGAAAAAAAAATAGAAAAAAGATTTTAAAAAAGGAAATCTTTTGAAAATTTGAAAAGGTGAATACACTGAAGTAGACTAAAATAAAATGATGGAAGTAAAATAGAAGTTGAAAAAAATTACATAAGAGCAAAAAATATAGTAAAAAATTAAAGAAAAATATTTTTAATAGAAATTGAAAGTATTAATGAAGTTTTTCTCTTTCTGCATTCAAGAAAAGGAAAAACGAAAAAGAGAAAAAAGGAAAAAGAAATAAAAAGGGAATCGTTTGAAAATTTGAAAAGGTCAATACACTGAAGTAGACTAAAATAAAATGATGGAAATAAAATAGAATTTGAAAAAATTTGCCCCAAAGTAAAAAATATAGTAATAAAAATTAAAGAAAAATATTTTAAATAAAAATTGAAAATAAAAATAAATTTTTTCTCTTTCTGTATTCAAGAAAGAGAAAAGTGTAAAAGAGAAAAAAAAAAGAAAGAAAATGGAATAGATGGACCTGCTAACAGATTGAAGTAGGACTGAATTTACTTCATTTTCCCCTAGAAGTAAGACTATATAGCACTTCATAGTCCATAGACTAAGCAGAAGGTGAGATTTGTGTTCTTGAAGCGTGAAGTTGGCCCATTTGGGTGGGGCTCAGTGTAATGGCTCAGCTCTCCACTAGATGGCACTGCTAGCCTACTGGGATGGAGTACTGTGGCGCTTGTAGGTGTGTATGCGCATGAGCGGGAGTGGTGAAAATGGTGTCATCCTCGTAGGTGTGTATGCACATGAGCGGGAGTGGTGAAAATGGTGTCATCCAGCTACCCAGTCTCTAGTACTGGAATTCTGTTCTCCCGGATCAGCAATGGCACACCTGTCCTCTGTCTTCAGCTTTCGTCCACTCCCCACTTTTTCACTCTCCATGACCAAGCCCCAGGCAGTACCTCTCTGCCGAGTTTTGTCTCAGATGTGGCTGTTTTACCCAGCCCCTTACTTCTGAAGGACTGCAACTTTGACCCGTTCTGCCCCTCTGAGGGAGGGTCTTACTGAGCAATGGCTGAATGAGCGATGGCCAAATGTTGGCTGCACCCAGGAATGCTTGCTGGACCCTGCCACTGCTGGTGCCCCGAGACTGCGGCCAGGTGCCAGTCCACCCCAGAAAAGGTTTGTGAGATAGTGTAGCAGCAGTTTTTCAGGGATTATGGAAAATCACAACACACATCTGGCACCAGGCTTCACCCTTAATGACATTTTTCCAGTACCAGTGAATGTGGCTGACTTCTGGGGTCTGCTGGACCAGGTGTCTTCTACAGTCTCTACCAAATGTCCTTCCAGCAGTGGAACCGCTTTTCCCTGTGGGGCCCGAGAACCTCCTGGACCCCACTCTGCTCCTGGGGATTCGCCCTTTGCACCAGAGCACCACCAGGTTTTGAGCTGCAGAGTTGCAGAGTTTGCGCCCCCCTTGTTTACAGTCTAATGGAATTTAAACCCTCTCCTTTCTCCTTTCTCCCTTTTTAGTTTAGTCCCTGTGGCTGTTTCCAATTTTCCACTTTCTCTCTAGCTGCTTTTGGGGAGAGGTGCTTTTCCTGTATTCTCCCCCCACCCCGGCCAGTCTCTGTCCTCTCTTTGCTTGCAAAAGCACCTCCCTTCCTGCTCCTTATTGCTCCCCAAGTTCGCCTCTCCACGCACCTGCTGAATTCTGTGATTCAGGTTGTGCAGATTGTTGTGTTAATCCTCCAGTTTTCTAGGTGTGTAGGATGGCTTAGTGTTGGTCTGGCTGTATTTCATGGACGAGAGACACACAAAAAACTTCCATGCTCTTCCATCATCTTGGCTCCTCCCCAATTCTAACTCTTTCAACAATAAACTTGAGAGAACTGATGCCTAGAAATCTGGGGCCAACATTGGCTAATAATGAAGATGTGTTAGTTATTGATAAGATACAATTTATAGTTTGAAACTCCCCTATAGATGCCCTGTGCCAAATTGCCAACATTGCTTAGGGATGGATTGATGGCTTGTACTTGGTTCAACCTGTACAGCCTGGCTTTTACAACAAAAGGCGTAAAAAAAATTCTATGGGTGCCTGGGTGACTCAGTTGGTTGAACGTTCAACTTCATCTCAGGTCACGAACTCATGGTTCGTGATTTCCAGCCCTGCATCGGGCTCTCTGCTGTCAGCACAGAGCCTGCTTCAGATCCTCTATCTCCCTCTCTCTCTCCATCTGTCCCCCACTGGTTCTCTCTCTCAAGATAAATAAATAAACTTAAAAAATAATTCTATAAACTTTTGACTGGACAACCTTGAAAACAAGATGCCTTACACATGTCTTGTTGATTTATAATCTAATGACAAAGAACATCTGCAATTGAGAATGAATATGGGGCTGTACCTGGAAGTGTAAGACCCTCTATGATAGTATGTTCTTTATTTATCCTGATGTACTCTACTCTTCACTTTTATTAAAGCTTTTTGTCAGTACACCCTGTGAAGGCTCAGAGTCCTATTAATTATCAGGCCCTTCGGAACTGATACACTTGAACTTTTTCTGATACAGTTGAGAGGCCGATTTACATTTTTTCTTCTTTGCACACACTCTGAGTAAACATATTTGCAAAATGGAAATAGGGAATAGTAATAAAGGATTTGTTCTTATCTCCAAAGCCATTTAGCATGTAAACCATTTTAGAGAAATATCAGATTATAAAATATAAGGATACATAATTTCCCAAGGAATTTTGGGGAGAAAAAAACACTAGGAAGTAGCACTTGACAGTTCTTTTGACACAACACAATAGATTTTTTTGCCCATAATATATTGAGTATGTTTATGCTCAGTGTTATATTATTGTTTTTCCTGAAAATCGACAAAAATAAGACCTTCTAAAATGAATTGACCAGTAGGTGTTCACAATTTACAGATAGTAATTTAGGTTCCCACTTTTAGGATGGTGCATTTAAGAGTCTACAAGTGCCTGTTTGGCATCGCTTAACTAAAATTTTAACCAATTTAAGGAGAATACTACTTAAGGCAGTCTTAGCTTATAGTTATTTTATAATAATTCTTATTAGAGCATTTTACAATAATGTTTTATCTTATTGTTTATTTTCCATGGTGTCCAAATGAATTATTGTTAGATGTCCCTACCACCTTTCTATAAAAGCTAAAATCATTAAAGGATGCATTTAAGCATTTGAAATCCTCAGTAACATTCATAAAATGAATATTAAAAGACACTCTATATTTTATTATCCTGAATAAAAGAGAATATTATGACTTTCATGCCAATTGTCAAATGTCACTTTAGTAAAAAATATGCATATATATATATATATATATATAATACATAATAAAATACATCATACTACACACACAAGCACACACATGTGTTAGTTTTTAATGTCATGTTTGTCAGACTGGACAACAAAAGGAAAGATACTAATAGATTATTGGCTACTTTAAACTTGTCCCTACATCTTTAATTTCAATCATGAATCTCTTTTTAAAAAAATGCTAACATATACATCCACATTAAAGCTGCATTGATACCATTTCTTTTAGGATACAGTGATTTCTAGCCCCCAGGGTTCAGGATGCAGAAGAGGTTTTAACACATTTCTTTCAGTTTTTACTACCTTACCCCCCGCCCACTTCATATTTTCTATTCCTAAGATTGCCTGAATAGCAATACTGGTATTTTTCTTTTGAAAGAACATTGTCATATCCTATCTTCTGCGATAATTCTGCAACTTTTTCTCTTTTTTAAAGTTTATTTATTTATTTTGAGAGACAGGGAGTGTTGCATGTGAACAGGGAGGGGGCTGAGGGAGAAGGAGAGAGAGAACCCAAAGCAGGCTCTGAACTGTCAGCTTGGAGCCAGAGGCAGGGCTCGATCTCACAAACTGAGATCATCACCTGAGCTGAAATTAAGAGTCAGAAACTTAACCTACTGAGCTACCCAGGTGCCCTAATACCACAATGTTTTCAAAGTGATATTCATCTATGCTCTCTTGATCTCTCAAATTAAACAGTTTTTACCTTTTTACCTTTAAAATCAACTATAGTTTAAAAATTATCCCAAGGAAATTCAAGCACAGAAAAACTCAGCTGTGATAAATCAGTTTCTGATAATAAGCAAAGAAGTTTTACTCCTTTTATAAATGAATATTTCAGTTGTAGTTTGACTAGATTTATCAATCTAAAGAAACAAAAAATTTTCCTTTTCTCATCTTCATTAGATCATAGTTTTTATCAGGCTAGGATGTTGAATGCCAGGTGCATTCAATGAAAACAAGATTGATTTATCATATTCATTGTAAAGCAGTGATATTTGGTAAGAATACAAGGTAAATGTTTTGCCTTTAAAATAAATTAAGGAAATTGTAGTCAATATGTTCTCTAGAAACTTGGAGGAAAATTCAAGGCTATGCTGAGAAAGACCAGATATTGGACACAGTAACTGGAGGAACAAAGAATAACAGTATCCTTCTTACCTAGTTAGAAGAACAGGGAAAGATAAGCTTCAAAATAGTCTTGAAGCCCATGAAATTTTATCATGGAAACAAAGCAAAGCAACAATCAAGTATTTTTAACTTCTACTAAATGAAGTTCTAAATAAATGAACTATAAGGGCTTATGTCATAGCGTAAATATATGAGATCTCCACTATCCTGAACATGAAAAATGATTTAAATTTTAATGGTCTATTCAGTATATTGTCAAATTATAGCTGAGTGTGTACGGATTTGATGATTTTCAAAAAATCCTCCCAGCTCCACGAGTTGCTGAGTCTATCAAAGTATCGCCTTTCACTGTTTGATGTGGTTATAACCACAAAACATCTTTCCATCACGTACAATAAAACAGACTTCAAAAAACCAGATGAAGCTAGGGATGTTTAATCTAAATTCTTTTTACGGAAATGGAGAAAAAAAAAGCCTAAGATTTTGCAGTGCTTGGGTTTTTTTTTTTCTCTCTATAAAAGTAATTTCATTTTTAAAATAAAAACTGTCATTAGATAATTTTTTACATCTCAGTGGTTTTGTGTAGCTTTGAGCAATGTACAATATGTTCTCCTTTCCTTGAGGTTGTCTGATATAAGTGAATTTGTGGTGGTATAAATATATTAAGGGGAACGGATGTTTCACTGTTTAAAAATCGCTAACGTCAATACTTCCCTAAAAGGAGAGGACGAAAAAAGAAGTTTATCTTATGTGTAAATTGTCTTCTTTATGCAACCAAAGGCACCCCAAAGTAAACACCTTCATTTTCACAATAGCCCTATTTAACCAAAACATAACACAAAATAGCAGATAATTAGTAAATTTTAAGTCTTCTGTACATATGTATATATAGCAATACATAAAATATACATGCATCTATAGCAATGCATAAAATCATTACATATTTGCAAAGAAGGAGCAATCTCCTCAACATGGGCTAATTCACTTTGAAATGCCCACAACCAAATGGTTTAAAAGTTATCAACTTTTTCATATTTATCTCCCATATACAGAGTCATGCTTCATCTTTTAAAATTAGATTATTATAAACATCCCTTTAAACAATGCCACCAATCTATACAAATAATCCAAGGCTAAAAATTTATACCAGTTCTTTCAGATATAACACTGAAACCAAAAGAGCTGTGTTTATATAAGACATCATACAAAACCTAAATTGGATGCTACAGTGCTCTCAGAATAGTAATAGCACAAATAGCAAATAATAAATATTGTAACAATAATAAGGAAGCTATACATGGGACTTATTCTGTGCCAGGTTCTACTGATTGTAATAGCAGATGCATTTATTTGGTCTAATTTTGAGGTACAATTATTATTTCATCGCCTATAAAAATGAGAAAATGGCACCACAGATATTAAGCAATTTATTAGGGTTACCCACCTAGAATATGGGAAAGCTAGGATCTAACACAAAGTAGGTTATTTCTAGAGACCTTCTGAACTCTTATGCTGTCCTACCTACCTGTCTACAGAATTAATGTTTTTAAAGGCATAAGTAATTTCTGGTATTTTTGTAATTTATTTGACCTTGGTAATATGAGTCTTTGAATATTTTATTTCATTCTATTTATTTCCTACTGCTGCTAGGAAATTACCACAAATTTAGCAGCTTAAAAAAAACCACATTATATTATTTCTGGAGCTTAGAAATCTGAGATGGCCTCACTGGGCTAAAATCAAATTGGCAGGACTGCATTCCTTTCTGGAGGCTCTAGGAGAGTATCCATATCCATTGTCTTGCCTTTTCCAGCTTCTGGAGGCTGCTCTCATTCCTTGACTTTTGGCACTTTTACATCTTCAAAGTGAGGAATGACCCAGAAAGTCTGATGATGTCACGTCTCAAGTTCTAACTCTTCTCTCTCCTTTTTCCCCATTGATGAACCCTTGTGATTGCCCTGGGCCCACCGAATAATCCAGGATAATCTCATTTTAAGGTCAGTTCACCAACAACCTCAGTTTCATCTGCAACCTTAATTCCCCCTTGTCATGTAATATAGTCACAGGTTCAGGGGGTTATAACATATGCATCTTCCAGGACAATTATTCTGCCTAGCATACTCGTTATGTATTTATACTGGGAATTTGGTACTCAGGCTTGTGAGTGAATTGTGTGTGTGCAAAATATCATCATATATAACAGGAAGTGAATTTAATGACCCACTTAATTGACTACCTTAGATATTTTTTTTTTAATTAAAATTTAGAAAAGGTTACTGGTACTAACTACTGATAAATTTGTTTTGGTTGGAAATTGCCATTTGGTCAGTGAAACTGTAGCAAGGCATGACAGGCTTATCCACTTTCCCAGAATTTTGGGAACCAACTGGTAATAACCATAATTTGAATACTTAACCTGTTTCTCTGCTGTAAAGTATAAAATCCTCAAGAATAGAATTCTGAAAGCATTTGTGAAAACTGATTGCATTTTGATGACAAGTCTGTTATTATCCTGGGTCGCTTGCTTACATTTACTTTGCTTTCTTCTTTAAAATTTTCATCATAAAAAGCAGACAGAAACTGGGGCACCTGGGTGGCTCAGTCCGTTAAGCGTCCAACTTTGGCTCAGGTCATGATCTCAGGGTTCGTGAGTTCGAGCTCCCTGTCAGGCTCTGCGCTGACATCTCAGAGCCTGTAGCCTGCTTCAGATTCTGTGTCTCCCCTCTCTCTCCCGGCCCCTCCCTTGCTCATGCTCTGTCTCGCTCTCTGTCTCAAAAATAAACATTAAAAAAAAAAAAGCAGAGGGAGATTAAAAAAAAAGGTAGTAGATATACTTAAATGAACACATATTCTTGTTGTGTTTCCAAAATGTTGAATTCAAATATGATAAGAAAGAGCATTCTTTATAGTAGTATACTTTGTATCTAACATTAAAAAGTAGAGGAAAGTTTCCTAAATATTTATTTGGGTAGTAAATTGAATTATGCTTGAATTTTTGCTCCATTTTAAAATCATGCCTTGTAATTCAGAACTAACGAAGCCAATAATTCTCAGCATAGAGGGAATATTTATTTTCAAACTAGAAAATTTTCTCTACATTGTGTAAATTTATTCCTCAGGGAAATTTTATTTAAGGTTCAAGTCCTATCTTGGAAATAATGACCTAAAAACATAGGCTGGAAAGCAATAAAGAATGTATACACTCAACCAAACACTGGACAAAAATTAATCACTGTAAACACCTATATGTATGACCTACATTATCTGGTGATTATAGGACTAGATGGTGTCAGTGAAAAAAGGATTAAAATGAATTGTACAAATGATTTTAGCCTGGGCCCATGGAATAAGGTGCATAAATGCATGGAATAGTGTTTCTAAACTTTTGTTGTTGTTGTTGTTGTTGTTAATGATCATTTCCTAAGGAACCTTTCTAAATATACTGTTCTTAATCACTTTTTTCCTTTCCTAGATTTTTAAAACCATGATTTACTGTTTATATATGGTGGCCCTTTGGAAGGTCACACACTATTATAATATCTAGGATGCCACCTTCCCCCAAGACAATTTTCATATATATCCTTGGGGGATAATATCCTCCCCATCGTGAATACATAAACATAGAGTGACAGTAGTAGAAGGAAGCTCAAAGCTGTATTCAAAACCCTTTATTTTACTGACAGGAAGCTGGGACACAGAGAAGGGAACTTATTTATCTAAATAGATACATACTTAACAGGTAGTATGGATAAAATAAAATAAGCATAAAGCTTGAAATTTTGTCAACTTGCTTTCATATACAAGTAATATTGATCAAAACAAGAAGCACTACAGGAAGGGAAAAAAATCCATAAGTACCTACAGGATAACTAAGTGATGTAACTGTCAGGACCCTGAAGGCATTACCTCTTAGTCTGATATTTTGAAACAAACAGAATGTAACATTATTTGAAAATTCAAAAACCAAGTATTACTTGTATGATAATTTATAATAGGGAAAAAAAAACTCCTTTGAGAGCAGCTCAGGCACAGAGACTTCCAAATTCCAATAGAAGGCAAGGCTTGTTTAAAGGTCAATCACATGTATACTCTTGGTATTTTCGCTGAGTTAGAGCTTGTTCAACAAAGTAAGGAGTTCACAACTGTCAGACGCTGGCATTTCAAAGGGTAAAAGACATCTTTATGAAATAATCAGGACAAAAATCTCTTCATGTACAATAACGTAGTAAATATCACCTGGAAAAGATATTAAAATTTCTTCTTCTACCTATTTGTGAAAACGTATCTCCCCTCTTAGAGTAAAAAAATAAATAAAAATAAATCACAGTCGGAAAGGAAAGCTGCCATTTGAGGTTAATGCCTTCATATTCCTGATAGAAGTGATTGTAAAATATTTTGCAAAAGCTTATCGTTAAGATTAGAGCAAGAAACAATGTGACATGATTAAATTGCATCAAGTAGAAAGAAACAATAAGCCATGTTCCTTGGTCTTCAGCAAAAATGGTGTCTCGCGGACAACTATACACATTTCTAGTTGGGACCCTGAACCACTAATTAAAACTAGCCGGATTCTCCTAGTCTAAGAAAGTATTCTAAATTGCTTCATGCTACCTGCTTTACTTTTAATTTATTGCTTAATGGTTTAGGAATACCTCTTGTAAAGTAATACAAATAGAGTGGATCTTGTGGAGAACACATAATAGATGCAGTGGGTGGTAATATGTAACATAGCAGGTATTTAAAGTTTGAAGAAAAAAATAAGTAGTTATATGCTTGCCTTGGGCCATAACTTTGATCATGGTAACATTTGTTTTCCTTGAAACCAACTCTGTTCAGCTCACCTATCCTGCATGTGTCTCTAGGCCAGTAAATTCAAGCAAACCTCTCTTCAATTTCATTCATATGAATTTCCTAGAATTTGGTCAGTTTTTTTATTAGCCCTGCTCCTAAATTTTGTTTTGCCTGGCCCCAGACTCCTGATTAATGTCACATTGTGGTTTTCCTCTTACCCTTCACCTGCTATACTTTTAAACCTAATAGACTTTTGGTCTAATATTTCATTCCTAGGCATCAACTAGAATATAATACCCAAGCCCCAAATCCAGGTACCATATTGCCCAAAGTGTCATCATTGGCTGATACAACAGCTGAAATTGTCCTATAGAAATCAGACAATAAATTTATTTCTTCATTTACTCATCTCAAAAGTATTTATTGAACAGTTCAGTAGGCAGGGAACTCAGTCTTGGGGACACAATGGTACACAGGAAAAAGTAGTTCTTTATCATGGACATTACATTCTCTTTGAAGAGACAGATATGAAAAAATGATTGCATAATTGTATAATTAATTATCTCATTATAATTTTGATCAATTCTATAAATAAGCTCAGAGAGCATTCACATTATATAACTAGAAACTTGCCCTAAGCTGGAAAGTCTGTAAAGATTTCGTTGAATAAATGATATTTAATCTGAGGATCGAAAAGTACAGTTTACTTTTCATAAAATGAGGAGAAAAACAAAAGAGAATGAAAAGCACAGACAAAGGACCTAAAATAAGGAGGAGTCTGGTTCATAGAGGATGTATGAGAAAAATCAGTGTGGTAGAGAATAAGGGGTAAAAGGAAATGTATAAAGATGTTGCAGATTGATGCCAGATTATATAGCATAATTTTAAGCATTTTGAATTTTTAACTTGAGAGCTTTGGGAAGACATAAGATTTTGAATGACATGATAATATTTAGGCTTTATAGCCATTTTTTGAGAGGGACTATGGATAATGAATTGGAGGCTTGTAAAAAGAGGCTACTAAAGGTCAGGTCAAAGGACACAACAGTGAAAAGACAAGTAAAGAATGGGAGAAACTACTTACAAATCTATATCTATTAGGGGTCAGTCAGTATCTGAAATACATAACTCCTACAACTCAACAACTGAAAAGTTAAATAACCTTATTTAAAAATGGGCAAAGGACTTGAATAGACATTACTTTAAAGATTATATGCAAATATATACAAAATTATATACACAAATTATATACAACAAGCATATGAAAATGTGATTAACGTCACTAACCATCAAAAGAAGTATAATTCAACACCACAATGAGATATTACCTCACTCTCATTAGGATGGCTACCAGTAAGAAAAAAAAAGAAAAGAAAGGAAAAGAAAAGAAAAAAAAAAAAAAAAGAAAAGAAAAGAAAAAAAAAGAAAAGAAAAGAAAAGAAAAGAAAAGAAAAGAAAAAAGAAAAGAAAAGAAAAAGAAAACAAAAGAAGAGAATAAATGCTGGTGAGGTTGTAGAGAAATCGAAAACCTTGTTCACTGTTAGTGGGAATGTAAAATCTTGCAACTGCTGTGGGAAACAGTAGGACAGTGCCTCAAAAAATTAAAAAAAAAATAGAGCTACAATATGATCCAGAAATCCCACTGCTGGGTATATATACAAAATAATTGAAAGCAAGGTCTTTAAGAAATATTTGTGCACCCATGTTCGTAGCAGCACTATCCATAGTAACCAAGAGGTGGAAACAACCTAAATGTCCATTAACAGATAAATAAACAAAACGTAGTACATACATACAATAGATTATTCAGTCTTAGAAAGGTAGGCAATCCTGTCACATGCTGCAACATGGATGAACTTTGAGGATATTAGGCTAAATGAAATATTTAGCCAATCACAAAGGAGCAAATACTGTATGATGCTACTAATATGAGGTATCTAAAGTAGTCAAAATCTTAAAAACAGAAAATGGAATGTTAGTTACTATGGTCCTAGGCGAAGGAGGGGAAGAGGTGTTGCTCAAAAGCACAGAGTTTTAGACTTGTAAGATGAAAAGGTGAAAAAGTTCTGGAGATCTGTTTTACAATAGTGTGAATGAATATACTTAGATACTACTGAACAGTATATTTAAAAATGGTTAAGATGATAAATCTTATGTATCTTAACTGAAATAAAATCATTTAGGAGTTATTGCTACAGTTAAAAAATATGAATGGTAGTTTGGATTAGAATTGTAGCAGTGGAGAGCAAGAGACAGGGATAAATTTGTGAGGGATTTAAAGTAGAATTAACATGTATATTACCTTAAATATGTGGGACAAGGGAGAAGAAGTAGTCAATGAAGTACTGAGATTTTTTTTTGAATTGTAAAACTGTATTCGTGGCACTATTGTGCCTGAGATACATGTTTAAAATTTGTCAGCATACAGACAGTAAGAAAAGTTATGGCATGAGATGAGATTATGAAGGGAGTAAAAGGCTGATAGTAAAGAAAGAATAAAGTGAGACATAAAGGGAATCTAGAGTTTTATCTGAACATATCCAGAGTTTATAAAGGAAGGGAATGAGTCAAGGGAAATGAGTTGAGGGGGAAAAACAAAAGGCTGAGAAGAAAGTACATTACTAGGTGTACTTCAAATCAATTAATCACCTAGATTCACATTTATAAATTCTTTGTTCATAATGGAGCACCTGGCTGGCTCAGTCGGTTAGGCATCCAACTTCGGCTCAAGTCATGATCTTGTGGTTCCTGAGTTCAAGCCCCGCATCGGGCTCTGTGCTGACAGTTCAGAGCCTGGAGCCTCCTTCAGAATCTGTGACTCCCTCTCTCTCTGTCTCCTCCCCTTCTTGTGTTCTGTCTATGTCTCTCAAAAATAAATAAATAAATAAATAAATAAATAAATAAATAAATGTTAAAAAATTAAAAAAAATACTAATTCTTTGTTCATTACCTATTAATATTGACAAAAAAAAAGATTACCATAAGGAAGGAATTCGCTCTCTAGTCTAATCCTACACTCTATGATGATCAGTAAAAGAAAGTACATTTCAATTAATTCTTTTTTTGCTTTGATTTCTGTAAACATATGTTGATATGATTATGTTGTAGGTCAAGATGAAGTTTCTAAATGAGCAACTTGATTTGTAGCTTCACAATCGTATTCAAATCCATAGATGTTTTAAATTCACCTGTAAATTTTTAATTGTTAAAGGGCTGAGGAAACAGAAACTAAGTCTTTTCCAAGCTCAAGATTACAAACATCAGCAATGATGTATGTAAAAACTACTATCAAAAAATAGGTACAAAGTGCCCTTATTTAGAGTGACACACAAAGAAAGTTTAATCAGAATGTGCTTATCTTCTTTCTTCAACAAAATTGGAAGAAAAATTGGAAATTTTATTTCTGTTCACATGAGATGGCATATTAAATATGCTTGGGATTCACATGTTTGTAGTTTATTTGGCAGCAGAAAGAGTAAAATTATACAGAAGTTATTTGAGGTGTGTTAATATAATAATCCCTTTAAAGGATAGGCGAAGTCAACTAATTATGCATATTTACTGTTAGCCGATTTATTGTGTAGATTCGCCCGTGAGTTCAGAATATTTTGTTATATAATAAAAAATTGCGCGTGTCTGGAGATAACCAGCCCTTATGTGCATAGTTCATGGACAACTTTCACTACATGATTATATCATACCACCTGTTATTCAGCACTATCTGAGCACACTGAAAACACTCAAAATAGCTTCTAATTCTTAAAATTAATTATTAAATTATGGATACATTAATATATTAATGTTTAACTCATTCTTTCTTGTAAAGAAACCAAAAAGGGAGGGTGACTGGGTGGCTCAGTCAGTTAATCCTTTGACTCTTGGTTTCGGCTCAGGTCATGATCTCATGGTTCCTGAGTTTAAGCCCTGGGTCAGGCTCTGTGCTGATGGTGTGGAGCCTGCTTAGGATTCTGTCTTTCCTTCTCTCTGCCCCTCACCTGCTTGTTCTCTCTCTCTCAAAGTCAATAAGTAAACTTAAAAAAAAATTAAAATGCGATGTAGCCAAATATATTTCCACTGTACTGCTAATCACATTATAGATAATATTATTGAACAGAGATAGATACCTTATTAATAAAGAAATTTTAAATCTATCCTTAAATCTCTACTTTATGAAATAGTGAGTCTTTTAGGCATAGTAAATCGCATAAATTTTTATTATTTTGTGCTCCTCTGTTAAGATGACCTGATCGTAGTTTCTCTACATTTCAATTTACACAAATTAGTGTAAGCCACATATTTATAAATCTACGCAGTGAAAAATTTGGGATATAGGGCAAGTACCTACTTTAGTAAAATTGTTCTAAATTTTAAGACACTACTAAGTAAAATATTTCTTAAAATTTGTTTCTGCCTAATTTTGTGCTGAGTTTTTGTGAGGGGAAGGTGGAATTGAAATCAGGCTATCCATCCAATAAAATTTATTGCAAAAACATTTTAAAAACACTACTCTTTTAGAAACTAAAATAAACTTTCTCATTCTAATCATCTTGCTTTATTGAAATGTAATTTTCAATATGTTAAAGTCATTCAATATGTTAGCGTTGATGTTTACTTTGGCATGAATCTTGCTTTTTGCAATTTTGTTTATCCCTGGGGTAATTTGTAGACATTTGAATTTACTTTTTTCTTTTGCCTTTTCTAAAAAGATTCTATCAGTTACTCTGATATAATTATTATGACTATATTGAAAGCTGACAGTGACATACTATTTCCACTTTATTATGAAAAATTTTTCATTGAGAAGAACTGCAAACATATAAATAATTACCTTAATATTTTTATAGACTGTAAACGTAGGACTGTGGAATAGAAAATTTAATCTGAAAATGAAGTTCAATTATAAGAATAAAACACAAGAACATGAAGGCATTTTAAAAATAATCTTTTTGGGACACCTTGGTAGCTCAGTCGGTTGAGCATCCAACTTCGGCTCAGGTCATGATCTCACGGTTCATGGGTTTGAGCCCCACCATCGGACTCTGTGCTGACAGCTCGGAGCCTGGAGCCTGGATCCTGCTTCCGATTCTATCTCCCTCTCTCTCTCTCTCTGCCCCTCCCCTGCTAGTGCTCTGTCTCTCTTTATATCTCTCAAAAAAATATATATATATATAAACATTAAAAACAATAAGAACAAAAAAGTAATCTACCTTTCATTTCAACAGGCACAGTGGATCATTGCAGAGAATTATTATGTAGCTTTAATGAATTCTGAGGAAAAATATTATTATGATAAAGTAGTTTTTAATAAAATAGTTCTAAAACAAAGGAAATACAAAAATATTGATGGGATCCTAAACATAAATATTTGCTTATATATCAGATATACATACATGTGTATGATTTATAGAAATTATATATGTTATACATTATTTATAAAAATATAACCAGTAATAGTTTACTCTTTAGATGAATACACAATAATTATATTGAAGATGATAGAGAATAAATGAATACTCCTTACATATATTTTATAGGCTCTAATGTTTAAAGTATGGTTTTAAAATCATCCATTGAAGGGGCACCTGGGTGGCTCATTTGGTTAAGTATCTGACTCTTGATTTCTGTTCAGGTCATGATCTCACAGTTATGAGAACGAGCCCCCACATCCAGCTCTGTATCCAGCCCCACAACCAGCCCCATGTCAAGATCCATGCTGAGCATGGAGCCTACTTGGGATTCTCTCTCTCCCTTTCTCTCTGCCCTTCCTCCACTCACTCATGTGCATGTGTGCTCTCTCTCTCAAAATAAATAAATAAATGTTTAAAAAATAAATTAATAAAATATTCCATTGAAAATGAAGTTTAAAAAGTTTAAAAAATGAAGTTAATGGTGAAATACATACATATATATGTATATATACATGTATATACACATGTATATATGTATGTATGTGTATGTATATATACATGTATATATATTTCACCATTTTATATATATATGTATATATACATGTATATACATGTGTATATATATGTGTATATATGTATACACATGTGTATATACATGTGTATATATGTGTGTATATATGTGTATATAGTGTGTATATAGTGTGTATATACATGTGTATATATATGTGTATAGTTATATACATGTATATACATGTGTATATATGTGTGTATATAGTGTGTATAGTGTGTGTATATATATATGTATATATACATATATATGTATATTTCACCATTTTATATATTATGTATATATACATGTATATATATGTAAAATGTATTATATATGTATATATACATGTATATATATAATGGTGAAATATACATATATATGTATATATACATATATACACACACTATACAAACATATATACATGTATATATACATATATATATAAAATGGTGAAATACATACATATATATGTATATATACACATATATATACACACACACTATACACACTATATACACATACACACATATATGACACACTATTATATATAAAATCCTGGCACTTTCTACCTAAAAAAACTTATTTCCAGAATTTGAGAATTGTATAGATATTTGAAATAGTTCTTATTCCTATTAAGCTGGGGCACCTTTCTTTTCTGGTATAAGTTAATACTAATATTTAATTAAAGTCAGTACTTCAGTAAGTGTCCATTTGCTCTTGGAGAGACAAGTCACTGGCTCAGGGGAGAGAAACAGAGAGTACACAAACTTAACCTTCTATTTAGAGAAATACAGAGTGACTAGATTGTGACATACATCTCTATCTGCTGACCTCTGAAGGCACTGGTAGGAGAGTTTTGACAAAGAAAGAAAAGAATCATGAAATTGTTAAATATATTGAATAAAGAAAGCTAGTAGAAGCAAATATAAGATAAGCTAACCTAGATATTGAAAAAAAGATTAAGAAAACTTTTAATCATTACTATGATGGTTTTAAACCTTGTTCAAATGAATATGTTTTGTATAAATTTTTGCCCACAACATGAAAGAGTTAAGTTACCATAATTCTTCCACATCATAAAGATCCATTAGAGTGTTAAAGCTAGTTTTTCTCCTGTGGTCCCATATCACAACCAAATTTAAATAGAGATGACTCATTTTAATCCAATGACAGGAAATTCTTTGTATACTGAATTCATGATGAAATCTATGCCACTGGAGGAAAATGGAAATAATAAAATAGATAAGCTTCTAGGAGGAAGAATCGAGATTGTAAAATTATGTTGATACTGAAAACGTAGGGTGCACATATGCTGCTTAATGATGAATACTTACCTACAAGTTAACAACTCCCATAACTTCCTCCCATCACTTTCTTATAAAGCAAGAAATTGCATATTGGGCCACAAGACAGTTATGTCTAGTGACACTTCCCTGACCCTAAATAACTAATGGTGCAATAGATATTTTCCATTTAACAACTCAAAGGGCAAAGGGAAAATCATATTATTTAATTTTTTCCCAGCCATCACTCCATTTCATTCTTCTTCTTACCAAATCCTAATAGCCTTTGTAGTTATGAATGACAAGCAGTTCACTATTCCTTTAAACAAAAAATGGAAATGAACACGGAAGGAAGAAAGAGGGCAACTTGTTTATCAGTGATTTTTCTCCTGAGAACACAAGATTTTAACTTTATTAAAAGCTAATAGACTCCTGGTTTCCAGTCTGGCATATAAAGAGCTTGAGAATCATCACTCCTTCCTAACAACAAATAAAGAGCTACACGAGCTGAAAAAGCAACAACTCTTCTTAGATTCCTCAGAGAAGGTGGTCACAGGGCAAACTGCTGATTCAATAATGGAGAGACAGGTGGATAAATATAATTTAATTTCTCTTAGTAATGCTTTGTACTATTTGTTTTGTAAAGATCTTTCAGATCATTCATAGATTTACTGCAAGTATTACATTGTTTTTGATGTTACTGCAGGTTTCATCAATTTTAATTTTTTTTATTAATTCAGTCTTTCAAAGATATTGAACTATGATTAGTTTTGCATACTGATTTTGTATTGTTGATATCACTTACATTTACTTTCATATGTATATTTTTGTTTTTCTTCATTCCTTTCTACAATTTTTTAAATCTGTTTTTCTTCCTCTGTCTAAAAAAAAATTCTGTAGCATTTGTGTCGATGTGATTTACTGGTGATCTTGTCTTTTAGTTTTTGCTTATTTAAAAGTTCTTTCTTGGGGCGCCTGGGTGGCGCAGTCGGTTAAGCGTCCGACTTCAGCCAGGTCACGATCTCGCGGTCCGTGAGTTCGAGCCCCGCGTCGCGCTCTGTGCTGACCGCTCAGAGCCTGGAGCCTGTTTCCGATTCTGTGTCTCCCTCTCTCTCTGCCCCTCCCCCGTTCATGCTCTGTCTCTCTCTGTCCCAAAAATAAATAAAAAACGTTGAAAAAAAATTAAAAAAAAATAAAAGTTCTTTCTTTGACTTTTTATATTTACATTTGTTCTACTGGATTTAGAATTACTGATTGGTAGCTGTTTTATTTGAGCACTAAAATATATCATCACATTTTATTCTGTCCTCTATATTTTTGTTCAAAAAGTCAGATGTCAGATATATATTTGCCCCCTAGAAGGTGTGTGTGTGTGTGTGTGTGTGTGTGTGTGTGTGTGTGTTTCACTATTTGAATTCATAGGAGTTCTGGAATCTGAGGCTTAATGTCATCCGTTATTTTACAAAAATTCTCAAAGTATCTCTTGACTCCTTTGTCTCTGTTAGTCCCCAAATTAACTATTTTGGTTTCTCATTATGCCCCATTTATCTATTATGCTCTTTTCTTACTTTATTTTTTTCTTTATACTTCAGTCAAAAATTTTGTGTTTTTCATTTTCCACTTCACCAATCCTGACTTCAGCTATGCATAATCTACTGTTAAATTTAACAATTGTATTTTTAATTTCATTCATTGTATTTTTTCATTATAGAATTTCCATTTGACTGTCTTTTCTCAGACTACACTATCTGGAGAAATTACTCATCATTATCTTGAATGATTATCAAGATACTTAAAGTCTTTATCTGATTAGTTTCAAGATCACTTATATATCCTTTTTTTTCTGTTTTTGTTTTCTCACTTAGAACTTGGTCATTTACTTGGTGTAAAATTATTGACAGGACTGGGGTGCCTGGGTGGCCCAGTTGGTTAAGCTTCCAACTTCAGCTCAGGTCATGATCTTGCGATTCACATGTTCAAGCTCCAAATCAGGCTCTATGCTGACAGCTCAGAGCTTGGAGCCTGCTTTGGATTCTGTGTCTCCCTCTCTCTCTGCCCCTCCCTTGCTCATGCTCTCTCTCTCTCTCAAAAGTAAATAAAAACATTTAAAAAAACTAATTAAATTATTGACAGGACTAATTTCAAGATTTGTTTGTTCTCTGTGATAGAAAGTTAGAATAGTTGCATATTAATTTAATATATTATGGGATTTAGGTAGTTTGAAACTGAGTTTCTTTCTTTGTAAGAGCTAGCCAATCTCTGCTTTTGCACCTTCTTTGGTAATAGAACTAATGTCCTTACTACAAATATGCACGGTATAAGGGTCCCTCTTTGTCAATCTCTGAATCCAAATTTTGTCACCCAGTTTTATAGAATTACTTAAATCTATACTTACTTTCTGGTGTCTTAGTTATTTTGTTGGTTTGTTTATTTGACTATAACTCTCTGGACACATTACCAGTAACAAACCAGTAAATGCCTCAAAGTGAAAAACAATTGACAAAATTTCAAGCTCATCTAGAGGCATGTAGCTTTCATTGGGATTGAGTCCCTCATGTCTGAATAGCTTGATAGTTCATATTACTTGAAACAAGTGTTGTGTGTTCATTTGTTTTAAAATTTGCGTGGCTTTTCTAGCTTTTGTTGGTAGATGAATTGGTTCCACAACAAATAACTCTGCCATTTCTATAAGTGGTAATTTGTATACACAAAATACCATAAAGGGAAAATAGGTATATTTTATGTTAATTATCAAGAGGAGGCCTATTTACCTGATTATAAAATTATTGAAGGAAGCTTTATTGTAAATATAATAAGGTTTGAAATAGGCTAATATTTTAAAAGCAAAGTCTTATGAACTGATTCATCTGCAAAGAATCATACATTTCTTAATTTTCAGAAAGTCGTCTAGAAGATAGATTTTCTGTTTCCAGACCCAGGCTCTTAAATAGTCAAACAGTTTGATAACACAAGTTCGAGTTTACAAACTGTTTTCTGTGTACCTCTTGGTTAATTGTGCAACTATTCTTTTCTACCTAGGAAGCCATAGCAACATTCCCTGGCTGATAGTATGAAAAATCAAAGTTCCAATATTGTTATATACACGTATATGGCAGCATAATGTTTCAGTGGCCTGCTCACTGAAAAGCAATTAAGAAATAAAGTCCTCTTTCAACAATATTTATGTCATTTTACCTTCTCTTCTTGCCAGAAGTATGTAGTTTTAGTCCTGTAGCCAAACTTTTGAATCTCTGCCTTTATGTATGAAAACTTCCAAACTGATTTGGAGCCGAATTCACTAACCCACACACACGTACACTCAGAGATATACCATAAAGCATGCTCCTGGCCAATATTAAAGCTATTTCTAAGTCTCCTCCATTCCCCCATCCCACCACCATTGCCACTTCAGGAAAGCATGTGTGTGGTGAGTTTGTCATGGATCTGTGACCCAGAAATAATACTCGTGACATAATTTTCCCTTTATTGCTGTGTTCCAGAATTTATTATCAATTACCTTCAGATTGCAAACACAGGTGCTCAAATCTGAGCAATTCAAGATGTTTAACAGGACAAGTCATCCAGGGGCACCTGGGTGGCTCAATCTGACTCTTGAGTGAAGCTCAGGTCATGATCCCAGGGTTGTGGGATTGAGCCCCACATCGGGCTTTGCTGAGCAGTGAGCCTGCTTAAGACTCTCTCTGCCTCTCTCTTCCACTCACATGTGCATGCTCTCTCTCTCTCTCTCTCTCTCTCTCTCTCTCTCTCAAAAAAAGAGAAAAAAAAAACAGTAAAAATAAAAGTCATACAGTATGTAGGAATAATTTACTTTTAAACAAAGCTTTCATAGAAAATAAATAACAGAGAGGCGCAGGAAGATGGCAGCGTAGGAGGACGCTGGGCTCACCGCGCGTCCTGCTGATCACTTAGATTCCACCTACACCTGCCTAAATAACCCAGAAAACCACCAGAGGATTAGCAGAACGGAGTCACCGGACCCAAGTGCAGACGAGAGGCCCACGGAAGAGGGTAGGAAGGGCGGCGAGGCGGTGCGCGCTCCACGGACTGGCGGGAGGGAGCCGGGGCGTAGGGGCGGCTCGCCGGCCAAGCAGAGCCCCCGAGTCCGGCTTGCAAAAGCGGAGGGGCCTGACGGACTGTGTTCCGACAGCAAGCGCGACTTAGCGTCTGGGAGGTCATAAGTTAACAGCTCTGCTCGGAAAGCGGGAAGGCTGGAGGACAAAGGGAGGGAGAGCTGCTGAGCCCCCGGACGACAGAGCTCAGTTTGGCGGGGAACAAAGGCGCTCGCCAGCGCCATCTCCCCCGCCCATCCCCCAGCCAAAATCCCAAAGGGAACCGGTTCCTGCCAGGGAACTTGCTCGCTCCGCGCAAACACCCAACTCTATGCTTCTACGGAGCCAAACCTCCGGCAGCGATCTGACTCCCTCCGGCTGCCACAGGGCCCCTCCTGAAGTGGATCACCTAAGGAGAAGCGAGCTAAGCCTGCCCCCCCTGCCGCCGTGCACCTTGCCTTCCCACCCCAGCTAATACGCCAGATCCCCAGCATCACAAGCCTGGCAGTGTGCAAGTAGCCCAGACTGGCCACGCCACCCCACAGTGAATCCCGCCCCTAGGAGAGGGGAAGAGAAGGCACACACCAGTCTGACTGTGGCCCCAGCGGTGGGCTGGGGGCAGACATCAGGTCGGACTGCGGCCCCGCCCACCAACTCCAGTTATACACCACAGCACAGGGGAAGTGCCCTGCAGGCCCTCACCACACCAGGGACTATCCAAAATGACCAAGCGGAAGAATTCCCCTCAGAAGAATCTCCAGGAAATAACAACAGCTAATGAGCTGATCAAAAAGGATTTAAATAATATAACAGAAAGTGAATTTAGAATAATAGTCATAAAATTAATCGCTGGGCTGGAAAACAGCATACAGGACAGCAGAGAATCTCTTGCTACAGACATCAGGGGACTAAGGAACAGTCACGAGGAGCTGAAAAACGCTTTAAAGGAAATGGAAAACAAAATGCAAACCACCACGGCTCGGATGGAAGAGGCAGAGGAGAGAATAGGTGAACTAGAAGATAAAGTTATGGAAAAAGAGGAAGCTGAGAAAAAGAGAGATAAAAAAATCCAGGAGTATGAGGGGAAAATTAGAGAACTAAGTGATACACTAAAAAGAAATAATATACGCATAATTGGTATCCCAGAGGAGGAAGAGAGAGGGAAAGGTGCTGAAGGGGTACTTGAAGAAATAATAGCTGAGAACTTCCCTGAACTGGGGAAGGAAAAAGGCATTGAAATCCAAGAGGCACAGAGAACTCCCTTCAGACGTAATTTGAATCGATCTTCTGCACGACATATCATAGTGAAACTGGCAAAATACAAGGATAAAGAGAAAATTCTGAAAGCAGCAAGGGGTAAACGTGCCCTCACATATAAAGGGAGACCTATAAGACTCGTGACTGATCTCTCTTTTGAAACTTGGCAGGCCAGAAAGAATTGGCACGAGATTTTCAGGGTGCTAGACAGCAAAAATATGCAGCCGAGAATCCTTTATCCAGCAAGTCTGTCATTTAGAATAGAAGGAGAGATAAAGGTCTTCCCAAACAAACAAAAACTGAAGGAATTTGTCACCACTAAACCAGCCCTACAAGAGATCCTAAGGGGGACCCTGTGAGACAAAGTACCAGAGACATCACTACAAGCATAAAACATACAGACATCACAATGACTCTAAACCCGTATCTTTCTATAATAACACTGAATGTAAACGGATTAAATGCGCCAACCAAAAGACATAGGGTATCAGAATGGATAAAAAAACAAGACCCATCTATTTGCTGTCTACAAGAGACTCATTTTAGACCTGAGGACACCTTTAGATTCAGAGTGAGGGGATGGAGAACTATTTATCATGCTACTGGAAGCCAGAAGAAAGCTGGAGTAGCCATACTTATATCAGACAAACTAGACTTTAAATTAAAGGCTGTAACAAGAGATGAAGAAGGACATTATATAATAGTTACAGGGTCTATCCATCAGGAAGAGCTAACAATTATAAATGTCTATGCGCCGAATACCGGAGCCCCCAAGTATATAAAACAATTACTCATAAACAGAAGCAACCTTATTGATAAGAATGTGGTAATTGCAGGGGACTTTAACACCCCACTTACAGAAATGGATAGATCATCTAGACACACGGTCAATAAAGAAACAAGGGCCCTGAATGAGACATTGGATCAGATGGACTTGACAGATATATTTAGAACTCTGCATCCCAAAGCAACAGAATATACTTTCTTCTCGAGTGCACATGGAACATTCTCCAAGATAGATCATATACTGGGTCACAAAACAGCCCTTCATAAGTTTACAAGAATTGAAATTATACCATGCATACTTTCAGACCACAATGCTATGAAGCTTGAAATCAACCACAGGAAAAAGTCTGGAAAACCTCCAAAAGCGTGGAGGTTAAAGAACACCCTACTAACGAATGAGTGGGTCAACCAGGCAATTAGAGAAGAAATCAAAAAATATATGGAAACAAACGAAAATGAAAATACAACAATCCAAACGCTTTGGGACGCAGCGAAGGCAGTCCTGAGAGGAAAATACATTGCAATCCAGGCCTATCTCAAGAAACAAGAAAAATCCCAAATACAAAATCTAACAGCACACCTAAAGGAAATAGAAGCAGAACAGCAAAGGCAGCCTAAACCCAGCAGAAGAAGAGAAATAATAAAGATCAGAGCAGAAATAAACAATATAGAATCTAAAAAAACTGTAGAGCAGATCAACGAAACCAAGAGTTGGTTTTTTGAAAAAATAAACAAAATTGACAAACCTCTAGCCAGGCTTCTCAAAAAGAAAAGGGAGATGACCCAAATAGATAAAATCATGAATGAAAATGGAATTATTACAACCAACCCCTCAGAGATACAAACAATTATCAGGGAATACTATGAAAAATTATATGCCAACAAATTGGACAACCTGGAAGAAATGGACACATTCCTGAACACCCACACTCTTCCAAAACTCAATCAGGAGGAAATAGAAAGCTTGAACAGACCCATAACCAGCGAAGAAATTGAATCGGTTATCAAAAATCTCCCAACAAATAAGAGTCCAGGACCAGATGGCTTCCCAGGGGAGTTCTACCAGACGTTTAAAGCAGAGATAATACCTATCCTTCTCAAGCTATTCCAAGAAATAGAAAGGGAAGGAAAACTTCCAGACTCCTTCTATGAAGCCAGTATTACTTTGATTCCTAAACCAGACAGAGACCCAGTAAAAAAAGAGAACTACAGGCCAATATCCCTGATGAATATGGATGCCAAAATTCTCAATAAGATACTAGCAAATCGAATTCAACAGCATATAAAAAGAATTATTCACCATGATCAAGTGGGATTCATTCCTGGGATGCAGGGCTGGTTCAACATTCGCAAATCAATCAACGTGATCCATCACATTAACAAAAAAAAAGAGAAGAACCATATGATCCTGTCAATCGATGCAGAAAAGGCCTTTGACAAAATCCAGCACCCTTTCTTAATAAAAACCCTTGAGAAAGTCGGGATAGAAGGAACATACTTAAAGATCATAAAAGCCATTTATGAAAAGCCCACAGCTAACATCATCCTCAACGGGGAAAAACTGAGAGCTTTTTCCCTGAGATCAGGAACACGACAGGGATGCCCACTCTCACCGCTGTTGTTTAACATAGTGCTGGAAGTTCTAGCATCAGCAATCAGACAACAAAAGGAAATCAAAGGCATCAAAATTGGCAAAGATGAAGTCAAGCTTTCGCTTTTTGCAGATGACATGATATTATACATGGAAAATCCGATAGACTCCACCAAAAGTCTGCTAGAACTGATACATGAATTCAGCAAAGTTGCAGGATACAAAATCAATGTCCAGAAATCAGTTGCATTCTTATACACTAACAATGAAGCAACAGAAAGACAAATAAAGAAAATGATCCCATTCACAATTGCACCAAGAAGCATAAAATACCTAGGAATAAATCTAACCAAAGATGTAAAGGATCTGTATGCTGAAAACTATAGAAAGCTTATGAAGGTAATTGAAGAAGACTTAAAGAAATGGAAAGACATTCCCTGCTCATGGATTGGAAAAATAAATATTGTCAAAATGTCAATACTACCCAAAGCTATCTACACATTCAATGCAATCCCAATCAAAATTGCACCAGCATTCTTCTCGAAACTAGAACAAGCAATCCTAAAATTCATATGGAACCACAAAAGGCCCCGAATAGCCAAAGGAATTTTGAAGAAGAAGACCAAAGCAGGAGGCATCACAATCCCAGACTTCAGCCTCTACTACAAAGCTGTCATCATCAAGACAGCATGGTATTGGCACAAAAACAGACACACAGACCAATGGAATAGAATAGAAACCCCAGAACTAGACCCACAAACGTATGGCCAACTCATCTTTGACAAAGCAGGAAAGAACATCCAATGGAAAAAAGACAGCCTCTTTAACAAATGGTGCTGGGAGAACTGGACAGCAACATGCAGAAGGTTGAAACTAGACCACTTTCTCACACCATTTACAAAAATAAACTCAAAATGGATAAAGGACCTAAATGTGAGACAGGAAACCATCAAAACCTTAGAGGAGAAAGCAGGAAAAGACCTCTCTGACCTCAGCCGTAGCAATCTCTTACTCGACACATCCCCAAAGGCAAGGGAATTAAAAGCAAAAGTGAATTACTGGGACCTCATGAAGGTAAAAAGCTTCTGCACAGCAAAGGAAACAACCAACAAAACTAAAAGGCAACCAACAGAATGGGAAAAGATATTTGCAAATGACATATCGGACAAAGGGCTAGTATCTAAAATCTATAAAGAGCTCACCAAACTCCACACCCGAAAAACAAAGAACCCAGTGAAGAAATGGGCAGAAAACATGAATAGACACTTCTCTAAAGAAGACATCCAGATGGCCAACAGGCACATGAAAAGATGTTCAGCGTCGCTCCTTATCAGGGAAATACAAATCAAAACCACACTCAGGTATCACCTCACACCAGTCAGAGTGGCCAAAATGAACAAATCAGGAGACTACAGATGCTGGAGAGGATGTGGAGAAACGGGAACCCTCTTGCACTGTTGGTGGGAATGCAAATTGGTGCAGCCGCTCTGGAAAGCAGTGTGGAGGTTCCTCAGAAAATTAAAAATAGACCTACCCTATGACCCAGCAATAGCACTGGTAGGAATTTATCCAAGGGATACAGGAGTACTGATGCATAGGGGCACTTGTACCCCAATGTTCATAGCAGCACTCTCAACAATAGCCAAATTATGGAAAGAGCCTAAATGTCCATCAACTGATGAATGGATAAAGAAATTGTGGTATATATACACAATGGAGTACTATGTGGCAATGAGAAAAAATGAAATATGGCCCTTTGTAGCAACGTGGATGGAACTGGAGAGTGTAATGCTAAGTGAAATAAGCCATACAGAGAAAGACAGATACCATATGGTTTCACTCTTATGTGGATCCTGAGAAACTTAACAGGAACCCATGGGGGAGGGGAAGGAAAAAAAAAAAAAAGAGGTTAGAGTGGGAGAGAGCCAAAGCATAAGAGATTGTTAAAAACTGAGAACAAACTGAGGGTTGATGGGGGGTGGGAGGGAAGGGAGGGTGGGTGATGGGTATTGAGGAGGGCACCTTTTGGGATGAGCACTGGGTGTTGTATGGAAACCAATTTGTCAATAAATTTCATAAAAAAAAAAAAAATAAATAAATAAATAAAATCATAACCGAAAAGGAAAAAGAAAAAAAAAAAAAAAAGAAAAGAAATAACAGGGATATATTTCTGTTTCATGTGTAAAAGACTTCGAAAGTTAAAGTATGGGGAAAAAGAATAACTGATTATGCAATATGTCTTTTGATTTTTATACTCTATTGAACATTGAGAAACTCTCTTATACATGTTTATTAAAGGGATTTTTTATCTTCTCTGTATTATATAGAATGTCAATTACATATTCCTCTTTTGCCTTCAAAATATAAAGCTAACCAAATCTCTTATTTCAAATAATCTCTAAACGTGTATGGAGTGATTATAACAGGGAAGAAATTTAACTTTATGAGCATGATATATTTATTCCAGATGTCTAATTCTGTAAAAACTGTAAATACACTAAAATGAAAAAAAGAGCAAAACTTTGATAAGCAGTTATGATTTCCTCTAAACTATTTAGACAATTTTACTTTTTAAAAACTGATGTAGATTTTATTCTCTTTCATATTTGTTGAGATTAAAGTTTAATTAATTCTTGTTGGTTAGAGGAAGCCTCTCCTTTACAAAAAATCAAGCTGGAATATCTTGAACAACATTAATAATTAAAATATTTTTTAAAAAGCACCCTTTCTAAAACTGAAAATTAGAAGCTAAAAACACTTCAAAAAAATAAAGCTCTAAATATATATATCATTGCATGAAACAATGAGTAAATGCAGAAAACCTTATAAGCAACAGTGAGTGATTTACAAAATATACATTTGCAATCAAAATGCAGTATCATTCAGCCATTTATTAACTAGGAATTAACACCAGGGCACTGCTAGCATTTTAATGAAGAACCACTATCAAATACTCATTTACCTGTATTTCTGATTCTTTCTGTGATTCGCTATTATACTAACTAAAACATTATTCAGTTTTAAGATGCCAGCTGCTGGAGTGTCTTTCCTTTGGAAGATATTTGCATTTTAAGGAAACGACATACAATTATGCTCCAACTGGGTTAGAACCAACCCTGTGCTATAATATAACCATATTGAAGCCTGTTTTCTTCTTACCAGGCTTTTCTATGCTAGGAAACGTGTCTCTGTATTTTAATCACCATACTTAAGCTGCACTTTAACAGTATTAATGAAGTCATTTAATATTAACTGGAATTTAGAGAATGCAGAACAAAAACTGATTTTAAATATTTGAAACAGCAAGGTAGATAATTAGTTCTCACTGAAGCCATTAATTGTCACAGTACTATTAAAGCATTTATTAAACATTTTTATTACATTTTATATACTTGCTTATTTAAATGATTTCTAACTACAAAATGATATGAGAAAATTATTCCACTTATCTATTTTCCCTCTCCAGTGCCTTGACTGATGAAATTTCCTTACCACCTCAGGACTATAATTAATATTAGCACATTTTTAAAATTTTAAAAGATATTTGACCATTTTACTTTGTGATTTATATACATATACGTATATATTTATGTAAAAGAAGTTTTCATTAAAGTAACTACTAATGCAATTTTAATTGTACTTGTAGTTTAGTTTGGTATTTACCAAGAACACCTTCACAATTTAAACAGGACAGGAAACTATTCACATTCAGATCAAATTCTTTCTTATTGAGAGTGGAGACTCGGGAAGGAAATCTAACAAGTGTCAAGCTCTCTAAGCAAATAGAACTAATGAGGCAAATTTTCATTTTGCATAGAATGAAAGGAAAGAGTAAGACACATAGCATCAATTAAGGAATATATGATAAGCCATCTGGCTTGATGATGTAAATAGATAAAAAGTTCCATATGCAGTTCTCAATATTGGCACAAATGCAAGAATACTAAATGAGCACCAAATCCACTTAAACATCTGCCAGGACTCTCATGCAGGTAAAGCAAACTTACCTAGCTGATACTTGATTAATCTTGTTGACCAGTACATTCTCCATTCGCAAGGCAAACATTAAGGGAATCTGATAAACTAGATCATACTATGACCAAGACAATTATCAGGCCAAATGTAACTACCAAGTGGGTCCCTAGGAGTAAGTGACCGTGAAACTGACAAGAGCACAGGATGCAGAAAGCAATACTTTCGGCTTGTAGAAAAGTGTTCTATAGAATTTAAAGAAACAATGTGTCACCTTTCATGTACAAATACTTAAAAGGGAAAATAGAATCAAAGAACCCAGAAGCTGAAAAATAGGTAACGCTGATTTGCCAGTCACATATTGTACTGATTCATTAATTTATTTAACAAAGACTATTTCCTTCCAGGTTTTAGGCACCATTTTTTCTGAGGAGAAAGTTAAAAAAAAAAAAGAGAGAAAGTGATGTTTAAATAAACCAATGTTTTTTTTAACAGAATATCCTCCGCATAGTTCAGATTTTTATTTAATGCATACAATGGAAAACAACGTTAAGTAACCCCTGAGAAAATGTATTGAATCACAAGAAAGATATTAAGAGGAATTTAATTACCCAATTAATTTATTTTTATTATATTCATAATAAAAAAATATGTACATTGGAAAGGACAATGCTTGCTTCTGTTTTATCTATTAAAAAGCAATCCCAGAGAAGAATGCAGCAAGTTGCACTTTCTTAGCAGCAGTTCTCCAATTTGAGATCCTTACCAGTGCACAGTTAAGACTTTTTTTATTAAGAGATAGGAAATATTTGAAATTATAACCATAACTATTGGTTATCTGATGGTATTGGCAATATATTCTTAGCAGACAATAAAATGATGGCTACTGGGGTTGCAGTTGACTATAATATTTTTTTACTTCTTATAGGCAAAATAAATTCTTGCATAATTAGCATTGCTACTGATTTTATATATACTTGTTTATTAGGTATGTGAACTGAGTGGTATATATGGATAATATAAGTATTTTCATCCATATATTCATTAAACAAATATTGTGAAGCACCTACTATTTCTAGACAATGGTATATCACTTGTAAATTCTCAGAGACTCAACCAGAGCTGTTGGCTTGTGGATACATTTTGAAGGGAGAACCATCAGAATTCCCTGACAGATTGAATGTAGGTTGTGAGAGAAAAAAAAAAAATTGAAACTGACTCCAAAATGTTTTCCTGGAACCAAATTATTCTATGGATTTATAAGAACAAATTTAAGGAAAAAAATGATTTGAGGGGAAAAGAGGTACTCTAAATCAAATTTAATTAAGAATGCTAAAGCAGGGGCACCTGAGTTGCTCAGTTGGTTAGGCGTCCAACTTTGGCTCAGGTCATGATCTCACAGTTTGTGGGTTCAAGCCCTGCATCGGGCTCTGTGCTGACAGTTCAGAGCCTGGAGCCTGCTTCGGATTCTGTGTCTCCCTCTCTCTCTGCTCCTCCCCCTCTCATGCTGCCTCTCTCTATCTCTCAAAAATAAAATAAAACATTAAAAAAATTATAAAAAAAAGAATGCTAAAGCAGAGCCATCCTCCATAGGACACAACAATTAAAAGTTTGGGACAACCTTCAATGATTCACACAGGAAAAAAAATACGTATCTAGAAAAAAAAATAAAATTAGGAACAAAAATTGTATTTAAAATCTGTAAAAATTGAGAGGAAGGTGATAGTACCATTAAGGGAACAATTCAGTTAACAGCAAGCCTCATGAGTAGGCAAAGAGAAGGTAAGATAAAATAACTCTTCCAGTCAATGAAAGGTATCATAGTTCAGTCTTGTATATATCACAGACTAAGTGCCTTAATGATGTCAGATTTGAAGCAAAGACTGTCCTAAAATCATATGGTTCCACTGTGTTCACAGCTAGAGGAATAGGATCAGTGAGAATGATAGAGGAATCCGATTTAGAAGCTAAGCCCTGGGAATAAAGTCACTAAAACGGAAGAAAGGAGTACAGAGAGAAGAGACAGATTTTGTAACCCCATGATAATAGGTATGAACTAATGCATAGTAATATTCTGAGGCAATATGCTCCATGTGCTATGGGAGAAGCATGTCAATGAGGAAAATCATTTTGACATCCTAGTTACTTCCAAAAATAATTTAAATGTTCTGTATTTTTTCCCATCAAAACAGAAGACTGAACCTGAAAGGACAATAGATACATGTGACAGAATAATATTTTTTTTATTTTTGAGATATTGATTTTTTTCTTGAAATGGCCTCCCTTTTTTCTCCCCGCCCCCCATCATATCATTCAGTGAAACAGATTTAGAAATATTATCTTGGGGTAAGGGATATTAGTTTGATGGAAAACAGAAAATATTTGCTAAGTCTTTGCTTTTTGTCCAAAAATACTATAGCCCTTGAAAAACTTCAGGGTACTTCTAGCATGTTTTAAATATTTTGGAGAGTGACGTTTGAGGATTGAGTATCATTTTGCTGCAGCAGTGCTCTTTATCTGGGAGTGATTTTGTGCCCCTCCCGCTGCCCACCAGAAAACATTTGGCAAAATCTGGAGACATTTCTGAATGTCATCAGGAAAATGGGGTGGGCATTTTGGAATCTGGAATCTGGAATCCCTAGAGATCAGGGTGCTGATAAGCATCTTACAGTGCACAAGACATCTCCTCCACCCCTAGCCCAGTCCAATATGTCAGAAGTGCTGAGACTGAGGGGCTCCTTACTCTAGGGAGACTGGAGAATATTCTTTTAGTTTTGTAGGAAGACAGAGAATATGGGTGAGTCCAAAAAGTAGAGGCAGCAGGGGATCTTAAAGGAAGGAATCCATTGACCTGGTAGATCCCCGGATGCTATGAGGACATCTTGTCCCACAAGCTGACACCTAGAGGTGCCACAATAAAGGAAGGACAGTGCATTGTGTTCAAGCTATTCTGGTCTGAGCCTGGCAGAAATGATGGCACTTTTGTAAGTCAGGGAAGCTATAGAATGATCTCATGTCTCGGGACACAGAAAAGGTGGAGAAAATGCTATGCAAAGGACGGGCAGGAGCAGCTCAGTGAAGAACCCGAGACAGAGGCCCAGGGGTAGCCCTTTAATCTACTAACTCTGCAACAAAGCTATGGCTTGAGGTGGATACAGGAAACTGAGCCCTGGAAGAGAAGAAACTCTGTGACAGCTCAAAGAGAGTGCCGTCTGGCAACAGGGGAAAATATTTTCCAAAGAGCCAGTAAAGTTTAGGAAAGCATTCCACATGAAGAAAAGTTTTCATAGATATAAGTTTAAAATCATTCAGTTTTAGGTGGTTATACTTGAACTTTGGTTGTGTAAACCAAATATTATTTTTTTTTAATTTTTAATGTTTATTTTTGAGACAGAGAGTGTGAAAGAGAAAGAGAGAGAGGGAAGAACAGAAAGAGAGGGAGACACGGAATCCCAAGCAGGCTCCAGGCTCTGAACTGTCAGCACAGAGCCCGACGTGGGGTTCAAAGCCACAAAACACGAGATCATGACCTGAGCCAAAGGTGGACACTTAACCAACTGAGCCATCCAGGTGCCCCCAAACATTAAAATTTCTAAAGCTTAATTTAAATACATCACATTAGACAACAGAGAAATTCTTCACTTTTCCCAAGTACAGAGTTTTTAAGATGAGGCTATGGATGGTTTAAAAATCTGGATGAAGCTTGTTGATACTGTTTTTTGCTTTGTTTTTGTTTAGTTGTGTGTGTGTGTGTGTGTGTGTGTGTGTGTGTGTGTGTGTTTAAACTTAGACATTCTAACTAAAATGGGTGGGATTGAAAACACCAAAGAATGCCATTTTGCAAACTTGCAGGCTTTTATTATTATTCTGCTGCAAAGATTTCTGGCAGAGCTTAGCGGGGTGACAGGAAAATAGAAGGTTTTTTGTCTGAATAACCTGATCTCTTTATATCATGTATCTGTGAGGATATTAGTGTTATAATTCTTTTAAAGGCTTCACTATTTAAGCAACTTTTTAAAATATCTAATTTATCAAAAGTTAATAGCGTGTCTTTCTAGTACAATAACTACATTTACTAAGCACTACCTGTGTGCCAACCATTCAAACCTAAGCAGTCTGATTTCAAAGTGTATTGCAGTGGCTTATATCTACCCTCCATCCCAGGAGAGAAAGTTCCCAGAACCTACCAAATAATACTTCTACTTCTAAGACTTAATGCTAGCTGCAAGGAGTCTGGGAAATGAAATTTTTATTTTGGATATTCATGTGGCCAGTTGAATTACTAACGCTATGAAAGAGGAGAAATCAGGTTTAGGAGACAACTAGAAGATTGTGCCCCTGGCTAATTAGAACAAATGAGCATCGTATCTCCATCTTTCTCTCCTAGTATAAGCATCAATATTGATAAACTTTTCTAAATGTTCTATCCTACACCAGATTCTCTATAGGCTACTTGATCAATGCTAAAATAATTTGTCTGCTAAAATTATTTTAATATCAAAATAAAATCGAATTTTATTATCAAAAAGTACCCTGCATTATTTTTAAGAGATACCTCTGTGGCAATGCCTGACCAGTGTTTCCAAGATAAGCATTTAGGTCATACAGCCTTTGGGTAAAATTAGCAACTAAACTACTGTGTAGGATTTGTGCAAATACGTTCCTTGTCTTATGAAACCTAATATATTTTACGATTTTCAAAGAATGCATGATCCCCCTTTTGGTGTGTCTAGTGGCTTGAACTCAGGACTGCTTGATGGCAGTGTTCACGGCCTTCACCACCATTTCTGGCCATTGCTGCTAGTGGGAAAGTCTTTAAGTATCTTATGAAATGCTACTTCTATAAACTGCCAAGTGTTTCCTACTAGGTTTTCAGGAGGTACTGCTCTTCTCCTTCTTCTTTTTCGGTAGACAACCAAGATATAATATTGAAAATTGAGACTCTTTTCTTCCCTTCCCTTCCCTTCCCTACCCTCTCCTCACCCCCCCTCCCTTTCTTTTCTTTTCTCCTCTTTTCTTTTCTTGGTGGACACTCTTTTCTAATAGAAATAGAATTTAATTCCTTTTTTTTTTCTCATTGAATATTTTTAAAAGAGTATTTGAGCTGATGTTAACGAGGTACTAACGTTACCAGTGGGAGAGTATGTGCTGTGTAAACGGAGGTCTCGGTCCTTGGATTCCCCACAAGAAGCTTGATGTGGGGATCCAGGCTTGACTAAAGACAGCCAGAAGGAAAGTAGTAAGCATAAAGCAGTTTTTTAAAACGAATGTACACTCTCAAGGTGGGAGCACTGACAGGTTCTACGAGGTGGAACTGGTCCTAGGTTGCTTGGGATCGCTGTTTGTTGTATCTTTCTGGGCTGGGAGGAGCCATGAGGTATATTGGGGTGGTCTCTTCTGGCGGCTGCTTTCAATCGTTTGGGGAACTCCTCCCACAGGTTGGGAGGAAGAGTTTTTGACCTACAAGATTCGCACCTCAATAGTCATGGCAGCCTTTCTCCATGGGGTGGGGTTATAACCACAATGCAATTACACTATCATGAGAACAAAGGTTATCATGGGGCAGAGGTGGAAGAGGAGAAGGCATGCTCCCCACCCGTGGCTCTTGATCTGTCAGCCCCAAGGTCTTGGAAGCCACAAGGTCAGGATGTTGTGCCCCTGGGCTTTTAATGTATAATTTATTTATTACCATCCTTGCCTCCAGCTCATGTCTCCATCATTACCCTTCAAGGACTTGGGACTTTGCCTTCTGGTGTTCCTTCCTCTGCTCATGTCTAGCTTCTACCTAATACTAAGTGATATTATTGCCCGTTTCTAATTTTAGTGACATGGAATCAAGAGTTTAACTATTAAGTTTAAAACTGACCATGAACAATGTACCTCTGAAATTATATTTGAAATCTGAAGATTTAGAGACAGAGTCTTGGAGCTTTTTGGAATTAGTATATTAGCATTAATATCAAGAAGAAGCTGTCCAGGATCAAGAAGCAAAATAATGTTTGTCAGAGGCAGGTACAAGATTCACCAAATTGGAGTGAAGGAAAAGAGGTTTAACACTAGAGAAGGACTGGATGAACACACATTCCTAGGCAAGCTAAGACATAATGGGTTGCCATTAAACATGAATTAGCACTAAAACTACACACAAGTTAGAATAGATTATCATTAGTCTTTTTTCTTTCAGTGTGTTTAAATTCAAAGTGTTAATATATAATAAAATTCTTTGTCTCTACCCTATATTGCTGTCTACTGTAAAGAATCAGATTTAATAATAAATGCCTCTTTTAATTCTTTTTAATGTTTTCTTTTTTATTTTCCGAGAGACAGAGTGCAAGTGGGGGAGGGTCAGAGAGAGAGGGAGACACAGAATTTGAAGCAGGCTGCAGGGTCTGAGCTATCAGCACAGAGCCTGATGTGGGGCTCAAACTCACGAACCTGATTATGACCTGAGCTGAAGTCCATGGTCAATTGACTGAGCCACCCAGGTGCCCCAATAATAAATGCATTTTTAAGAGAGAACTCTTAGATCAAGTCACCAATGTGACGTTGTAAGTATCATTCTGGTGCATTTGTTTATAAAGTGAAGTGACAGGACTTTACAGGATTGTTTCCAGGAATTCTGTCATGATTACTGCAGTACACAGGCCCCACAAGTACACCAGGATATAGAGTTTACTGTCTGAAAATTATACCACATCATCTTATTACTATATTTGTTTGTGAAATATTTATAATGTCATGCTCATGGGAACATTGAATATTGTGTACTTTAAAAATAACATGATTTGCAAGCAGTTTCAGAGTTGTTTATTCTTAATCCAAAAACATAATTTCCATATTATGGAAATTCACTACGTGCAATTTCGGATTTTTATTTTTGCAGATAATCACGGATAGTTAAGAATAAACCAATTTTTGCCTTCCAAATGACCATGTTGGTAATATATCTGAAAGTATATATTCCAGTGTACCATTTTCTTCTTCAACGTAGATTTTCAGCAAATCTGTCAACCTGAAATTCCTATTTCACTTTTGAGGTCAATTTTCATTCTTTTATATTTGGATCAAAAATTGCATTTTGGAGTAGTGGGGGCAGTGGCAAAATGTTGACTGCCAGAGCGTTTAGCCTAATTGGCAGGCAAGCAATTCCCACCTCAGTGTGTACGAGCACACACGGAAGTGTCCGGAAGAGTGAAGACTATGCTCTCCCCCGAGCTATGCCCACCAGCTATCCTCTGCCTTACACACCTGCATCAAGAACCTCTCTGCCAGCCAGAAGGCCTTGAATGAGAAGAGGGCTCCCTGGAGCAGCCTCTCCCTTAATGAAAAAGTTGAATTGTATCACATTCAGTTCAACGTGAGATTTGCTGAAATGAACAGGAGCAGGAAGGAGCTGAAGACCACCATGGGCACCGCCATGTTCTTCAAAGGCTTTGACTGATCTCATTCCCATCTGGGAGAAGCACTATGTTGTAGGATATCATCCACACCCCTTTGAAGAGGAGTGGGTGGCCAAACAGACCAAGAGGATACTCGACATGAAGGTCAGGCTGATGCAGGGCTTCTCAGCTGAGTGGGACAACGACAAGAATCAGTGGAAGAAATAGGAGCCTGTCACTCACCCATCTGAGCCTCACCATGTTCTGCCACCTCTGTGCAGCTCAGTGTATTTACTGGAAACTGTTACATTGCAGAACCACTGCTGATAAGTGAGCAGTTCATGTGGGAAAAAAAATTGCACTTTGATTTCTGTGTAACTCTGAATAAATGTCTCTCTTGGGTAACAGACCAGACAACATATGTTTGATCCACTCATCTTTTCTAGAAAACACATATCACTTCTCCATATGGATGTGTAAGGAAGTTGATGTTTCCATAACTTTTACTAGTTTTCTCGTTTGTTGATCTTGTTTCCTGTGAAAACAGTCTGGTGTGGTCTTTTCTTTTTCAACACCCTCCTAAAATTTATTTATTTGGCATTTAATTTTCACTTTCATGCATTCCTGTATCTATTTTAATATTACTTTACTCTTATGTCTGCATATACAGGATGCTTTTGTGTTTGAAGCATCCTTTAAAAAAATCATTTATTAAGGGGCGCCTGGGTGGCTCAGTCAGTTGAGCGTCTGACTTCAGCTTAGGTCATGATTTCACAGTTCGTGAGTCTGGGCCCACGTGGGGCTCTGTGCTGACAGCTCAGAGCCTGGAGCCTCCTCCGGATTCTTCCGCCGCTCATGCTCTCTCTCTCCTTCAAAAATAAATAACCATTAAAAATAAAAAAAAATTAAAAATCATTTATTCAGACAGAACTGGAAGGGCTAGAGAAATTTGAGCCTACCATAGGACTTACTTTTTGATATCCACAGTGGCTTTGAATAACAGTTCCACAGTGGCTTTCATGTTATTCCTTTTTATTCTCTGTTGCTACAACTGATGTTTTAGAATAACTGTTATTTCTCTTAGGTCTCTGATAGGATTCAGCTGCACTAATTTACAAATGCAAAAAAAAAAGGAAATTCTTAGGGATTTTCAGTGCAGATTCCAAACATGTCTGGAGTTGAACACGGGAAAGTATGCGAAAGGCCCTAGATAAGATGGAATCTGAAATAACTTTACTTACCTTTTTTATATGAATCAACTTGAATGATCATAGCTCATTAATAGGAGGGAATAACATTACAATAGTTCAGCATATAAGTGTCTGTCAGATTTTCCTCTTTTCAACTGGACCTTCTGATATGGTAAGCATACATTCTCTTAGATTCTGTCTTAAGATCAATAGAAGGTAGCCTCTCTGTTCCTAGATTCACAAAATGATTAGATGTCCTTAATGTGAATGTCCTCACCAATTGGACCTCCTCCAACTTGATACTAACTCCAAGCATTTCTTGCACTTACTCTCCATTTATTCCCAACACTTAAACCAAGCTAATTCCATCCATAGGAAGTTTTTGCTTCAAAAACAGTTAAGAAGATGTACATATGGCAAACAAGCATGTGAAAAGATGATCAGCAATTTAAATAATGACATACCGCTGAGTACCTATTAGATTGGCTAAAATCCAAAACACTGGCAATAGCAACCGCTGATGAGATTGGGGAAAACAGGGACTCACATTCACAGTTGGTAGGAATGTAAGATGATACAGCCACTTGGAAAACAGTGTGGCAGTTTCTATAAAACTAAACATACGGTTACCATATGATCCACCATCATGCTCCTTGTTATTTACCCAAAGGGGATAAAACCTTACATCTACAAAAAGACACGCACATGGATGTTTGTAGCAGCTTTATTCATAGTTGCCAAAACTTGAAAGCAAACCAAGTTGTCTTTCAGTAGGCAAATGGATAAACTGGTGTATCCAGACAATGGAATATTATTCAGCACTAAAAAGAAATGAGCTATCAAGCCACAAAAAGCCATGGTGAAAATTTAACTGCATATTACTAAGTAAAATAAGTCAATCTGAAAAGACTACTCTCTTTAAGATTCTAACTATATAAATAACTATATATATAGTATTACAATATAATTATATTATATATAATATATATAAATAACTATAACTATATATATACATCTTGTAAAACCTAATTATATATAAATATATTTAAAGTTTCTTTATTTTGAGAGAAAGAGAGAGAGAGCAAGCAGGGGAGGGTCAGAGAGAGAGGGTGAGAGAGAGAATCCCAAGCAGGCTCCACACAGAGCAGTGCAGACTGCTATGCGGTGCTCGAGCTCACAAAATGTGAGATCATGACCTGAGCTGAGATCAAGGGATGCCTAACCAACTGAACCACCTAGATCCCAAACCTGATATATTTTAAATCATCACAAGGCATTGTAAAATTTTTAAAAATCAAAGTTAATTTTGGTTAAATTAAATTTAACGTTTAATTATTTCATCTAGAACATCTGGTTGGAAGTCTGATTGCTTGACTGCACCCAGTTTCAGTTTTTTGTTTTTGTTTTTGTTTTTTTACCATCAGCAGTGTTTTATTATCTGCCATGTTAGGGTTGTTTTGTTTTGTTTTTTTGTCAGCAGAGACTAGAGCATGAAACTGCTTCAAATCCTTCTCTCCATTTATCTCTAATGTGTTCTAGGTACTGTGTTAATCGGTAGGTGTTCCTTGTTTTGGAAAAGATGGGTTTGGGATGAGAATGGGACGCTTGAGGAGTTTAGCTCACATTGGCTGAAGACAGAACCACTTCCTGTCCCATGAATGCTTCAATTACTTTTCATCTTGATCCCTAAAGGTCTTCAAATTTTGCAAAAGATTTTTCTTCTCAAATTTTTCTCCACTGTTGAAGAAATGATAAGCTAGCTGTATCCCAGTGGGAGATGTGGACACAGAAAACCTTCTGTCACTGATGTCTTTTGAGTGAGAAAGGGTCTTAAAAATCACGTGGTGCAGGGGATGGTGAAATCACATTTCAACCCTCTGCTGTCCCACCTCCCACCTATGTAATTTTTATTTTTTTTAATTTAATTTATTTTTTAAATTTACATCCAAGTTAACATAGAGTGCAACAGTGATTTCAGGAGTAGATTCCTTAGTGGCCCTTACCCATTTAGCCCATCCCCCCTCCCACAACCCCTCCAGTAACACTCTGTTTGTTCTCCATATTTAAGAGTCCCATGTTTTGTCCCCCTCCCTGTTTTTATATAATTTTTGCTTCCCTTCCCTTATGTCCATCTGTTTTGTATCTTCAAGTCTTCATATGAGTGAAGTCATATGATATTTGTCTTTGTCTGACTGACTAATTCACTTAGCATAATAACCTCCAGCTCCATCCACATAGATGCAAATGGCAAGATTTCATTCTTTTTGATTGCCAAATAATACTCTATTGTGTGTGTGTGTGTGTGTGTGTGTGTGTGTGTATATATTTTCACATATATATATACACACACCACATCTTCTTTATCCATTCATGCATCGATGGACATTTGGGTTCTTTCCATACGTTGGCTATTGTTGATAGTGATGCTATAAACATAGGGTGCATGTGCCCCTTCGAAACAGCACACCTGTATCCCATGGATAAATACCTAGTAGTGCAATTGCTGGGTCATAGGGTAGTTCTATTTTTAATTTTTTGAGGAACCTCCATACTGTTTTCCAGAGTGGCTGCACCAGTTTGCATTCCCACCTGCAGTGCAAAAGAGATCCTCTTTCTCAGCATCCTCACCAACATCTGTTGTTGCCTGAGTTGTTAGTGTTAGCCATTGTGACAGGTGTAAGGTGGTATCTCATTGTGGTTTTGATTTGTATTTTCTGGATGACGAGTGATGTTGAGCACTTTTTCATGTGTCAGTTGGCCATCTGGATGTCTTCTTTGGAGAAGTGTATATTCAAGTCTTTTGCCCATTTCTTCACTGGATTATTTGTTTTTCGGGTGTTGAGTTTGATAAGTTCTTTATAGATTTTGGATCCTAACCCTTTATCTGACATGTCATTTGCAAATATCTTCTCCCATTCTGTCAGTTGCCTTTTAGTTTAATTGATTGTTTGCTGTGCAGAAGCTTTTTATTTTGATGCGGTCCCAATAGTTCATTTTTGCTTTTGTTTTCCTTGCCTCTGGAGACATGTAGAGTAAGAAGTTGCTGCAGCCAAGGTCAAAGAGGTTTTTGCCTGCTTTCTACTTGAGGATTTTGATGGCTTCCTATCTTACATTGAGGCTTTTCATCCATTTTGAGTTTATTTTTATGTATGGTTTAAGAAAGTTGTCCACATTCATTTTTCTGCATGTCACTGTCCAGTTTTGCCAGCACCACTTGCAGAAAAGACTATCTTTTTCTATTGGATATTCTTTCCTGCTTTGTCAAAGATTAGTTGGCCATACTATTGAGGATTCATTTCTGGGTTCTATTTTTTGTTCCATTGATCTGAGTGTCTGTTTTTGTGCCAGTACCGTACTGTCTTGATGATTACAGCTTTGTAATACATCTTGAAGTCTGGAATTGTAAAGCCTTCAGGTATGGTTTTCTTCTTCAGGATTGTGTTGACTATTCGTAGTTTTTTCTGGTTCCATACAAATGTTAGGATTGTTTGTCCTAGTTCTGCGAAGAATGATGGTGTTATTTTGATAGGGATTGCAATAAATATGTAGATTTCTTTGGGTAGTAGTGATATTTTAACAATATTTGTTCTTCCTATCCAGAAGCATGGAATATTTTTCCATTTTTTTTGTGTTTTCTTCAATTTCTTTCATAAGCTTTCTACAGTTTTCAGTGTATAGATTTTTCACCTCTTTGGTTAGATTTATTCCTAGGTATTTTATAGTTTTTGGTGCAATTGTAAACGGAATCAATTCCTTGATTTCTTTTTCTGTTGCTTCATTGTTGATGTAGAAGAATGCAATCGATTTCTGTGCACTAATTTTATATCCCACAACTTTGCTGATTTCATGGATCAGTTCTAGCAGTTTTTTGGTGGAATCTTTTGGGTTTTCCATATAGAGTATCATGTCATCTGTGAAGCATGAAAGTTTGACCTCCTCCTGGCCAATTTGGATGCCTTTTATTTTTTGCATTGTCTGATTGCAGAGGCTAGGACTTCCAATACTTTGTTGAATAAAAGTGGCAAGAGTGGACATCCCTGTCTTGTTCCTGACCTTAGGGGAAAAGCTCTCAGTTTTTCCCTGTTGAGGGTGATATTAGTGTTGGGTCGTTCATATATGGCTTTTATGATCTTAAGGTATGCCCCTTCTATCCCTACTTTCTTGAGGGTTTTTATCAAGAAAGGATGCTGTATTTTGTCAAATGCTTTCTCTGCATCTTTTGAGAGGATCATGTGGTCCTTGTCCTTTCTTTTATTGATTTGATGAATCACATTGATTGTTTTGCAGATATTGAACCAGCCCTGTATCCCAGGTATAAATCCCACTTGGTCATGGTGAATAATTTTTTTAATGTATTGTTGGATCCGTTTGGCTACTATCTTGTTGAGGATTTTGGCATCCATGTTCATCAGGGATATTGGTCTATAGTACTCCTTTTTTAGTAGGGTCTCTGTCTGGTTTTGGATCAAGGTAATGCTGGCTTCATAGAAAGAGTTTGGAACTTTTACTTCCATTTCTATTTTTTGGAACACCTTCAAGAGAATAAGTGTTAACTCTTCCTTAAATGTTTAGTATAATTCCCCTGGAAAGCCATCTGGTCCTGGACTCTGGTTTTTAGGGAGATTTTTGATTACTAATTCAATTTCTTTACTGGTTATGGGTCTGTTCAAATTTTCTATTTCTTCATGTTTCAGTTTTGGTAGTGTATATGTTTCTAGGAATTTGTCCATTTCTTCCAGATTGCCAATTTTATTGGCATATAATTGCTTATAATATTCTCTTATTATTATATTTTTATTTCTGCTGTGTTGGGTGTGATCTCTCCTGTTTCATTATTGACTTTATTTATTTGGGTCCTTTCCTTTTCCTTTTGATCAAACTGGCTAGTGGTTTATCAATTTTGTTAATTCTTTCAAAGAACCAGCTTTGGTTTCATTGATCTGTTCTACTGTTTGTGTGTTTTTTGTTTTGTTTTGTTTTATTTTGTTTTTGATAGCATTAATTTCTGCTCTAACCTTTATTATTTCCTGTCTTCTGCTGGTTTGGGGTTTTATTTGCTGTTCTTTTTCCTGTTCTTTAAGGTGTAAGGTTAGGTTGTATATCTGAGACATTTCAACCTTCTTTAGGAAGGCCTGGATTGCTATATACTTTCCTCTTATGACTGCCTTTGCTGCATCCCAGAGGTTTGGCCTGTGGTATTACCATTTTCATTGGCTTCCATATACTTTTTAATTTCCTCTTTAACTTCTTGGTTACCCCATTCATTCTTTAGTAGGAAGTTCTTTAGTCTCCTAGTATTTGTTATCTTTCCAAATTTTTTCTTGTGGTTGATTTTCAGTTTCATAGTGTTGTGGTCTGAAAATATGCATGGTATGATCTCAAACTTTTTGTACTTGTTGAGGGCTGATTTGTTTCCCGCTATGTGGCCTATTCTGGAGAATGTTCCATGTGTACTGGAGAAGAATGTATATTCTGCTACTTTAGGATGTTATGAATATATCTGTTAAGTCCATCTGGTCCAGTGTGTCATTCAAAGCCATTATTTCCTTGTTGATTTTCTGTTTAGATGATCTGTCCATTGTTGTAAGTGGCATGTTGAAGTTCCCTACTATGATGGTATTATGTTTGTGATTGATTTATATATTTGGGTATTTTCACATTTGGAGCATAAATGTTTACAATTGTCAGGTCTTCTTGGTGAATTAATTATGATATAATGCCCTTCTTCATCTCTTGTTACAATCTTTATTTCAAAGTCTAGGTTGTCTGATAAAAGTATGGCTACTCTGGCTTTCGTTTGTCGACAATTAGCAGGATAGATGGTTCTCCATCCCCTTACTTTCAATCTGAAGGTGTCTTTAGGTCTAACGACCTGAAATGTCTTTTGTAACAGCATATAGATGGTACTTGTTTTCTTATCCATTCTGTTACCCTATGTCTTTTGATTGGAGCATTTAATTCATTTACATTAAGAGTGAGTACTGAAAGATATAAAATTATTGCCATTAGGATGCTTGTAGAATTGGAGTTTCTGGTGGTGTTCTCTGGTCCTTTCTAGTCTTTGTTGCTTTTTGTCTTCTTTTCTTTTCTGTCTTTTCTCTCCTCAGAGAGTTCCCCTTACAATTTCTTGCAGGGCTGTTTTAGTGGTCACAAACTCCTTTAGTTTTTGTTTGTCTGGGAAACTTAATCTCTCCTTCTATTTTGAATGACAGCCTTGCAATAAAGAATTTTTAGCTGCATAATTTTTCTGATTCAGCGCAGTGAATATATTCTGCCACTCCTTTCTGGCCTTCCACGTTTCTGTGGATAGGTCTGCTTCAAAACTGCTCTGTCTTCCCTTGTAGGTCAAGGACTTTTTTTTTTTCCCTTGCTGCTTTCATGATTCTTTCCTTGCCTGAGTATTTTGTGAATTTGACTGTGATATGCCTTCCTGATGTTTGGGTTTTGTTGAATCTAATGGGAGTCCTCTGTGCTTCCTGGATTTTGATGTCTGTGTCTTTCCCCAGGTTAAGAATGTTTTCTACTATGATTTGCTCACATAATCCTTCTACCCCTTTTTCTCTCTTTTCATCTTCTGGACAACTATAATTCTGATGTTGTGTCTTTTTAATGAGTCAATCGTACTGTTTTGCCTTAGTCTCTCTCTTTTTTTCTGCTTCATTATTCTCCATAAGTTTGTCCTCTATATCACCAATTTGCTGCTCTGCCTCATCCCTCCTTGCCACTGTGGCATGCAGTTCAGTTATAACATTTTTTAATTCAAACTGACTAGCTTTTATTTCCTTTATCTCTGCACAAAGGGATTCTAATCTACTTTTGACCCCAAGTAATATTCTTATTGTCGTGATTCTAAATTCTAGTTCAGACATCTTGCTTGTATCTGTGTTGATTAAGTCCTTGGCTGCCATTTCTTCCTGCTCTTTCTTTTAGTGTGAATTCCTTCGTTTCATCATTTTAAGGAAGAAAAGGAATTAATACGGTAAAAAAAATTAAAATTAAAAAATTAAAAGCAACACACACCCACCCACACACACACAAATCAAATAAATGATACTATATCTTAGGTGTGTTTTGGTCTGGATGTTGAAAGGAGCTTGATAGATTAGATAAAAAAAGGAGAAAAGAGAAAAGGAAAACATTTGAAAAATTGAAAAAAATGAATACAATGAAATAGAAAAAGATTAAATGATGGAAGTAAAATAGAATTTGAAAAATTTACAAGAAAGTAAAAAATATAGTAGAAAAAAATTAAAGAAAAATATTTTAATAAAAATTGAAAATAAAAATAAATTTTTCTCTTTCTGTTTCAAGAAAAAGAAAGACCAAAAAAAAAAAAGAAAAGAAAAGAAAAGAAAAGAAAACCAAATAGATGGACCAGCTAAAAGACTGTAATACAATTGAAAGTGCATCAGTTTCCCCTAGAAATCAAACTGTGAAGCACTTTATAGTCCAAATACTAAGCAGGCAGAGAGACTTGTGGTGTTCCTGAAAAGTGAGGTTGACCCAGTTGGGTGGGGCTTAGTGTAATGGCTCCATTCTACACTAGATGGCATTGCTTAGGTTATTGGGGTGGATAGTTTTGGGTCTTGTAGGTGTGCCTGCACATGCGCAGGAGGGGTAAAAATGGTGTCACCCAGCTACCCAGTCTGTAGTATTGGAACTCTGTTCTCCCTGATCAGCAATCAGGCACATGTCCTTTGCCTGTGGCTTCCATCCACTCTCTGCTTTTACACTGTCTTTGACCAAGCCGTCAGATTTCCAGGCGGCACCTCCCTCCTGAGTTTTATCTCAGATGTGGCTATGTTTCCTGATTCCTCACTTCTGAGGGACTTCAGCTTTGACCCGTTCTTACCCTCTGCGGGAGGTCTTGCTGAACAATGACTGGGTGCTGGCCCCACCCAGGAACATTTGCACTACTGTGCTGCTGCAAATGTCCACAGACTGCAGCTGGGTGCCAGCCCACCCCAGAAAAACTTCACATGACCATGTAGCAGCAGCATTTCTAGGATTATGGAAAATCACAACACACATCTGGCACCATGCTTCACACTTAATGACCTTGTTCCAGTACCAGCAAATGTGGTTTTTCTTTGGGGTCTGCTGGGAACTTTTCCTGTGGGAGGGCAGCACAGCTTTTACCAAATGTCCTCCCTGCAGGGGAACTAACTCTGCTCGTGTGGCCCGAGGACTGCCCGGACCTCACTCTGTCCTGGGGATTCGCTCTTCACATAGGGCACTGCCAGGCATTGAGCTGCAGAGTTTCAGACTCTTCACTCCCCCTGTTTACAGAGACTTAATGGAATTTAAACCCTCTCCTTTCCCCTTTCTCCCTTTTTAGTTCAGTCCCTGCAGCTGTTTCCACTTTTCTACTTTCTCTCTGGCTGCTTTTTTTGGGGGGGGGGGAACTTTTCCTGTACTCCCTCCCCACCCCCTCCCATCTCCATCCTCTCTCCACAAGCAAAAACAGCTCCCTGCCTCTGCTGCTTCTCTCTTCCCCAGTTCACTTCTCCACACAGCATACCTTCTGAGTTCTGTGGTTCAGTTTGTGCAAGTTGTTGTATTAATCCTCAAATCATTTTTCTAGGTGCACAGGATGGTTTAGTGTTGATCCGACTGTGTTTCGTGGACGTGAGATGAAAAAAATCTTCCACGCTGTTCTGCCATCTTGGCTTCTCCCCAGTTTCAGGTTTATTGGAAGAACAAACTTCCTCTGAACTGCTGAATACAAGCTTTGAGATCTTTAATCCTACCACTCAGTCTCCTTCGGGTTCATAGTAACAGGGAAATTTTACTACTTCTGTCATGTCAAGACAGTACAATATTGGAGTAATGCCCCAGTACCTGGAGCTGATTCATACTGCCTTATGGGAGTTGATCTGTTGCTTTTTTCTAATTCAATGATACCATGTTGGTTGCTTGAATTTGGTCATGGTGGAGTATTTATACCATGGACATCAACAAATGCTGCAAATCAGTTAATTCCTGTTTTGGTTTAGTTTAGAGAACTGGCTTACCAATATACCATTTATTAATGCAATATCTTAAATTAATTATAAAACCTTCTCCCCCAAAAGACAAAAAGAGGACATTTATGATATCAATATCTTACAGGAAAAAAAGCTTTTTTTCTGCATATATTTATCCTCTTGATTTTCTAGAACCATACTAGTAGTTTATTTTGAAGTTTCTAAGTTGCATTGTTATAGCCAAAATGAAATCTAAGGGATCATAAAGCCTATATGCAATACAGATTGCAGATTAGCAGAGATGTCCATAAATGATTAATTGGAAGAATAGAAGGAACTGAAGGAGAGTCTAGATGCACATGCCTGAAACACTGAAACAATTCTGCCTTAAGGTAATTGTCAAAACCTGGTGATGAAAAGATGATGGGGGAGAATACAAAAGGGTATTTTTTTTTTCTTGCATGCCTAGTGGACTCCATGTTCTTTCATACTAAGCCTAAATAACATTAATGCATGTTGAAAGAATTATAGCACCAGGTTGTGAAATTCTAAGTAGCAAGATGAAAGTTAATGATGGTAAGTTGAGAACAAGAACTACATAGGGATGGAATGCAAAATCACTAGCACATATGTAACTTTGATTATTGAAAGAAATTAATACATTAATTTAAAATGAACAAGAAATAATGTGCCAGGCAATATACTAGGCATAAGAAATGCAAAAATGTTTCCTGGAAAAATTAACTCAGTGCTGGTAAGAGTTCTTAAGTGATGGAATATAACAATAAAGAGACTATAAAGTCCTCTGGAAACAGTAACGATGTGTTCTGTGACAGTTACTCTGCTTGTTTGTCAAGATCTTGATGCTTTTGAAAACCGTATGTGCAGTAGCTTGTAAAATGTCCTTTAATTTGTGTTTGAATGATGCCTTCTCATGGATGGACTGGAGTTATGGATTTTGGAGAAGAATACTACAGAGGGGAGTTTGCCTTCTTATCACATCAGCTATCAACATGCCTATTACTGGTGATAGTAACCTTGATCACTTGATGAAGGGGATGTTGTCAGACTTCTCCACTGTAAAGTTACTCTTTTTTTTTCCTTTCTGTTCTCTATTCTTTGGAAATTAGTAAGTCCAGCCAACACTCACAGGTCAGAGACATAAATTCTACCTTTTAGTGGTAGAAATATCTGCATACATTATTTGGTATTCTCCTTTAAGGAAAATTTGTTCTTTCTCTGCCATTATTTATTTTCTTAATCATTTATGTATATCAGTATGGACTCATTGATATTTATTTAGTGACGAGTTATCATCCAATATTATGTTATTTATTTTGATGCTCAGCTCTTCCAGCTTTGGCCATCGGGAGCTCTTTCACATTGCTTCTGTGTCCTGATATAATCTATTTCTTTAAAAAATTTTTTTCCTGTTTCAGCACTTACTCACTTCTAATACTATAAAGTGCTTGACCTCATCATTCCTGCTCTGGGCTTGGGATCAGTTATTTCTTTGGGAATATCTAGTTCCTTCTCCTGGAGAATGGGTATTTATAATCTAAAACCTGAGTGCTGAGTGTGCTTATTTCTACTAAGATATCACTACTTCTACATGCTCTCTAATATATGCCGTATTTGTATCAGTCTGTATTTCATTCTGGGGTTCTCCAACATCCTGGTCAATTTTTAAATTTTCTTACATTAAATTTCACTCTTTTTTATACAGATATTGACAAATATGAAAGTCATGGATACACCAATCCAGTACCATACGGAGGAGTTCTTACATAACCCTCAACATTTCCTTGCACATTCCTTTTTTTTTTATGGAAGTATAGTCAACAGACATTGTTATATTAGTTTCAGGTGTACAACATAGCTTTTAGACAACACACTACCCAATGCTCACCACCGTCAGTGTAGTTACCATATGTCACCATACAGCATTATTACAATGTTGTTGACTATATTCTTTATGCTGTATTTTTCATACCCTTGACTTGTTTATTTTATAATTGCAAGTTTGTACTTCTTAATATCCTTCACCTATTTTTCTATCCTCCCAACCACCTTTCCTCTAGCAACCACTAGTTTGTTCTTTGAATTAATTAGTCTGTATCTGTTTTTTGTTTGTTTGTTTGTTTGTTTTTTAGATTCTACATATAATGAAATCATGTGGTATTTGCCTTTCTCTGTCTGACTTATTTCACTTACATATACTTTCTAGACAGATTCATGTTGTCACAAATGGTAAGATTTTATTCTTTTTTTTTTTTATACCTGAGTAACATTCAATTAACACATCTTCTTTATCCATTCATCTACATATGGGTACTTAGGTTGCTTCCATTTGTAAATTTCTTTTGTAGTAAATTCTTTGCTGTCTTCAAAATCCAGAAAATATCATTGAGCTGTTTTGTTTCCCAATAGTTTTTGCCTTTTCCAGAATGTCACATACATGGAATTATACAAATATGCTTTGGGTATGGCTTTTTATTTTACCAGAGTGTGTTTAAGATTCATCCATATTTGTTATCTGTATCAATAGCTTATTCCTTTTATCAGTGAATAGTACAGAATACTATCCCACATATCATTCACATGTTGAAGGAAATCTTAGTTACTTCCAGGTTTTGGAGCTTATTCAATAAGACTTCTATAATCATCCATGCACAGTATTTTGTGTTAACATAAGTTTTAAATTTATATATGTAAATACCTAGGAGAGTGGTTATTAAGACTGTAGATTACAACTTCAAGTAAAATGCAGATACCTTATCACTATTTGAATTTCTTTAACCTCCTTCCTTTACGATATAGTTATCTGAAATATTATCTCTTCATACATTGAGAGTCAGATTTAACCATTTTATAATTGGTTTTGCTTTTGACAGTCAAATGTAATTTTAAACACTCAAGAGTGTTATTTTTACTTATATGTTTATGCTTCCCATTACTCTTAATTACTGATGTTTCATATTTCCTCTCATTGTAATTTATTTCCTGCATGGCCTTCCCCAGTAGATTTTCTAAATTCCACATCCATTAGTAATGAGATAGCAACCAACCCACATTTGAAATATAACCCACAGAAATGAGTCAGGAAATGCATTCTGAATCTAAGCAAATTAGCTAACGACTAAAACAGAAGATTTATAGAGATGCCTGGGTGGCTCAGTCAGTTGAACGTTAACTCTTGATTTCACCTCAGGTCATGATCCCAGAGTCATGGTACAGAGCCCCGTGTGAGGCTCTGTGCTGAGCATGGAGTCTGCTTGGGATTCTCTTTCTTTCTCCCTATGCACCTCTCCCTTGCTCACATTCTCTTTTCTCTCTCTCTCCCTCGCTCAAAAACAAAATTAAATTTGGGGCGCCTGGGTGGCGCAGTCGGTTAAGCGTCCGACTTCAGCCAGGTCACGATCTCACGGTCCGTGAGTTCAAGCCCCGCGTCAGGCTCTGGGCTGATGGCTCAGAGCCTGGAGCCTGTTTCCGATTCTGTGTCTCCCTCTCTCTCTGCCCCTCCCCCGTTCATGCTCTGTCTCTCTCTGTCCCAAAAAAATAAATAAACGTTGAAAAAAAAAAAAAAAACTTTAAAAAAAAAACAAAACAAAATTAAATTTAAAAAATAAAAATAAAAATTTAAAAAATAAAAATGAAGATTTACAAAGGAACCGTATAGTCTTCTGACACAAAATATTTTCATGGTGGAGTGCAAGGTACTTGATATTCTATGAATAGTTGTATCAGGCAAGATTTAACCAGACAAGAACCTGTAGAATATTTATATTAAGAAGTTTGTTGCAAAAAATTTGGCTTCCCTGATTGTGGAGGCTAGCTAGATGAGTCTAAAAGTCAAAGGACAGGCTGTCAGGAGGAATACACTGGAACTACTGGGGATGGGCTGAAACTGCAATCTTCAGGGGAATTTTTTTTTTTCTAATCTCAACTACAGTTTTGAGGCTTTTCAACTGATTGAATCACACCCACCTAGATTATCTAAAATAATCTCCCTTACTTAAAAGGTAACTGATCATGGACTTTGATCACAACTATAAAATACATTCACTGCAACACTTAAATTTTTGTTTTGTTGAGTAACTAGGGAATATCCCCTAGTCAATGAACACATTGTAGTAAACAAGATCTCAACTTGAATTAGCAAAGATGATGGACACTAACACTAAGATGACACGGGTATTGAACTTCTCTGGCAAGGATTTTAAAGCAGCTGTCACTTGAAATACTCTAATGAGCAATAACAAACACTCTTGAAACATACTTAAACTATTAAAACTTTCAGCAAAAAATAATAAAAGACATAAAAAAGAATCAAATGAAAATTTTTAAATTAAAAAACACTATAACAGAAATTCTAAAAAATCATTGAATGGGCTCAATATCAGAATGGAAACAACAGATGAAACAATCAAATAATTTGAAGATAAAGCAATAGTTATAAATCTGTACACCAAAGAGAAAATATATTGGAAAAGAGTAAATTGATCTACAGGGAGTTGTGAGACAATAACAAAATGAAGGAATATTTATCAGAGTCCCAGAGGAAGAAGAAAAGAAATTGTGGAACTGAAAAAAAGAAAAGAAAAGAAAAGAAAATATTTGGGGCTACAGATCCCTGTTTGGCAGGAAAAAAAGATAACATAATTCCTATAGATTCAACAAGTTGACAAACTGAAAACAAGATAACATCAAAGAAATCTATGCCTAGCCACTTCTTGATAAATTTCTGAAAATTAAAGAAAAGAATCTCAAAAGCAGACAGGGTGAGACTATGTGTTGCCTGTGAGAAATGACAATTCTAAAGGCAACAGATTTCTGATCAGAAACTGTGGAGACAGTAAGAAGGTGGCACATTATGTAAGTATTGAAAGAAAAGAACTGTCTTCCCAGTATCTACATCTGTGAAAATATACTTCGGTATGAATGTGTGAGAAAATCATTCCCAGATGAAAGAAATCTAAAAGAACTTGTCATCGCAGATCTGCTCTAAAAATCATCTATAGGAAACCCTTTAAAGTCCAAACTTTTACCAGTTATTATTTCTGAGAATTAGAAGAGAGAGGGAATTAAAGCACATAGCAATTATTTTATTTTAAATGCATGCATTATTCTATGATTAGTAGTTTAATAAGATATATTTCACATTTTGAAACTTTGACATATAAATTGTGAAATGATCCAAAACAAGAATAAGATAATAGTCTAGATATAATATCTTCAGGTAAAGCAAAGCTTGACCTTATAAATTAAAAACCAAAAGAAAAATACTAAAATAAAAAAGAACAAAGAATACAAATAGACAATTCATAGAAAATTAAATCCAAATGTTATTAAATATATGAAAATATTCTCAATTTCCCACTCAGAAAAACATAAATTACATAACAGTTAATAATCGCTTTATACTCATCAGATTAAAAAATTTTAAAGGAATAATTTCAGTCATAAAGATGTTTACTGAAGCATTATTTGTTGAGATAGATACTAGAAACAAAAAGAATACCATCGGTAAGTGAAGAGTTGAATAAACCAGAAATGACACCAATATCCAAAAGCAGAATACAGTACTGACATTTATTTTATTTTAATTTTTATTTAAATTCCAGTTAGTTAACATATGGTGTAATATTAGTTTCAGCTGTACAATATAGTGATTCAATACTTCCACACATTACCTGTTGCTAATCACAAGTGCCCTCCTTAATACCCACCACCTATTCAATCCATCCCCTCACCCATCTGAGAACCACCAGCTTGCTGTCTATAATCAATAGTCTGAGGTGCCTGTGAGGCTCTGTTAGTTAAGCATCTGACCCTTGACTTCAGCTGAGGTCATGATCTCATGGTTTGTGAGATCAAGCCCCTATCAGACTGCACTGACAGTGTGGACCCAGCGTGGAGCCTGATTGGGATTCTTTCTCTCCCCTCCCTCTGCTCCACTCATTCTGCCCTCTCTTTCTCTCTCTCTCAAAATAAATAAATAAACTTAAAAAAGAAGAGTCTGTTTCTTGGTTTTCCTCCCTCTTTTGCCCCCGTTGCTTGTTTTTGTACTGTCATTTAAAAGTGTATATTAGATGTAAAACAATTGACTTAAAGATATTTTTTATGATATACCAAAAAATTAAAAAAGCAAGATGCAGAAAAACATGTGTAATATAGACCTACTTTAAAAAAAACAGAAAACAAAAATATATAGGTGTGTAACTGCATGCATATGTGTATGTGTGCATATGAATATATTTGCATATAGTTATGGCTATGTATCCACTATGCAAGGAGACACATCATAGAGTTAATTTGTTATCTGTGATAGTGTGGGTGGGGCACACATGAGACAGCAATAGAAAGGATTGTATGTAAAATAAAGTGACTCAGTATATTTTGATGAATTCAATACTAAAGACTATGAAATACTAAGGAGACAAGTAAGCACAAATTGGGAGGAAAAAATATCCAGTGTGGAAAAGACTGTAAAAGTTGCAAACCTGTCCTCCTACTGAATATCTTAATGAAACATATGGTACCTTCAACCATACTGGTTCGAGGTTATTAACAGCTCCTTAGAGATGAACATTTTAAACTTAATTTCAGAATATATTTCATGTTGTACATATTAGTTTGTATAGAAATATGTGTAGTACATTATATTTTCACTTAATAATGAAAATGAAATAAAACTACAAGGAAGCTTATTTTTCTTTTGCACTTGCCAAATTTATACCTTTGAGCACAATGCATTCAGGAGTGGTGGAGAGGGAGTGCAGCAAAACAATGTGAAATTCTCCCATGAAAGCATGTAATTACTTCTGAAATTGTCAAACTTCCAAACTTGCCAGATTTGCATTTAGTTTAAAATGTTTCACAGATTTTATACTCTAGATAGGACAAACCACCTTCTGAATAAAAATTGTACAGAGAAAGCCATGAAACAAAATATGAATCTGTATCAAAGCTAATTACTCTTATAAATGTGTTGAGTGAACGGGGACTCCAGTCAGTTCTTAGCTGATAGAATTACATCTGAAGTGATTTCCCTGCCAAAATACATTGGTCTGAAATCCAATGAAATCTGAATTAGATGTGTTCTCTGCCGATTCCATAAATAAATAAATAAATAAATAAATAAATAAATAAATAAATAAATAAATGAATAAATAAATTACAATACAATACAATACAATACAATACAATACAATAATCTCACTGCTCAAAATGAAAATTCCTAGTTTTACTGGTGGAAAATAAGGGCAACTTATATCACTAAAAAGGAAATTTGAAAGGTTTCTATTATCATTATGGAACTTTAAAATGAGTTACAATTAAACTTACTTTAGGGATAAATGAAAACACACACTAAGGTATCAGTTTTATGCAAAAAAATAAGGACATAGGATGATATCTTAAAACTGAATCCTTCCTGGGATGTAAATTTTAAAAATCCTCTATTAAAATAAAAATTTCTGAGGTGCCTGGGTGGCTCAGTCAGTTAAGCATCCTCTCTTGATTTCGCCTCATCTGGCTCTGTGCTGACAGTATTGAGCCTGCTTGATATTCTCTCTCTCCCTCTCTCTCTGCCCCTCCCCCACTCATACACTCATGCTCTTTCTCTCAAAAAAATGAATAAAAAAATTTAAAAATAAAATGATAAAAGAAAATAAAAATTCCTTACCATTGGTTATAAAAATACTCACATTAAATTTATATTTGTTCTATCTAGGACTATTTGAATAAATTTGATATAAATGTCACACAGAATGCATTTAAATAACTTTTAGTATAGAGACAATTGGGATACTGAGACTATAGTATGATGATTCACATACACTATTAAGGTTAAGACTAATAAACAGTGTTATTTGATGAGTAAATAGAATTTCTTTTTTTAAAATTTTTGACAACTTGCACCCCAAATTTAACTGGATAAGCTACATACTGAGAACATAATTGCAAATATGAATGGAAAATTCTGAGATTTTACTTACACACTGTCAATCTTTTGGACTTACAAACCTAATTATCATGAGAACTGTTTGGCAAATCAATCATCAACTAAGCAAAAACTTACTGTTTTCAGTAGTTTTTAATTAATTCCTCCTCAGAGAGAAAGACTAGATTGATCCACCAGGAGTACACTTCCCAAGGATCTGGAATGGGAAATTTCATGAAAACATTGTATACCTAGAACTAGTCCAATTTGTATGAAGAGCTGAGAAGCTCACAGAACAGGTTAGGGTTAGAGGATTACAAGAAACTGAACAAAATGGCCATAACCACAAGGAAGTCACAGAATTATAAAAAAAACAGTCCAGGATTTGGAGGGTAGGGGGAACAATTGAGGAAGATAAGACATTATCAGATTGGCAGGCTAAGTGGAAGTTTGATGTTAGAAAAAATGAGAGAGCCATTACCCATAATCTCTGTGCTTAATCACTTAATAGGCATATTCCTGAAAAATAACTACAGTTGACTCTTGAAAAATATGGGTGTTAGGGGTGCTGACCCCCATGCAGTTGGAAATCCACTTATTAACTTTTGACTTCCCCCAAATCTAACTACTAATAGCTTACTGTTGACCTGAAGCTTTACTGATAACATAAACAGCCCATTGGCACATATCTTGTATTTTGTATGTATTATATACTGTATTCTTGTATATATACAAGCTTGTATATAAAGTAAGCTAGACAAAATGTATTAAAAAATAATAAGGAAGAGAAAATATATTTACTATACTATACTGTATTTAGTGAAAAAATCCACATTTAAGTCGACCTGCACATTTCGAATCACTATGTTGTTCACCTGAAAATAATGTAACATTGTGTGCTAACTATACTCAAATAAGGCGATAAAAAAAATAAGTGGAACTGTATAATTCAAATCATGTTATTCAAGGGTCAACTGTATAGTGAATTTCATTAAAATATTTCCTATCTTAATTTCAGTCAGTAATAGTATCCAATAAAGATTCTTTTTAAAAAGGTGAAATTTCAAATCATGTTAAGAATAAAAACTCAGATATTTTTGTTTTGTACATCAAGGATAAAATGCCAGGAGAGCAGAACATATGAATGAGAGAAGCAAATATTTACATGATGGGTTTTTGATGTTTCAATTATAAAATGAGATTTCAAATTCTATTTATTCACAAAATAAATATCTGCTGAATGTTTATAATGTGGATTACATTCTGGCTGGCACTGTGCAAGACCAATTAAATGGCAGTAACGACAAATGATCTCTAAACATCAAAAGTGCATTATAATACACTATATCATAATTCTGATGCCAGTGACATATCATAAAAAATGTGAGAATTTCATATTAGGAGTAAAATTTTCTTGCAGCACTGTAGTGGCAGAATGTATTTTCATTAGCAAGATAGAAAAAAATTTACATATGATAATTAAATAAAAATCAATATTTTATTTTATTTCTAATACCAAAACATGGACTTTTGTAAAAATATTATAAGTACTTAAAAATCATACCTTTTTATAACCTTTCAACTCTAAAATAAGGATTTTTTTCACTAGAATCAATTAAACCAAAGGACAAATATTCAATAAGAAAGTGGTTAGCCTATTTTACACTTCAGCATTTTTTTTTTTTTGAGAGCACGAGAGCAAGCAGTGGGGCAGAAGGAGAAAACAAAAATCTCAAGTAGGCTTATGGATTCCGACATGGGCTCAATCCCTGACCACGAGATCATGACCTGAGCTGAAATCAAGAGTCGGATGCTTAACTGATTGAGCCACCCAGGTGCCCCAATACACCAACATTTTTATGAGAGAAGTCATGTTGCCTTTATAACAAATGTAACAAGGGCATCTGGGTGGCTCATTTGGTTACATATCTAGCTTTGGCTCAGGTCATGATCTCTTGGTTTGTGAGTTCAAGCCCCACATCAGGCTTTCTGCTATCAGTGCAGAGCCTGCTTCACGTCCTGTCTTCCACTCTTTTGTCCCCTCCCTTGTTCAAGCTCTCTCTCTCTTTCCCTCTCTCTCTCTCAAAAATAAATAAACATTTAAAAAAATGTAACAGGGGACACAAAACTCACTAGGTACAAAGTTGTGTTTGTTGAAAAAAATTACATTTAAATCATTCAAACTGAGAAAAACAGCAAATATAAACATGACAAAGATGTTTAAAGAAAAAAAATTAGGAGAAAGTTTTTTCATTGACTTTTCATGATAAAAATAGAAATCACAAAGCAGAGAATAATGAAACAATTGATTACAACAGAATTAGGTGTAGAATCAGTATTGCTGTAATATTTTTTAACACATATTCTCTTCAGTATGAAATTGAGCTGTAAAAGAAATTCCTGGAATATTGTTAAGAAAATATTTGGTGTTGTGTTTGAATTCAACATATAGTCTCTCTTAGATGGACAAGGGTAACTACCAATTCCTTCTGAGGAGTATTTGATCTTTTGTTGTCATGATAATGGTCTCAATAATTTCATCTTAGTACCTTACCACTAACTCAACTGGGACACAATAGTCTACTTAGATTAGGGCTATAGTCTGTAAAGTTAAGGATAAAATATTTCATGTAAAAAACTAAAAGCACAATTGACAAATTAAAATCATAAGATAAAACTCCAATGACATTGTGTCACATTTATCACGTATTTGAATTTAAACTACACTTTAGCCTAAAATTGTGCAACTTAGACTTATCATATTAGTGTTCCCCAAAGGCAGCACTCCTCATTATTTTATTATTATTATCAATTATATTTTTTCAGTTAAGTGAAACTAAAATTAATTCTCAGAACCTCCATAACAAACTAAAATGTTCACAAGGAAGTGATAAATAGCAAATGTGTGAGATTACAATAGGTATAAGACAAAATGATACTGATCCCAAATCTTTTTAAGATTTTGGCATACACAGAAAATTCTATTTATAAACTACATTGAAAAATGAATGGGCTGTCCAAAGCTGGATGCAAGCCCACCCCAAAGTTTGCCCTTCTACTGTCTGACTACTCTACGCCTGAGTAGATCAGTAACTGCCTAACTCTTATATATTACATAGGGAATGCTTGGGTTGTGGCCATCTAGAAAATGCATGCTCAAGCTAAGGTTAATCAGGCTCACTATTTAGAACAATTTTGATAATTTAAAAACCAATGTTCCATAATTTTAATTTTGATGTTCTTTTACCAATTGTTTAACAAGATTAAATTAGCTTCATAAATTACAGTGTAAAATTTTTCTCATATTCTCTGAAACACCTTGAAAAGATACAGGATATATCTATCTGTCTTGAAGGTTTGGTTAACTTTGTAAAACTATCTGGGCCTGATGCCATTTTGAAAGGTATTCTGGAACTTAATTCACTTTTTTCAAAAGCTACAGTTTTTTGCAGGTTTTTCTGGAGTCAGTTTTGCTAGTTTAAATACTCTTAGGATATTTTGCTTCAATTTATTTAAACATACTTGGTATAAAATGTCTCCTATATATATCATTGCAATTTCTTCATGCTTTGTTGCTTGTGAAAATTAGTCCCTTTTTAAAATCTTAATATTCTAAGTTACATATTATTTTCTTTTTCCTTGGACAATCTTTCTTGAGATTTAGCTATTTTAGACTGATTATTATAGATTGTTAGTTAAATTTTCACTTTAGGATTAAACCATTTATGGTTAATTTTAATTTTTGTCTTAAAATAATTCTCTGATATGAATATTGCTATGCAGACTATTTCATTATCATTTTCTTGGCATGTTATTTTTTAGCTTTTTCAACTTTCTATGTTATTCAACAAAATCATTGTAACTTTACTGAAGGAAAATATTCTAGAACAGCAGAAATTATCAAAAGGTAAATCTTTTTCGAACAGCACATGGAAAAATATTTTTAATCAAACCTGAAAGTATCTATCTCCAGATAAATTTAATATATTTAACATATTTTGTGTATATTTATAAACATTGATGTTTATTTATTATTTTATTGACCATGTATTTTATTTACATCTTCTTTTTCTAAAAATGTTTATTTATTTTGAGAGACAGCATGAGTAAGGGATGGGCAGAGAGAGGTGTTAGAGAGAGACAAGCATGGAGCCCAACCTGGAACTTGATCTCATGAACATGAGCCAAAATCAAGAGTCAGATGTTTAACCAACTGAACCACTCAGGTGCCCCTATATCTTCTTTTTACATCATTTATTGCATTTATTGATTTTCTTTTCTTCTTGTATGTGTTTCTTTGGAGCTATATATTCTATTTCCATTCTTTTAGAAATTTTTGATGATTACCTGGCTTAACTGTGTCTAAGGTAAATCAATACATACAAATTTCTTTTTTAATTCTTAAAACTCTCTTAATTTACCAAATATTTAATTTATATCTTGTTTTTAAACCTCCCTATGTAACTAATTATTTTATTTATCTAAATGTTTATAGATTTCTATGGTCATTCTTGATCCTTAATTTTCACTTTTCACTTTTTACTGAAGTTTGTTCTTTGGTTGATGTTTTAATGAGGGTATGTGTAGGATACTGTCTTTTGTTTATGTTTTGTGTCATAGTATTTGCATTTTGCAATACATTTTGAATAATAGCTTAGCTGGATATAGAATTATTCTTGTGTGTACAATTATTCTTTAGTGTTTCTGTGATATTAATCTGGTGTCTATAGGTGTTCATTACTGTTGATGAGATCTTTGTTTTCAGGCTAATTTTTGTACATTTTATACTTTTTCTTATGTCGCTTTTAAGAATGTTTTGTGTATTTTATGATTTATAGATTCAAAATAGTGTACCTAGGCCTAGATTTTTCTCTTGTTCAGAATCTTCTGTTGCTTTTTGTAAAAATTATTTTTTTTATTTTTTTTATTTATTTTTGAGGAGAGACAGAGCATGAGTGGGGGAGGGGTAGAGAGAAAGAGGGAGACACAGAATCCAAAGCAGGCTCCAGGGTCCAGGCTCCAAGCTGTCAGCACAGAGCCCGACGTGGGGCTCTAATTCACAGGCTGTGAGATCATGACCTGAGCTGAAGCTGGAAGCCCAACCAACTGAGCCACCCAGGCACCCCTCTTTTCTGTTGCTTTTATCTGAACACTCAAGATTTTTTTCAGTTCTGAAAATTTTATGATGAATGCCTCTTCAAATACAACTTGTCTTCCTTTTACTCCATTGTATGCTGCCAAGAGTACAATTAGAGTTTCTACTCTTCTCATGTTACTCCAGTGTTTCTGAAAATCTGTCTAGTATTTTCATTTCTTTATTTCTCTTATGTTCTTGGTTATTTGCTCAAATATATTACTTTTGCTATCAATTCTCCCTTCAGATATACCCAGTATTTTGTTTAGAATGTTTATTGTATTTTTTTAAATTTTAATGACTATACTTCTAAAATGTCAATTGCTACTTATTTATTTATCTGGTTTTTATTATTTTCTTCCCTTCACATATTTCCTTGCTGATTCCCCAGACTAGAGGGCGGAAATTTCTCAGTTCCTCATTCCACTGGTAGGAGGGGCCCCTTGTAGTATTCTAGATTGTGTAGGAAGCCCCATTCCAGCTCTCTGGCTGCCTTTGCATCCACACTAAACTGTCAACCTTGGGGTCCTTGATTCCTCTTTCAGAGGAATCCTGAAATTCCTGATTTCAGACTTTAATTATCTTTGTCATTTATTGCATCTAGGGATTTCTCTTTCTTTATTATTTGGTTGGTGATATTTACCATTTTTTAATATTCCAAATTTCTTTGTGTGATGGGAGAAGTATTAGTTCTCAATATCCATTTAAATTACCTTATTATTTAAAGTTCAGCATATACAATACCAATATCCATTTTCTTGTATTGTTATTCTAATCTCCATTGCTTCTAGAATTCCTACATTATATGAATAATATATAACTCCTTTTACACATATAGAAGAATGTGTAGAATTGCAGATATAGGCCAGAGGCTTTGAAACAAAGCATTTTTTTTTGGAAGAAATAAGGGAATCTAATCTGTGTATAAAATTCTTATTTTTATATTTTACCTGAAAAATGTTTACATTTAGCCTAAAAACTTTTAATAACCTTAGCTATAGTAGATTTTGGTGGACCAAAATCTATGCCAATAGTATATACTGGTTTATATAGAGAAAATGAGCAACACTTCTTATGGGAAATCACTAATCAATCACCAAACCCTTTCCCACTGAATCTGGATACAGCATTGAAACGTTTTCAATATAATCCTCCTGGAAGCCACAACCAATCCATCAACATTAGCATGTGAATTGAAACATATTAGTCATCCTTGATTTAATACATCAGACCTAAATTGGTAATAATTCTAGTTAAGTGATATCAGATCTGAACTCAGACCATCAATCTTGGTGCTAAATTGGTGATAGCAATTTTAGACAGGAGAATTATATTTTACAAGACTCCTGCTATGCAGTGTATCTTTGTAGTTCTCTCATTTGGCCCTCACAACAAACCTGTGAAACTCAAATCACATTAATTGAGGAAAAAAGATATATGTTAATTTCCTCGAAGATACAAAACAATAATTTAGCAAATCTAGAATATGAACCAAGATTTTGCTCTTGAAAGCCTATACTTTTTAGATATTCATTCCAATGCCAAAATAAATCACTGAGAATATTTTAAATCACATTACTACTTCCTGTTAGAGTGAATAACAGTGGCAATTTAAATGGTTTTGAAGGGGCGCCTGGGTGGCTCAGTCGGTTGGGCGGCCGACTTCGGCTCAGGTCATGATCTTGCGGTCCGTGAGTTCGAGCCCTGCGTCGGGCTCTGTGCTGACAGCTCGGAGCCTGGAGCCTGTTTCAGATTCTGTGTCTCCCTCTCTCTGACCCTCCCCCGTTCATGCTCTGTCTCTCTCTGTCTCAAAAATAAATAAACGTTAAAAAAAATTAAAAAAAAAAAAAAAAATAAATAAATGGTTTTGAAAATATACATAATATTACAAACAATTTACAAATATTAAAGAAGAAAAGGATTTGGCAAATGCTTAAATGTTAAACATTTAACATTTAAATGTTAAAATGTTTGTGTTGCTTATTGTCTAATTTTTCCTCCATTTGATATATAAGTTTTATGACTGTATTATTTGACAAATGCATTATACACAATCAGTCGATTTTAAGACTTAAATATGCATCAATAATGTGTCATATTCCAATTCTTTTAATAAAAAACCTAAGCTGAAGGAAATAATTAATATATAATTAGACAATAAACTTCTTCACCTGAGTAATCATACATCTTTAAGTAACTCCATTACTAATATTACAGGTTTCCCTTGCTATCTGAAAGAGCATTAGTATGTATGAAAACTTGCAGAAACTAAAACAAATAGCCTCTTAGGCTTTTCTGATACGTTAGGACCTATTTTGCTTACCCGTGCGCAAAATAAATTGAGATAAAGCACAGATACTCATAGACACAGTTCAAAGTTTTGGTGGTTTGATGCTGAGATGCTGAGCATATTTCCCAGGGAAGGAGCTTAGTGGGGCCACTCTCCCTGCTCAGGATACCACTGCCTCTATAGCAGCTCAGGTACCAGATTGACCTTCCTACTTGAAACATCTAAGTATCCCCACAAAATATATGAAACAACAGTTTTGAAGACTGAAGGCATAAAACAATGAAGAATAGCAATCCTCAGAGATAGGGAATAAGTGAGGTGAGCCCTGTAACTTCCCTACCGTATGATTTGAGAGAGATTCCTAATGACATTAGCGAGATGGAGCCCAACCCTGATGTAAGGCAGTGCGATTGAAAGCCTGGGAGATGAAAGCAGCTAGGATCTGCAGTAGAGAATAGTGGAGAGGAGAGGGCTGCAGAGAAAAAGGACTCTGGAGACCTGTAGGGAGTCTACCTGATCAGTGCATATGGGTGAGGAAACTACTTGAACTTGGGAGAAAAACACCACCACCACGTTAAAATACTTGAGGGAACAGAATTGAGAGAATACACAGGGCCAAAAAGAGTGTTCCCACCAACAAGACTAGAAAATTTCATCATCCACAGGGCATTGACTAAAATAATCAGAAATATTTTGTCTATATAGTCAGAAAGATTTGTCCTTAAAATAATACTTCCCTGCTCTGTCAAATAACTATTAAAAGCAAATGTCAGAGGATTAAATTATTTTCAGAGAAACTTGTTTTAAAACAAAATTCAAGGATAATTATAAGAAAAACTTAAAAAGAAGAATAATTCTAAGAATATAAAAATATCTAATACTCAGCAAGATAAAATGAAAAATGTCTAGCATCCAATAAAATCTTATTAACATGCAAAGAAATACGACACCTAAAGGGATTAAAATTCCATCAATCAAAATTGATGCAGAAATATAACATGTTAGAATTAGTAAAGAAATACAGTAAATATTATAGCTGTATTTCATGTATTGAAAAAGCCAGAGGGATGATGATCATGGTATAGTAGTGATGAGAAGAAGCCAAATTAAACATTCCAAAATAAAAATTGTACTTTGTAAGATGAAAAATTCACTGGAAAAAAGAAGAAAAATTATTGAATGACATTAATAGCATATTATCCACTGCAGAAGAAAACAATAAATATGAAGATTTCTCAACATAAATAATCCAAATCAAAAATAGAGTTTTTAAAAATAACAAATAATTGTTGTACAGCTTAGCAATGTTAAGCATGCTTTACAAGTAATTTTAGTTTCCAAAGATAAGACAGGATAAGAGAAGAATATTTGAATAAATTATGAATGATAATTTCCCAAAGTTGATCACACATACAAGGACTCCATCACACCCAAAATACAAAAAGGAAAAAAAAAACCTCAAGGGACAAAAGATCAATTCCTTGAAGCCAGTGATAAAAAGAAAACCTTAAAGCAGTCAGGGAAAAGTAATATGAGAAGACAAGATGTAAAAAGGAACAAATCAAGTTAAAAAAAAGTTTCAAATGAACTGCGCATTTCTTTCCTGCTACTTTGGCTTTATACCTTCATAATGACGTATACAGTAAAACATGCATAGTGATAATTTGTATGTGTTGGAAAGTTTGTCATAATGCCAACGATAACTGAATTTATTGCTGGCCATGCCTAGGTATTTGGAGAGTGATCTAATGATGGTTGGATATGTAATAACATAAAAACAAACACAAATCAGAAATCATTATTTATTTTACTCCATAAATTTCTTTGAACTTTTTAGTATGAAAATGGTTTATGAATTAAGTTTTATGAATTCAATATAAAGCAGGCCACTAAAAATACCTAGAATCTAATCCTTAATATTATTTCCATAGAGCTAGCAGGAATGGCCAAACAGATAAACAGATGTTCTTTAGACCTTCCTCCTATTTCACGTAACCAATAGTTAGAATGAATTTGTAAGTTGGTGTCACAATTGTGTAAATAGGTATAGTCCCTAGACTATAGAATATATAGAATATATAGAATATATAGAATATATTCTATGCCTTGTTTACTTTATTGGCAATGTCCATCTAATTATCTAATGTAATTGGTCATATAATCTTTTTTTTTAAATTTTAATGTTTTTATTTTTGAGAGAAAGAGACAGAGACAGAGACAGAGCGTGAGTCGGGGAGGGGCAGAGAGAGAGCGAGACCCAGAATCCAAAGTAGGCTCCAGGCTCTGAGCTGTCAGCATAGACCCAGACACGGGGCTCAAAATCATGAGCCATGAGATCATGACCTGAGTCAAAATCGGACACTCAACCAACTGAATCATCCAGGTCCCCCAGTTTGGTCATATAATCTAATTCCTACTCACTCTCTGCCCCAAATAATTGATGATAAGCTATTTTAAAATCAAAATTATCATTGACAGAAAAATATTTCTAAGACTGAGATATATTATAGATATACTGTTCATATCACTTTACTGTAGACTAGATTATGGTCCTGTTCTATTAACTCTTGCTGCATACTATAAATTCCTTTTCTTAACACTTATTATAAAATTAATTATTCATGTAAGTTATTGTTTTGTTTTGTTTTTTTCTTAACGTTTATGTATTTATTTTTGAGAGAGAGAGGGCAAGTGAGGGAAGGGGCAGAGAGAGTGGGGAAGACAGAGAATCTGAAGCAGGATCCAGGCTCTGAGCTGTCATCACAGAGCCCAATGTGGGGCTGAAACCCAGGAGCTATGAGATCATGACCTGAGCTGAAGTCAGGCGCTTAACTGACTGAAACACCCAGGCTCTCCCATGTAATTTATTGTTTAATATCTATCTCTTCATATGAACTATGACTTCTTTTGCTCATGGTAGTAATTCTAGTACTTAATGTGGAGCTTCATTGGATGAAGGAATTAAAAAAAACATAATTTCAACCCCAAATTAACTCATTGTATTATCTACATACACATTTTGTGATTGGCCAATATTAGGCACTATTTAAAAACAGACAGGTGAAATAGATTTCCAAATTTACTATAATAATGTAGCTAATTATAATGTAGCTGCCTTTAGATCTCACAGAAAAACCTTTTCTCTCGGCTCTCAATCTCAGGCATATATGTTGTCTTTCTAAATTACTGGACTTATACGTTAAGAACTTTATTTATCGTACAACTTATTTTTCTCTGTTTTGGCTTTTAGAAAGCATAGATACAGAATTTCAGCCTGCAATAAAAAATTTTACACATTTTTTTAGTGCTTATTATGGCTACTAGCTGTATTCCCAGCTTTATCTTAACTCATTGAAGAGTTTGCTCATTTTTCATCTATTCTGGACCTCTGTACCTACTTTAGTTTCTGTTGTGTATGTAGTCTTCCAACCCGCTTACACAATTAGTGTTGTAGAATTAGTACTTTTACAAGAGATAGATGTAAATAATGTAATAAGAAAACAATGATCAAATGATCATCTGGATGTTTAGTTTTTAAAGAATTTTGAAGAATTAAGTGCATTAGGAATATACATGAAGAAAATTAACAAGAAAAATCATTCCAAGACAAATAGAAGATGGGAAGAATCATTAAGCCCACCACTATCAGATCAATATTACACATCCATTCTTTTAAATTTACCACTGAAAATTAAACAAAGATAGCCAGTGAGGAGAAATAATTCAGAAGTATCTAATCTAATTCAGTTTCCTAAGACACAGCGCCCTGGTTTATAAGAAAATAGCCAAAGGATGGGCACAAGGGAAATGTTTGTTTTGTTTGTTTTTTGTTTTTATTTTGCTTTTTAAAATTTTTGTTGACATATTTTAAGATGTAAACAAACAATTTTGAAGCAAGTCTGATTTTTTTTTAAATAAGGAGTCTTTCCCAATGAAAGTAAGATTTTCAAGACAAATCTTCAGTCTGAAAAAAAAAAAATTACTGAGCTGATGGGAAAAATCTAAGGAGTTTTGATTAAATCAGTGAAGGCTTAGACTCTGCCTATGTTTCTAAAAAATCAAGTACCAGTTCTCAAGGTACCATTGCTAAAAGTTTCAGTCGAAATTGGCTTCTCGACAGTTTTTTATTCTATAGCTGAAACTATCCATCTGGGACATTATTAATGGTTTCTTTTTAATGGGTGAAATATCATACAATGCATCATCTTTGTAAAAGTGCTACCCTTTTACACTCTTTAAAATCTCAAAATTGAAGTTTAAAATGGAATCCTCAGTATTAATACTTACGAAGATAAAAAAGAAATAGCTTTAAACTAGCATTGCTTTTTTAAGCATGTTCTGATTTTTCAAATTCAAATTTTCTTTATTAAACACTCTCATATACAAAGCAATAGACAAATGTTGCAGCAAAACCCATAAAAATTCTCCTAATTGATTACTTCCTACATCAAGCATTTTGATAACCCAGTATTTGAAAGACACTGTTCTAAGTACTGGGAATATAATACTTAGTAACAAAGCAGATACAAATTTCCCTGTCCTCACAAGTCTATATTTTACTGGATTATGTACACAGTAAACAAAATATATAGGGGCGTATGTATATAATTTAATACACTGATAATTTCTAAAAAGAAAAGTAAGGGAGAGAAGTAGGATAAAGCAGGTTTTTAGGGATGTGCACAATACTGGGGATGGAAGGCCTCCCTGTGAAGTTTGCATCTGAGAAGAAACTTGAGTGAAGGAATCATATGGGTCTCTGGGAGAAATGTACTTCAGGAAAGGGAATAACACATGCAAAGTCCCTGAGACAGGAGTAGGCTTGGTTTGTTTGAATAACAGTTAAAAAAGCTAACATGGGGGCGCCTGGGTGGCGCAGTCGGTTAAGCGTCCGACTTCAGCCAGGTCACGATCTCGTGGTCCGTGAGTTCGAGCCCCGCGTCGGGCTCTGGGCTGATGGCTCAGAGCCTGGAGCCTGTTTCCGATTCTGTGTCTCCCTCTCTCTCTGCCCCTCGCCCGTTCATGCTCTGTCTCTCTCTGTCCCAAAAATAAATAAACGTTGAAAAAAAAAAAAAAAAAGCTAACATGGTTCAGAGTAGAGTGAGCTGAGGGGAGAGTAACTAAAAGAAAAGATTAGTTAGTATTGTGCCTATCATATTTAGGGCATGTTATGTTAGATTTTGTTGTTTGTTTCATTTTTGTTTTTATCAGGACTTTAGTTCTTTAGAGCACTTTCAGGTTCACAGAAAAATTGAGGGGAAATTTCAAGACTTCCCATATTCCCCTGTCCCCACACATGCATAGACTTCCCTCATTATCAATATCCCATACCAGAGTGGTACATTTGTGACAACGGATGAATCTAAATGCACACATAATTATCACCCCAATCCAACACCCATAGTTCATTGTTATATTTCCTGGATTTGGACAAATGTATGATGACATATATCCATCATTTTGGTATCATGCAGAGTATTCTCGCTGTCCTAAAAATTTTCTGTGATAATTGGAGTTTTATATGAACACATTGGAATACTATAACAACACACTGAATTGTTTAGACTCTCCCATCCCAGTCTTAGCCAGAAACACATAGTTATATAAGGCATACTTTTCTAATATTTGAAATAGATGATCATGATGTTTCTATGAATATCAGAATTTCTAAGAAAGTTAAGAATTTGAATAGATGTTACCAACATTGGTCATTGTAACTGAAAATATGTGACTTTTTCCACATATGCTGAATGTGAGTCTGAAGAACATGGGATTTGGGGTAGCAGAGTGTGAAAAAAATACTCATGACCATCAATAGAATAACCTGTCATTGTATCTATAAGTTTAGGTAAAAAATTGACTAAAATAATATTTGTTTCATTGAAATATTATCCATAAGAACTACAATACTATTTAGGATTAGACATAGATTGTCTGCATTCACTGCAACTATTGTAGAAGCTATTGTCTAACAAAAAAGGGACCTGTTAAAGATGGTGTATTGGGTGATTTATTTCAACATTTATCAAAAATATACCTAATAGAGTACTTAGAGATTCTTTTACAGCATAGATTCTTATTGGCAAATCTTTGAAGTAGTGATCACATGATTAAACAAAATTATCCAACAATTTCAACAAGAAGCATATTATTTTGCTCTTGTGGAATAATACCAAGGACTAGTGCAAACGAAACATACTAGTTAAGTAGTTACTTTTACTATCAGTAAGGGAAATATATTTTTCCTATATCTCTATTAGCCTCTAGAAAATATGTTATTGCAAACAAGGTACATGAAATATTATTTGAAGGAAAATGTGTATTTCATTCCTCTTGAATTTTGAGAAATATGGAGGTGAAAATAGATATGAAATGTGGAGAAGATAATTTATTATTAGTGAAATATTCTCCAAGGGACTTAAGACAGTGAAGCATATATCCTATCCTTTTCTCTGGCAGGTCAATTTGGAATCTACTTTAAGATAAGAGAATTATTTGAAAATAATACTAAAAATATATGGAATACTGAACATAAATGGTAAATGAATCGAATAAGAACCATATCAAAGGACCACACAAACATTTTGGGCTGAACACCTGGTGCAAAATCAGAGAAACAGAGATGAGGAGGTGATTTATAAAGCTACATTCAAAATGAATTCTTCAAAAAAATAAATTCACATATGAAAGTGTAAATTATTCTATTCACTTATATCCCTGGTGAAGTGATTATTGTTCTAGTAGTCTAATCACAACCTCTGCTGCTCTTCAGTGTTGAAAATTAATTAAAAAACCTTTCTGCAGGGGTGCCTGGGTGGTTCAGTCAGTTGAGTGTCTGACTTCGGCGAGGGTCATGATCTCACAGTTCAAGAGTTTGAGTCCTGCGTCAGGCTCTGTGCTGACAGCTCAGAGCCTGGAGCCTGCTTCAGATTCTGCGTCTCCCTCTCTCTCTCTGCCCTCCCCCACTCACACTCTGCCTCTTTCTTTCTCTCAAAAACAAAGAAACATTAAAAAATTTTTAAATTAAAAAAACCAAAACAAAAAAACTTACTACCCAGGAGGGCCTGTGTGGCTCAGTCGGTTTAGCCTATGACTCTTGGTTTTGGCTCAGGTCATGATCTCACAGTTCGGAGCTTGAGTCCCATTTCAGGCTCTTCATTGACCATGTAGAGCCTGCTTGGGGTTGTCTCTCTCCTTCTCTCTCTGCCCCTCCCCTGCTCATGCTCTCACCCTTTCAAAATAAATTAATAAACCTTTAAAACAACACTTTCGGCAGAAATCCAACTTCTATGAGTTCGGTTCTGATTCTGAGTCTCTTTATAGATTTCTGAGCATTGTTCTTTTCAATATAAAGCATTTATACTTGTGAATACGCCACCATTTTGTCCGTTGTCTGACAGGTTCTTTTTGAATTTTTGTGTTTCTTCTGCACCTGTTTTTCATCATAGTCATTCCTCCTTTCCTTTGGTCATTTTTTCCCTCAACTTAATGTTAAAATCTGTCAGCTTAAAACCACTATGTGTATAGAAAAGGATGTAATTCTATTGAGTTTATTTATTTCTATTTTTTTAATGTTCGTATATTTTGAGAGAGAGAGGGAGCATGCTAGTGGGGGAGGGGCAGAGAGAGAATCCCAAGCAGGCTCCATGCTATTAGTGCAGAGCCTGGTGTGGGGCTGGATCCCACGAACCATGAGATCAAGACAAAGAGTTAGACGCTTAACAAACTGAGCCACCCAGTCATTCCTTGACCTACTTACACAAAAATATAAAAATATCGCCTAAAATTGGCAAACACAGAATAAGCCTAACTTTAAGAAAAATGAGGAGACTCATAGCTGGTATACAAGAAACATCCTGTTTTTACAGGCAAGTGAGACCTTTGGAGTAAAAGCTACCACTTATGAACTCTTTATGGCCGTGCTGTAGATTTAGTCTATTAACTTGTAGTATGTACTTATTGGTCCAATAGAGTTGAGGCAAGAAGTCCAAGGATCTGAGAAGCAATCATTTTTATGCTAAAAATACTTGGAAATTTTGAGTTAGATTCAAGGTCTTTAATTTCTAAACTCTTTTTTGGAGGTGCCTGGGTGGCTTGGGATTCTCTCTCTCCCTTTCTTTCTCTCTGCCCCTCCCCTACTTGTGGTCTCTCTCTCTCTCTCTCTCTCTCTCAACATAAGTAAACATTATATATATATATATATGTGTATATATATATATATATACACACATATGTATATTAAAATACTTTAAAGTCTTTTTAAAAAATATTTATATTTGAGAGAGAGAGAGAGCACGCAAGTGGGAGAGGAGCAGAAAGAGAGAATCCCAAGCAGGCTCTGTAACACAGAGCCTGATGCGGGGCTCAAACTCATAAACCATGAAATCATGACCTTAACTGAAATCAAGAGTTGGGGGCTTAACTGACTGAGCCACCCAGACGACCCTTATTTCTAGAGTAAACTTAATGATCTGTAAAGGATTTTAACGATTCCTCTACAAGGAAGCTTAGAATCAGTTAAATCCAACTCTTCATAAGATTCATTTAAGCCTAAACAAGTGATCAAAGTAATGTTCAATGATACTCCCGTCTGTCTTCTCCTCAAGGAGCAATAGTCTATATAACCTAATTATTTCTTCATCTCATTTGTGGACCTCTAGCTAGATTTCAAAAGCAACAGCTATGTGCACCTGGCATCTTCCTAATAGATGATTCATTTATTCTCTAAAACCCTTACTGAACACTGTACTAAGGGATGGGTTGCAACAAAGATAAAAAAACACTCCAGTTTTTGGGATATACTCTGCACTACTCTGCATCTTAGTAACTTACCTTACATTATCTCTACTTCTTACAACAATGTTTTAGTGTAGGTACTATCAGTCCCAGTTTATGGGTGGGAAAAGAAGTGAATGATTAGCTTGTGGCTATACAGTTAGTTAATAATAGAGCTTGGATCCAAAGTGTTTATTATTTTTTTTAAATAATATGGCCTCTTCCTACCACTTCTCAGAATCCCACTTTCTCAGCATTCTTAGGCTTCACTATCTTTATACAAAAATTTGAGCGATATAATGACAATACCTAATGTTTCTATAATGTGAGATACAAAAATATTTTAACTTTAAAGTATTGTTTGTATTCTGAGTTTTACCAGGAGCAGCTGTTACTCTAATGTGTGTTCCTAATTTAAAAATATTTAAGGGGGTGGTGCCTGGGTGTCTCAGTCAGTTAAGCATCCAAATCTTGGTTTTGGCTCAGGTTATGAACTAATGGTTTGTGGGTGTGAGCCCTGCATTGGGCTCTGTGCTGACAGCGTGAAGCCTGCTTGGGATTCTCTTTTCTCTCTCCCTCCTCCTCTCTCTTTCCCTCCCCACTTATTATCTCTTCATCTCTCTCTCAAAATGCATAAACTTAAAAAAATGTTTATGAGGTGTTTCTGGGTGGCTTAGTTGATTAAGTGTCCAACTCTTGATTTCAGCTCAGTTCATGATCTCCCTGGTTTGTGAGATCCAGCTCCGAGTTGGGCTCTGTATTGACAGCACAGGGCTTGGTCGGGACTCTCTCTCCCTTTCTTTCTGCCTCTCTCTATCTCTCTCTCAAAATAAATAAACATTTTTATTTTATTTTTTTTAACGTTTATTTATTTTTGAGACAGAGAGAGACAGAGCATGAACGGGGTAGGGTCAGAGAGAGGGAGACACAGAATCCGAAACAGGCTCCAGGCTCTGAGCTGTCAGCACACAGCCCGACGCGGGGCTCGAACTCATGAACCGTGAGATCATGACCTGAGCCTAAGTCGGCCTTAACCAACTGAGCCACCCAGGCGCCCCTAAATAAACATTTTTAAAAAGTAGTTTATGATGTTACTTTTTGTCTCTGGATCACTAAGAAATGCTCCTTCTTTCTCTTCTAAGTTCGTATTTTTATCTTTCACATTTAGGTGTTTAATCTACATAAAGTCTACCTTTCTAAATAGTGCTAGGTAGAAATTCAGATTTTTTTTTCTCCTCATATAATATAGCCAATTTTCCAAAAGATGTCCAATAAACATTCTTTCCTTTTTCAACCCATTGGTAATTTTTATCAGGTAAATTTATCAGCATAGGTTCTCCCTGTGCTGACGATTGTATTGCATTGGTCTAATAGTTTCCTTTTTGTGATCAATGTATGGTGGTTGTTTATTTAACTATGTTCCTGGAAAGCCAAGTTCTCTTTCCTTAGATCCTCAATTTAAATCTCACTTAGTAAGCTCTTTGTGGACCTTCAGTGTCCACACATTGTTTGAATAAATTTCTCTGTCAAAAAAAATCAATGCACTTTTAATAGGATTGTTTTGAATGTATGGATAAAATGAAAGAAAACAGACATCTATGCTATGATGCCATCCCATGTGCAGGTATAGAATATCCCTTAATTTATTCAGATTATCCTCTATGTTCCTTACGAGAGTTTTACTTTTCTCTATAGTCTTCTATTTCTGGAATATTTTTTCCTAGATACACTTTTAGTTTTATTTCACTTTCACATTTTATAGTCATTTATTTATAACAGAAAAATACTGAGTTTTGTTGATGAATTTTTGTGTATATACATAGCAAAAATGGAAGCTCAAATTCACTAGAGTTCGCCAGGGTTCAGTAAACACGCTCTGCGTGAATATCAGCTTTGAAGGTTTTTAGCTTGCCTGGGTTACCACATTCACTTTATTGTCACCCTCTTGGGATGCTCTTCTATCTGCTTAGTGATATAATTAGGAAATTATTTTTATTCTTTATTATTCTGTATTTTTAATTGTTTTCCAGTCATGGTTTTCAGAATGCTTAATTCACCATATTGCCTGCGATGGAAATTCAGGAAATCTTTAAATTATGTTAAATTCTGTTTTTGTGTGTTTTTTTCTATTCATAAGTTTCTTCTCCTTTTAAAATATTATTTCCTTCTTTTTATATTCTTTCATATTTTTCCATTAAATACTAACCTCCTTTATTTCTAACCTTTTTAAAAACATGTGTACTAATATTTTGAAGTTTTCCTTTCTCAGTTTACACAACTCTCAATTTTAATGTAGAGTATTTTATTTGTACTTTAGTTAAAAATATCCAAAATACTTGTTTCACCTATAATTTAAAATTTTTTACTTCACAATATAAATGCACTTATTTGGAGATTGTATCCTATATTTTATTAACTCGTTAGACTTTTAAATTTTTTGTGCTAATAAGCAATTAATTAACGGAAATGATCATTTGTGATAACTTTGCGGGATAATGATTCCATATACTCATTGTGTACTATATACTGGTCACTGTTTCAGCCTAGGAACTCAGTATGAAACAAAATAATGACTAAATTTACAGGAGATTATATTCTAGTGAGGAAGAGACAGTAAGGAAGTAAGCAAATAGCTAAGATCAAAGTGATGCATGCATTGAAGAAAATGAAGCACGATAAACAAGATAGCCATGGAGTCTATTCATATATTCAAGGAATAATATTGCATTACGTTGGAAAATTCTCCCATTTTTGATGATCTGACAAATGTTTCATTATTTTTATATTCAAGGTGATACATTTGTTAGGTTCATATGTGTTTACATATTTCTATCACATATTCTTAGTGGGTTAACCTATTTAATATTATGTGATCCCTGTAAATGATTTTTTGCAACAATATTTGTCAGATGTTAGTATTCACTTAGTTAAGTATTTTCCTGGAATGACATTTTTATTCTTTTTCTCCAACATTTATTTCTTATTTGATTTTATGGTCAGTGTATAACTGTCTTGTTTTGGCTTTTGAAATTTAATTGGATAAGCTTTGCCTGAAAGAAATTTAATTTCTCCATTTTTATTGGGTAGTAAATTCTGAAATCTTATTTTGCAATTTATCATTATAATGTTTTCCTTGAGAATCAATTTTCCCCCATTTTTCCTTTGGATTGATAAGTTTTTAAATTCTTTTTCTACCACCCCACTCCTACAATTGTGATTAAAATAATATGTTTTATGATATCTTAACAGTTGCTTTTACATCGTTAATACATATTTTAATGTATAAATTCAATTAATATTTATATTATTCTCATAAATTGTAATCACTGATCTTTTCTTCTTACATGTTATTTTTATCTAATATTTTAGGCTCAACTAATTTTTAAAACATCCTTACATTTGTTTTTTGTTTTGTTTTGTTTTTATTTAAAAAAAATTTTAACGTTTATTTTTGAGACAGAGAGAGACAGAGCATGAACAGGGGAGGGTCAGAGAGAGGGAGACACAGAATCTGAAACAGGCTCCAGGCTCTGAGCTATCAGCACAGAGCCGACGCGGAGCTCGGACTCACGGACCGTGAGATCATGACCTGAGCCGAAGTCGGCCGCTTAACTGACTGAGCCACCCAGGCGCCCCAAAACATCCTTACATTTGAATTTATGAAAATGACAATTGATTTGCCAAAACATTTTTCTGTTATTTTGCTCACTGTGACTTTTTCCAGTACTCTTTTCTGTATTTGATTTCCTGCTTACTGAAGTTTATGTTTCTGTGTTTCTTTCAGAGAGTATGAATACTAAACTTGAAGTCTTATAATTTATTCAAATATTTTTTTTTGCCCTCAGTGTTGGAGAGTGGCTTACTTTGATCTGGGACTCTTCAGTAATAGTTATTTCCCATCAGGATTTTGAAGATACAAGCCCATTTTTGTCTGGCCACTAGTTTTGCCACTCAGAAGTTTGCTGTGGAAAATGGCAAATTAGCATGGGCTTCTGGGTTCTTTTCCCAGTCATTAAATCTAAGAGAATTCTTTAAGGAAAAGGGAGCTATTGGTTCCGTTTATGTATGTGTGAGGGTATGTAGGGATAGGAATGGATGTTGCAGACAAAGTGAAAAACAGCAATGTATCATAAAGGTAGAATAGGCTGTGGATAGTAGTGCACATTTTCCTCAGCAAATAATTCCTTGCTCAACTTCTTGCTAAACAGAAGACTCAACCTAGTATTAGCTAGTGGCGGTGATGATAAGGACAAGAGAGGTGGTTAGAGGTAATGCCTTGTATGACTGGCATGAAAACCCTTACCCTCCAGCTATGCTGAATTCTAGAATCTAGGCAAGCTCTGGAAGAAATTATTGCCCTTGCCAGTGGTGTGGAAATATTCCCTAAGAGGCAAGTACTGGGCCAACAGGAAGTAATTAGCCCCAGGTTGCCACTCTAGAATTTTTATCTTTAAGTGTGAGTCTCTGCTCCCTAAATTCATCCTGATAAGCAAAGAACTGCCCTTTCCTGTCTTCCTTCTAGTACACATTGAAAGACAAGTCGGCAGATAATTCGATGTGAAAGTTAACTTTTTATTCATATCAAAAAATGTTTAACGAAAATATACTGTGGGCTAGGCATTCTTCTCAGGTGCGTGGAACATATTAGTGAGTAGAATATCAAAAGTTTATGTCCTACTAGAGCTTCTACGTTAGAAAGGAGGAATAAAGTAAGAAGTTTATATATATATATATGTAATATATATTACACATATATGTACACACATACATGTATGTATATTACATACATGCGTACATGTATATTACATGTATGTATGTTACATACATATATGTGTGATGCGTGTGTACATGTATGTATACATGTGTGTATATTACATGTGTACATGTGTATACATGAATGTATATTGCATACATACATGTATGTGTGTATATTACATACATATGTAATATATATTACATATATATAAACTGCTTACTTTATAATATATATGATATATTATATATATTATAATTATATAATATATCATATATATTATAATAATATAATATATAATAATATATATATAATAATTCAGTGAATTACATAGTTTGCTAGAAGATGAAAGAAGTAAAAATAGAACAGAGCAGGAAGATAGCAAGTATGGGATTCCAGGTAGGAATTAAAAAGAGGAAGCAGGCCTTAATGTATCCCAGGCACAAGGAGATAATAGAATAATGCTGCAAAGTCTACTAAAATTTAGAAATGTTCATCAAAAGTTTATATATATTTAACAGTAAATAAAATTTTAACACAGAATGAGCTTTATTGAAGATCTCTTGGCATAAGTCATTCAGCAAGAAGGGAAACTGTTATGAATTGAATTGTGTTCTCCTCCCCAAAATTCATATGTTGGAGCCTGAATCCCCAAAGTGACTGTATATGGAAATAGTCCTACTCCAGGAGGACTGATGCCTTTATAAGAAGAGAAACAGACACTAGATATTGTGTACATGCACATAGAACAGAGGTTGTGTTAGGACACAGAAAGAAGGCAGCAAATTACTAGCCAGTAAGAGAAGCCACACTGGAAATCAAGTAGCCTCCAGAACTGTGAGAAAATAAATTTCTGTTATTTAAGCCACCTGTCTGTGGCATTTTCTTATGGTAGTCCTGGCACACTAGTACTGAAGTGTACCCAGGAGGAAAGTATATACGAGAGATAATTGTGAGTATTCTTGTTAAATTTATTGTTATTTTAAATACACAGTGTTTGAAACATTAAAAATATATCAACCAACAAGAATGGCTAAAATAAAACAGATGGAAACCACCAAAGGTTGGCAAGAATTTGAAGTAACTGAAATTCTCATACGAGGCTGTAAGATTATTATTAGTGCCACACTGGAAAACTGTCAGAATCTACTGAAGCTGAATATGTGCATATGTTCAGATCCAGCAATTCACACCTAAATTCCTAGAAAAATGGGTGTATATTCACCAAAGACATATGTAAGAATGCCCATAGAAGCTTTATTCATAACAGCTACAGACTGGGAAAAAAGAACCCAAATGTCCATTTGTATTAGAATGGATAAATTAGTAAATTAACATGGTAGAATTGTAATGGTATGTATCAGTTGAGAATGAGTTTCAACAACCACATGGGAGAATGGATGAATCTCACAAAGTTAATTTGGAACCAAAGAAATCAGACTCAGAAGAGCATAAAGCCTATTATCACATTAGTATAAAAAATAAAAACAGGCAAGACTAAATGAATTCTTAGAAGTTATTAAAGAAATGCAAACAGTTGTAGTTACTGGATGAAAACCTAGCATATGGCTTTGGGAGCTGGTAATGCTGTCTCTTGATGAAAACTTGCTACACAATTATATTGTTAAAATTCATTAAGGGAGCACCAGGGTGGCTCAGTCAGTTAAGTGTCCGACTTTGGCTCAAGTCATGATGTCAATTGCCCCTGATTTCGAGCCTGGCATTGGACTCTGTGCTGACAGCTCTGAGCTCAAAGCCTGGAGCCTGCTTCTGATTTTGCACCTCTCTCTCTCTCTCTCTGTCTCTCTGTCTCTCTCTCTGCCCCTCCCCTGCTCATGCTCTGTCTCTGTCTCTCTCTCTCTCAAAAATAAACATTAAAATAAATAAAATTAAAATAAAATAAAATAAAATAAAATTCATTAAGCACCTATGATATACAAGTCCTTCCATAGGTATTTTATACTTAATAAAATGTTTAAAAATGTCAATATAACTTAAACAAAAATGTCTACATTGTCATAAGATGAGAGAAATTCATGGACATTAATAAACTGAAGACTCTTATAGGTAAAAGTAAACAAAATAGATCTTATGAATTAAGGGTAATCAATACATAAATAAAAATAGAATGGTCATTTAAAACATCAGAAGAAAATTATATTTTTCTAATAGAATTTGTATATGAAGAAAGAGAAGGAAAAATCAATTTCTTTATATTTTCACCTTGTGTCCTCTGTCACCTTCAAATAGATATATTTGTCAATTTTGTTTTGTTTGTTTTACTTCATAAGCTGGAATTTCCAAAACAATTTTGATTGAGGGACACATTTTTTGCTTATCCCCAATATTAAGAGAAACTCATTTAGTCATTACCTATGTGTTTTTTTTAATAGATATCATCTATTAACTGAGGAAAATTCCATTCATTCTTAATTTGGTAAGTTTTTTTTAGTCACAAATAGATATTATCTTTTATTAATATGTTGCATTACATTGATTAACTTTCAAATGCTAAACTCAGCTTGCATTCATATGATAAATCCTGCATGGTCATGAGGTATTAGTGTGTTTGTATAATGAATTGCTATTATTATTTTAAGGATATTTCCATCTATATCATGAAGGATATTTGTCTATATTTTTCCTGCAATCATGTGTGAAATTTGTGGTGTCAGAAGCATACTGATCTCATAAAATTAAGTGGCAATATACACAAATGTATACAAATGTTGAATTGCTACGTTACACGCCTAAAACTAATATAATGTTGCATGTAAATTATACCTCAATTTAAAAAAAATAAGTGGAAAGCACTAGCTTCAATTTCTTAATTTCTTAAAGAGGAAGCATAATAGTATAATTTCTGCTTTAAATGTTTGATAGATTTTATTTCCCTTGTAATTTTCTTTTTGATTCATGAACTCATACTTAGTTAATAAATATTTAGGGATTTCCAAATACCTTATTTTTATTGATTTCTAATTTAACTTGGAGAACTGAAATTTTTATGACCATCATAGTCCATTTTGGTGAATGTTTGACATGTATATGAAAAAATGCATATTTTCAATCATTGGTTTAGATAGAATATTTTCAATATATTATTGATGTTCAATGGTAGTGTTCAGATTTTTATTACATTCAACAATTATTTTTTGTCCCTTTGTTCAATATCATAAAATACAGTTAAAATTACTGTTTAAAGTAAGTTAAAATCTCTCACTATGTTTTAAATTGTCTATTTCTTCCTTCAGCTCTGTCAGTTTGTGCCTTATGACTTTTGAAGCTCTGTTATTAGAGGCATACATATTAAAGATTATATTACCTTTATAATTAATTTCTTCATTTACCATTGCTCTTGTAACGCTTGTCTTGAAATCTACTTTTTCTGATATGAATATAGCCACAGCAGCCCTCTTATGTGTACTTTTTGCCTAGTGTATTTTTACATCCTTTTACATTCAACCTGTCTCTTTATATTTATATTTTGTTTTTTTATAAATAGCATGATTTTAATATATATCAAGCAGGTATATGTTATTATATTATTTTTATTTTTAGTGGTAGCTCTATAAATAATAATAGACATCCCTAAAAATATCAATGACTTTTAGACTTAATAGTATACTATTTCACTCCTCACACCTGACATTTATCACTTCCTACTCTACACTTCCAAGTTCTCACTTCATATTTGATGATTTGTCCATTCCACATTACAGTGCATAAATGTAATGCCCTTATAATAGTATTATGCCATTTATTTCTTATTCTCATTCTTGTGTTAATCTTTTTCTTCTATCTATATTGTCAATTGCAATTTATAGTGTTATTTTTTAAGTAGTCATCTTTCAAACATATTATGAGACTAAAAGATTAATCTAGTTTTTTTATGTTTAAAATTACCATCACTTATTTCTTCTTGAAGATCCAGATCTCCATCTTATTATATTTCCTTTTACCCCAAAGAATCCCCTTTAGTGTTATTGTAAGCCTAATGGTTATAGTTGCCTCAGCTTTTGATTAATTACAAATACCTCTGGGACTCCTGAGTGGCTCAGTGGGCTAAGCATCCAACTTTGACACAGGTCATGATCTCGTGGTTCATGAGTTCAAGCCCAGAGAATAAAATGCAAATACCTCCATTTCAGCCACCAGGCTTCTAGAATCTCTAAGTTGTTTTTTCATTAAATTTGGAATGTTTTCAGCCATCGTTTATTCAACTATTTTCTACACTACTATCTCTTCTTCTGGATCTTAAATTTTATGCATGCTAGACTATTTGATATTGTTCTACTGGCCCATAAGTTTCTGTTATTTTTTTCTTCAATCTGTACTTTCTCTTTTTCAGAGTGGAAAATTTCTAACGATCTGTCCTCAATATCATTGTCTTTCTATGCTATCTGCAATTGGATGTGAAAATCATCCAGGATACTTTAAAGTTTCATTATTATAGTTTTAGTTCTAGAAATTCCATTTTTATAGTTTTCACTTACCTTGTGAAAGTCTCTACTTGTTCATTCATCATATTCATATTTTATTTTAATCATTGAAAAAATGTCTGTTAATTCATCATGTTTATAATACTGCTTTATTTTATGTTTAATGTCTACTAAATCCAATACCTGCATCATCTCAAAATGACTTTGATTGGCTGCGTTTTCTCTTGACAATTCTTTATTGCATTTGTGGCAAACGGCAACTCCAAGGATGTTCTTCACCCCTTCAGTAAATATTTGTTGTGATTAATAAATGGGCAAATATGTGCATAGAGTTGAAGATATGAGTTTGTAGATATTTTTCATTGTAGGGTAAAATCTAGTTCCTGATTAGTATCATAAATTTCTTAGAAGGGGAGATCCTGTAGAAATCTAGGCAAGTCTCATAACAGTTAGACAAACAAGAGGAATAAAATTCACAGTTTATATGTAGATATCTATCTATTTTGCTTACATTTGCTCAAATTTCTACCAAAAATTTAGAGAAATGGAAGAGAATCATCATGTGTTCCTCTTTGTCTGAATAAAGCAGTAGGTTGTGTTTGATGTTTAGCCTTTGTGTGTGCATGTAGTATACTAACAGTACTAAATAAAGCAAATAATTTTTATTTACTTTTAAGTATAAAAGCTTTATTTAATCATGTCTCACTCTACCAGTCAAACAGATGGCCAAAACACTCATTATTCCAGCTTGTTCTTTGTTGTTTTTGCACTCAATGTCCCAGAACATTATTTATCTTCCTAAGAACAACCAGAGAGCTACTCTTTCCTTGCTCACTCTTTATTAGCAAACTCCCTCCTCATTATATCATTTCTCCTCCCTTTGGAATAGAAGCAAATGTTGGTATTTTGGCTTTTTCATCTCTTTTTATGTAGCTCTATCACGTTTCAAGAAAATCATGTAATAGAAGTGAACTTCCTTTTGTTCAAAAGACATGATATATCATAACACAGCTTTAATATATATTAATCAAAAATAACCCATCATTATTAAAAATACACAGTAAATGAATCTACTCATATTTTTATTGTACATCCCATCAACAATTTCATAGTGTCAATTAGTTAATCTTTTGAAATTGTGCCCAAGGAAATGTTCAATATGAACATAATGAAAATTAAGTAATATTCTTGTCTTTGCTGCCAATTTAAAGACTAAAGGTTTACACTGAATGTAGAAGTTTCTTTCTTATTTTTAATGGAGGGAAAAGACCAGAATCTACAACCACTTGGAACTGCATCCACTAGTTTACATAATACTAGCTATTTAGTTTTTAGATTACTGAATTTTTTTCTATAGTTTTCCCTTTAGTGGTCTCCACTTAAGGTAGAACAAATATTAAGAATGTGCTTTCATTAATGAAAATGGTATGATGGGTGCATTTCTAATCAAAACTGGTAGTGAACTTTATATTCAACAATGGTGAATCGGTGTTTCTAATGAGCCACCAATAATGTCTTCTGACTACAGTTTTTTTAAAGTTTATTTATTTATTTATTTTTGAGACATAGAGACCATGTGGGGGCACATGGGCATGCACACAGGGAAGAGACAGAGAGAGAGAGGGAGGGAGAGAATCCCAAGTAGCCTCCACTCTGCCACCGCAGAGTTTAAGGAATGTTAAGCTTGATCTCACAAAACCATGAAATCATGACCTGAGCCAAGATCAAGAAGTGAATGCTTAACCTACTGAGTCACCCAGACACCCCTTTCTGACTACAATTTAAAAAAAAAAACAATTTAAATGCATGCTTAGTAAAAATTTGTAAGAAGGACACAAAGTGCTCTATTCAGGGATCAAAACTAAGATTGCCACTCTTTAGCACCCTGTTCTATGCCTATAATATTTGGCTAAATATCTACTAAATAGGAATCTTGCTTAAGTGGTGGATACAAAAACCTCTGTTTTCAAATCTTGCTGACTAAATCTTGTGTTAATGTCATTGAAGCCATATGCTACCTGATAAATGGCTTTGTGATTCTCAAGGTAAACAATAAATAAATTCTAAGCATACAGAGAGTAATTAAAGTGATCCATTACAAAATTGCAAATTTAGATATGTATGGCTCTCATTTTTAAAAATATATGTGCACAGCCTTGAATGATCATCAGTGAGTGCATCATTGCGACTTACTATTGCTGTTATTGAACAGACACTCAGTAGGGCTTACCCACTCCTCAGTCCATAAATCATGCTATGAAATAGCCTTAAGAGGGAGTCATCTGAGTCTCCTCAGTTTTTCATTTCTTTATCATAGTCAACTGCTTCTAGCCTTAGGTGGTTTCCGTGTCAAGAAATTCAGAATGGTGTTTTATTAGTCTGTCCTGGTGTGTACAAGTGTTATTTTATCTTTTAGACTCTGTGCACTTCCTTTAGGATGGATGATACACTTTGGTAGAGGAAATACAAGGAAAGAATTTATTTGTAAACTACTTTTGAAGCGTGAAGTAAATAAATACGAATTTTTTTCTCCAGCATTAGTATAACCTCTGGACACTAGAAAATACAGTAGAATATTTTTCCATTTCTAGTCATTGCAACACAGTTGTGTTTAGAGAATAGGTTTGAGAGCATGACTTCATCTATAGATCTCAGAATTAAGACTTGAGCAGCAGCCTGAACCCCTGATTTCAACTCTGATTATGGACATGAAGCTATTCCAGAATATACAGTGGTGCCCAGTAATAACCTTAAGTGTTCCCAATGTCTCTAACTCTATCTCCATTGCTTACCAAACAGCTCATTACTCTAAACAGATCCTTTTGGGTTTTGCTACTTCCTTATTCATAGAGAAAACACAGTCTTGATCTCTACTATCTCTAACTCAACAAAAGTCCTTTGTTTGTAAGGTGTCACTGACATGCAGAATAAATTTAAACATTTGTTATATTGGAATGCTAATAAATCTTCAGTTTCAGCCATGTGTTAATTATATATGCCAGAGAAGATAAATATTACTTTAATGCATACACACACACACACACACACACACACACACACTTATAAATGTGCTTGTGTATGCCATTTTTCTCAAATTCTAAGGGTAGTTTACATAATATTTTTGGATGGTTTATTCCTTAATCCAAGAAGCTTCATAAATATCTAAAACACAATACAAGAATCTTATATTGAGATTATATTGAGATTATTTTTATATTCCTATATTGAGAAATTTAATTATATATTTATGAAGTCTGGATAAAAATTGTCCATGAAAAAAAGCAAAAAGAAATCATCCATGAAAATATCAAGCTCTTCTCAGCATTTGAATGCTCATTCACTTCATTCATTAAAAACCCTTGAGATGTGTCTGGTTCTATTGTTCAGACATGAAAGTTCTCAATTATCCCACAATCCTCTCTGAATCCAAACTATTGACATTTCTTTGAAGGTTGGGTCCTTGCTTCTTTTCATCACATAATATACATTGCCTCTTGGAGGGGTTAGAAAACACATTTAATCCCAAACTCTTCTCTGTCATTAAATCATGGTCTGTATTTCTTCTCATAAACTTCTTTGGTCATCCTATAGCAGGTGGATTCAATATTCCCTTGGACAACTCTAAAGTTATTAGTCATGTAATAAAATGCCAAGGCAGTACAACATGACATGAGAGGTGAAATATTGGACACCCTCCAATGACAACCATGTTCTAATCCTTAACACGTGTGAGTGTACTGTTACATGCAGATAAGAATTATGCTTGTATATGGAATTGATGTTGCTAATTAGCTGACTTTCAGATAAAGAGACCACCCTGGATTATACAGATAAACTCAATATTGTTACAAGAGTCCTTTAAATGTGGAAAAGGAGAAGCAGGAGGTTAGAGTCAGAGAGAGATTTAAAGATGCTATGCTCTGACTTTGAAGAGGGAAGAGGAGACTGCAAGCCAAGGAAAATGGGAGGCCTCTGAAGCTGGAAAAGCCAACAAAACAAATTATCCCCTGGAGCCTCCAGGAAGGAATATAACCCTGTTGACAGTTCAGTTTTTGCCCACTGACACCCATTTCAGACTTCTGACCTTCAGAATCTAAGATAATGACATCTGTGTTCTATTAAGCCATTAAGTTTGTGGCAATATATTACAATAGCAATAGGAAACTAATATGCCTAACCAAGGAGACAAAGGGTAAACAGTTCGTTTTTGGACCCTTCAGGCTTACATATATTTGCTCTGGAGAGCTGTAACACTTTTATCCTTTTATATGTGTTGCAAGAACAACTATAGATTCCATAAGGTAGTACACAATGTGCAGAAATTACCTCACTATCCTGGGTCATGATGGCTTCCAGTGCATAACAAGGACAAAAGTCCATGTTCAGTTAGCTACATCTCCACTTTACATGAAGCAAGAGGTGAAGATATTTGTAGTTATGATCTTCACCACACACACACACACACACACACACACACCTTTGCTGTATATTTTTTTCTTTTTAATTTTTTTAAGTTTATTTATTTTGAGAGAGAGAGAGAGAGTGAGTGAGCAGAGGAGGGGCAGAAAAGGGCAGAGAGAGGTAGGGAGAGAGAATCCCAAGATCATAACCTAAGCCCAAACCAAGAGTTGGACACTTAACCGACTGAGCCACTCAGGCACCCCTATTTTTCTTGATGATACATATTTATTTAAAAATACATTCCTGGGACACCTGGGTGGTTCACTCAGTTGAGCATCTGACTTTGGCTCAGGTCATGATCTCATGGTTCATGAGTTTGAGCCCCGCGGTGCTGACAGCTTGGAGCCTGGAGCCTGCTTCAAATTCTGTCTCCCTCTCTCTGCCCCTCCCTGATAGTGCTCTGTCTCTCTCTGTGTCTCAAAAATAAGTAAAACATTACAAACAAACAAACAAACAAACAAACAAATAAATAAGTAAAAATACATTCCAATTTGGAGAAAGATAAAGTTCTTCTCTAAACAAGTCCAATCCGATAACTACCATTAAGGATTTTTTTCTTTTTTTTTCTTTCCTCCCCACCCTTCTTTCTTTTTCGTTCCTTCTATGGATCTATCTATCTAATTTATTTTTTCCTACCAGGCTGATTTATGTTTTTCTACCAGTCAGGTGATCAAGTACTCTATTTAAAATTTTCCAGGGCACCTGGGTGGGTCAGTTGGTTGAACGTCCAACTTCAGCTCAGGTCATGATCTCCCAGTCAGCAGGTTCCAGCCTCGCATCCGTCTCTGTGCTGACAGCTCAGAGCCTGGAGCCTACTTCAGGCTCTCCCTCTCTCTCTGCCCCTCCCCCACACATGCTCTGTTTCTCTCCATCTCTCAAAAATGAATAAACGTTAAAAAAATAAATATTTTCCTTATATTTTCACTTACCAAAATCAAACATGTAAGTATATTTCCAAAGTCTTCAGAACTATTATTTTAAAACTAAGATTGTTATTTTAATACTAAGCGTACCAAGAGGTCATTTATTGTACCCATTTACTTGTAAATCCCAGGAATGGGGAAAAGGTATATATCTTTACTCCCAAGATGAATAAAAATAACTTATGTTATCGTCGTATAATTTACAGCATTTTCCATATGAAGACTAATACAATGCTTACTTGGAGAACTGGACTCCAAAGTTCCATTAAAGTAAGCCATTAAATTAACTCGCTGACACTAATTAGATTCAGAGAAACACTACAATAAAAAATTATGCAAATAACCAATATGAATAGAACAGAAAATAAAATGTGAAAATGTCTGTTTCACAGTAGAATTCTCTTGGAAAGGACCTTATAATTACCTTTGTGCTTGAAAATAAATCTTAAGATTAACAATAAAATACATATATAAAATTAGTTCTTCAAGTCATGTAAGTATAAACATTCTCTATGACAGGTTAATAAATTCCTCTAGGATAGAACCTTAAAAATGAATGTTTTATTCTCAACTTGGGTTTCCTATATATATTTATTATATATTATATATTGAATGGTTTTTATTTTCTCATGAATGGATGTAAAGAGTGAAACATGCAGATTTGCTTTTGTTTTATGTAATTTTTTTCAGAGGCTACAATAAATTCCCATGTTGCATAATTTGCTTCAAAGCTAGTATTTTATAAGCATTTGCATAGTCACATAAATTCAAATATGTATCATTTAAATTATAATAACCAGCAAAACAAGGGAACTATTAAATAAATGCTGAAAAAGTTAATTAAGTGAAAAAATCCCCATATGATATTATGTCTAATTTTATACTACCTTGGGAAAAAAATCTTCAATTATTACACATTATTTTAGACAAATCTCTGATACTCTGAATAATGAATCTACTGGTAACACATTTGATAATTAAGAACTTTAGCAATAAATATATCTTTTATTCACATATACTTATTAATGTTTTAAAATAATATTCCCCAAATCAGTTAATTTGAACGACTTAACACTGATAAAATTGGTGAGTTTTCTGTATTTCACAATTTTTAATTTAGCTTGATTTCAACTAATTTTAGTTGAGAATATTTAACTATAATTCAAAGTTTATAACATTGTTTTTAATTTTGCTTATCAAAGGTAACAGATGTCTCCTTAGCCAATGTTTGATATCTTAAGAAACTAGATTATCATTAAAAAGATTTTTCTCTCACTATAAAATATTTTCTCACATTGGATTTCAAATTATATGCATTTTAAAATAACATATGTATCAGAAATAGTAGTCAGTAGACTAAAAGGAGTTACAAAATTTATCTAAAAATTGAGTGGCTTGTTTAATAGCAGCAGGGTCAATAATGAAAGCCACCAACTTCTCTTAGTGTTATTCCCACAAAATGTTAAGCCTACCTGAATTGAACAAATGATTGCTTGAAAGAATGGGCATTTGGAATTTAGTTCTGGTACAAATTCTGTGTATATTTTCAACAAGTTATTAAAATTATCTGAACTTAACTGTATACCCAATAAAATACTGATATGAGGCATGTAGGATGTATTTTGTGATTAATAGTTACTGTGAAAATATTCTAAACAGTAGAGTAAAAGGTATATATAAGAAAAAGTTAACAAGAGTACCTCAGGTAGAATAGACAATTAACTTAGAGGAAACTTTAAAAATATTCAAGGATTAATCTCCAAAAAAAAAAAAAAGTTACCAGGTCTAGGGCGCCTGGGTGGCTCAGTCAGTTGAGTGTCTGACTTTGGCTCAGGTCATGATCTCACAGTTCATGAGTTTGGTGCTGGAGTCCAGCTCTGTGCTGACAGCTCAGAGCCTGGAGCCTGCTTTGGAATCTGTGTCTCCCTCTCTCTCTCTGTGCCTCCCCTGCTTGCTCTCTCTCTCTCACTCTCTCTCTCAAAAATAAATAAACATTAAAAAAATGTTTTTAAAAAAAGTTACCAGGTCTAGACTCTTTGACCTCTGAGAGCTATAGAACCATCTATTAAGTGGATACAGATATACTTTATGAACTGTACAGAACATTGAAACTTTTGGGTCATTTTCTAGATCATTTAGTGGGTTAAGATAACTCTCCTACTAAAACTAAACCATAATAAAATGTTTTAAGATACAAATCTTGATAATTTTATTTACAAACATGTAGGAATTTATAATTCTTAAATACTTAAATGTGTATCTAAAGAATGACTCATTACCATCTAAGATCTTGTCCAGAAATACAAGAATAGTTCAACATTAGAAAATGTTAATTTAATCTAGACTATTAATTAGTTGATGGAATAAAATGGTAGTGGTAATCTTGCTTAAGAAGCATGTGATAGGGGCGCCTGGGTGGCGCAGTCGGTTAAGCGTCCGACTTCAGCCAGGTCACGATCTCGCGGTCCGTGAGTTCGAGCCCCGCGTCAGGCTCTGGGCTGATGGCTCAGAGCCTGGAGCCTGTTTCCAATTCTGTGTCTCCCTCTTTCTCTGCCCCTCCCCCGTTCGTGCTCTGTCTCTCTCTGTCCCAAAAATAAATAAACATTGAAAAAAAAATTTTTTTAAAAAAAAGAAGCATGTGATAAAACTAAACTCCCCAAATTCATAAAAGCTCTGAGCAAAGTTGGAAGAGAAGAAAATAAATTTAATTTTTTAATTAAGTATATATCTTGGAAACTTGAAACACCAATAATTCTTATTGGTGAAATTTTGGAAACAACACCATATAAGATAACAATGAAATAATTTCCTATAATCAAATAGGGAGAAGCTGGAGGGGCACCTGGGTCGCTTGGTCAGTTGAGCATCTAACTATGTTCACATCATGATCTTGTGGTTTGTGAGTTTGAGCCCCGTGTTGGTCTCTGTGCTGACAGCTTGGAGCCTGGAGCCTGCTTCGGATTATGTGTCTCCCTCTCTCTCTGCCCCTCTCCCACTTGTGCTCGATTTCTCTCTCTCTCTCACTCTCTCTCTTTCCCTCTCTCAAAAATAAATAAACATAAAAAAAGGAAGGAGAAGCTGGTACCGAGTGTAATGTGCTCATTACATGAAGCAAGTGGATCTGAGTGGCATGAAGGGTAGAGAATACCGTATGCCATTACATACTACCCAGATGCCACTTTCTAGATTCAAGGCACTCAGTCCCAGTGGCCAGGAGTGCTGTCAAATGAGAGTTCATATCTGACTCCTTTCCCAGAAATTGCCTTTAACCAAGGTGGCTGCTTCATCCAAGGTTATGCCCCTACTTGAGTGTATCTTGTTTCCAATTACTAGTAGATATGGGAATTATAAAACCCTAGTTCTTTTGTATCAGTTGGTTTCATCTCATAAAGGGTCAGATCAAATCCAGTATTTTCTGTGGGATTGTCTAAGACCTTTGTTGCAACTGCATATTGGTTCAAATTCTTCCTCTGCCCAATCATATTTCCACCACACTTCTTTAAGATTTGTTCCTGAGGCTACTGCCCGATAATTTATCTGTAAATGATTTGTGTCAGAATCTTTTTCCTATAAAAAGAGAAAACTGACTGCAACAGAGTATAAATTGGTAGAATCTATTTTGGGAGGGCAATTTAATAGTATTAAAATGTAAATGCATTCATCCATGGTCTGGCAATATCACTTAATGAATGTATTCTACACACATACTCCTTTTATATGTATACAAAGATATGAAAATAAATATACTTGTTAAAACATTAAATTTAATACTTTAAAACAGAAATTCTTAATGACTAGCAATAAGGGAAGATATAAATAATGGTACGCTGTATTATAGAATGCTGGTATGGGAACCATTAGAAACTGAATTTCACCTATACTTATTAACGTATATTTATAACACATCTTCATTGAAAAGAAAATGTCAGAGCAATGTACATAGAATAACACATCAATTTCTAAAAGGTACAATTTGAAAGACTCCTTGGCAATTATTCTGAGCCTTTGTTTTTCCCCTCAATCAAATCTTGGTAATTAGCACATATCCTAATTCCCAGAAGACTTTTTATGTAGGGAAATAGGGAATAAGCTTAAGGAGAAATCTTTAAATAATAGAACAACTCATACTTTGATTTTTTTTAAACGTTTCATTATTAAACATTTCAAAAGTTTAATTCAAACTGGTATAATAGTCCCACAGTTGGAGGGGCTGATCAAATATGGATGAGAAATGGTTGTGCAATCAGCGCTGTGGCCAGGGAGAACTAGTTATATGGCTGTGGACCAGGCTACCTGATTCTAAATAGTTTTATTTATTACATATTTAAGTTTTTTTGTGCTTTTTTTCCTTAAGTAATTTTTTATTAAGTAGTTGTCACAGGCTCCTGGATGTCAGGATAGAGAGGAGAGAGGAGAGCAAGAGGAGAGAGGACCAGGAAGAGGAGGGAGGGGGAGAGGGAGAAAGGAGAGGAGAGAAAAGGAGAGAGGAGGGAGGGGAGCGGAGGAGAGAGGGAGAGGACAGGGGAGGGGAGAACAGGATATGAGGTAGATTACAGTAGATAGATGACATTATATATTTATATATAAATATATTTATATTATATTATAATATATAAATATATATTATAATATATATTACAATATATAAATATATAATATAATATATATTATATTGTATATTAATAATATATATTAATATTATATAATAATAATATGAAAACTATCAGTAGCCACTGCTTTCAATATGCAAGGGCCTCTACTAAGTGCCTTACTCGTATCACTTCATTTTAATCTTTACAAGCAGCTCGTGTGTGGTTATGGCACCCATTTTAAACATGAGTAAACTGAGGTCAGGAGGGGCAAGGTGACTCTCTGTCAGCTAGACTTACCAAAGGGCACAGGTACAGGCTGACCCAGACAGAGCCCAGGCTCGGAGGCCCCGTGGAAGACTGTCTCAGAGGGGTTAGTGTGGGAGTCCTCGCAGACAGGAGACCCACAGCCAGTCCCGGCTAAGGTGTGCAGAGGCTGGCCAGGTCTCACGCAGGACAAAGCCTGCTGGGGCGGCCACCGCTGGCCCCTGGCAAGCTGAGGGCAGAGTTGCTATTCCTTGCTGAGCAGACCTGTCTGGAGCTCTCTGTCCCCCCAAGCCAAGGTTGTGACTCTTGGGGTGGCACTCTCACTCAGATCCCCCCTTGGCCTGCCTGGCTTGGTCGCTCACCCCAGGCCCCCAGTTTCTCGGCCTGCCAGGTTGAACAGATGCCCGACAGCAAACCCGGAGTTCCTGCCTCACCCAGTTTTCTGGCCTAAGAGTTCCTTTATTTTTTCCAGGATTCTTAGTTGCCTCTAGTGGGAGTGTCATATTTCTAACATTAATTAGTTGATAACTTCAAACATATCATGTAAAGTACATTTTAAAAATTTATTTTCAAAGAAACATGGATGGGCTTGAGGTTACATTAATACAATATGATGTTGACTGCAGTAATAATGACCTACTCTTGTACTTGAAATGTCACAGTTATGGTTTATTAGAACGTATTAGTTAACAAATATTAATTATTTAAAAATTGTCCCAAACAAACCTCCCAGTGTGGCAGGTTATTAAATGTTTTTTTTCTGCTGATTTTTAAACACGACTGAAATGTCACTGTAGTTATGATTTCTTCTGGCCGATTTAAGTGGCATGTGACATCTCACATTTTCAAGTTATTTATAAGTTATTATATTATGTTGTATGTAAACATTATTTATAACTTCAGAGAAATGTTTAAATTCTTTTATGTCTCCCAGAAAAAAAAATCATACTGTGTGTTTCTTAAAAACTCTATTTGCAGCTTTGCTATTTTCAAAAATGCCATAGTAAGGTTAGAATGAATGGTTGATAAATGAATACAGTTTCTATTAAGGCCATGATAAGCGATGTATCAATATATTTTAAAGTCATTATTTTTAAATCATTATTCCTACAAAGTACTGGGCTTGATTAATGCAAATGTGGACAAGATCTACATTTTCAACAACAACAAAATAAAATAAAATAAACATTAAAAGATTACCACAAACCTGAAATAAAGAAATGTCAAATAACTATAATAACTCAATGATTAAATCTAATAGTGGGCACACAGAAGTTGCTACAGGAAGATTTGTGGGGGTTAAAACAGAACAAAGGTGTGGAGTGGCAGAAAATATGTTTATCCCAGAGCAGGATTAATTTCCCTACAGCCTCTGCTTTATTAAAGCATGTAGTACATTTAATACTTAAGGTTTTTTTAATCAAACACGGCCAAATATATATTGTTTTATCACATTTTTAAATAAAATAACAAACACAAAAATTATTTCTTAGCCATACTCAACAAACAATTATTTCACTTAAAAAAAAATTAGCATTCGTGGTGCTCAACAGCAATTTCATTGCAGGAAGTTCAACACAAACAACTGCTGATTTCTCTTTCTAACTATCAAAAGATGGAACTGGTCATTAGAAGGCAGTAAATTCCACAACATAGTCCAAGGCATCAGCATTACAGTGGCCTTCAGCTCCTCTTTCTCAAATGAACATGAGAATGTCATTCAAAATAAATACATAAATAAGTAAGTTACAAAGTTATATTGGAAGATTTAAAAAATTATCAGTAGAGTTGAGTTTATCTATGAAAACTACAGTTGGTTGGTCCAGGCTTGGAAGGATGTAAATAATCATAATCACTTTCTGTCTAGATGAGGAATCTGAGTTCTTTTGTAAGTAAGGGAAGAAGGGAGATTTAAGGAAAAGACAAGTTTTAGAATTAGTTATAGCTAAATTTGAATCCAAGCTAAGATATGTGTCATCCAATAAATGAGTAACTTTTATGAGCTTCCTTTTCTTCTGTCAAATAAGAATGCCTGTGAGTATTGTTTCACTGTTTGAGTTGTGTACGACAAGGTAGAACTTTACCTAAGGGCTATACTTCTAGCAAATCATAGGGGGTTGAGAAAGATTGTTTTCACTTGTTTATGCTCCCTCTATTCTCATTTACTCATCTATCCTGTAGAATAATGTCATCCATGTCACTCTGGAAAGTGCTCTCATCAAGGAAGTAACAGTGTCCTTATTTTTTTTTAAGTTTATTTATTAATTTTGAGAGACAGTGAGCAAGCATAAGCGGGGGAAGGGCAGAGGGAGAAGGAGAGAGAGAATCCCAAGCAGGCCGGGTGCCGTCAGTACAGAGTCTGATGCAGGAGTTGAACTCATGAACCGTGAGGTCATGACCTGAGCAGAAACCAAGAGTCGAATACTCAACCGACTTAGCCACCCAGGTGCCCCAAAAGTGTCCTTATTATTAACTCTAATGGATCATTATGTTTTCTTTTTGTTTAGTATTTTAAGGAAGTTTCATTTTCTTTTCTATATTATAGATATTTCCTATTTTACCCTCCCCAACTACTTTTATTATTTTTCCTAGATCCACAGAACCATCAAATAAGTTTCAAGGGTAAATTTAAGTGCCCCCAAAGGTTTATATCTACCTAAGGAAAGAATAAACAAAAGGCATTCTGAAAGCACAAAGGTACAAGGATGAACAAATATATTACTTATGTAAATAGTCCTTAAAATGCAAGTGTCTGCCCTAGTATAGTAAAGACAAAAAATAAGAAAAGACAGGCAATATTTTGGCAGAAGAGATTTTATGCTAGGCAATTGTGGTTAATTATATTATTGATTCCCATGCCATACTTTCCTGTAGAAAGAGCATATTTTTCTTTTGACCTTTTGTTTGGCCATGTGACTTCCTTTGGTCACTGAAAAATGACTTGAACTGATGTATGCATTATCCAAGCAGAAATTTTCCATGTATTTGCATGGTTTGTTTCTGTCCCCTTACTTTTACTTTTCACCATGTGAAAGAACATGCCCGATGGTGCCTATTCCTTTAGCCTGGGTTTCAAATTGAGGAGACATGGAAGTGAGCTTCACTAAGTATAGCTGAGCAACTCAGCACAACCACAGCCAAACAATACCCCTCGCATAACATAAAAAAAGAAATGTTTGCTGTTGTAGCACATTGAGTGACTTAGTTCAGGATGGTGTAACAAATTACCATACATTGGTAAATAAACATTATTTCTCACAGTTCTAGAGTCTGGGAATTCCAAGATTAAGGTGCCAGTATATATGGCATCTGGTGAGAGCCCTCTTCCTGGTTTGCAGATGACCATCTTTTCTTTGTATCCTCACATAATGGGGAGGGCGTGGTGAGGGAGAGGAAGACAGGGAGGGAAAGAGAGAGAGAATGAGAGAGGGAGAGGAGAGAGAGAAGGAGAGAGTTGTCTTGTGAGAGAGTTCTTATAAGGGCACTAATTTCATTCAGAGGGCTCTCCTTCCTGACCAGATTATCTCCCAAAGACCCCACCTGCTAATATCATCACATTAGAGGTTAGGATTTCAACATGTGTCCTGGTGAGGGGTGGAGCAAACATTTAGTCTGTAATACTGAGATACTAGAAATGTTTACTATTAATGTGAAGACAGACTAATAAAACATTAAAACAATTAAGCATAGCTAAATGTAAATGGTTGTGTTGCTCAAACATAATGCACATTTTAAAATAGCAAGGTCTTTTGTATGCCTACCGTGCACTGACTGCTTTAACAATTTAAGATGTATCCTCTCAATGTTTATGAGATTATGGGGTAGGCAATATTAGTAAGGCCGTTTTCAATTTTGGTTTACAAGACGTAAGTCTAAAACAAAATGGCTATGATCGTTTAAATAAGAAAAATATAAACAAATATATAAACTAGTAGGAGGAGCAGAGTTAATTTAATGCTCACAAAACAATGAAAAAATCATAAAAACAAAAGAGTATCATTCTCTGTTAATAAACTATATGGCATATAGTGAAGATTATTGTATCTGTTATTGATATAATGCTAGAATACATAAAACTGAAAAACAGAAAATGTCAGAAGGAAGTGATAAAAATGCAATATTAGTGGAAGACTCTAAAGCAGTCTTACTCTATAACAGAGAGAAAAACAATAATATATTTAGTAAGCATTTTTAGGATATAAAATTTATACTTTGCAGAATATAGACTCATTTTTAGAAATGAGTCTAGAAAATCAAAAGAATCTAAAAACTAGATTTGAAGAAATGAATTCTGAAATGTAGCATCACATACACCACAGTCTCAACATATTCTTATGACCCTAGAAATTATAATCAAATGTCAATATTTAAACCTCACCCCCTTAGTATCTGTAAAATAGTAATGTTTTAAACAAGAAATACTAAATCCAATTATAGATAATTTTAAGATAATGACATATAGAACCTGACCTATATGCTTATTTGGATGCAAATTATTAATACAATAAAAATTACATGTACAATTGAACATATATGAGCATATATATGAGTATATATGGAATATATATGATATATATGTAATCTATATGGCCAAACATATATATATATATATACATGCGAACACAGACTAATAGGCATACATATGTGAATGTGTATATGTATTGTGTATGTATATATAATTGTATATATAGACATAGAAGAGATAGATATAGATATAAATTGGTCCAGTTCATTTTGTCCAGTTTAGGGCTTATCTCACTTGAGTCAAATGCTTCCTTAGAGCATTAGCTGTGGATAGCAGGGAATATGGTTACTTTGAAGGCAGGCCAACTTCTTTTTGAAAATAGTAGGCAAATATTATAATAAATATCTATTTCTAAATCCTACATGTTAAAAATTATAGGATATGACCTTAAAATATCTGTAAGTAAAATTCCTAGCATTGAAATATTGTTATTAATAGGAAAAACTAAAATACATGGAAAGAAGTCAATTTATAAAATTTGACAAATAAAACAAAACCAATATAAAGAAAGGATAAAAGCAAATACCAGCGAACTAAAACCCAAGATGCTTAAGAATTGATAAGAAGCTTAAAGATTATTTTTTCAGAATAATAATAAGTAAATATCAACTGGCCTGGAAATTTTAATTAAAAAAAAGAAAAAAAGGAAATGACCATAACTAGATTTTTTTTTTAAAGTGCTGTGTAATTTGACTTCTTCCTTGCTGACGTGGATGCCTTTGATTTCTTTTTGTTGTCTTATTGCTGAGGCTAGGACTTGCAGCACTATGTTGAACAATGGTGAGAGTGGGAATCCCTATCGTGTACCTGACCTCAGGGGAAAAGCTGTTAGTATTTCCCCATTGAGGATGAGATAGCTGTGAGTCTTTTATATGTGGCCTTTATGATGTTGAGGTACGTTCCTTCTATCCCTACTTTCATGAGGGTTTTTATTGAGAAAGGAGGCTATATCCTGTCAAATACTTTTTCTGCGTCTATTAAGAGGATCATAGGATTCTATGCTTTCTTTTAGTAATGTGGCATATCATGTTGATTGATTTGTGGATAGTGAATCACATAGCCCTGGAATAAACCCACTTGATCATGGTGAATAATTCTTTTAATATACTGTTGGATTTGATTTGCTACTGTCTTGCTGAGAGTTTTTGCACTGGTGTTCATGTGGGATACTGTTTTGTAATTCATTTTAGTGGGGTCTTTGTCTGGTTTTGGAATCAAGGTAATGCTGGCCTCACAGAATGAGAAGTTCAACTTTCACCCTTCGTAGATGACATGATAATCTATGTGGAAAACCTGAAAGACTCCACCAAAAAATTGCTAGAACAGATAAAATCAGTAAAGTCACAGGGTATAAAATCAATATACAGAAAACTGTTGTACTTCTATACACCCATAATGAAACAGCAGGAAGAGAAATCAAGGAACCAATCCCATTTACAATTGTATCAAAACCATAAGATACCTAGGAGTAAACCTAATTAAAGAGGTAAAAGATCTGTACTCTGAAAACTATAGAACACTTATGAAAGAAATTGAAAACACAAAGAAATGAAAAAACATTCCATGCTCATGGATTGGAAGAAAAAACGTTATTAAAATGTCTATACTGCCCAAAGCAAACTACACATTCAGTGCAATCTCTGTCAAAATAACACTAGGATTTTCCAGAGATTTAGAACAAACAATTCTAAAATTTGTATGGAACCAGAAAAGACCCCAAATAGCCAAAGTAATGTTGAAAAAGAAAACAAAAGTGAGAGGCATTACAATACCAGACTTCAAGCTGTATTACAAAACTGTAATGATCAAAACAGTAAGGTAGTGGTACAAAAACAGACTCATCGATCAATGGACAGAATAAAGAACCCAGAAATGGACCCACAAATATATGATCAACTAATCTTTGGCAGAGCAAGAAAGAATATCCAATGGCAAAAAAAGACAGTCTCTTCACCAAATGGTGTTGGGGAAATTGGACAGTAACATGCAGAAGAATGAAACTGGACCACTTTCTTACACTATACACAAAAATAAATTCAAAATGGATTAAAGACCAAAATGTGATACAGGTGAATTACACCCACGAAGTTTCTGGAACCAAATAATTTTAGGAGAGTTATTTGAAGCTTTTATTAAATAGCTAATCGTCATTTCGTATAACCTATTCTGAAGCATAGAAGATGCAATCAACTAAATTCATTTCGTGAAAGTAGCATATCTTTTATACTTAAAAATTAGAACACAAAAAGAAAATCGTAAAAGACAAATCACAGTTAAGGAGACAGAGAAAAATATAAATAGGAACTCCCAAACTATGCTGTCTAACAAGGAATTTCAATTAAGTAAGTTTTATCTCTATAATATAGGACAGTTAATTAAGTCTAATAAATCTCATACCTCACTAGATCCCATAAAAAGGTGTTTTTTATAATATGCTAAAAATGATCAGTAAAATTGAGCAAACACTACTATTATATATTCTTAGAACTCTTAGAGAAAACAAAATATTTTAAAATATGTTTTAAAAGTTATCAAAAATAGCAGAATATGTATTCTTCTCAAGCGCATGTGAAATACTCACCAATACAGAAGACATTCTAAGAAATGTATCATTTGGGAAGTTTACACAGTATAAAAATAAAAATACAAAATAATAATTTCTATAAATAAAATTAAATTATGCATACAATTATTGTGTTCATTCTATGAGATACTTCAGATCAGAATGAGTAGTTTTCATTGCATTACTAGGCAGTTTTTGCCTGATGAGAACAGGGTGTACTATAAGGCTAAAGGAAATTCTAGCAATTAAAGCAATGAGATCATTTTATCCACTGAACCTAACATTTTGAGAGACAAACTGAAATATTGGTAAAGATGAAAAATATGTAGCTGGCTTGATATTTGATATACAACAGGCATGTATTTCTATTGCTTATGTATGTTTCTACCACAAATTGCCTACAATAACAAGGAACAATGATCCTAAATAATATTTTGAATATTTCTTGGTGGTGATGTAGGAAGAACCACCAAAATGAAGTAGAGAGAGGCAAGCAGAGGAAGTGGACAGATCATTCCATAAACTGTCACTTATGGAAACTCATGGTAGGAAAAGATAGAAAGTTATTTTGACAAGTAAATCATATGAATACCACTGTCTTCACATAGATAAACGCCCCTTTACTCTTTAACCACTCATTCTCTCCATTTTATCTTTCTTTGATATTTTCTTCTTGACATTTTAAAAGTCATAATAAACAGAAGGAGAAAATATGGAAATCCTCCAGTGGCAAGGAAAGTAGTATTGCTTATAATCATTAATAAAATACATAATAACAGTAATATCACTTTTTGAGATGCCTGGGTGGCTCAGTCAGTTAAGCATCTGACTCTTGATTTGGGCTCAGGTCATGATCTCACATCATGAGATTGAACCTCACCTTAGGCTTTGTGCTAAGTGCGGAGCTTGCTTGGGATTCTCTCTCCCTCTCTCTCTCCCCCCACCCCCAAATAAATTAAAACGTAAAAAAATATCACTTTTTGAGTTCTTAAAATGGGCCAGGCACTAAGCTGGGTGTGTTACATGTGTTATCATACTCAATCTTCATAAGCAGTTCTTGGAAGTAGCATTAGCATTCCCATTTTATCAAGGAAGTCGTTTTCAGAGACCCAAGAGTAATAATCCTGTTAAGTGCTCCTTCCCCTTCACTCTAATTGTCTCAAATCACTAATTGTCTTCTGCTGTGCATGCTCTACCTTTCCATGCCTGGGACAGATGTCTAAAGAACCCCATATAATGATTATTAGTTCATGGTCTACATTTTAACTTATTTGGAATGACAACTCGTAGACTGGCTTGCTCATATATGGAAGTGGAAGAATTCCCTGTGTCAGGGTGGTGGGCACCATTCCTTCCAGAGTACCATTTAGGTTTTGGGAAACAGCTAGGCTAATTAGTTCCCTAGGTGCTTCACATTACCTTAATTGCTCGATTTACCTAATACTGAATTAGGAATTATGGAAGATGAAAAGCATCTTTGATTGACTCTGACCCAGAAAATTTGTTCAATGTTTTCCCTATTTCATCTCAAATATTTCACTATACAAAGAGCATCTGAATCAGCAAATAATACATTTCTGGGTTTATTTACCTAACTTTTGGTATATGCTCATTGTCACACTTTAAATAGCTGTGTAGTATTTGTCTTCTAGTAGGACTATATCTCTTACAACCAGGGAGGATACTCAGCATATTTAACAATTATGTAAAGAAAGCACCAACCAATCAGAACAGATACTAGACTAAGGTCCTGGATAGCTTTTGGTGTCTTAGAAATTCCCCCTGGATAGTAGCATGGTCCTCAAAGTCTTTAGGAAGGAGTGATAGTGAGCATATAGTATAAGGTACCCTCAGGGACTGGGGACAAGAGCTTTGCGCCAATCCATAGAAAATCATTTCAGTAGTTAAGAGCTGACATAGGAGAAGATCGGCCCTGCCTTGAAACTACAAACTCTCTTGATTTACGTAGCTGATTTTCTCTAAAGTTCCTATGTAAAGATTATTTTATTATTTTGCTATATTGGAGATAGAAAAAGACACAGAACGCTCATTTAAATAATTGGGTTTTAGTTTTAGCAAGTTGGTGTCAATCTCTGGTTGCATCTTGAAAACGTACCTGCTTCAGGCCAGCATGCCATCAAATACAAATGTCTAGAACAAATGGCTAACATGAAAAGGAGAGAAATACATGTGAATAGAATTTCAAGTGTGTGCTGTGTAGGAAGGCTGTAGTTTGTATTACTCTGAAGGCAACGGGAAGCAATCCCTCCAGATTAGAAAACTCAGCTGACACCTCACAGCACCTCACCTCAAAGCTGTGTCGAGGTAAATTGTATTTTTTGAGTATGTTTGTTTTCTGTACTTTCCGAAATTTTCACATTTTTTCAATGTAAAGTAGGTAAAGAACTAAGATGCATTTTTATTGTTAAATAATTTGCAACACAAATGTTCTGCTTGAGGATAACTAAACTGCCTATCGTTAGATGTAAAATATATGACACACAAAAAATTTAAGATATCTTTTTTTTTTTTTTTCAACGTTTATTTATTTTTGGGACAGAGAGAGACAGAGCATGAACGGGGGAGGGGCAGAGAGAGAGAGAGACACAGAATCGGAAACAGGCTCCAGGCTCCGAGCCATCAGCCCAGAGCCCCACGCGGGGCTCGAACTCACGCACCGCGAGATCGTGACCTGGCTGAAGTCGGACGCTTAACCGACTGCGCCACCCAGGCGCCCCTAAGATATCTTTTATTACTCCGTTCATCTTACATGGTTTCATGCTTTACATTGTGAAGGAAACAATTGTGTAGTACATTCTCTTAAAGAGAGTTCAATATAACCGTGCTGTAGCTCTCATGAAATGTGAAGTGTGGGCAGGCACAGTAACATTTCACAAGAGAAAAAAAGACTGGATAAAAAGGAAAAGAAACCAAAATCTAACTTAATCATTACTTAAACAAAAATAAATATGCCTGGTATCTAGGGTAGGGATAAAATTATATATGATCTTTTATTAAACCTCAATAGTGGGGCGCCTGGGTGGCGCAGTCGGTTAAGCGTCCGACTTCAGCCAGGTCACGATCTCGCGGTCTGTGAGTTCGAGCCCCGCGTCAGGCTCTGGGCTGATGGCTCAGAGCCCCGCGTCAGGCTCTGGGCTGATGGCTCAGAGCCCCGCGTCAGGCTCTGGGCTGATGGCTCAGAGCCCCGCGTCAGGCTCTGGGCTGATGGCTCAGAGCCCCGCGTCAGGCTCTGGGCTGATGGCTCAGAGCCCCGCGTCAGGCTCTGGGCTGATGGCTCAGAGCCCCGCGTCAGGCTCTGGGCTGATGGCTCAGAGCCTGGAGCCTTTTTCCGATTCTGTGTCGCCCTCTCTCTCTGCCCCTCCCCCGTTCATGCTCTGTCTCTCTCTGTCCCAAAATAAATAAAAAACGTTGAAAAAAAATTAAAAAAAAAAAAACCTCAATAGTGATATGCCTAGAAAAACTCCAATTCCACTCAAATAGCAAAGGGTGAATGTCAGTAGGTATAACATTAGTATTCACAACAAAATCTAAAGTTAGTGTTTCTGAAAGTGTTCAAATTAATATGGCTGGGATGCTATAGTGAGACTGTTATGACACTACCCCTATAAGTTTTCCAATAATTTATTGCATTTTAATTTACAGCATCTTACTGCTGAAGAGATATTTCCTGTAATTATTTTTTTTAATTTATGCTTTTGGAAACTATGAAATTATTTATGGGATGGCGGCACTGAAATTAAATTATTTAATTAAACCTTTTTAACTGCTTGGAGTTGATCCTACAGTTAAAAAGTAGTAGGGTGTAATTAATAATTAAATTAACAGCACAGTAATTGTGTGGGTTTTTTTGTTTGCCGGTTCCCAAAGTATAAACAATTTTGAAGATATAAGTAAAAACTTTACATACTAACACCTTCTTGGAGAAAGGCAAGAAAATCTAAGTCTAGTATCTGTGGGGTCTCATTTAGTTGACTATTTTCAGACTCCTGCTGCATGAATTCCAGATTGGTTTTATATCAAATTATCATTGATATGATGCAATAATTGATTTATTAACAAGTTAGGACAGCAAATCTTAAATAAGACATGTTAAATAGTATATTCTTTGATATATTCCATGAATTACCAGTTAATAAAATTTTTCAAAAAGATTTTTTTTAATATTTATTTATTTTTGAGAGAGAGAGAGAGACAAAGTGTGAATGGGGGAGGGCTGAGAGAGAGGGAGACACAGAATCCCAAGGAGGTTCCAGGCTCTGAGCTGTCAGCAGAGAGCCCTATGCGGGGCTTGAACTCACAAACTGTGACATCATGACCTGAGCCGAAGTCAGACACTTAACCAACTGAGCCACCAGCCACCTCTCAAAAAGATATTTTTAATAATTGGATAACTAAAATTTCTTCAGTCATTAAAATGTTTATTAATGATAATGAAAATTTTTTATTTAAAATTTTTATTTAAAATATTTTTCTTATCATCTAAATAGAAACTAAGCTATTATTTTGTTAGTTATATTTGTCTTTTCAAAAAAAAATGATTTGAGAAGTTTCCTCAGAATGAATGTAAGATATAAAATATTAACTTCTACAAGATTTCAACTCTACATAAACATTTTATTCATACTATGAGATCTATAAATTATGTAAGTTTATTCCTCACCACTATAAGCCCAGGACTTAGAAATATGTGGATGCTCCTGAAATATTTCTTGAATAATTTAATAAATAAAAAGAATACAATTCCTCATCTATGTACATATACTCTAAATTTGGAAGCATTTGAAAAATATTGGGACTCACAAAACACTTTCCTTGGCCCTTCTATAAACTTCATTTTATCATTCTTCATAAAATGAAAATCAAAGATTGTCTTGCAAATTATGTCAACTATAAAAAGAAAAGTAAATATTTTTTATATATCCACATGGATATACACAATTTATTAGTACCTTGAGTTGGAATATGCAAATGTTGTTTCCATTATAATGTCTCTGACATTTCTTCTTGTATGCAAAATAGATATTATTAAATGCTTTGTTCAGAATTAGCTATACTTTATCTAAATAGGGAAATTAAATGTAATGGAAAGATATTAATGTCCATTTCTAATATTACTGTGAAATAGATGTCCTGAAATGAATTCAAACCTAGCTTTTTTGTTCTCAATAATAATCACACATTTTCTAAATGGCCAGGAATCAAAAATAAGAGGATATAGAAAAATAAAAGGGCAAGTAGATCCTGAAATACTGATTTCCTGATGTTGTCAGTTTTAAGAACCTAGAGCCTTGAGTTTTAAAGAATACTTGAGAAACAGACATAAGGTGGGGAGGGAAAAGTGAGACCATTGTAAACCTAGGACACCGGAAAGGACTATATATTCAGGAAATGCTGTGCTTTTGTCTACTGGAACAAAAGATGATAAGAAAATCTCCTAAGATTTAGGTGCAAAAATTAAAGCATCTCCTTTAATAATCTGTAGCCAAAGGTTGTGCCCTATGTAACCTTTACTATTGGCAGGTTCCATGACATTCGAAGTTAGGAAACTGACTTAACACATATCCTGGGTTGATAGGAACAAAAAACACCTGACAAGAGGGAAAAGAGAAAAAGCAAAAACAAATATTCTTTTTAAAAAAAGCAAGTGTAAAATGAAACTAAATATTAATAGTTTAATTATTTAAATAAAGGGCATGGCTCTGTTTTTGATGTTTGATGACAGCTTTTAAGCTTTACTCCTTCTTCTTCCCTCTGCCCTATTTGGGGAAGCATAGAAGAAAGCCTTTCTCCTTTTGCACCAGCAAGTTCAAGCCATAGGTTTACTCTCTCACTCCATCCTACTTCCTCACCAGCATAAGAACTTCAAGCCAAAAACATTTCTTTCTCTCTCAAGACATTTTTGACATCTGTTTTGACATCTGCCCCATTCTCCCCAGAAAGCCTCATTATGCTAGTAATAAACCTTTTCATAATCTTTTGGGGTGTGTGTGTGTGTGTGTGTGTGTGTGTGTGTGTGTATGTGATCATTAGTCTCAATATCAAAACCAAATTTAGGTAGAGGTCTATTCTGAGGCTACAAAAAAAAATTAAAGAATTAAATATGACATGTTTTTCACTGTGACAGCCTTTCTCTCTCTCTCTCTCTTTTTTAATGTATTTTGAGAGAGAGAGCATGAGTGGAGGAGAGGGGTAAAGCAAGAGGGAGAGAGAGAATCCCAAACAGGCTCCATGATTAGGACTGGGCCTGATGTGGGGCTCAATCTCATGACTGCAAGATCATGACCTGAGCTGAAATCAAGAGTAGGATGCTTAACTGACTGAGCCACCCAGGTGGCCTACCCAGGCTTTCTCTTGATGAGCAAATAACTGATTAAAAATTGCTTTTGTATTGTTATTAAAGTTAGTTTCACCAGTCTATACTTCCTGTGAGAAACTGAAATATTTTTACATTTTCCAGACTTGAAATACAAAATTGCTTTTGTATTGTTATTAAAGTTAGTTTCACCAGTCTATACTTCCTGTGAGAAACTGAAATATTTTTACATTTTCCACTCTTGAAGGACCTTCCTATTCTATATGATAAATTAAAGATGACCAAAATTTATTCCTTAAATACCACCACATATTTTCCTACTGTGCTTATAGGTAATGAGTTCAAGACATGTGAGTTTCACTCAGATTAGCCAGAAGTTCTCCTATATCTTCTCATGTAACAGGAGCTTTTATCTTATCATAGGTGCTCTTAGGCTCTAAAACTCTGAAGGCTATACAGGTAACCATTAACAACAATGCCTTTGCAGTACACTAGGCATTTTAGATGCTTTATCATTGGTTGGTAAACTTGAACACTTTTCTTATCCTTTTGATCTTGAGTTTGTCTATGAAATTGATGTTTAATGCATGTCTTACAGGCATATTTTACAAATTAGCTTTTAAAGTTTCTGGGAAACACTGAAGTTGACATAGCAATAATAAAGTCAAACCCAGTTTACCCCATAAATAGCTTAACTTAATCTCCTGCATTTACAGCCTGAAATGAGATATACCCACTGTTAGGCATAAATTCTATTTAGCTTTCTCTCTCCTGTCCTACACAGGATGCTTAGCATTCAATCAAAAATTGTAAGACAAATAGGAAAAGCAACAAAAACAAAATAATAAACAGAACTAGAATCAGAGGATACTCAAGTGTAGGAACCGTCATATAGAGATTTAATAATGTCACTGATTAACATGTTAGTGGATCTACTGGAAAAGGTAAATAACATGCATGAAGAGATAGAGAATTTCAGGAGATATGAACTATAAGACTCAAGAGGAAATGCTAAAAAATATGATATCCGAGAGATGAATAACTTTTTAGATATACTTATCAGTAAACTTACTACAAAAATAAAAGAATCAATAAACTTGAGAATAAATGACTAGATATTACTCAAAATGAAACACAAACAAAAAGAATAGAAAAGGAAGAAAAGCGATCTCAAGAACTGTTGGCACAATATCATATGATCCATATACTGGAATCCCAGAAAGGAAAGAGTAAAAGAACAGAGCATAAGAAATATCTGATATATAATAGCTGGGTATTTCTTTTTTTAAAAAAAAATTTTTTTTCAACGTTTTTTATTTATTTTTGGGACAGAGAGAGACAGAGCATGAACGGGGGAGGGGCAGAGAGAGAGGGAGACACAGAATCGGAAACAGGCTCCAGGCTCTGAGCCATCAGCCCAGAGCCCAACGCGGGGCTCGAACTCACCGACCGCGAGATCGTGACCTGGCTGAAGTCGGACGCGTAACCGACTGCGCCACCCATGCGCCCCAATAGCTGGGTATTTCATGAAAATAATGAAATAATAGAATATTACAAATCCAGAAAAACACAGAGAAGCTAACTGGGGTAAGTGAAACACACACACACACACACACACACACACACACACACACACACACACACACAGATACATCATATTCAAACTGTTTAAGAAAAAGATCAAAGGAAAATTGTTAAAGCAGTCAGAGAAAAAGACATATTCCACACAGTGAGGCAAGGATACAAGTCAAAGCAGACTTTTCTTCAGAAACAAGTTAGAAACAATGAAGCAATATCTTTAAAGTACTGAGGATACCTATGTTTAGGGTAGGTGCTGGATTAAGAAAATTTTAGGGTTAAAATCCCATCCTCGGTTTTCAGCTGTCCCTGCCAGTTAGTGCTTCACAAGGAGTCTTATCTCTCTTCTAGAGTCAGAGTGATGTTGCTAATTTTTCAGTGGTTGCTAACCTTGTTGTGGGGATCTAGGGAGTTCTCTATTGTCCCGGCCCAACCTCAGTTTTATGCAGGACACATGTGCCTAGGTCTCAATGTTGGGGATTTCTTAATGTTCCTGTCCTTCTTGGTAGCCAAATCCTACCTTTTATCTGTAATAGTCATTGTGTGGAAGAGTTTCCTGTCCTTCCCACAGAGGAAAGAGATCTCTAATTATACTATTTTAGAAACCTGGGCTCAGGAATGTTTCCAGTCCCTCTTATAGAGGTAGTATTTTTCTTGTATTTTCTGTTCTTGTCACAGCAATTAAGGATGTTCACTGCTCTCCAATAGAGACTTAAGGCTTCTGAAAGAGAAGCCCAAGTGGGAGGAGGGGGAGAACTTTGTGTCCTTTTTACCGCAGCAGCCATTTCTTCTTCCTGCACTGACAAAGGGAGATTTCTTCAAATATTCCTTAAATATTGTTTTTCGTGAGTATTCAGTGGAAAGTATAAGGAAACAAATGTGTGAATGGGTGCAAACTCTCGTTGTGTCTATATCTCCCAGAAATTCTACAACATCAGTAACTTGTAGTTGCTCTTTAGCAATTCATTAAAAAATTTGTTGATTTCTTCTTGCTCATTATTACTGTAGTCATGCAGTGATGACTGACTTCTACCTACCAGATGCCATTAACATTTCTCTAGTTGTGATGCTCATAATGTCTCCAGATATTGCCAATTGTCCCTTTAAAGGGAAAAACAACCTTGGTGATAACCACTGCTCTAAATGAATAAATATGAGCAAGGTATTGCTCCTCCTCTCCACTTGTTTTTGGCATATTTATCCTAAAAATAGGTATTCAACAACATTCACCAATACATGGACTATTTTGAGAGGAGTGAAGGAGGCTTCCTTAATCCAAATCGGTGTCCAAAATTTCATTCTCAGTAAATCCTTCTTTGGGACTCCACAGTCTTTTCTGCTTTTAGGGGCTCCCCAATAGTGCACCAAAACCCATTACATATCCTATGTATACCATAAGAGAAGATGGGAGCCAGGATAGCAAGTCATTCATAACAACAACAACAACAACAACAACAACAACAACAACAACATCATTCACTATTCTTAAAAAAACTTAGTAGTATTTATCAGCCACCATGCTAAGAACTGTGAGCACAGTGTTGAACATGGAGGCATAGCACCTGGCCTCATTGAGTTTACCATCTAGTTGGGGAGTAATGGGCAACACATTAAACAATTAATTTCATAATGTTTGTAAATAGAGTTGAATCAAGTGCATATGTGTAAATAATTCAAGCAATTACACACTCTCTTGCCTGTAAGGAGAAGAGTCTTGCCTTATTTTCAGTTTCTGATGGCCTTTAGTAACATGGCATTCTATCACATGGAGTGCAATTATAGTCTAAATATACATATTTTTTAATTTATATGGCAGCTAAATACAAGACAATTACTTCATATAAGGCATATTAGAAGTAACAGTAGTTACAAGTTCCAATCTTGGAGGAATTGGCTCACTTGGGCTCACCTCCAATATTACACTTTTCAAAGGGATTTCAAAGCACACATTTTCTCTTAAAAGCTGACTCTATAAACAGATACCACAGAAATATATAATTATTGTATCAGTGATATAAAGAAATGTATAGTGTTTCACAGAGTAATATCAGAGAGAACATACTCTACTCAAGGGGATACATGAGACAAAAGGTAAGTCCTTCCCAAAGAAATAATACATGGATGGAAACTTCCTTGATAAGTAGGACTAAATCAAGCAAAATAAGATGTAGTTATATGTGGAGGAGGAAGCAGGGAATGAGGACAGCAGAACAGCACAACGACGTCTCTGAGAGTGGGAAAGAAGAAACACATTGAGGAAGCAGAGAAAAATGTAATTATGTATGGCAGAAATATAATAGGAAGAAGGATAGTGCCTGGAGATAGAAGTTGGGATCTATCACACAGGGCTCTGTATGTCTTATTAATAATTTTGAATTTCATATTATAAATAGTTAGAAGCATAATAAAATTTTCTCCAAGCATTTCTGTGGCCAGACGTATATTTGCAGTTACTCCAGATAAGAGATATGATGGTGACTTAGGGTGCCATAAGGAGACATCAGGAAAACCTTTAAAATGACAGAATGTGAGTTGATGTTATGAAATACATGTATTTTCCCAGAAATTCATATGTTGACATCATATACCCCAAGGGGATGGTATTTGGAAGTGGGATCTTTGAGAAGTAATGTGGTTAGGAGGGTGGAGACCTTATGATGGGATTCGTGGTGTTATGAAGAGACACAGGAGAGCTTGTTTCTGTCTGCCTCTACCATGTAAGGAAACAAGGGGAAGATGGGCCATCTGAAAACCAGAAAGAGAGCACTCACTAGACACTGACCTGCTCGTGCCTTGATCTTGGACTTCCAGCCTCCATAACTGTGAGGAAAAAAATGTTTGTTGTTTAAACCATGTCATATTCTACTATCAGTAACACTAAAAACAATAGATCAGCTATTGGAAATGAAAACAAGAAAATGGAGATGCCAATGTGACACTCAAGTGAAAATGTCAAAAAGCAAGTGAACGATCAAAAATATTTCTATATAGATCTGAGGCTTAGAAGATATGGTTGGCCTGGTGATAATAATTAGGGAATTGTCAAGTTATAGAAAGTTTTTAAAGCTATGGAAAATAGATTCAATCATGTATGAAAAGATAGAACGTGAGAAAAGAAGATGGGCTCTGAGTGAGCCTTGAGGAACTCCGTGCCATTAGAGAAGTTGTTTACACAAGTTTGGAAGTTTATACAAGTTTGAGCTCTATGGCACATCCAAATCCAAACTTAACACCTACCCAGAAATTGCATCTCATATATCCAGACCGTGTGTTGCCCATTCATAAGTCATAGTAAAACTGGTTCTAGGTAGTTTTTACCATAAATATCTTTGCTGCAACCATTTTTGCTAATCGACTGCAAGGCAGTTTTGATGTAAAAGAGAAAATCATGAACAATAAAAAGGCATTCATTAAAAAGACAATGAAGGGGCGCCTGGGTGGCGCAGTCGGTTAAGCGTCCGACTTCAGCCAGGTCACGATCTCGCGGTCCGTGAGTTCGAGCCCCGCGTCAGGCTCTGGGCTGATGGCTCGGAGCCTGGAGCCTGTTTCCGATTCTGTGTCTCCCTCTCTCTCTGCCCCTCCCCCGTTCATGCTCTGTCTCTCTCTGTCCCAAAAATAAATAAACGTTGAAAAAAAAAAAAATTAAAAAAAAAAAAAGACAATGAAACACAAAAAATGAAAAATGAAATTAAAGACTTTATTTGAATGAAGACTTTATTTAATAATGACTTTGTTATATTTGAATACGTTTAAAATATGCGTAGATTCATGGCAATGCAGCACAAATAACTGATTTTATATTGTGGGTTGTACCTTAGCATTTGTCTTCAAAGTCTTTCATCCATTGTATTATGTATATTTTTTGCTTGTTGATTCGTCTCCTCATTTGGCATCACACTTTTTCTTTTTTCACCAGAATGTATTCCTTCAATAAGAGAGGTATCAGTTACCAAACCCTAGGATGCATATTTTTATTTGAGCTTTGGATTGGGATGTGAAAGCCTACCCTGTTATTTGTTCTTGACATATTGCCACATCTGTTGATAGACACGCCAAAGTTCTGCAGGGCATGTGGGTTCAAAACCATTGTATAGATGATTACAAAAGCTAAGATTTATATCATATAAAAATGGGAGTATTGAATCAATAGAGAAATGAAACCAAACCATCAACAAGTTCACGAAACCATCAAACTGTCAATCAGTTTCTTTTTTTATCTTTTATGGCAAAATTGCCTTACAGCCGATTAGTTAGTTATATAGTAAAAATATTTGCAGTAAAACGCTTGTGGCATAGATGCTTATCGTGAAAACACCACACGTGAGTAAAACGGAACAAGGAGTTAAGTTTTCTAATAGACAAAGCAAGAGTCTATGCTTTAAAAAGAAGAAACATTTAGGGACTGGGAGGTTGTCCTAATGCCACGTTTAAGAAATTAGAGTGTGGAGTGCAGGCAGTCTAAAATTGGAAATACAATGCAACGTCCATGTTACTTATGAGAATGTCACATTCTCCTTTTTAAATTTAATTTCTGAGAGTAGAAAAAAAATTAAAAAGTTTAATTTTTCCCTATTGCCACATGTCTGAAAACTTAAATTTAAAGTACGTTACTTATGGTCACGAACAATACTACATCCACAGTAACGCTTCCACTAATGTTCACTACTCTCCAGGAATCTCCAGAAAATATATAAATTATTTCAAATTCTATTAACTTCACAAAGCTTTCAGAGTCACTAGTACAATGACAAAATATAGTGTGTAAAGATATTTCTGCCAAGTGATTTGGCCTTGATTTCTATGAAAGCATACACAAATATGCACACTACAGACAAGGAACAATGTTTCAGGCCAAACCATTTCTGAACTAGAATCAATTCAATTATTCTAAAGCTTATTGGGCAATTTATGGATTATCTAGCCCCGTTCCATTTCTTTTTTCATCCTGATCCTTGGATTTTGCCAATTTTCCTGCTTATTATAATTCTTCCATAAAGTGATCCAGGGAAAAGAAAAAAGAAAAAAATCTGGATCAAAATGTGGCTATTTATGGAAAGCTATCTTGCTTATGGAAAAAAAAAGATGTTCAGCAGAATGGAAGGCTGGATATATTTGCTAAAATTAAATTGAAAGATTATATGTGGATTGAAAGTGTATATGTCCCTAATGATTTTAGACAAGTAGGTCTAAATGATTTCGGGCTGTTTGCCGAGCTCCTTTTACATTCTTAATCTGTCTCTAACATTATTTTTCCATATATAAACTTATAAGGAGCTTTAAAAACAAAACAGCTAATTACAGTAATTACAGCTCCTCTAGCTGAAGCAAGAAATGGGGACCTGAAGCTACACTCTAAACCCCTCTCACACATAAGTGCATAAACATACACATACACTTTCATAAATATATTCTGATCCATACATGTGCACACATGCACTCATATACGCTCATACACACATGCATACACAAATATACATAGGCACACACATACACACACTAGCCCCTTAAGAAAGCTGTTGGGGAACCTGGGTAGCTCAGTCCAGTAAGTTTTGATTTCAGCTCAGGTCATGATCTCACAGTTTGAGTTCTAGCCCTGCATCAGGCTCTGGGCTGACAGCATGGAGCCTGTTTAGGATTCTCTCTCTCTCTCTGCCCCTCCTCAGCTCAGTCTCTCTCTCTTTCTCTCTCTCTCTTAAGCCCTTCGACCATCTCTGCAGAACTCTAGAACTGTGTGCAGTTTGGAAATTACTACTAAAAATCACAAGGATTATGTCATGAAACAATAGTTCTTTAACTTTGTAAGCCATCAGGGAAGTGCACCTGGTAGGAATCTACACAAAAAGAATGGGTATCATAATCAGCCAAGGCAGAGGTTAAATGTAGTATATTATGTGTAATGAAATGCTTATTTATAATTATTACACAAATAAGTGGACAGAAAGGGAGATTGTTGTTTACACAAATATTATTAGCATTTTGTGCATAACTTGATTACACATATTAGGATGGACATCTAGAAAGACAGAAATGCTCCACTGCTTTCAGAAGAACCCAGGATCAATAACATATCCAGACCCAGACCTTTCTACTTCATCTGTAGCAGATGCGTTTGAGCAGGTCATGGAGGGACACTCCTGCTCCATCTTCCTCTTCGTTCTAGTATTACACTTCAGTGGGATATGAATGTGACTTAACTTAAACCTTGTTACCTTTATCAAATTTTTTCCCTTTGAGGACAGAGTACTTTATTTCACTATATTAAAACAGACTTTTCAGACACTAACTCTGTCAATTGCCGATAAACTTTTTATATCAGTAAGGATGGTTTGCCTGTAGGAAAACACCCAAATGAAAGTAGTCGTTAAAAAACAGGGATTGTAATGAGAAATTCAGAGTGTGAGAGTTTTACTCTTTGTCATGAAGATAAGTGTGTAACTTCACCCTTTTTAGTTTTGCAATTCACCCCCACCTTCAGTCCTGATGGTTACATGAAAGTTCTGTGATTCCACATTTGCAGAAAATAATCATCATGAGGAAAGGAATACAGGGCCTAACACATTCAAACTGTGTTCCTTTTGTCACCTCTGTAATCTACCTTCAGAAGTAGGCGTGTGAGTCTTTCTGGGTATAAATTCCCAGAAAGAGCCTGATATTTCTTTTCTCCCCAACCCCACCCCAATTCCCCAGAGCTGGCTTAATTCTTAGCTATTCTGTGGTTTGCTATGCCATTCTAAATTCTTCTGTCCTCTTTGTAATTTCCAGTAGGCTATTATCTCTTCTTTCCCCTGATTTCTTATTGGTGTAAGACTTTCCTTTGTTTTGTATTACGATTTTTTGTGGAGTTTGGGGAAGGAGAAAGGAAAAACTACATAAAATCAATATGCTACATTAACTGCAGGTAATGTTTAGGTCAAAATGGCATAGAACTTTATAGGCATAAAAACCTATAACATTACGAAAAACAACTACAAATAAAATACTAATGTTATTTTAACTCACTTAGGCTGTACTGCTATCAACTTCGACAATACTGCCGCTGACGTTTGTTGAGAACAAGCAGTGATTTATGTTAGGCTACTGAGGTAAAATAAGTTAGTGTTCATTAACTGGCAAAACTATAGGATAAGGCAGGCTGACAAAACAATTTGTGCTGATAAATTGTTGTGTACTTATTTGCAAGGCTGGCATAAATAATCTTATTTCTCAAGGTGCAAACAATAGATAGCAGGAGACCATTAGATGTCATGCCAAGTGGAGGCCCACAAGAGCAATACGGCATTCTCAGAGCTTCTTGCATGAGGACCATTAATTTCCATTTTCTAGTATGTGGGCTCATTTCTAAGAAAAGTCCAAAAGTCCAGTTCCAACAATTTCAATTATAAAGTAGTAACTGTCAAAACAGGTCTAATTGTCTTTGTGCTATTATTTAGGGGAAAACCCTCTACATTCATAAAATTAATGTATTTTCATCTGAATTCTAATTTAAATCAAGAGCAGCAATCATTTTTTGAGAAGATATTTGCTCAGTCATCACTGTTTTGAATTGGTTGGCCCTAATTTTCGAATAGGTTCTTTTAGATGGTAAATTCATTATTTGTCGAGTTCAAGTTTTAAAACTGTTCAGTTAAGTAACTCTCTCTGCCATAATCAGAAGGAGTGGTGCATGCATGTGTTAAAACATTACAATATTTGAAACACAAAGATACTATTACTGTGATTGAATGTGCTAATGAAACTATAAGAATTAAAGTAATTCCCCTATATGTTAGTTAATACATTATCACAGCGTCATAGTAGAGTTTGAACTTTATAATTAATTACAAAAGGAATACAGAACCTATTGCAGATTAGATAAAAGGAAACTACTCAAACTTGAATGTAAAGTGTCCTTAATTTAATTTCATGCTGTAAAATAGTTCCATCATTCTGAACAAGTTATTGATTAAAACGTTTTAAATAAAAATACAAATTGCCACTTTATTTCTCAAGCCTTTGATACAAAAAAAAAAAAAAAAAAAAGATGAGACATCTGGGTGGGTATGGAATACAGAACATTGGATGTCACACCCACTGATTTTCATATTGAGATTTATGGGCTCTGTCTTGATTCTGTTGGAAGGTTGAATTCTATTCTAGTATTCTACTCTATGATTAATTCTTCATATATGCTCTCTAGCCTACTTTTTCTCCACGATTTCCAAGCATCCCCAATAGGTCCCATTCAAGTCATGTAGGCTGTTCTTTGTTCTTTTAGCAGTTGGCATCTGCTTCTATTTAAAACATAGTAAGTTCAACTGTCATTTTTTCAAAGTACAACCAATAATATGCTCCAAAATAATGATTGAAGATGTCCAACAGTGACTTCCTAATTTAGACACTTTTCATATACAGTGAATATTTTTTTCATAAGGCAATATTAATGCCTTGATGATTTCAAAATACCAGCTGTAGATTAATACAAAAAGAGACAATACAATATTGTAAGCAAGTTATTATGTAATTTAGGTAATTTTGATAGACTAGAAATACTTACCTACTTTTGGTGCTATTAATAATCCATTTGGTGACCCTAGAAAATTATCTCATAAATCTAGATCTTGAAATATTTCTCTGTAAAATCACTGGAGGAAAATATATGTGTTTTTTTTTTCAGTTTTGCCTGATAATATCACAGTGAAAAAAAGTTGAGAATTTATCAGGTTTACCAGATGTCTAATCAAATTTTATTTACTTTGCCAGTTCTAGGTAAATGTTATTTTAAATTATGAATTTACATCAATTCAAAAGAATGTGCATGATTTGTTGTTAAAAATATGAATACACAAGGGAAAGAAGAAGAAAATTCTTGAGACACATAACAAAAGAGTGTACTTTCACAATCTAACAAATCATTAGGTAAAATGGCTCAGAATCCCCATATTCATAAAATGTAATTTGTGCTTCTATTCATTTCAAAGCTTTTCTCTTTGAATAGACAACTAATTTTATTCTTCAATGTATGTTCATCATTAAATCCTTCCTTTAGTTAAATATGTATATGAATATGACAAGAAGGTTTAGTGCTAAAAAAATCATATTGGGAGAGAGCAAGATGAAATCTGTTCATTACTAACCATTTATCAAAATTGTGTAGTTTATGTTTAATCTTCCAAAAATAGATCAACTTTTCATCATGACATAAATCTGTAGTAAAAATTATGGCACTTCACTTACTGATTTTTTAAAGGAAAAATAACCCTTATAAATCAAGTGGCTAGGCTGTAAAAATTTGGCACAGCAAAGTGGTTTTTAAAATCCTGATTTGCTACACGAATTTAAAACACAACCCCCTCTTAAACTCTGATAATTACATTTCACATGCTCCTTTTCCATAATATATTCTCCAGTCTTGGTAGCAAGGTTGAGGAGAACTAGATATGCTATATTAAACAATTATGTATTGGTCTGCTATTATATCCAAAGCATTGGAATTGATTAAATATAGGTATTAAACTTAATACAACATTATTTTTGGCCTCTATTTTCACATCCTGGAAGAAATGAGATTTCTTCAATTTAGAATTTTATTAAGTTTGGTATAAAAAGCAAACATCTTTGAATGTTCCTTTTAAGGTATCAAAATATTCCTTTAATATTAAAAAAGAGCTCAATTATGCACTTATAAGGATTTTTTTTGCTTTTTTTATATTCTAAAAATGCATCATAATTTATTTCAGCTCAATTTCACAAGCAACCATTGAATATGTACTACTGTATGTTAGTTCAAAAGAAACTCACTTTAAAACTTTACAAAATGTTTTACATTCCTTTGTATTAATTAGGGAAAAGGCTGTTTATTCACATCTGGGAAACCAAGACCAACAGTGATATTGTAGTCTCTTTTTTTTTAACTTTTTTTTAATATGAAATTTATTGTCATAGATGGATACTATTTCTAGGGACATATACCCTAAACTGTATATGGTGTATGGTGTTTGCCTGTGGGCTGGAGAAAGACCTACTTTTCATTAATTTCATTATGTTTTGGCTTTGTTCTATTTGAATGATTTTGTTCAGGGCATGTGTTACATTCTAAATCCATTCTACTTGGGTGTAATTTACCTACTGTAAAACACAACCAAGTAAGATGTGTAGATCCAGATTAATTTTTCACAAACAACATGAAACCTAATAAACACAACCTCATTCCTCAATCAAGCAACTTCTGATCTTATTTACATCACTGTAGATTATTTTTGTCTTTTCTAAAACTTTATATAATAGAATCATACCATATGTACTTTATTGTACTTCATTCACTCTACATTTTTGAGATTCATTCGTTTTGTTACATGTTTAAGTAGTGTGTTCTTTTCCAATGCTTGCTGTGTTGTATTCCATTGAATAAATGTACCACAATCAGTTTATCTATTCACCTGTTGATGGATATATGGGCTGTCTCTAGTTTGTGGCTCTTATGAGCAAACTTATATAAACATGAGAAGTTATTGCAGTTGTATGTTTTTATTTCTCTTGGTAAAATACCTTGATGTAGGATTGTATGATAAGTGTATTTTAATGTTATAAGACATTGGAAACCAATTTTAAAAGTGACAATACCATTTTACATTTCCATCTGAAATGTATGAGAATTCCATTTGCTCCATATCTTCACCAATACTTGGTATTGTCATTTTTTTTTCAATTTTAGCTTTCCAGGTATGTGTGAAGTAATATATATTATTGTGTTTTATTTTTCATTTCTTGATAACTAAAATATTAAACATCTTTCATCCATTTTTGTTTTGTCATTTGTCTTCTAATTATCGTAAGAGATTTTTATACATTTTGACAATAAGCCCTTTGCATAATTAGATAATGTAAATGTATTCCGTCATTTGGCTTTCTTTTTCACTTTTTAATGTAGACTTTTGAAAATTATTTTTCAACCCTTGTCTTAGAGGCTTTTTATATTTTGTTTTGTTTTACAATTTATGAGGATTTTTGTCTTAAGAAATCTTGCCTGACATCCTGTTCACAATTAATTTTTTGTTATGTTTTCTTCTAGAATTTTATAGTTTTAGGTTTTTAATTATGCCTATGGTCCATTTTGAGTTAATTTTTCATATTTTATGAGGTAGGGGCTGAAGCTCATTTCTTTTTTAAAAGATATATCCAGGTGCTCTAGGATAGCATATGGAAAACACAATCTTCCCAAACTGAATTACATTGGCACCCTCATTAAATCATTGATCACTTACACATGTATCTATTTATGGATTCTATTCTGTGATATTGATTTTTGTTTCTGGGCTTATGCCGGTATGATATGCTGTTTACTTCTGTATCATCACAGTATGTATTGAAATAAAATGCTATACACCCTCCAACTTGGTTCTTTTGTTTTAAAATTGTCTTGGCTGTTTGGAGATCTATACATTTTCACAAAAATGTTAGAATTAGTTATGTAGACAAGCATTTTTGCAAATAAGGACAGTTTTATTTCTTCATGTCCAATCTATATTCCTTTCACTATATTGTTTGCTTTCTTGTATTGACTAGGAATTTCAGTACAATATTGAATAAAAGTAATGGGAGCAGATTTGTTTTTACATTTCCTGATTTTCCTGATGTTAGCAGTTAGAAGTCAGTCTTTCTTCATTAAATATAATGTGATTTGTGTCTTATAAGAAATGTTTACATTTCACTAAGTTTTAAAGTTTATTTGATAAATTGTTTATGATACTCCCCTATTATCTATTCAATGTCTGAGGATTAGAGGGTCAACAGTGATGCATCTTCACATTGATTGATTATTTTTTTCACGGGTCAGTCATACATTGACTATTATAACAAGTGTGAATATGCCTGTTTGTCAACTTTTCTAGTTGTCATTATAGAAAGACAAGCCTAGTACAAATTACTCCCTTATGACTTAAGGTGGAAGTATATAAGAAGGTTTTGTGTGTGTGTGTGTGTGTGTGTGTGTGTGTGTGTGTGTGAGAAGGTTTTTAATTGTGAATATACCTTTTTAAAATAAATGCAGGATAGTGCATAGTCTGTGGCATATTGTTTGTTTTGATAGCTTGGTTTTAACTCATTAAAATTATTAGCATTAAGTGTGTTATTATCCTTATTTGCATCCTCCATTATTCTTACCCTTCTTTTTCTCAAAGATCTGTAATATTGCCTCATACATTCCTGATATTATTGACTACTGTTTTCTCTTTTTCTTATTATCAGTCTAGCTAGAGGTTCATGGCTTCACTTCTACTTTTCAAGGATGCAAGTGTTTTTCAATAATTTTATCTATCATTTCTTATCATATTGATGTTCATTCTCTGTTCATAATTATCTACCTTCTAATTTGGCTTTAATTTGCTCTTTTATCTAGTTTCTTAATTTGGTAGCTTAGATCATTGACTTTAACCATTCTCCTTTTATAATAAAATGTTAAAATATAAATTTTTATCTAAGCATTGCTTGAGTTGTATTCCTCAAATTTCATTATGTTATACTTCATAGTTAACCCTATTCAATTTTCAAAATTTTTCTGACATCTTTTCTGATTTCTTCTTTGACCCATCGGTTATTCAGAGTATGTTACCTAATTTACAAATATCTGAGAATATTACAAATGTATTTTGGTTATTGATTCATAATTAAATTTTATCTCTTCAAAGAATACATTTTTAATGAATCCAATCCTTATACGTTCACTAAGACTTGATTTATGGCCCAAAATATTGTCTACTTTGTGAATATTCCATTTTCACTTTAAAATAATATGTAGCCTGAAATTATTGAATGTAATGTCTATTAATATTAATTAGTTACAAATATTTCATAATAATTTTAATTTTTATATTCTTACCAATTTTCTGTGTATTCTGTCATGTATGAAGAGAGAAAGGTTGAAATATCCAACTATATTGTGAATTGGACAGTTTATTTTTTCCATCTGTTTATTGTCTTTTAATGTACTTTGAAATTCTATCGTTAGATGAACAGACATTAGATCTGCTTGTCTTCTTGTTTATTTGATCTTTTTATCAAAATAAATACCTTTCCTTGTCTGCTAATATTCCTTTAACTGAAGCATAATTTGTCTGGTATTCATAGAGCCACTTCAGTTTTGTAATAATTAGTGTATTCATGCTCCAACTTTTCCACATTCTTTTACTTTCTACTTATCTATGTCTTTATATTTAAAGTCAGGATATTTTTTTTAATTTTGTATTTTTGAGTCTTCCTTTGTGTTTATATTTTAGTATGCATTTACCTTATTTGTAACTCTACATTCACTTGAGTAGGTATATTTTCTAATTAGAATCATTTTCCTTCAGCCTAAAGTACTTATTTTATTATTTTAGAGTACAGGTATGCTTTAAATAATATATTTTTCTCCTTTTACTTATTCACTGCTTATTCACATCATATTTATATGCAATGGAGAATCATGGTAAAAGAATAAAAATATTGTGTGCCCACCACAACCAATACTAACATTTTAAAATGATACTATATTTTGTGGCTAGAACACAGAAGTAAAAGAACACTTTTTCCATTTATCCACTTATCTATTTATTCCATTTACCCATAAACACATTTTCATTCACCCATCCTCTAGCTGGTAGACATTTAAGTTGCTTCTTTCTTTCCCTATTCTCTCTCCAGCAAATATTGATATAATGAACATTCGGTGAATAATTCTTTGTACAGGTGGTTTTAGGCTTCTCTAAAGTATATAATAGAACTGTAGAACTAAGGCTTAGATACATCTTCAAAACTACTATTCATTCCCTAGCTGATTATAAGGCAGTTGTACCAATTCTATGCATCCTTGGGGTGGAATTAAGGATCAGTACACAGAGTTGCTATATATATTACATGAAATGTCAAGTTTCCAACAAAGTTTAGGTAACATAGAAAGAAATAGAAAAGTGTGACCCATTGACAGAAAATAAAAGGCAGTAGAAACTTCTTTTAAGGGGGCCCAGGTGATGGACTTAGCAAGAAAGACTTCTAAGGAGTTATTTTAAGTAATTAAAGGCAACCATACCAAAAGAAAATAAAAGGAAATATGATGAAAATGTTCTGTCAAATAGAGAACATCAATAAACAGATCAAAATTATTAATTATTAAATAAAAATTATGAAATTAAAATTTTATATCCAAATGGTTTTAAAAAATGACTAAAGCTAACAACTATATATTTGATATAGCAGAAAGAAAAAAAATAAATTTGAAAATATATCAAGATATTATGCAATCTAAACAGAAAAATAAAAATAATGAAAAAGTAAACAATGCTTCAGAAAAATGTGGGATACCATCAAGCACAACATTGTACATACTCCAGAAGGAGAAGAGAATGATAAGGAGAAAAGAGAGAGAGAAAAGAATGAAAAAAATGTTGACTATGTAAAAATAAAAAGGAATATAGAGGACTGATATGAATACTTCTATCCTAACATATTGGAAATCCTAGATGAAATGGACAAATTTTTGAAAAGTCACAAACTATTAAAAATTATTCAACAAGAAATAGAGATTCTAAATAGACTTATAACAGTTAAATACCTTTATTGATATTTTTAAAGACTTCCCACAAAGAAAAGAACAAGCCCAGATGACTTTACTAGTGAATGCTACCAAACATTTAAAAACCAAACTGTAACCTTAACAAGTTTCTCCAAAACCAAAAAATAGATGAAGAGGGAGTGCATTACTTACCTCAACTCTTAGCTTGTCAGGGACAGTCATCAGGACCCAATGTCTGTATGCTCCTGTAACCTGCACCTGCTAACCCATAGCCATAATGTGTGAGCACATCTCCATCTCCATTGGCCAGGCTGGTGTCCAGATTGGCAATGCCTGCTGGGAACTCTACTGCCTGGAATACAACATCCAGCCTGATAGCCAGATGCCAAGTGACAAGATCACTAGGGGAGGAGATGACTCCTTCAACACCTTCTTCAGTGAAACAGGTCTGGCAAGCATGTGCCCAGGGAAATGTTTTTAAATTTGGAACCCATAGTCATTGGTACCTACCGCCAGCTCTTCCACCCTGAGAAGCTCAGCACAGGCAAGGAAGATGCTGCCAATAACTGTGGCCCAGAGCACCATACCATTGGCAAGGAGATCCTTGACTTGGTCTTGGACCGAATTTGAAAACTGGCTGACCAGTTCACAGGTCTTCAGGGTGACTCAATTTTCTACAGCTTTGGAGAAGAAACTGGTTCTGAGTTCACTTCCCTAATGATGGAACGTCTCTCTGTTGATTATGGCAAGAAGTCTAAGCTTGAGTTCTCCATTTACCCAGTCCCCCAGATTTCCAGTTTTTGGTGAACCCCAAGCTCCATCCTCACTACCCACATCACCCTGGAGCACTCTGTGCCTTCATGGTAGACAATGAAGCCATCTATGACATCTGTTGTAAAAGTTTCAATATTGAATCCCCAACCTACACTAATCTTAGCTGCCTTACTAGCCAGGTTGTGTCTTCCATCATTGCTTCCCTCAGATTTGATGGAGCCCTGAATAATGGTCTGACAGAATTCCACATCAACCTGGTATCCTAACCCTGCATCCACTTCCCCCTGGCCACATGTGCTCTTGTCATCTCTGCTGTGAAAACCTACCATGAACATCTTTCTGCAGCAGAGATCACTAATGCATGGTTTTAACCAACCAACCAGATGGTGAAATGTGACCCCCATCATGGTAAATATGTGGCTTTCTGCCTGTTGTACCATGACGATGTGGTTCTCAAAGATGTTGATATTTCCATTGCCACCATGAAGACCAAGCACAACGTCCAGTTTGTGGACTGGTGCCCCATTGGCTTCAAAGTTGGCATTAATTACCAGCCTCCCACTGGTACCTGGTGGACACCTAGCCACAGTACAGCAAACTGTGTGCATGCTGAGCAACACCATCGCCATTCCTGCAGCCTAGGCTTGCCTGGACCACAAGTTTGACTTGATGTATGTTCAGCATGCTTTTATTCACTGGTATGTGGGTGAGGATGCGGAGGAAGGAGAGTTTTCTGAGGACTGGGAGGGCATGGCCTAAGAAATCCTTTATGAGATTCCATAATCTTGAGAAGGATTATGAGGAGGTTGGTATGGATTTTGTTTAAAGAGAGAGTGAAGAAGAAGGAGAGAAATACTAATTACCATTCCTTTCAGCCCTGCAACTTATCACACTCAGAAATTTAGCTTCTGCATTAGTTGACAGGCATCACAGCTCTCTAGTTAGATTGTCTTCACTTTTAACTGTGATCACATCTTACTTTTCCATGTGTACCTGTAAGATTTTTCCATTATGTCTCAAAGTAAAGGCTTTAAGAAAAAAAAAAAAAAACAGATGAAGAGGGTCCATTTTTCAACTCAATCTATGAGGTCAATATTACTCTGATGTCAAAACATCATCCCCCCCCAAAAAAACTAAAAATTAATGTTTCTTAAGAGTACATATGTGAAAAAATCCTCAGAGTACTATAAAACTAAATCTAGCAAAAAACTAAAATCTAATATAAAAGAATTATAAACCATGATCCAGCAGGAGTCAACCCAATAATCAAAGGTTGGCTTAATATCCAACTATAAATGAATGTAATACACATTTTAGTAAAGTAATGGCCTTATGAAGAGGTCCTATGATGCCCTGTAGTACAGCGTCCTCAGTTCACCAGAACCTGGGGCTTTAGTGGGTCTCTTCTGAGTGTGTTGCATATGTCCTACTATTGTGGTTGAGGCATGTTTGCCTTCGGTCCAATTGTCTCCAAAGGTTCCCTTTGCCTGTTGCAGGCGGGGTTTGATTTCTCTGTTGCTCGTGGGTGAGTCTGGGGCCACCCTGAGCTTGAGTTGAATCAGATCAGGCATTTGGCAGGGCTGCAGAAGCACTGAACTGGAGGTACTCTCCTCTTGTCATCCCCTGAGAAGCTTTCATTGGTGGGTAAGGCCTGAAGTCAGACCAGTTGTCTGCCGCAGCCCACTGCTGGGCTGTGGTGAGACTGGTGTGTGTGTGGTTATCTTCCCCTCTCCCCAGGGCAGGAATCCCTTTGGTGTGGTGCTGGCCCCAATCAGGGCTGCTTGCACACGATCAGGCTTATGGCATCATGTTGGACTTGCCAAAGGTGTATTAGAAGCCATGTCCACAGGAGATCACAGGGGTAGAGTGTGCAGTGCCAGCAAGTTACTTGCAGGTCCCCTGTGCAAGGGAATCTGTAGCCTCCTCAGAAAACTCCTGATAAGGCCTTGTTGGAGCAGACAGATTCACAGAAGCACCAGGGGGCTGGGTGCTGTTAGCAAGCTAGGCGGAGAGTGTTGGCGCTGTGCTGGTTCCCAAAAGTGTCCATGTGTCTAGTCTGGGGCGGGGGCTGGTGGGGGGAGGGAGGCAGAGGTGGGAAATTGTACCCACCAACTCTTGTGTTCTTTGAGAAGTCTCTTCTCACACTCTAAGATTAGTAAATAAATCTGCTTCTTGAATATCCTACGTATTTCTCAAGCAGCTGCTTCAATGCTGTATCTCAGCTAGGCTATTTGTTGTGTTGGCTCTTTAAAGGTGGGGACTTAGTTTCCTATAGCCCTTTGGTTCTCCCAGAATTGAGCCTGCTGATTTTTAAAGTTCCAGGTGTTGAGCACCACTGATTATAAAAACTCATGAAGCCAGGCCCCTCTGGCCTTAAAAGACAAATGTTGTGGGGATTCATCTTCCCAGTGTGGGCCCTCCCATGCCTGGGGAGCCCCATACGGGGGTCCACTTGTCTTCCATCTCCATGTCTCTGGTGACCTTCCCTCCTGTGGATATACCCATGGGTGTGTTTGTCTCTTGACCATCTCTGCCTTTCCTACTCTTCAATGTGGTCTCTTCTCTACATTTAACCATGTAAAGTCTGTTCTGCCACTCTTTATGTTGTTTTCTGGTTTATTTACATTGATGTGGGTGTTATCTAGTGATATCCATGGGCCTAGGTGAGCCCAGATTCCTGCTACTCTGCCATCGTCCCCAGAACTCCTAGTTATTACTCTTTTATTAAATATAAATGGAACAGTATGGGAAACTTGTGTATTAGTTTTCTGTTGTAACAAATTACTACCTAAGTAGTGACTTAAACAACACAAATGTATCATCTTAAAGTCTGTAGGTCAGAAGCCCAACATGGGCCTCACTGGGCTAAAATCACTGTGAACAGGGCTTCATTTCTTTCTGGAGGCTTTAGGGAAGGATCCATTTCCTTGACTATTTGGTTTATTGGAAGAACACAATTCCTTGTATTTGTAATTCTGAGGCCCCATTTTCTTACTGACTGTCAGCAGAGGTCCATTTCCAGCTCCTAAAGGCCAGCCACATTCCTTGGGTGAATCCCACACACTGCTCCTTCAAAACCAGCAATGGTAAACAAATGCCTCTCACACTTCAGATCTCCCCTCCTTCTGTCATCACACCTCTCTGGTCCACTCTTCTTTTTTCATCTTCCACTGTTAAGGACATGCATGATTAGATTAGTCCCACCCAGATAATCCTGAATAATCTCTCCATCTCAAATTTTTTAACCGTAATCACGTCTGCAACGTTTCTTTTGCCATGTAACACTACATACACACACATTCTGGGGGTTGGGAGATAGACAAATTTAGGGAACAACTTTCTGACTGTCATGCCCTAACTGACATGGATGTGGGAAAAGAAGCACCAGACCATGACCATCTCTGAGAGAAAAGCTTCAGTGCCTCAAGAGAGTATAGTAGGTAAATTCGAAAGAGAGGAGTATAGGAAACAGGGTCCTACCTCAGATGGAAAGCAAAGGTAGAGAAGAAAGTTGCCTCAGGGACTTTTAGTAGCACAGTCCTCAAAAAGAAGTGTCCAAGGCTAATTGTGTCTTCCCTGGAAACCTACATTAGAGATGCATGTGCATTCTTATAAAAATAAACCTTGAACTGGAACCCCCTTCACAGAAACAGTAAGCTTTAAGGAAGTTTATGAAGGCACATGTGTTTTAAATTGTCCCATCCCTACCCCTCACTGGAACACCTAGCATAATCTCACTTAATATCACTGTCTTGACAATTGTTTACATAGACCTCTGGAAACGAGGAGTTGAAATCGGAAAATGCCTTACAATGGACATAAAATAGCACATTGAAATCCCCCCCTAAAGATTACAGTTTACCTAAAATTTGCAGACTGCATTTCTAAACTGTAACTTTGAATAATTGTCAAGTCTCTATAATTATAATAGTAATGTAGTTGTAGGCACATTTCTTCCCACTCAGAAGTGGATGTGAAAGGATTTTTTGTGCACTTGTTTTTCATTTATATAGATTTCAAATTTCACACCAGTACAAGGATGGAATTTCTAGTATTTTTGGTTTTTTTTAATTTTTTTAACGTTTATTTATTTTTGAGACAGAGACAAAGCATGAACGGGGGAGGGTCAGAGACAGGGAGACACAGAATCTGAAACAGGCTCCAGGCTCCGAGCTGTCAGCACAGAGCCCGAAGAGGGCTCGAACTCATGGACCATGAGATCATGACCTGAGCTAAAGTCGAACGCCTAACTGACTGAGCCACCCAGGCGCCCTGGAATTTCTAGTTTTAACTGGATCATATTCCATTCTTCTAAAATCCTCAAACTCAATTCTGCAGCCAGTTACAAGCAAAATATCTTACCGGTATAAAGATTTTAAGTGCTTACAACTCCAAATTTAAGCTTCAGGCCTCTAGTGTTAAATGTCTGTAATTTATGCCAAGTGTCAGAATCATTGTAATGAGAAACAGGAAACAGTGAGACATAGTGCCATTGTTACATGTCATCTGTAGAGTATCAAAAATATCTTCAATGTCAGTGTTAATGCTATAATTGTAGGGGCCATTGGTGACATGTTAGAGTCAATACTTTAATCTGAAGAGGCCATCATCATTAATCGGTTGTACTCACTGGCTGAGAAATGGCTCCATTTTCGTAGCTTATAAAATCAAAGTGGTTTTGTGGTCTTTGTGTAAGTTCTAAGCCTTTCTTTTCAAAGCTATTGACTAAGCCTTATTTTCATGATGAGTTCAGCATGAAAGCAGAAGCAAGAGTAATTTCATACTCTTAATGACTTTTTTCTTTAATACTTAAACAGGAATTATTGCTTTTTAAAGGACCCTTTGGTTTTATATTAAAATTTGTTAAGCTCAAACATTAGTACTTCATTAAACTGTTTTTGAGTTTTCTAATATAATAAGGTCTAATGGCTTAATTTAATTAAGCAAACATAACATTTAGCAGGCGTGCTGTATTTTCTCCAAACTACTGATTTTCAATCTTTAAATTCTTGAGGGATAAGAGTGTTCTGCATTCAGATCTTTTACCACATAAGATCTTGCACCATGTAATTAAAACATTTGCATTTGTTTCCAGATAAACTACCTGATTTAGGCCTACCTTTTCCCCATGATAATAGAGATGTAAATTGAAAGAAAGCATTCAAGAACTAGTGAAAATCTGAAATAGCCCCTATGGAGATTTGAAAAAGGGGATCAATTAGGAATAAATAAAAGGATTTGCAATTAGAGAACAGGTTGCAAAAGTTACAACTCCTACAATTGTAGCAGAGCCAATAGGTAAGACTGTGGGATATATTTTCCCCCTCAAAGCAGTGCTCAATATTACAATAACATGATAAAAACAAGGGGATAGATGCAAGGGGTATATGAATAAACAGTACTTGATGATCTGTTGGAGTAAGAATCAGGGCTCTCTAAGATGACTCCACGGTTTCTAGCTTGGGAAATTGTGGATAGTAATGCTTTCTTCACATAGAAATCACAAAACACGATGAAACTGTGGTAAGATGGAGAAGAGAGTTCGCTTTCAGTCTCTTGAGGTCATGTTACTTGAGAGACTTCCAGGTGGAGAGACTATGAAATGCAGGCATTCAAAATCAAAATAAAACGAAATTTATTCATTTTTGTTTTCTAGTTGTCGAGTAAACTGGGCCTTGGCAAAGAACCCTTGTTTCTTTAGGAATCATATGGTTCATCCTAGATGAGGAAAAATAAAAGAAAATTATCTTGTAGTTCAGTTATGACACCTTCTCAAGGGAATGGTGTTGACAGTTCTGTAATCACACGGTCTGAGGCAATTTCCAGAAGATTATTAAATATACAGGGTTTGATGGAGGATCTATACTGTTTCCTGTCTAACTCCCAAAAACATATGATATATGGAACTCACTCAATTGTGTTCAACTGTGGAAACTGTTAACAGTTACTTAACATATTTTTATTTTTCTAATGGGGAGGAAAAACATACATGAAGAAGAGGTATGTCTTCCTATTGGCCAACTCAATTATTCCTCTTTTTTTAAACATTTGTCCTATCGTTTTTTAAACATTTGAATAGGTTGTCACCTGTGAAATCAGGTGGAGAAAAGGTTTATAATACTAATAGAGATTATACTAATATTTTTTGCAATGCTAGTATACCAAATACATTCAAATTTTGTATATTTTAGGCTTTAAGGGTGATAATTTTGCCAGAAAATTTCAGACAAAAGCAAAAACTATCTGTAAAACCATTCTTTCTGAGAAAGATATAAAGTAAGAAGTTTATCTGCAGTTCCTTTCCCAGAAGTGACCACAAATAACAATTCTTGTTATTGTTTCAGTTCTTGGAAACAAACTCAGTAGGGTGAAGGAAAGTGATCCTCTGCAGAATAATGGAAGTACTGTGTAAGAAGTAACAAGCAAATGTAGGAAAAGTGAATATGAAAGACTACCAACTGTTTAAAGCAACAATGTTAACAAAGCACTGTGGTGTGGATAATATATCTGACAGTAAAATATGTAACAAAAAGGAAAATCTGCCAGAGGAATGAAATAGAGTTACAAAAAATGTTTTACATTATACTGGACTTAGTCTAATTTAAGGTACATGGTAATAAGTTATGGATGCCTTTTGTAATTTCTGAAGGAACCAGGAAAAGAATGATAATTAAAGCCATAACAAGTCAGGGGCACCTGGATGGCTCAGTCAATTGAGCCTCTGACTCTTGGTTTTAGCTCATGTCATGATCCCAGTGTTATAATTAAGATTAGCCCTCTCTCACTCTCTGCCCCTCCCTGACTTGTGTGTGTGTGTGTGTGTGTGTGTGTGTGTTTTCTTTCTAAAAACAACAACAACAAAAAGCCATAACAAATCAGATAACAAGAGATACACTAAAATAAGTAAAAATATGCAATTAATCAATACAAAAATCAAGAAAAGGTAAATAAAAGGGCAAATAAAAGATACTGTAAATAGGAAAAAATGAGCAAGATTTTATACTCCAACCCATATATATACACATATATACACACATAGACGTATATGTGTCTATGTAAACATGCTATGCAAGCAAAAACAAAGCTAGTTTGGCTATACTAATATACTACAGATTATTATATTTTTAATTTATATTAACATGTAATATTACTATAGCACAAATAGACTTAAGGATAAAAGTAACAAAGATAAATCGGGATATTTCATAATGATAGTTACCTTAGTAGGAATATATAACATTAATAAATTTATATAAGCTTAATAATATAGCTTTAAAATACATAAACCAAAAGTGACACACCTAAAATAAGAAATCAGTAAATCCACAACAGAAGTGGGAGATTTTTAAACATTTCTCTTAGTAAGTTATAGAAAAAGGAGACAGTTACACCACATTTAAACATCATAATTAACCAATTTGACTTGATTGAGAGTATATCCAACAAATTGCAGAAGTGTACATAAAACATTTATCAAAAACATTTATCAAAAACATTTATTAAAAACATAAAACATTTATCAAAATATCCTGGACTATTAATCATATCTCAACACATTCCAGAGGTTGAAAATAGGACAGTGTATGTTCTGTGAATACTGTGGTATTAAATCAGGGCTCAATAAGGAAAAAATAACTACAAAATATCCACATTTGTGTAAATGAATCAGAACACTTCGTTTTTTTTATACATGATACACCTTTTAATATAGTCATATATGTATATATTATATATGTAATTTAAACAATTGTTTAATGTTTATTTATTTATTTATTTTTATTTTCTTTAATATGAAATTTATTGTCAAATTGGTTTCCATACAACACCCAGTGCTCATCCCAACAGGTGCCCTCCTCAATACCCATCACCCACCCACCCCTCTCTCCCACCCCCCATCAACCCTGTTTGTTCTCAGTTTTTAAGTCTCTTATGCTTTGGCTCTCTCCCTCTCTAACCTCTTTTTTTTTTTTCTTCCCCTCCCCCATGGACTTCTGTTAAGTTTCTCAGGATCCACATAAGAGTGAAAACATATGGTATCTGTCTTTCTCTGTATGACTTATTTCACTTAACATAACACTCTCCAGTTCCATCCACATTGCTACAAAGGGTCATATTTCATTCTTTCTCACGGCCATGTAGTATTCCACTGTGTATATAAACCACAATTTCTTTATCCATTCGTCAGTTGACAGACATTTAGGCTCTTTCCATAATTTGGCTATTGTTGAGAGTGCTACTATAAACATTGGGTACAAGTGCCCCTATACATCAGCACTCCTATATCCCTTGGGTAAATTCCTAGCAGTGCTATTGGTGGGTCATAGGGTAGGTCTATTTTTAATTTTTTGAGGAAACTCCACACTGTTTTCCAGAGCAGCTGCACCAATTTGCATTCCCACCAACAGTGCAAGAGGGTTCCCGTTTCTCCACATCCTCTCCAGCATCTATAGTCTCCTGATTTGTTCATTTTAGCCATTCTGACTGGCATGAGGTGGTATCTCAGTGTGGTTTTGATTTGTATTTCCCTGACGAGGAGCAACATTGAGCATCTTTTCATGTGCCTTTTGGCCATCTGGATGTCTTCTTTAGAGTAGTGTCTATTCATGTTTTCTGCCCATTTCTTCACTGAATTATTGTTTTTCGGGTATGGAGTTTGGTGAACTCTTTATAGATTTTGGATACTAGCCCTTTGTCCGATGTGTCATTTGCAAATATCTTTTCCCGTTCCGTTGGTTGCCTTTTAGTTTTGTTGGTTGTTTCCTTTGCTGTGCAGAAGCTTTTTACTTACCTTCATGAGGTCCCAATAGTTCGTTTTTGCTTTTAATTCCCTTGCCCTTAGGGATGTGTCAAGTAAGAAATTGCTGCGGCTGAGGACAGAGAGGTTTTTTTCCTGCTTTCTCCTCTAGGGTTTTGATGGTTTCCTGTCTCACATTCAGGTCCTTTACCCATTTTGAGTTTGTTTTTGTGAATGGTGTAAGAAAGTGGTCTAGTTTCATCCTTCTGCATGTTGCTGTCCAGTTCTCCCAGCAACATTTGTTAAAGAGACTGTCTTCTTTCCATTGGATATTCTTTCCTGCTTTGTCAAAGATTAGTTGGCCATACTTTGTGGGTCTAGTTCTGGGGTTTCTATTTTATTCCATTGGTCTATGTGTCTGTTTTTGTGTCAACACCATGCTGTCTTGATGATTACAGCTTTGTAGTAGAGGCTAAAGTCTGGGATTGTAATGCATCCTGCTTTGGTCTTCTTCTTCAAAATTACTTTGGCTATCAGGGCCTTTTATGGTTCCATACAAATTTTAGGATTGCTTGTTCTAGCTTCGAGAAGAATGCTGGTGCAATTTTGATTGGGATTGCATTGAATGTGTAGAAAGCTTTGGGTAATATTGACATTTTAACAATATTTATTCTTCCAATCCATGAGCAGGGAATGTTTTTCCATTTCTTTATATCTTCTTCAATTTCCTTCATAAGCTTTCTATAGTTTTCAGCATACAGATCTTTTACATCTTTGGTTAGATTTATCCCTAGGTATTTTATGCTTCTTGGTGCAATTGTGAATGGGATCAGTTTCTTTATTTGTCTTTCTGTTGCTTCGTTGTTAGTGTATAAGAATGCAACTGATTTCTGTACATTGATTTTGTATCCTGCAACTTTGTTGAATTCATGTATCAGTTCTAGCAGACTTTTAGTGGAGTCTATTGGATTTTCCATGTATAATATCATGTCATCTGCAAAAAGTGAAAGCTTGACTTCATCTTTGCCAATTTTGATGCCTTTGATTTCCTTTTGTTGTGTGATTACTGATGCTAGAACTTCCAACACTACGTTAAACAACAGCGGTGAGAGTGGGCATCCCTGTCGTGTTCCTGATCTCAGGGAAAAAGCTCTCAGTTTTTCCCCATTGAGGATGATGTTAGCTGTGGGCTTTTCATAAATGGCTTTATGATGTTTAAGTATGTTCCTTCTATCCCGACTTTCTCGAGGGTTGTTATTAAGAAAGCTTGCTGAATTTTGTCAAAGGCCTTTTCTGCATCGATTGACAGGATCATATGGTTCTTATCTTTTCTTTTATTAATGTGATGTATCACATTGATTGATTTCCGAATGTTGAACCAGCCCTGCAGCCCAGGAATGAATCCCACTTGACCATGGTGAATAATTATTTTTATATGCTGTTGAATTCGATTTGCTAGTATCTTATTGAGAATTTTTGCTCTTTTTTTACTGGGTCTCTGTCTGGTTTAGGAATCAAAGTAATACTGGCTTCATAGAATGAGTCTGGAAGTTTTCCTTCCCTTTCTATTTCTTGGAATAGCTTGAGAAGGATAGGTATTATCTCTGCTTTAAACGTCTGGTAGAACTCCCCTGGGAAGCCATCTGGTCCTGGACTCTTATTTGTTGGGAGATTTTTGATGACTGATTCAATTTCTTCACTGGCTATGGGTCTGTTCAAGCTTCCTATTTCCTCCTGATTGAGTTTTGGAGGTGTGTGGGTGTTTAGGAATTTGTCCATTTCTTCCAGGTTGTCCAGTTTGTTGGCATATAATTTTTCATAGTATTCCCTGATAATTGCTTGTATCTCTGAGGGATTGGTTGTAATAATTCCATTTTCATTCATGATTTTATCTATTTGGGTCCTCTCCCTTTTCTTTTTGAGAAGCCTGGCTAGAGGTTTGTCAATTCTGTTTATTTTTTCAAAAAACCAACTCTTGGTTTCGTTGATCTGCTCTACCGTTTTTTTTAGATTCTGTATTGTTTATTTCTGCTCTGATCTTTATTATTTCTCTTCTTCTGCTGGGTTTAGGCTGTCTTTGCTGTTCTGCTTCTATTTCTTTTAGGTGTGCTGTTAGATTTTGTATTTGGGATTTTTCTTGTTTCTTGAGATAGGCCTGGATTGCAATGTATTTTCCTCTCAGGCCTGCCTTCGCTGCATCCCAAAGCTTTGGATTGTTGTTTTTTCATTTTCATTTGTTTCCATATATTCCTTAATTTCTTCTCTAATTGCCTGGTTGACCCATTCATTCTTTAGTTGGGTGTTCTTTAACCTCCATGCTTTTGGAGGTTTCCAGACTTTTTCTTGTGGTTGATTTCAAGCTTCATAGCAGTGTGGTCTGAAAGTATGCATGGTATGAATCAGAACACTTCTAACTAACCTAAGCTTGAAATGAAAAGTCAATCATGAGGGCATGAGAAAATACTTCGAATTCAATGGTAATGAAAATATAGCTTATCAAATTGTTGAGTATGCAGCCAAAGCAATAAAAAAATGGGAAACTCCCATTTATAGAAACTACCATTCTATAGTACTGGGATGCACTAGTACAAGATGCACTTCAAGATAAGAATGTGACAGATGACGTGCCTTCAGGCAGCGTTTAAAAATTTTATTTATTTATTTATTTATTTATTTATTTATTTATTTATTTATTTTTATTTATAGAGAAAGAGCCAGAGAGAGAAAGAAAGTGCATGCCCATGGGGGGTAGGGTAAAGAGGGAGGGAAAGTGAGAATCCCAAGGAGGCTCTGTGGTCAGTGCAGAGCCCAACACAGGGCTTGATTCCATGACCCTGAGATCATAACCTGAGCCGAAATCAAGAGTCAGATGTCTAACCGACTGAGCCACCCAGGTGCCCCCAGACACCTTTTGGTGCCAGCTTGGAGGCAAGCATCTTGAGGAAATATCCCTCAGATCCCCTTTAGAGGCAAAAGTAATATCATTTCCCCTTTGTTTCTTGGTGAAGACCGTTTTCTGGCATTTGGCTGAGTCTTCTACCTTACCTTCCCATCGGGTTATTAACTTTGTCACAAGAAATTGAATTATAAAATTCAGAACCTTGTCTAATACGTATTTTGCAACATAAAATCAAATCACCTATATCAACAGAATAAAAGTCAATACTAAATTTCAGATGCCTACAGTTTGAAGACTGAAATTGATATGATTTCAAACAGAGACAATAATATGTAAAGCTGACCTCCAATCATAGTGCTTAGACGGCTCTCTGAAGATTTCCAATCCCCTCTCTGGACAGATGCCGGGTGCTCTGGAGAATTAATCAGCCAAGAACCAAATGTATTGGTCATTTGAGCCAAGCTGCCTCATAGATTGCTGGCATTTGAACAAAAGAGGTAGCTGGCAAGATTAACAAAATTACTCTGTTCCATTTTTATAAATTTAGCCAGAAAGGCTCACTGGCTTTTAAAGAAGTAAGAAGATTAAGATATTTCAAGACACACAGAAATCAAGTGAGAAACGTGGAAAAAAAATCTGTATGTTCAACCAGGAATAAAAAACATCACAATTAGTACAAGCATGCTAAATTATCCTTAATCATTAAAATTAACTTATATGATGCATTCTTTCCATTTTGTGTCTTTCAAATTACTTTAACTTTAATTAGCACCAGTATTATTTTTCTCTTAATCACTTTCATGAAAATGAGAGTTATCTCTAAAAGTCTGTTACGTTGGGTTCTCTTAAATCCCCAATCATATTTCATTTGTTAGGCAAATAATAACTTGATTGATAAACATCAGATAATCCTTGTTTTCCTCTGCATTTTAGAGGATTTCAGAGAGTTTCCAGATACTAGTGTTATTTTCTTCTTAATATGAGTTTATATTTCAATAATTTGGAAACTTAATGTGTGTATTTCATATCCACACATGGGTTTGTTGTCCCCAAATATTCATGCTATATAAATTGCATATCTTAGGTGTGGCAATATTTTCTGGATAGCAAATGCCACGTTATCTCCTCAAATACAAAAGAAAAATCATGCTTCAACTAGTGTTTTTCTGAAGCTGGTTCTGAATCCACTTGCACTTGGTACAAATACTGGCACTTAGATTCTACCCCAGGCCTCCTGAACAAAAAGCAGGTGGAGAAGCAGGAAACCATATTTTTAATAAGCTCCACAGGTGAATTTTCATGTACACTCGAGTGTGTAAGAATACTGGGGACAGAAATAAAGAATACAACATTTTAATTTTTTATAAATTATTTCCTTTTTAAAAAATAGAGTGAACTGACAAATTCAGTGTCTAGAGGGGGAATTTTTTTTAAGTGGAATCTATTTATAAAAAATTTGGAACACCATCTAAGCTCTCTCATAGAGCCAGAATGGGTTTAATTAATAATATTCTGATAAACAGTGTAGGTTGCTCAGAATTTGGGGAGAGAGAGAAAAATAAGAGAGTAAATGGACAGAATTGCAGAATGATTAGTATTCTTGTCATTTCAAGAAAAAAATAGCTTCTAGGGCATTATGAGAATTAAAAATTAAAGCTGTTCTGCACATACACCATTCCTGGTTACTCTGGAAATAGGACCTTCACCTTATTAAAATAACCTAATAATAAAACCGCGTGCAAAGATAGTAAATGAAATTGAGAGGAGGAACCTCACTTATTCTAGGTAGGCTGTTTGAAAAACATTGATGAGGCCAGGCCAAAATGAGGGCTTGTGAGGAAGAGTAGGAGTGATCTACAAAACAGTTAACTTGAGTCTGCATACCTAAGAAAGAGAGAGACTTTCATTCCATGTATTACTGAGTTGTTATTTAACGATGATCTAGTAGGTTTTGGCATTAAGTAATCCATTATGTCCCAATATATTCATGCTCTCTTTCTTGGTTAATTCACTGGCCTCTCAACTTGAGAGAGCTAAGATCAGAGACAACAGACTCAGAAAAGGTGAGTTTCAGTAGCCCAGGCACCTTGTTGCTTTAAATGGTTCTTCTCCCTACTCTTAGGACCCAGGAGTAAGGAGCTGTCCAAAATATAAACACTAGTCCTTTCATTCAGGTGGATAGCCTTATTACCATATTTTATTTTCTGCACAGATTTCAAAAATCAAAATAATACATGTACATTTTAAAAGTCTATAGCAAAAAACAATTGACACTTTCCTCACTTCTTCCTATTCCCAAATCCCTCTCCCCTAAATTTTTCTTTTACTTTTTCTGATACCTATCTATGTAGTTATAAATAAGAGGGTTATTCTCCAACTTTTTGAATTACCAATTTAAGACATTAACAATTCCCTTGTATTATGTAAGAAGAGGCTTTAGACTTTCCCTTATTTGTTCTTTTAAATGCCAGCCTCTCTTCCTCTTCGGCTATGCCTTGGGTGTCCTTGTGTATAGAGCCTCTAGTTCAATTCCGTCACCAAATAAACCTTTATTCTTTTTCAGGGAGTGAGAGAGACAGCTGTATGGCTGTAAAAGATTGGGAAGGAGCCCTGAGATTCTTACAAAGAATTGTAGTTTATCTTTTCCGTTTTTTACCTTTACCATACCTAGTCCTCTAGTGCAAGAACCCTTCCACTGAGAACTCTCTTGCTTGCCTTTGGCATTCCTTTCCATCATTTATCTACTTTCCAACTTCTAAAACCATGTTGCCATCTCCTGTCTGACTTTTTTATTTTATTTTTTTGTTTAAACCATATTTATTTTTTTACTCCCACTTGGCTAGGTTTCAGAAAGAAGCAAAGATAAATGCATATGTACAGTGCCCTATGTTTAACCCCAAATCTCCTGAATAGATCGTATAAACCCTTTCTTGCTTCACTGGATCACTTCTGTATAAACAAAGTCATCAGCCTTTGTTTTGTACTGGTTTAGTTTAATTTTGTGGACAATATTCTTACCACTTTAATTCTGACAATACAATGAGAGTACAGTAAAATAGGCACTCTCCTCCATTGGTCATGATCACTCGTACAACCTTTTGGAAAACAATTTAGTGGTATATATGTAAAAGCCTTTACAATTTTAAAGCTCTTGGGCCCAGTAAAATTCAATCTATTCTAAGGAAACAATCTTAAATGCAGGAATAAGAAAATTATACAAGAAGATACTTATGGTGCACTTATTATAAGAGAATAAAACAGATAATAATCTATTAGTAAGAAAATGGCTAAGTAAGGAAAGGTATAAATACCTAAGAGAATGGTATACAGATATTTAAGCAATAAAGATGGAAATAGGGCTGACGGCCCACTCAAAAAAGTTGTAGGCTCAGAGAGAAAGGACTTTTTAGAGATAGAACAAAACCTGGTAAAAATGCTCACTGAGGATATATTTATACATTGTTAGTATGTTGGAGTTGAAAAATCAGTTATCAGTGGTCAGTAAGTCTTGGACAACACTTATTAAGCATTTAAAATATCTTCTAATTCTAAGAATTGATTGTTAGAAAATTATAAGCTGTGATTTACAAAAAAGAATCCAAGTATTTGAAGAAACACAAGTCAGTTTCGTTCAAAAGGACTTAGGGTATATTGAAATAAGCATAACTTATGTTTATAGCAGTACTAAATAGCTTCTGAATGTCTAGTTTGATAATGATGCATGAATATTCTTACTCCAGGGGCCAGTGCAACTAATTGCTTTGAAAGATTGGTGTTTTATTTATTTATTTTTTTTAATTTTTTTTCAACGTTTATTTATTTTTGGGACAGAGAGAGACAGAGCATGAGCGGGCAAGGGGCAGAGAGAGAGGGAGACACAGAATCGGAAACAGGCTCCAGGCTCTGAGCCATCAGCCCAGAGCCCGACGCGGGGCTCGAACTCACGGACCGCGAGATCGTGACCTGGCTGAAGTCGGACGCTTAACCGACTGCGCCACCCAGGCGCCCCAAAAGATTGGTGTTTTAAATTTATGCCAGGATTCTCTTTCTTGAGGAGTACAAACCACCTCATAAAAATTCAACCCATTTGTTCACATTATTTCCAGTTGATACAGGTATGAAGCAAATTGTTTCCCAAACTTATAACTGGTCAGCTACAAAGAATATTTGGCATTGTGTTGAAATCTATACTGTACCCTAAGTAAACTGTTCTTTGTACTCGCCTTCACTGTCATTTCGTTAGATTGAAGAAGCTTCCCTCAAGGATGACCAACTATAATGCAGAGGGGATTAACCTCTCACTTCCTGATGATGATTTTGAAGTATTAAAAAGGTACAGTGAGCCTGCAGCAAGTGAGAACATTAATGATCAATTATGTTTGAACAAAGTTTATGATTGAAATTCAATGACTGAAACAATTGTGACAACATTACTCTAATAATCAGAATGGCTTAATGGCCTATGTCGAAATGGAGTATCACTATATATAATTTATATCATCTTATAAGCACTGAGAAAATAACTAACTTGAGATATTTTATGCTATTTGCAAGGATTGTTTATTTAAAATGTGTTAAAAGGAAATCCATCCCTCTAGATTCTACTGACTACTTCAATCAAACTAATCACATGTAGTTCACTGCCTAAGATGAAAATTTGACCCATAATTAATATTGTGTCTTTACTGATTCTCCAATGTAGACAGAATTCCATCTTAATGACTATTATCATAGCCTTTCATTCTATGCAATGACTATTTCCATTTTCCCAATAAAAGACTCTATAGCAGCACTCTCAACAATAGCCAAATTATGGAAAGAGCCTAAATGTCCATCAACTGATGAATGGATAAAGAAATTGTGGTTTATATACACAATGGAATACTACGTGGCAATGAGAAAAAATGAAATATGGCCTTTTGTAGCAACGTGGATGGAACTGGAGAGTGTGATGCTAAGTGAAATAAGCCATACAGAGAAAGACAGATACCATATGGTTTCACTCTTATGTGGATCCTGAGAAACTTAACAGGAACCCATGGGGGAGGGGAAGGAAAAAAAAAAAAAGAGGTTAGAGTGGGAGAGAGCCAAAGCATAAGAGACTGTTAAAAACTGAGAACAAACTGAGGGTTGATGGGGGGTGGGAGGGAGGGGAGGGTGGGTGATGGGTATTGAGGAGGGCACCTTTTGGGATGAGCACTGGGTGTTGTATGGAAACCAATTTGTCAATAAATTTCATATATAAAATAAATAAATAAATAAATAAATAAATTAAAAAAAAAAGACTCTAGTAATGCTATTTTGGTGCTATAAATATAATATAGTCTATTAAAAGAAATCCTTATAGGGGCACCTGGGTGGCTCAGTCAATTGAGCATCCAACTCTTGATTTCTACTCAGGTCATGATCCCAGGTCATGGGATTGATCCCCGCATCAGACTCCATGCTGAGCACAAGGCTTGTTTGAGATTCGCTCTCTCTCTCTCTTACTCTCTCCTCTGCTCATCCTCTCTCTCTCTCCCTAAAAACAAAAAACAAAAAACAAAAAAAAAACCTTATAAACCTTATAAATATATATATCTATGATTTTAAGTCCCTATCTATGAATCTGTTTAAAATAATATCCTTTTGGTTCATTGCATGTCAGGGTAATGACTTTCTATGAATTTATATTTAAGTGCATTTAATATTAATATTTAATATTAAAGTGCATTATGATTTTTTAAGTAGCAAGTGGTACTGTACCATGAGGGATAGAGACGAAATTATACTAGGAACTTGGGCCGTGAATAGATTCTCTTCCTTTAGTCATGCATGCTAGTGGCAATATGACAGTCATCTTCCTTAGACCCTGTCATGTAGTGATTTGGGGAAAAAAAAAAAAGGAAAGAATTGTGTAACCTTGGATAACCCCAAGGCTTACCAGAAATGAGTCATGTACCTTAATGAAATGTCAGGTCCTTGTGATAAGGTGGAGAAATGGAAACAAAACTGCACTGAGAAAAAGATTTAAGTCAGTAATTCTACTGTGCTACTAGCTGTCAAATTTCCATAGGAAGAGCCCTTCTTAACAGGAAAAATAAAATATCTGTACTCACAAATCATCAATACAGCATTTTGAATACACCAATTTTATTGGAAATATATTCAAATACATTTGCTCTCTTCCTTCAAGACTCTAATCAAATAATCAAATCTTGGTTAGATTTTTTTCTTGATATATTACTTCTCCCCAATAGATTGTTGCTCAGATTTCAGGATCCCAGTAGTATTTTGTACTTAATTAATTTTCAGCAAGTAGTTCACTATTGTGTATTATTTAAAAAAAAAAATTTAATGTTTATTCATCGTTAAGAGGCAGAGAGAGACAGAGTGTAAGTGGGGGAGGGGCAGAGAGAGAGGGAGACACAGAATCTGAAGCAGGCTCCAGGCTCTGAGCTGTCAGCACGGACCCCAATGCGGGGCTGGAACTCTTGGATGGCGAGATCATGACCTGAGCTGAAGTTGGATGCTTAACGGACTAAGCCACCCAAGCATCCCACTATTGTGTAATAATTTGTGCTCGTGTCTATTTCTTCCACTAAACCAGGAGTTGTTTAATGTCTGGAACTATCTAACTTATCTTTAGATTCCAAGTAAGAATCACAGTGCTATATACACGGTTCTAAATAAATGTTTAAAAATTACAATTTTGGAGGGTGACTGTATGGGTCAGTCTGTTAAGTGTCTGACTCTTGATTTTGGCTCAGGTCATGATCTCACAGTTTGTGAGTTCAAGCCCCGCATCAGTCTCCATGCTGGCAGTGCAGAGCCTGCTTGGGATTCATTCTCTCTCTCTCTCTCTCTCTCTCTGCCCCTCCCCTGCTCACTCTCTGTCTCAAAATAAATAAATAAAAAATAAAATCAACATTTAAAAGAAAGTTTAAAATGATAATTTTTTTATCAGCAAATATTTACCAAGTCATGTGCCAAGAACAATGGTAGGCATGGGGGGATTCTAAGTACAAAATTTAAAGCCCTTTATGGAATTTACATATTAATGTAAGATGAAATACAATACATAAATATATATTCATATATGCTATGTATAATCTTTTTATATTATATCAGTAGAATTTACTGTTTCTTCCAACCACAACCTGGTGATAGGAAGTTAGGCCCTGGAACTCCTTCTCAAAGCAGTTACTTTAGAAAGCTTGCAACTATAAATCCTTTCTCTGCCTCCTAGAGATGTAAATCTCCTACCACCCAGAACTGTATTCTTAAGGATCTGAGAACTAGTGTCTCTTTGAAGTGCAAACATTCCAGGAGGTAATTCTCCACATTCTGCTCCTAGTCTTTGCGAGAGGGAAATGACCCAACTTTGGTAGATGCCTGGCTTTAACTTGCAACACCTGCCTCTAGTTATGAAGGTACGGCCATTTGTGTCTCCTCTGGATAAACTCCAACTAACAAAGCCATATGGCTTAGTCACAGGGACCCAACACCTTTTGTTACCCTGAGTGCCTTTGCCTCAGCATACCTCAGCCTTTAAAAAGTCTCCTGCCTTTTGTTTCATGAAGCTGAACTCAGTTCACACTGGACCCTCTTCCCTATAGCAATAGTCATCACTGAATAGCATCTATCCTCAGAACTATTGTGTCTGGCTTTATCTTTGACAAATGGAGAATGATCTGTTAGGCAGAGGGACAAGGTCTCAGGTTGACATTTGCTTGCTGCTTTTGAGGAACACAATGGAGTCAGGGACGCTAAATCAAAGTGAAAGAGGGGAAGTGGTGGGAATGAGCTCAGAGTTGTCCTGGGCCGTATGCTGTGGGTAGAACTTCGGATCATACATGAGTGCGATAGAAAGCCATTGGAGGAAATTAAGCAGGGAATATTATGATCTAACTTGCTTTACAGAAATTACTCTGGCTGAAGAATGGAGAGAAGTAAGGCCAATTAGGAGGTGATAGCAAAGTCCAGAAGAGAAATAGCATGGATTGGACCAGGTTGGTGACGTTGATGGAGGTGTTGAGAAGTAGTTGGCCTCTGTATAGAATCTGGAAGAAAAGTTGACAGAATTTGCTATTGGATTGAATTTGGGAGGTTAGAGAAAAAAAATCATTCCTACATGAATAATAAGCAATTGATTGAGCAGGAAAAATAAATATGCATATTCTCCCAGTTAAATTATTAAAGGTCACTCTTTTAGAGGTAGCAAAATCTCACCTTTCATGCAATCTCTAATTTGCAATATTTGGCAAATAAAGTATCTACCAAAATTTATCAGAAGATTTTGAATTTCAGTGCATGTCCTCTACTATTTTCAGAACAGTTAGATTTAATGTTCATCTACTAGACAGACAGGTTTTTGTAAGCATGTTTACCTGGTCAGGTTTGGAAAGTGTTCCATGCCTGTCTTCCATACTTTTTTGATAAAGATGAAATCAAGACATGTCATCCATCGGCCATACCTGTGGTCCTTTTGGTGCCAGCTGGGCTAATTGCCATCATCTTACTAATGATTTATGCATGAGTATTTTCTGCACCTTTCAGGCATTTTAATTCTGCATTAGAGGTAACTTGATGTGCATGCTTTTGACCCATATTCAAAAAATAGTCCATAGTAAAAACAGCTAGTCTGCTGTACTTAATTTGGGAAAAAAAATTATAACTTCTTAAAACCATGGGGGAAATTTCTCTGATAGCAATAAACAAGTGCCTCACTCAATGATTTTGCTCACCTTCACTAGTCATTACAGATGATAATTTGAATACTGAAGGCTTACACAATTTGAAAAGAATAATAGTAAATATACCCAGGAGAGACCACTTAAAAGCATTTCTACAAGCAAGAATTTTGTAAAGCCTTTGTATTGAATATGGAAAATGTAAACTTTAGAAAAAGGATTAAAAAAGATCTTGGGGTTCAAATGAAATCCCTTGTCTAAAATATTATCCCAAATAAAACCATTTAAAAAGCAATAATCTGGGAACCTATTTGAGCTTCATTTGGGATCCAGGAGTGTATCATTCATTCATACATTCACTGAACTTGTACGGAGATCCTACTATATGCCATCCCTAGTGTTGCACACTGGATAAATCAGTTTGTTCCCTAAAGTGTTCATAACTACTGTCCTAGCTCCCCGTAGAAACCTCATCCTCTCAGCCTACTGACGAAACCTGGCATTAGCTTAATTACTTTCTCTATAGTGCTTATTTTTAGTGTCTGAAGCAATTCACATTTACATTGAATCTAGACCCTGACCTCAGATTCCTTTTGTGAACTAACAAATTCTTGATTTACTACCGTGTAAATAGATTGTAGAAGAAATGATACTGAAATCTCATGTCTGCATTCCTCTCTCAGAGTGGACTAACATTTTAGTTAATTTAGAATAATTTTTAAAGATCGTACGTATTTGTCTCTAGCAGATTAGGCACTTCAGAGATAGCGTATGTCATCTGCAAATGACCGTGGGACCACAGAAGGAGTATGGCTTCCAGGAATTTTTTTCAAAGCTATTTTAGAAGAATTTTGAAACCACACTAAATCACTCTAAATTTAGCATGTCATAATATCCTTTAAAGGTTTAAGTAGTTCTCAAAAGTTGAAACTTCCATCAGCACAGTACAGGATAAACTATTATGATCTCCCCTGAGTATGAACTCTCTTATACATCAACTTTTTATCCTTCCGATTCAGACACTGTGGAAATTTCTCATTCACTTTGAATCATACTTCTTTCAGAAGCAAATGTGAAGATTAAGATACAGAATTCCACTTGTCCTTATGTATATGATGCATCCAGAGTTATTTCAGGGTTAACATCCAGCATGGACTTAATTGTTTCCCAAACTGGAAAACACAGAGTCTCAGTTGTAGTCTTATTTATTATTTTCATGTCTTTGCTTTGACACAGGAATTTCTCCTCCTCCTCCCTCTTTCTTTTCCTCCTTCTTCCTCTTCTTCTTCCACTTTATTCATCAATTCTAGGCTCCTGGGAGTATTGCTTTATAAAGTTGTACATAAAAACTGAAATGAGTGGCTCAGTCACTTAAGCATTCAACTCTTGATTTCAGCTCAGATTATAATCTCACGGTTCATGAGTTCAAGACCTGCATTGGGCTGACAGCACAGAGCCTGCCTGTGATTCTCTGTCTCTGTCTCTGTCTCTCTCTCTTTCTGCCCTTCCCCCACTTACTCTCTCTCTCTCTCTCTCTCTCAAAATAAATGAATAAACTTTAAAAAAGAAAACCTGAAATGAGAAGAAATAAGATATTGGAGGCAAAATGTATCTTTTATTCATTTCCCTATCTTCCCTGTAAGGAATGTTAGTAGTATCATTAAAATAATTGTGAACATTTTTTTTCAGGTCTTTATGAGATATTAAACATTTTGGTATATAAATATTGAGGAAAAAAGTTAAAGATAACTTTAATTCAAATTATTGTCAAAATATCTTAACATAGATATGTTACATTTATAAAGTGTTTACTTGGTCAAACTACAATTACATATCGACCGTTTTTACCAAAAAAATCCTATATAAGTTTTTACCTAATTTGTAAAATCAAAAATCCTATATAGGAAACTTCTTATTTTTTTTTCCAATTAAACTTAAGCAAAAAGCAGCTGTAGAAAAGTGGTTACTGAAGGTAATGTCCATTTTTCTGTTTTCTTTCCATAACAGAAGATGTCATAATAAGTGCAACTAAGTGCAGGGTTTTAAGCAATCTCAATTCTTGAATGCATTAGTATGAACAACTTCTGTTTTAACTGTCTAAAAAGCACAAAAGAAAATGCTGCCACGAAAAAAAGTCTAGATACTCATTATTACCTTTGCATTTTTATATGTAGCAACCAACCTTATAAAATTGACAAAAGAGGAAAAAAGGAGAGGAAATAGACAACAGAAACTGACACAACAACCAAATAACAGTAGTGCACACACACATACACACACACAAAATGATAATTAATTTTATCATGAACTTAAAGGACAAAAATGGATAATTTTCAGACAAGGACTGGAAACTATATCAAGAATAAAATGGATATTCTCAAGTAACCACATTATATACATTGAAGATAATTAGAGAATTGGAAGGTAGACCAAAGGAAAGTACCCACACTCAATAACAGAAAGCATGATGGAAAATAATAGAAAAGGTTCTGGAAAACATTCGCTTTGTGAAATGGTAGAACGAGTTAACACACAAATATAATTAGAGTGCAAAAGGAACAAAGAAAGTGGTAACACTTGAAAGATAACTGCTGAGCTTTCAGAACTGTTAAAAGACATCTAGTTGGAGCCTCAAGAAATGCTGCAAATTCCAAGCAGGACAAATACAAATAAAGTGACACATAGAAAGATCATAAAGCTGAAGAATTAAAGACCAAGAGAAAATGTTAAAAGGCATGTTGCTTTCAAAGGAGTCTTACAGATTGCATATCAATAAAAATAATAGAAATCAGAAAACAATAAAATGATATCTTCAAATGGTAAAAGTAATTGACTGCAAAATTAGAATTTTATACCAAGCAAAAATATTGCTTAAAAACAAAGACGAATTTAAATTTTTAAACAAACAAAAACTCAGATAATTCAGCATGACCTGATTAACACGAAAATATCGCAAAATGTTTTTAATGCAAAGGAAATGATAACAAGTTGTAGTAGAGAATTCAGGAAAGAATAAATGTAAACCCAAAGGGCAGATATGTGACAGAATATAAATTCAAATTGAGTATATTTTTTAAAACAGTAGAGAAAGTTAAAATAAACATAAAATGAAAATCCTCTGCAACAATGCACAAAAGTTGGGAAAGGAATAAGTAGAGTTATTGTTCTAAAGACCATTCTTTGTCTGGGATGTAGGGCTGCCAGCGTTTCCTCGGAAAGTGATAAAGAATCGACAATCAGAGGAGAAAACTGGGATCATTTTCCAATTATTGGAATGAGACTAATTCCAATTGGATTCAAAGGAAGGAAGGAAAGTAAAAGGAAAATAAAAGTGGAACAAATGGGAACCGAATTTAAAATGATATATATCAGTAACTGTGTTAAAATTACATTGAATAAATAATTCAAATTAAAGGGCAGCAATTGTCAAGCAAGAAATAGACAAAATCTATTCCAAACATATGCTGCTTACAGGAAGCACACCTTAAATATAAGTACACTTGGAGGGCCTGGGTAGCTCAGCTGGTTATGTGTCTGACTCTTGATACTAGCTCAGGTGATGACTTCATTGGTTGTGGGATCAAGCCCCTCCAGGCTCTGCACTGAATACGGAGCCTGCTTGGGATTCTCTCTCTCTCTCTCTCTCTCTCTCTCTCTCTCTCTCTCTCTCTCTCTCTCAAAATAAATAAATAAATTTAAATATATATATATGTGTGTATATATATTTATATATATACGCACACACGTATGTACACTAAAAGGTTAAAAGTAAACAGATGGAAAAGTCATACCATTTAAGTGTTAACTAAATAAAATGGATAAAAGCTATACTACTATAACAAAAATTGTAATTTAAAGAAATTACTTGTAGGTAGAGAGAGCTATTTCATAATCAGAAAAGAGTCATCTACCAGGATATAACAATTGTAATGTGACACATCATATCAAGTATCCATCCAGTTGATATGTACCATATAATACAGTTTCAGAATATATAAAGGAAAAAAATGCACAGAAAATCAAGGACAAATAAAAATGCAGAAGTATACTGAAAGATTTTAAATATATATATATATATATATTTTTAGTAACTAATCAAACTAAAATTAACATTACAAAGAGGCTAAACAGAATTTATAAATTAAACTAATTACATATATAGACTACTATAATCAACATCTCCAAATTAAATAATTTTAATAAATTTTATTTTTACAGCATATTTAGTTTCATAGCAAAACTGAGCAGAAGGTACTGAAGTTTCTCATTTACTTCCTGCCCATATGTGCATAGCCTCCCTCATTATCAACATCCCCCCACCAGAGTGGTACATTTGTTCCAACTGATGAACCTACATTGACTCATCATTATCACCCAAATTCCATAGTTTACATCATGGCTACTCTTGGTGGTATACATTCTATGGGTTTGGAGAATTGTATAGTGACATGTATCCACCATTATAGTATCATATAGAATAATTTCGCTGCCCTAAAAAACCTCTGTGCTCCACCTATTCATCACCTTCTCCCTTCCGGTCCCTGGAAACCAGATCTTTTTAATGTCTACATAGTTTTGCCATTTTTCAGAGTATCATATAGCTAGAATCCTATAATATACAGTCTTTCAGACTGGCTGTTTTCAGTTAGGCTTATGCGTTAAATTTCCCCCATGTCTTTTTGTGACTTGATAGCTCAGTTCTCTTTTAGTACTGAATAATATTTCTTTATATTGATGTCCTACATTTTATTTATCCATTTATCTACTGAAGGACATCTTAGCTGCTTTCAGCTTTTGGCAGTTATGAACAAAACTGCTATAAATACCCATATGCAGGTTTTTGTATGGCCACAATCTTCAACTCCTGTGTGTATATATCAAGGAGCGCTATACCTAAATTGTATGATAAGAATATGTTCAGTTTTGTAGGAAGCCACCAAACTATCTTCCATAATGTCTGTACTATCTTGCATTCCCATCAGGAGTAAATGAGAGCTCTGTTGCTCCACATCTGTCCCAGCATTTGGTATTGTCAGTGTCCTGGAATATGGCCATTCTATTCGGTGTGTGGTAGTATCTCATGGTTGTTTTCATTTGCATATTCCAATAACATATGAGATGAAGCATCTTTTCATATGCTTATTTGCTATCTGTATATCCTCTTCAATGGGGTGTCTATTAAGGTCTTTGACCTGTTTTTTCATTGTATTGTCTGTTTTCTCATTGTTGACTTCTAAGATTTCTTTGTAATTTTTGGATAACAGTCCCTTTTCAAATGTGTATTTTGCAAATATTTCTCCCAGTCTATGGCTTGTACTTCTATTCTCTTGACAGTGTCTTTTGCAAAGCAGATATTTTAACTTTTTTTTTTATTTTTATTTATTTTTGGGACAGAGAGAGACAGAGCATGAACGGGGGAGGGACAGAGAGAGAGGGAGACACAGAATCGGAAACAGGCTCCAGGCTCTGAGCCATCAGCCCAGAGCCCGACGCGGGGCTCGAACTCACGGACCGCGAGATCGTGACCTGGCTGAAGTCGGACGCTTAACCGACTGCGCCACCCAGGTGCCCCAACAAAGCAGATATTTTAAACAAAATTTTGACAATAGAGCAAAGACAGTCTTTTAACATATGGCACTGGAACAACTAGACATCCACATGCAGAAAATGAATTTAGACAGAGACCTTACAACCTTCACAGAAATTAACTCAAAATGTATCATAAGCTTAAGTGTAAAATTCTTCATTCATAAGCCTAAGTGTAAATTCATAAGCCTAAGTGTAAAACTCTTCATTGAAAAGATAACAAAGGAAAATTCTAGATGTCCTTGGTTTGATGATGACTTTTTAAATACCATACCAAAGGCATGATCCATGAAAGAAAAATTGATAAGCTGAACTCATTAAAACCTTTATCTCTCTTCACCTTTCAGATTTTCTTTAGACAATATTATTCACAGTAGTTGTTTCAACTCTCACTTTTTCGTTTAAACTATAAAACATATCTTTAATATATACTCCACTCTTGAGTTCCAGATATTTCTTCCTTTCTTTTCTTTCTTTCTTTCTTTCTTTCTTTCTTTCTTTCTTTCTTTCCTTCTTCTTTCTTTCATTATTTTTTAATGTTTATTTATTTTTGAAAGAGAGAGTGTGAGTGTGAGCAGGTGAGGGGCAGAGAGAGACGGAGACAGAAAATCCAAAGCAGGCTCTGTGCTGTCAGCGCAAAGACTGACACGGGGTTTAAACAACCATGAGCTTATGACTTGAGCTGAAGTCAGGCGCTCAAGGGACTGAGCCACCCAGGTGCCCCAGATCCTTATTTACAAATACCCCTTGGTATTTCCACACAGATGTGCCACAGTCATTGTAAGTACAACTTGTACGAAGCCAAAAGTCCATCTTCCTTTTCCAAACATGATCTTTATACTTTATTCTCTAAGTTGATTATTTTTATCACCAATCATTCCATGCCTAAGTTACAAATCAACTATGTCATTCTAGACCTCTTCTTCTTTATCATTGATTAGATATCCTTTGTATCACTTACTACTTTATCACCTATTGTCTATACTATTCCATGTATACTTTCAAAATATTTATTAAGTTAGTCTCTTTCTCATCTCTACAGTGTTGATGGTAGTCACTCAGAATTTTCTCACTAGGACAATTGTGTTAGCCTGCTTCTCTGTCCTTCTAAAATTCATTCTCCAGAGTGCCTCAACTGTATAAAACAGAAAATATGAATCTGACCATGACACTCATCCTCTTGCTTGTAATCCAGTAATAACTATCGACAGCATTGAGGATAAAATATAAATTTTATAAGATGATGTATAACTTTCTGTATTTTCAGCCACTTCTCCATCTTTCCAACATTATCTCCAACATTCCTTTCCATTCACTCAGTGCTGTGTTCATACTGAACCACCTCATTTTCTACAACTCTCCATTCTCTGTCTCAGATCAAGATTTTGTTATGTATTGCTGTCTCTACTGGGAATGGAGTCCCTTGTCCTTAACATCTGGCTAATTTCTCTTAATCCTTCTTAATTTTAACATTACTTCTTCCTAGAACCTCCATTTCCTCTAGGCTATGTTTGGATCGCTTTCTCTGTGCTTGTTTCCATTATCACTTTGTGCAAACATCAATTTGACTACTTAGCACATTGCATTTTGATCATTTGTGTGTGTACACAACCCTACGAATGGCCATATTACTTCAAAACCATACTATATGGCTAGTGTTCTTTTTCCAAGCAAGTATTTCTAGAAGGGATTGCAAAATCTATGGTAGTATAAGTTTAATAATATGTGAATTACATTATTTATATCTGAAAAACCTAGGTTCAAGTTAGGTTTTGCCACTGATCTTCCTGGCTGCTGAATTGGGGAGTGTTAAAACACTAAATTGTCAGCTCCTCAAGACCAGGAATGTTGCCATTATTGGCCACATAGTAATTATTAGGTGATATCAGTCCGTAAGTGTTCCTGAACTGATAATTGTCTGATGAATCTTTGGAAGAAATTGTTGATAGTGATGGGTGGGTCAGCACCACTGCTCCAAGGTGATGATGGGGTGTGTAACAGATCTAGTCTCAGAGCCAGGATATCTTGGCCTGATCTTCACCCCATTCTGGAAGGCTGTGTCCGCCTCTCCAGCCTCCTTAAGCTGACAGCTCAAGCAGTGTTTGCTGGAGGGTATTCTCAGCCAAAGATTTTTTTTTTTGAAAACCTTTTTTATTGTTGCCCCTATGCCTTCCTTAAGTTGATGGAAATTGGACATGTTTATTTTATTGGGAATTTTTCTTAAATGTTTCTGCAAAGTATATAATTCTATAATGAATGGGACTTAAATCATTGAAAAGCGTTTAATTACTCTGCCTTCCTGAAATTTACATTTCTCCTTAAATAACTAAACATGTCCTGTTCTTCAGGGATGTTTTTCTATAAACCTGACAAACGGCCATGGGTGTTCTTCTCTGTAGTCTCTCTTTTGCTAGAAAATGAAGTTAAAAGTTAATCACAAATCAGAGCAGCATAATTTTTCATGGTCACAGCACAAAACAACATCACAAATACATGTAAAACTCTTAACTCTGGCCTAGAAATGAATTATCTAAAATTTGCTTTATGCTGAGAGGATAAAGGTAATGATATGTGTGTTTTCTAGGCCAGGGAATGACAATATGCTGTGGAATACATGAGTATTCTCAGGACAAAAACTGTGCTTCAGACTCAGAAAAAAGCTCAGAGATTTTAAGCCTTTGTAGCAAGGCTGATATGTTAAAAGTTCAAAGAGTTTCCAAAGTCCAAACTTTAGAGCTTGTATTCAACTTGCAAATAAAAAGTAATGCCTTATTGTAGGCTTTATTCCTCTTAAACTAGATGTTTGGAGATTTTTTTTCAAAAAAAAATTGTTTTCAAGTAAATATTTTCAGATGTGATTATTAAATGTATCACTTTAACATTAAATAAGTTACATTATTTAGATTTGGAAAAATCTGTATTCAATTTAGTCTTTGCCCCTGAACTCCCTGGCTACTGAATTTCCAGGAGATTTGCAATCTCTCAGAACCTCTATCATCTAATCTCTAAAATGGTGATTGCAAATAATACACAAGTCACATATCATAGGATTTCTGGGAATATATAAAAACATTGTTATTAGAGAGTTATGTATGCTATAAAATACTCTACATCAGTATTATACTTTTTTATCAATATCCTTTCTCCTCAAATTAATAGATTATATACTATATAGATTATATGACCCAAGCATCATATCTGCATCTAACAGAACTATTTAAACATTATACACTAATTGATTCAGATAATAAGTACTAGCTTGTTTTGCTTGGTGGATCTTAAATAGTAGGATGAGAGTTTGTAGATGTCAGTCAATTGAAATGGCATATGGTCCCTGAAAAATAAATCATGCAGCTCCTGGTCTCCATTCATTCCTTTTTGGCCTGACTTTTTGAATTATTGCAGTTCATTTATCCATTCTCTTTATCATCCATAGAGCAAATTATTATTAAAACTCATGTCATGTTCCAGGCATTGGATTATGTGAATAAGACTGAATCCTTAAATTCAAAACAGTCATAATATTGGAGAGAGAGACAAGCAAACAACAACTCAAATTCTATATACCAGCGCTAGGATACGTGTATGCAGAGGGTATTATGGGAGGATGGCTTCCCAGGGCATGTGACTCCAGAGTTGAGCTTTTAAAAGTGAGTGGCAGATGTAATTAGCTCCCCAAAACGGTACAGTGAGGGTAGGGTGTGGTGGTGGTAAGGAGATGTTGACAAGTCAGGTAAGAGCATGTGTTTTCCAGAGGGAGGAACATATGTAACAGTAGAAATGGAAACGGAGTTGATTTCAGCAAAATTACTACAATGCTTACCTGCAAGAGCCTCTTCCCTGCTCTGCAGAGACAGAGAAGAACACATTCAGGAACTCTAAGAGATTCAGTGTGGTGGGAGCACAAGACAGAAATCACAACATGGCTGGAGTGAGACTGGGAAGAGAAGCAGAAGACAGATCATGAAGCACACACAATATGAGCTGTCCTGAGGAGTCATTATTGAAGGCTGTGATAGTTGTGCAACAATTTTTGGCAGGGTTGGGCTTGATTGGGTTTGGATTTCATGTGTATTAAAATCTGATGGTGGTGTGGAGTGTGGATTGACTCAGCTAACCCTGGACACTGATGCAATGACCTGGAGGAAAAAGGTGTGAATTGAGAACTTGTCGGTGGAGAGGAAATTTGGAGCATCTCAGAGAATAAGACTTGTGTCCCTTATTAAGAACCATCAGCATCTTTTCAATTCCAGTAAAAATAAAATCCAAATTCCTTATCATGCACTTGAAGTCTCTGCAAAATCTGGCTCCTAAGTGACAATAGATGGCAATGTAACACAGTGTCAAAAGAGTGAGCTTGTCTAATGTTTCAGTCTCAGTTCACCAATTAGTATGTGCGTACGTTACTTAACCTCCTTGTGACTCAGTTTCCTAATTCCCAAAATAAGGATAAAAATCGTAAAGTAAATATGAGTGTAAAATGTGATAATCCACTTCAAATTCTAGCACAATAATTAGGTTGCACAAAGCACTCAATGAATGCCAGCTAATAAAGACATCTCAAGCCACTTATTCAATATACTTCAACTTCACTGGCTTTCCAACAGACTACAGAATGAACTTACCATTTTTGAGGGATTGAAACTTTCTGTCCTAAATTTAACCTGGAACACTCTTTTTCCAATGGACTTATTCCCTTATATCCTTCAGCTCCTGGCTTGAAGAAACCTTCCTTGTACACTGTGTAAAATATGTATCCTCCATTATTCTTTATCTTGTCAGCCTGGTTATAGTCTTCATAGTATTTAACATGAGCTCTGATTTAAATAATCAGAATTAAATAATAAACTTAATGTTTATTTATTTGCTTTCTTGTTAGTTATGTGTCTCCCAGCTAGATTAACAACTTCATGAGCATTCCTTACTCTCTTGTGTAACTCTATATCCATCAATCCTGGGTCAGCATCTGGTGCAAAATAGGTTTTAACAAAAGTTTTTTTTTAATGTTTCATTTAAATGAGAGTCTAATATTCTTAAATATCTGCCAAAAGCAGATTATAATGCAAGAAGGTCACACAAAATGAATTTCACTTCTAAGCATTACAAACATGTGGAATAGAAAAAGACCAGGGATAGATATTATAAGAAATGTAAAAAAGAAGTTTGCTTTAAAACAAAGTTTTAAAATTGAGTTTTTCCCCTAAAGTCCAAATAATTGTGGTCTAGGTAGCCATTAGGGTAAACATTTCATATGCTCCTTCCTTTGATAAGAATAGATTCATGCAGAACTGTATATCCAAGTGTGTGTGCAAGAGATACTCACATGCATCATGAACACAAGCACATACACTCACAGGGACAGACACACCGCTGAGTTTTTGGTGTTCTAGGCACTTCGTATCCACACTAAGACTGACACCTTCCCATTACATTGAATGAATTACTTCTTTGGAGGCAGGACATTTTCTTCAAAGAAGCCCTGTTTGATGACATTCCCTGCTGGGAAGTATCCGGCCACCATGAAGGAAGACCCATCACTTGCAGATGCCTTCCTCACGCCCATCTTCTTTGTATTCTTCCATTCCATTATTGTGAAGTGTCCAGTCCCAGAGGCGAAACCAGGCTGTTGGGAGTTGTAGTTCTTGATTTCACTGTACTATTTATCAGCCACCTCCTTTCCTGCTATGTAATCCTGGGCAAGGCCTTCCCCTCTCTGGGCCTCTGTTAAATATAAGCAAATATAGTACAACACATAGACTTGAAGAGTGATCCAATGCAGAAAGCATGGACTAATGGCCAATGAGAGGCTATCAAGCATGATGAATATGAGGGGAGGAGCAATCTGGTGGTGAAGAGAGATGATTTCAGATTTAGACACATTTGTGGATGTAAATGAAGCTGTGAACAAGGCATTTGGACACCAGGGCTGAATCTTCAAAGAGATGTTTGAATTCAAGATAGGATCGAGAGATAATAGTAGTTATAACCTTGGAAATAGATGCATTCACCTGGAAAGGTCTTATTCAGTGAACAGAAACAGATGCTTGGCAAGGAACCTAGGGGAGCACCACAATTCCACATGCAGATGGAGGAAGTGTGAAAGGGAGGAAGACTGATAGGGGAGCTTAGAAAAACCACCAACCAAGCAAAACAAATTTGAGTGGTATTATGGAATCCATGGGAGAAGTTTTATTAGAAAAAAAAATCCTTAAAGGTAGCCTCTTGGTCCAGGTTTTAACTCCTTCTATAAATGTCAGGGACTCAGGAGCTCTTCATGAAGCATCACTACTCTTCTCTGGTGTCACCCTGTCCTCAAGCTGGCACATTGTTCTGGGTTTTTGTCTGACTTACTCCCTAGTCCCCATCTTTCATTATTTTCCCTCTGTTTCATAAGCAAAATTCTTTTTTCTCCCATCCTTCATATTATGCAGATTTTAGTTACATGGTCCAGAGCCCTCATATTTGCTCTTGTTTCCTTCACTCTGAATTCAGTAGAGAGTCTCTAGACCACAGGATTGAAGGTGCCTGAGATGCCTTTACTCCACTGTAGTTCCTCAAGTGAGTATGAAAATTTGGTCCTGTTAGTGACATTCTTTACCTCACGACATAAGAGAACACAGACATGTACATATAGTGCATATACCTAGAAAGGACTTATTTGAGGGTATGTATTTAGTGGACTATTCAATGGAATTCTACATGAGCTAGATAAATAAGTCAACCAGCATGGTAAACTGGAGTGCTGATTATTTTGTTAGAAAAAAGGGAAAAAATGTTTTCTTAGGAAAAAAGCGAGACCCTCTCATTAGGAAAATTTCCTGATTGTATGGAAACCAATGTAGTTTTAAAATAAATTTGAAGCAGATTGTGAGGAAAGAAGGGAGGGATATTTTCTGGCAGGTTATCTGCCTGTTTTGAATAAAGACATTCTTAGGAATCTGTGAATAGAGAATCTGGAATCCTAGTGGAATGGAAGATTATTATTAGTGAAAACAAAAACCCACACCGTCTTTCCTATTCCAAATGTGCTGGGTGTTCTGCCTAACTTCATCACTGGGATTGTGACATGACAACTCTTTGTCTTATGAGTGATATTTGAGCATCACATCTATAAGAACTCTTGTCTAACAACAGTCCGAGACACTATGTGACGACTCAGATGCTGATTCCAGTTGAAATTTGTCATCATCCGTAGAATTCCATTTGGATCTGCCTAATTAAGTGGCTGAAGGAATTCACCAGAGTACCTTGGGAAGAGCTGGCAGAAAAGAACTAAGTAATTAAAAAGCTTTACACAGTCAAGATGATTCCTGCTCAAACCAAGCCTGTCATTATTTTTTTTTAATTTTTTGTTCCTGCCAATCTCCTCTTTTTTACCCCTAGCCCTTCTTGAATATTTGTGCAGAACGGCTTACTGCTAACAAAGCAAGTCTCAGGAAACGAGTATGGCATCCATAGAGAAAGAACAGAATTAGAGGAAAACGGATAGAGGCTAACGAAATCACGCATACGGATTTTAAAAAGGACAAGATCAAGTAAAATACCTTACATTTATCATTCTGTGAAACCTGGAGACAATTTTTGACTCAATAGGCAGGAAATTAGACACGAGATTCAGGCATTGTTAATGTGACTTTCATACTTGAGTCCTGACTTGTTGTAATGAAAGTCACCTCTCTGCCTCTCCTGGAATTCTAGCTTTTATGACATTTTTGCCAAGCTACCCCTCTATCCTTTAGTCATTCATCCTAATAGTCCACAGCAGCACAGAGTCCACATCACAAGGTACAGCCTTTCTGCTTCTGTAAATGAGTTCAACCACTTCAAAAGCCACTCCCTTTGTTCCTTGATTTCTCTTTGAGCTCCTAGCAACCACCATTGTGCCAGAGTCTAAATTTAGATGCATTTCATGCATCTCTCTGAATCTCCAAATTATACTCCATCAGTGCACAACTGAGATTAAACCTTGGGCTGTTCGGTCTGTATAAAGCTAACTACTGCACACGTATTTCTTTTTGCATGGAAGCCTTACCAAAAGTAGGTGCACAGGAACAAAAAGGCAACGCTGAGATCTGTTACAAATGGTGGAGCTACCAGGTCAGTCATTTGTTACTTTCTGAACATCCCTCTTTCTTCTCCTCTCTGTCATTATGAATTCCTCGCAGTAAATTCCACACTTCATTTCTCAGCGCCTCTCGTGCAAATAATAATTTCTAATTAGGTTGGCTCATGCAACCTGGTAATTTAAGTCAGGTAAACTCTCTTTAGAAAGTTAAGAAGGAGGCAATGGGTCTACACAGGGTGGTTGAAGAAGCACTCCTCAGCATTTAAATCTATAAAAGGATTATGCCAGCATATGATAGGCTTTACCTCCCTTATCGGAATTTTCAGTGCCATTAGAAGAGAGAGACAGGGATGCAATGTGACGCGGAGTTAAAACCTGAGGGAATTGGTATGTTACAAACCAATCAAGGCATAAAATGCAGATGATGCAAAGGATGTGTTTCCAAACACTGGCTGGAATTCTGACGAAGACTACACCAGTGGTGCTCATTATTATTCTAACTCCCCTTTTAAGAGTTATATACTAAAAAGGAATCTGCAAAGCCATTACCTTCATGTTTTTACATCCTGATCAACTTTTAGAATCTAAAATCTCTGTCAGGAATTTCTCCTGTTTTTAAAGATATTCAAGGAACAAACTGTTAGGCCTTTAGTAGGAATTAGTCCCAGCCTTTCCACATTTAGAGAAATAGAAAACTCATAGGTCATTTCTTCGATCATCTAATTTGACAAAGACATGAAGCAAAGGTTAAGAATAAATTTTCTGGAAACCTGACAGGATAGCCCTTAAAAATCAGCAACTACAACAGTAAAACACCTCCTTACCCAGTAGCAAGTACACATTTTGTTCTTGTTAGTTGATCTGCAAATTCAAAATGTGTAGCACATAGTAAACCTTCAGTAAACGTGCTCATAAAATAAATAAATAAATAAATAAATAAATAAGAATTAAATGCATATTGGTCACTAAGGCAGCCAGAGGTACATTACAAATGCACACAACCTGTGCTTCACTACCCATCTCTTAGCTGACTCAACTGATTTTTTTCTTTCAGGTTGGCATCTGACCCAGTGATTGCTCCTACCTTCAATGTCATCACTTTCGTAAGATGTACGTTCGCAATGTAATGGCCAAAATGATTGTTTTCATAATTTTTATATTCAAAAACTAGTAACACTGGACTCTGAGCATTCTTGGGTTTAACATTTATAGTTTTGGCTACTGGAAAGTGTTTCCTAAGCTCATGACTTGGAAATGGTCATTATTTCTGGAGCATTGGTTTAACCCTGAGCTTTACGATCCTGGCAGGCAGAAACTGGTGAGGTACTAAGTGTAGCTGGCGCCGTCTGACATCTTCATCTCAACAGATCTTTGCTTATCATGGTGGGACCCTAAGTCTTTATATTTGCAAGAACTATCTGAAATTGTGATATTTGAAACTGAGGGTTGGGTGAGGGCTTTTGTCCAAGGGATCTCCGATGAACAAATGAAGGAGAAAAATCAATTCCGTAAGGGAAGCCTAGGGAAAGCTTTATAGTAGGGAAGATTGTTCATTTGCGTGTCCAAAGATCAGTAGATCGTATCCAGGGGTACTTGATGAGGGAGAGATACTTAAGGGTCTGTGAAACTAGTATATGCAGACATGGAGGCACAAAACATCCCCATGGATGACATAGAAGTAGCTCAATATGGCTGAAGCATAGGGCATATGTAGGACATGTTCCTGGAGGATGTGCTTCATTTGGTAGGTCGTGAGGGGCTCATTTGTTGAGCTTCAGGTTCAGAAATAACAGGATTGGATGAGCTTTTAATGTGTGTCATGTGATCAGAAACTGCATACATATAAGAATGCTTTTTATATTCTGTTTTTAAAGAAATTTTTCCATTTTGGGTCTCTCTGGAAGTTGACCTTAAAGAAAGCTTTGAGTAAAACAATTTTTTTCTTAAAAAAATGTTTACACATTTATCTTTTTTAGGTAATCCCTATAGTATTGTGACAGTAATACAGATGAATTTATCAGGCTAGTTGTCTTTTTGCATGCCTGTAGGCTAATCCCACTGGGATCCCTGAGAGCCAGTGTCAAATATACATTTAGGAGTTTTCCATCCTCCCCAAACCCATCTGCTCTGGCTTCCTGAGCAGTTGACAAAGCAGGTATTCTTGGGAAAAAAAAAAAAAAAAAAAAAAAACCTCCAATGCAACTCAATGTGGGTTTAGGTGGATGTCCCTCAGGTGACAAGGGCAAAAGTGTGTATGCCAGGGCACCAATGTCATCTACTATCAGAAGGATTCCAGGGATACATTGACAGAAAATACTGCTTATATTTGTACAAATCCATCACCACAACTAGAAAACTATTTTAAGATATATAGGAGAGGGGCATCAGGTTCAAATATCATGTTTCTCTACATACTCCTCTGCATTGTTGAACTCATAGAGTTTTTTTTAACTTATTTCAATTTTGTTTGATTCTCCTATAACCTCTGGACATAGGTAAAGATAATGAAATTATTCTCGTGTTAGAGATGAAGAAATGGAGTTCAGAGGAATTAAAGATTTTGTGATTTAGCTATAGTAGAAGCCAAGTATTCTTCCTGCTGTTTTTTATCCTCCATTTAACTACCATAAAAGGAACATTTAGCTTGTCCATATCTATCTCAATGATGATTCATTTAAAAATTAAAATCATTTTTATTGGAATGCTGAAACGATCTGTTAGAAGGCGGTGGAGGGTTAGTAAAGTATCCTTCAGAGAAGGCACTCTAAGAGGGAAAATGAAGCAACCTAGTGCATACTGCTTACAGAGTTTAATTCAGGCTAACTTACTGATGGAGGGATCAGGTGGACAAGTGATCTGGGGGTATGCAGCTATTCTCCACCCCTATTCTCTGCCAAGTCCAGACCTTAATCCTCAATTCTTACAGAGCAACGGCATGGCGAGGTCACAGGGTAGGTTATCTAAAGTGGAACCATCTGTATACCAGAAGATCTCTACTAGTCTTCTACAGTGGGGCCTTGTGTGTGCCACTTTAGGGAACAGCAGAAGAAGCCTTACCTCATTGCGGTCAGAGCTTACATTAAACCTCCATGGGGCCTGGAATAGGTAGCCTCAAAGGAGGTCGTTGAGCAGGCATGAACAAGATGAAGGGTCAAAGATAGGATCAACCTTGTCAGCACTCTTACACAATTCAAATATTTGCCACTTATTTTTCTATTACGTAAGAAGATACAGTGTCTCCTTTTCTGACCAGGGCTGTAAAAAGTTATGGGCCATTCATAAGGACCAGAGAGAATATGTGAAGGTGGGAGTTGGGAAGGTTGAATGGTAATTGGCAGGTCACCAACTTGAGAGAGGAGTCATGTTGCAGGACAGAAAGGTATTACAAAACCAGAGTTGAGTTTCGATTTTTACTCTGTGTGCTGAAGGGTTACTAAGTAGATCAGGGTAGATTATAACCAGACACTCAGAAATATTAAAAAGATCAGTTTAAATAATCAATGGGTCAGAAACTCGGCAGGCAAACTGAAACAAGAAGATGAATTACAAAGATTAGATGAGGTGATCAATGATTTGGAGCATGAAAAATGAGTCTAAATATACCAAAAATGTATGACAAACTCGGAGGTCAGCCATTTAGATAATTGGTCTGGGAAGCAGGAAATGGGAAGACGTTGTAGGAAGGACAGAACTTGGACAGTTCATTGGCTGTAAAACAATAGAATTTAAGTTCCTAATGTTTCATGACCTTTGGGAAACTCTTAAAAAATGTTCCTGCTTCAGAGGAACCAATTCCAGAATTAGCATTTGGGAAGAAACTGTTCCATTAATGGTCTAAAACATTCTGTATATTTTTTCACTGAAAGTAGGTCATATACAGGCGTGCTTTATTTTACTGTGCTTCCTTCTATTGTAATTTGCAGAGACTGTATTTTTTTTATTTTTTTTATTTTTTTTAATGTTTATTTATTTTTGAGAGAGACAGAGACAGAATGTGAGTGGGTTAGGGGCAGAGAGAAAAGGAGACACAGAATCAGAAGCAGGGTCCAGGCTCCGAGCTGTCAGCACAGAGCCTGACGCAGGGCTTGAACTCACGAGGCGTGAGACCATGACTTGAGCCAAAGTGGATGTTCAACAGACTGAGACACCCAGGTGCCCCGAGACTATACTTTTTACACATGGGAAGTTTGTGGCAACCGTGCACTCAGCAAGCCTATTGGTGCCATTTTCCCAAAATTTGCTGATCTGTGTCTCTGTATCATATTTTGGTAATTCTTGTGATATTTCCAGATTTTTAATTATTACTATATTTGTTGTGGTGATCTGTAATCAGTGATCTTTGATGTTAGCTTTGAAATTGTTTTGGCGTGCCACAAACTATGCCCATATGGCAAACTTAATCAATAAATGTTTATAACAAATGTTAGGTTCCACCAACTGACAATTCCCTCATCACTCTCCTTGTTCTTGGGCCTCCCTATGCCTGAGAAACAACAATATTGAAATTAGGTCAATTAATAACCCTACAATGACCTCAAGAGTCACATGTTTCTCACTTTCAATCAAAAGATAAAAATGATTAAACTTAATGAGTAAGGCATGTTAGAAGCAGAGCCAGACTGAGACTCCTGGGTGGCTCAGTAGGTTAAGCGTCCGACTTTGGCTCAGGTCATGATCTCACAGTTCGTGGGTTCGAGCCCTGCGTCGGGCTCTGTGCTGACAGCTGAGAGCCTGGAGCCTGTTTCAGATTCTGTCTCCCTCTTTCTCTCTGCCCCTCCCCTGTTCACGGTCTGTCTCTGTCTCAAGAATAAATAAACATTAAAAAAAAAAAAAAAGAAGAAGAAGAAGAAGCAAAGCCAGACTAAAAGCTAAGACTCTTGTGCCAAACAATGAATCAAGATGTGGATGCAAAGGAAATTAAAAGTTCTATTCTGTGAACACACAAATGATAAGAAGGCAAAGCAGCCTTATTGCTAATATGAGAAAGTTTTAGTGGTCTGGATAGAAGATCCCACCCTTGAGCTGAAGCCTAATCTGCAGTAAGGCCTTACCTCTCTTCAATTCTACGAAGGTTGAGAGAGGTGGGGAAACTGCAGAAGAAAAGTTTGCAGTTAGCAGAGGTTGGTTCATGAGATTTAAAGAAAGAAGCCATCTCTGTAACATAAAAATGCAAGTGCTGCTGTCAAAGGTGTGTAAGTTATCCAGAAGATGTAGCTCAGGTAATTAATGAAGATGGCTACACTCAACAATAGATTTTCAATGTAGTTGGAACAGCCTTCTATTGGAATAAGGTGCTATTAAGCACTTCATAGATAGAGAAAAGAAATCAATGCATGGCTTCAAATCTTCAGAGGACAGGCTGACTCTCTTGTTATGGGCTAATGCAGCTGATGACTTTCATTTGAACCCAATACTCATTACCTATTCCAAAAATCTGAGGGCCCTTAAGAATTATGCTAAATCTATTTTGTTTGTACTCTATAAATGGAACAAGAAAGCCTGGATGACAGCACATCTATTTATAACACAGTTTGCTGAGTGTTTTAAGCCCACTTTTGAGATCTACTACTCAGAAAAAAGATTCCTTTCAAAATATAACTGCTCATTGACAATGCCCCTGGTCACTCAAGAGCTCTGATGGAGACTTACAATGAGATTGTTTTCATGCCTGCTAAGAAAATCCATTCTGCAGCCCAAGGATCAAGGAGTCATTTAGACTTTCAAGTCTTATTATTTAAGAGATGCATTTCATAAGGCTATAGCTACCATAAACAGTGATTGCTCTGATGGTTCTGGGCAAAGCAAAATAAAAACTTTCTAGAAAGGCTTACCATTTTACATACCATTATCAACATCTGTGATTCGTGGGAAGAGGTCAAAATATCAACACTAACAGGAGTTTAGAAGAAGTCGACTCCAACACTCACGGATGACTATGAGGGGTTCAAGACTTCACAGGAGGAGATCACTTCAGAGGTGGTGGAAACAGTGGGAAAACTAGAGTTAAAAGTGGAATTTGAGATAGGACTGAACTGCTGTGATCGCAGGATAAAACTTGAGTGGAAGAAGAGTTGTTTGTTATAGATAAGCAAAGAAAGTGGTTTCTTGTGATGGAATCTACTCCTGGTAAGATGCCGTGAAGACTGTGGAAATGCCAGTGAAGGATTTAGAATATGACATAAATTCAGTTGATAAAGCAGTGGCAGCATTTGAGAAGATTCACTCTAATTTTGAAAGTTCTACTGTGGGTAAAATGCTATCACACAGCATCCCATGTTACAGAGAAATCCTTGGTGAAAGAAGGAAATCAATTAATGCAGCAAACTCATTGCCATTTCATTTTGAGAAATTGCCACAGTCACCCCAACCTTCAGCAGCCACCACCCTGATCAGTCAGCAGCCATCAGCATCAAGGCAAGACCCTCTACCAGCAAAGAGATTATAACTCAGTGAAAGTTCAGATGATGGTTAGCCTGTTTGAGCAATAAAGTATTTTTTAATTAAGGTATGCCCATTGTTTTCTTAGACACAATGCTATTGCAGACTTAATAGATGACAGTATAGTGTAGATGTAACTTTTATATGCACTGGGAAACCAATAAGTTTTTTTGACTTGCTTTATTGCAAAATTCACTTCCTTATAGTAGTCTGGAACCAAGCCTGCAATATCTCTAAGGTGTGCCTATATAGAGAAATAGGCTTAAAGTAATCATTGGTAGCTGTAAACATGCAATGCACTTTTAATGAGGAGAGAAGATACTGGCAGTGTTTTTCAGAGCTATTATGAGCAAAACCACTCCGGGAAGACCTGAGCTCCAAGTGGCTTTTATCAATAGCATCCCCAGACAGTTGCAAGTCTTGCGAGGCAGGTGTTACTAACTCGTTCTGTCCATTCTGAATACTGTAGGAGTATTGTCTGCAACATGCTTTTGAGTCACTTCAGCTCAGATAGACCTACTGTTTTAACGGTGGAAGAGAGGGATCTTTAACTCAGAACTTAAAATGAGAACAAAAGATTTACTCAAAACCTGTTTAACCTACCTGAAAAATGAATTACTCATAATTCCTGTAACAGTTAGCTTACACATGCATAAACAATAATAAATTATAAAGGACACACAGTTTGGTTCTGATGATAGTCTGCAAACCTGTCTACATCTGAGAATTGGGGAAAGCCTTAGGCAGCTTGTGGTAAATGTTCCTGTCTCTTTCTTGGTCTAGTTTGACTATCAACACTAGCTTTCTTTGGACTGGCTCTTGGTTATTCACTCATTTTTTTTTTTTTTTTTTTTTTTTTTTTTTAGAGAGAGAGAGAGAAGGAGCATGAGCTGGGGAGAGGTAGAGAATCTGAAGCAAGCTCCAGGCTCGGAGCTATCAGCTGAGGGCCCTGATGCAGAACTCGATCTCACCAACTGTGAGATCATGACCTGAGCCAAATTTGGACACTTAACCGACTGAGCCACCCAGGCGCCCCCCCCCCCCCAATCACTAATCCTTTCTCTGTATCCCATAAACTCTGTGCCACCTGTGTTAGAATACTCGTGTCATTTTGAATTTTGAGTTTTCAAACAAATTGCAGAGAGCTCTTGGTGACTATACGTAAATTGCTCAAAGATCAATATTAGGTATCTTTTCAGCCTCTATGTCTGGCCTGCCTTTTCTCTCTTGCTTCAGTTAGCTTGGTTTCACTGTTCCCTTCCCTTCTTCCCTTGTTCCTTCCTCAGCTGCTGACCCTGGGGGTGGGGGTGGGGGCTGAGAGACCAGAAGGTGCACAGAAGGAAAGTTACTACCTGCTGTATTTTTAAGTTACTGGATTCTTTGTTTCTGATAAACTTTCAGGATGATTTACCTCCTACAAAAATGCATTCAGTATATACGTATAAAACACGTGTTCTTCAATGTATGTTGCAAAAAGTGTGTGTGTGTCTCTGAGTTGCATAGGAGTTGGAAAAGGAGAAAAAGGCCTTAATTTTTAACACACAACTCGCACTTTCTGATTAGATACAATCTGATAATTTCCTCCCTTGCTCATAAAGCATTGTAATCTAAGGGATCATATAGAAATTTCCATCCAATTAGCTCATGACTCTATTGTTTGGCCCAATTTGTGTAGGTCTCTGAACATAAGTTGGAAGACACAGAACTACACACTCTGTTGATTGCCAGATTCCTCCTGGTTAAAAAGATGTCTCACATAGAAAGAAAACAAACGAACAAAAAACAACAACCAAAAAAACCCCTCCTTACTAGGCAAAAGTCGAAACTGAGTTTAGTTCCAAATCAGCAAAGCAGTTCTTCTTTAGTTAGACAAGCTATTGTTTGAAAAGACAAACCTAAGTGTACAGCTAAATGAAAGATTTTGTACTCATCAGGTGGCAAATTTCAGGTTTAGGGCTTAATGGTGTAAAACTACTGAAACTGACACAGGGTCACTGGACAGGAAAAATGCTTTTAGAAGCTGGAGTCCTTGATTAAGAGGTGACAATGTAGTACTTCCATCACACTGGAAATTTTTATGCTGTTTTTCAGCATAAAGTATTTAACATATTTGTTAACTCTAAAATAAACAGGAATTGTTATACTTACTTTAAATTCTATTTCAAGTTACATGCTAAAGAGTAGGTGGCTCCGGATTTCTCTCCAGAGCCCTGGGAATATACCTCAGGAAGCTGAGTTCATTTTCTTTAGTGATCTCTCTTTCGAAGACTATTTAGCCCCAGTCCACATCTCCTCTTTCCTTTCCCCAGGCCAAACTCGGTATAATGTCTTCTCCTAGGTTCCCCTGTCATGGATATGACACAAAAATAAATGACCTGTTCTTCCCTCCTTCACTTCTATTTCCTTGCCTAGATTTGTTGATCTTTGCTCCATTAGCTCACTCTCCTGTGGAGAGCGGTGGCAGAGTTAAAAGTAGTGAAAGGCGGGAATTTGGCTACAGGAGCCTCTCTTTCTTGTGTCTGGAAGTGCTTTGGAGACTGACGGTCTAAGTCAAAGCTCTGTAATGATTTGACGTTGAATAACAAATTGGAAAGTGGTCAAAGGACAAAAAAAATCTAGAGTAAATAGATATGAGTTTATTTTGAAGGTATCAAACCGTGAATGCATACTAGAACCAAAGTTAAAAGGTTAAGCTGTGATATGAATAAGAAGGTCATTCAAGGAAACTTGATCTTCCTTTCAAATGCAGCTAAAGGAACAACTGACAATAAAAGAAAACGTGGTAAAGAGGCAGCTGAGAGACACAGCTGAACCGGTCTCTCAAAAAGCCTTCAAGTAGCTCCGATGCCTTCCCGATGTTTCGAAAATACATCTGAAAGGAAAAATTTTGCATCCTAGTATCTTGACATAAATATCTTTAAATAATTCTAAGATTCATATTAAATGGTTCATCATTTCATACTTAAAGATAACAGAATGGTAATGAGATTGAAAGGGTTATAAACACATACTGTATTTTATTAAATGGTGTATGGACCATTTAATGTGCTGTTGAATTCACTTTGCTAGTGTTCACTTTTGCTGGTATTTTGGCGCTGTGCTTGCCTGGGGGAGGGGCAAGGCATTTGAAGTGAAACTGAGCCTCTCATTCTTCCAATGTGTCCTCTTTTGTTCCTCCAGATCCTTTTTTTCTGCCCTTCTCTACCCTGCTATCCACAGAGGTGGACCTATTTGGACTCATCAGATGTCTTCAATAGCCTCTGTCTTGTGGCCAGATTCTTGAATGTAGAGCACAGGGAGGAGTCTCCTGGGAGAGAGAAAACAGAAGCCAGGGCCCTTAATTCCCTACCCCATTCTTTTCCTCTGAGGAGTCACCACTGGCCAGCTGTTTCCTATAACGAAAGATCTCCACTCCTGCCAGCCTGCCTCTATAGGTCCCTTTTTACATACTGTTCTGATCATACTCTTCCTCCCTTTACGCGTTACGAGTAGTAACAGAAAGAACCTTTATGCCAGTTCCCAGGTAAGGCATTATCCCTTAGAATTTCCCTATACCTGCCCACATGTTTTTAAATGTAGTTTTATTGAGATATAATCGATATACAAAGAAGTGCACATATTTAATGTATACAATCTGATGAGTTTGGACATGTGCATACAGCCATGATACCATCACCACAATCAAGGTAATAGGCATAACCACCTTTTAGAATTTCCCTTTTATTTTGTAAGTACACTTAACATGAAATCTACCTTAGCAAATTTTGAAGTGCACAAAACCATATTGTTAACTCTAAGTACCCTGTTGTGCAGCAGACCTCTAGAACTTAATCAGTATAACTGAGACTTTATGTACATTGAATAATTCCTCATTTTCCCCATCTCCAAGCCCCTGGAAACCACTATTGTATTCTTTGCTTCTATGAGTTCCATTGTTTTAGATACCTCCTATTTATCTTTCTGTGACTGGTTTATTCATTTAGCAAAATCTGTGTTTTTATACACTAACAATAAACCATCAGAAAGGAATTATTTACAATAGCCAAGGTACGGAAACAACCTGTGTCTAGTGACAGATGAATGGATTAAAAAAATGTGATAAATGAACCTGGCTAAATGAAAACAGCCACACTTTAAAAGTAATTATTTTGTTATACTCTTCTCAAACTATCCAACTTGAACCTGCCATCTCCTTCCTGCCAGAACCCTGAGAGATACAGAAGATATCAGGCAGGCAAAGTGAGTAGAAGCACTCCCAATATTTTAACTTATTAGCTATGTAAATTAGGCAAATGGCATAGCTTCTTTGAGCCTCACTTTTTAAATGTGTTAATGAAGATAACCATTCCTATTTTTACTAGGCAGAATAAATGACCCTTAAAGATATTTACTTCCTGGGGTGCCTGGATGGCTCAGTTGGTTAATCCTCTGAAATCAGCTCAGGTCATGATGTCACAGCTCGTGAGTTCCAGCCCCGCATCCGGCTCTGTGCCAACAGCTCAGAGCCTGGAGCCTGCTTCAGATTCTGTGTCTCCTCTCTCTGCCTCTCCCCTGCTTGTGTTCTCTACGTCTGTCTCTCTCTCTCTCTCTCTCTCCCCCCCCCCCCAAAAAAATAAACATTTTAAAAACAGAAATTTACGGGGTGCCTGGGTGGCGCAGTCGGTTAAGCGTCCGACTTCAGCCAGGTCACGATCTCACGGTCCGTGAGTTCGAGCCCCGCGTCAGGCTCTGAGCTCAGAGCCTGGAGCCTGTTTCCGATTCTGTGTCTCCCTCTCTCTCTGCCCCTCCCCCGTTCATGCTCTGTCTCTCTCTGTCCCCAAAATAAATAAACGTTGAAAAAAAAATTAAAAAAAAAAACAAACAGAAATTTACTTCCTAATCCCCCCAAACCTTTGAATTGTTATGTTCTATGGTGAGAGTGAATTAAATTTTCAGTTGGGATTAAAGATGCAATCAACTGTACTTAAGGAGAGTAACCTGGATGATCCAGGTGAACCCAATGTAAGTACAAGCATACTTAAATGTGGGTTAGTGTCGATGTGACCAGGTGTGAGAAGGACTTGAGTTTCCGTTTTTAGCTTTGAGGTCGGAGGAAGGAGCCACAAGCCAAAAAATGTGAACAGCAAGGGAACAGATTCTCCTCAGAACTTCCAAAAGGAGCACAGCCCTGCCGATACTTGATTTTTAGCCCCGTGAGACCCATTCTGGACTTGCGACCTCCAGAAATGTAAGCTAATGAATTTTTGTTGTTTTAAGCTATAATGTTGTTTTAAGTTTTTGTAATTTGTGGTAGTTTGTTGTGGTGGCAATAGAAAAGTACTATTGTGTGGGTTTGCCTTGAGAATTGGATAAAAGAGTGTAAAACCTAATGTTTCAAAGCTGAATGCTGGAGTTAGATATCTCTGTTTTGAGCTTCTCCCAAAATAGGAGCACCCAACATCAGCGACCCATTGCTCAAAAGGCTCAAGACAAGAGTTTTGATTGGTAAGGAATCCAAGCTTTATGCAAGAAGCCACCACCTGGGGATAAGGCAGATTCTTGTCCAAAAGCCCCCTCTGAGGTTTCTGCCTGGTTCAGAGGGTTTTAAGAGAGTTTAGGGTAGTTAATCAGTGAGGAGTGTGCAGTGGTCTGTAACATTTCTTCATCACATGTAGACTATACAGTGCCAGCTAAGGACATTATCTCCATTTCTGGGGTTGCATGAGGGGGTCCATTTTTTGTTTCGTGATGTGCAGGAACACTCTGTTCTATCTGCAAAGGAGGGCAAGGTCCTCAGATACACAGAGGAGGTTAGTAAAATCACCTGTGTGACCTAAAAGAAAAGAAGAAATCTTTTGCTCAAGAAATTGCTAGGCTAATCAAAAAACTGAGGCAGCCACAAACAGACTTGTTGGCCTCTGTGGCCTGGGAGAGGTTTGGTTCCTCAATCCTCGAGGTGAGTGTTCTCTCTGCTATGGACCAAGGCACTTAGGTCAGCAAGATAGGAGGGTGTTAACTTGAAGCAAGTTAACCTTTCAGACCAGTTGGACTCCTGTTCCAGTAACTGTTAATTTGGTTCAATTATTTAACATATCTCAGTGTCTTCATCTACATGTAGGGAGATAATAACGGGAAATACAAAATTTTTGCCAGTTTATTCTTCACACTTCTTTCTACTTGGTAACCTCCCTAGATGGCCAGAATTATGTACATTTTCTCTAGAACTTATGATGTAATCCATAAGGAAAGAATCTTGATAATCAGAAGGGGAGAATTAAGGGAAGCCCGGAAGAGAATTTATGCCAGAGGGGTAATGTTGAAAAGTGAATAACGTTAGAGTCAGACAATATTGCCTCCACTCCTGAAGAGTTTAGAAATGGTCCACTGTCATATGTTGGGGTTTTGGGTGGGTGGGAAGGGGTAAGCAGAGATGCAGGAGTAGCAAAGGCTCCTGTCACCCATACTGGCCAGCTACATAGAGCTGGGGGAACACTACCAGCTGTAGCAGGCCTTCCTTCAGCATTCTGTGTAGACCGTGATTCAGCAATGCAGAAGAAATGAGCTGTCTGCTGCTTTGGATTCTGTGGGATAAAAACCTCCCATTACAAATGACTGCACATGATGATCTAGGAGAATGACCAACTTATTGACTATAGTCTGTACAGAAACTTACGTAGATGGTGTGGACAATGCTTCCTCACTGCCAATCTCACTGGCTCAAGATAAGCCCCTCATTACCCAAACAGAGTAAGGTGTCTCTGACCTCTGCAGAAAAGGGTTTGAAGCTAATAGAAAACCCCCAGCTCCTGCCTTACTATTGAACAATTAAATAGCACGAGCCTATACTCGATAACCCCCTCACCATGTGAATGGAGAGTTAATCCAAATTTCAGAGGATTGAAGGAAGTAATGCTATGACCCTGATAACAACAAACAATATAATTTTCCATGAACACTATAGTTTCATGGCATTAATAAGACTTAAATGTATTCTTACTTTTTTTTCTTATAATAAAAACACAAAATACATAATACAATGAGTTCCAAAGAATGTACTCGTTCCCAGCCACGTGGTTTCCCCTCCAGGAGGCAACCACTTTCATAGATTCTTGGATTCTATCAAACTATTACATATAAATATTTACTATCGTTTCCTCAAAAATGACCGCATGTCGAGCAGTTTTTGCCCTTGGCTTTTCCACATAACTATATATGCCAGAGTATTTTCCACATCAGTAAAATTTGGTACTACTGAACCAAAATTATGAAAGTGATTTGTAGACTATAAAGTGTTTACAGTGTATATTCGTTTTCATAAAGTCAGTATTTACTTGGAAACTAAACCAGTTCTGAAAAAGATTTTTATTTCTAGCAGAACTGATTGCTACCCCAGATTAACACTTTGTTTCAACTTTAGGCTGATGAAGATGTGCTCCAAAGCATAGTTTGTATAGTTTGACAGAAAAAGAGTTGTGTGGTTTTGAACCGTTCTCTCTATGCTGGTGCTTTTTAATTCAGAAATATCCCCTTCATTGTAGAGTTGGCAACAGGTGAAAGTAGAAAAAACCTGTTGTGTGTGTATCCTTGTGGTAACCGGCCCTCTTTATAGCATGTACAGAAGACCATGTCCCTTCAAACACATTCTTTTTTTAACGTTTGTTTATTGTGAGAGAGAGAGAGTGAGAGAGCGCTCACACAAGCAGGGAAGGGGCAGGGCAAGGCGGGCGGTGGTGATTATGGGCAGAGGATCTGAAGCAGGCTCTGAGCTGTCAGCACAGAACCTGATGCGGGGCTCAAACTCACAGACCATACGATCGTGACCTGAGCCAAAGTCAGACACTTAACTGCCTGAGCCACCCAGGCACCCCTCAAATAGACTCTTTAATTGCCAAACAATGAATATAGACTAGAGGACCTATTTTCATCTGTGGCCAGAGATGGATGTGCAGTCAGAGTTTGGGTTTATAAATGCAGCCTTCCACAGTAAGCAGGGTGAGCAGACATGTGGGAGGTCTAACCAGCTGCTGCAAACATGGGCCCTTAGGGTCTGATTACAGAGGCTGGATGGACTGGCCTACTGCATGCGGGTCCAACTCCTGCTTGGCTCCCTGTGCTGAAGTCACTATCTTTTAGGCCGGAATCCAAGTTTGACATCATTTATCTACATGAACAGGTGCTCCCATAAAATGAACCACATAAAAAGCAAATGCTATGGCAGAGCTCAATGATTTCCCACTTGATGTTTTTCTAGAGGGTATGTTTGGAGGCAGACAGGGTTTCTCTACAGTCTCAAGAAGCTGAACCGAGAAAATATAGAGATCAACATTTTCCAGTAAAAAATAACTGAAAGTTCTAGAAGGCTCTATTTTGAATAAGTTCTTTAAAAACCTACCAATCCCTGGGACGCCTGGGTGGCGTAGTCGGTTAAGCGTCCGACTTCAGCCAGGTCACGATCTCGCGGTCCGGGAGTTCGAGCCCCGCGTCGGGCTCTGGGCTGATGGCTCGGAGCCTGGAGCCTGTTTCCGATTCTGTGTCTCCCTCTCTCTCTGCCCCTCCCCCGTTCATGCTCTGTCTCTCTCTGTCTCAAAAATAAATAAAAAAAAAAAAAAAGTTGAAAAAAATTTTAAACCTCTGTTAGAAATATCTGCTGAATTTCTGAGGACTGAATAATATGAGGACCTATCCAATCTGAATAAACATCAATTTTCTAAGGCATATTCTGTTCATCTTATTACATCAACTCAAAAGGCTAGATCCCCTCAAACTCTAAGAAGACAATGCAAGATTTGAGGGGTAGGGGGCTCTTAGAATACAGTATGATATTTTTATATCCTTTCTTCATTATATGTTATCACAAAATTAAAATATTACTGCTTAGCAGGGGGAAAACAAAAAATAATTGACCAATCTCTTAGAAAGATATCCCAGAATTTTCTTATTTTGAAAAGTGTAGTTTTTAGATTAAAGAAAAACTATAAGATGAAACATAAAAAATATCTCCACAACATTCACACAAATTGTCACTGTGCAAGTGAACTGTAGGCTATAAATGTTGGCTTTATTTTGAATTTTGTATTTGAGTTTTGATGTTTTGAGAAGTCTATTCTTAGCTATATGAAACATCATGTGGTTGGATTCTACTTTTTATCTGCTAATTAGAGTTAAAGAATCTGATTTTTTTAAAAAGAGATTTTATATAAATTGAACATCTAGAGTCAACCACCTCCCTCTCAGAATTGTTCAATAGATATTGGGATCACAAGTTTAAAAATTGCAAATCTTTTCTTGCTCCAATATTTTTATCTTAAGATAGAGATACACATCCCCTTACAATTCATCTTCTCTCTTGAAGGAGTGTTAGCTAAATCTCTCTGACCATTTATCCCTACTTAAGAAAAAGACAAATTAAAGTTGTCCTATATTGCACAGTTAAAGTTAGTTTACAGTAGAAATAGTTCTGATGAAACACAAAACAATTATTTGCACAATGTTAAATATCTTCTGCTAGTAAATATGATTACACTGAGGGTAAATGAAACTCAGAAATGCACAGTCTTAATGGAACTACTATTTTAGTGATCTGTTAATATTAGCATTTTCATCTTATGAATTCCCGACGATCTTCTTTAATCAACCTTAACTGGGACATTCTATTTTATATGTCATGTTATTCCATTCATAAAATGTGGTTATGGGAGGATAGAACTTGTGGAAAAGGTAAGGTGTAGTTTAATGTCTGCTTTCTGGAAGCTGAAAATAGATTCTGCTTTAAAGATTTACCCAAGAGAGCAGACTGTTTCCATTCTCTTTGTGAATTCTTCCTGATAGTCTATATTTTTTTTTATTTGGGGAAAAACTGGCAAGTCTTGTGTTTATTTTTATGTCCAAGCAAGAAGCTCAGTTAGTGGTCTCATATGGGTACAGGTAAAGGCGACTTAATATGCTTGGGTGCCAGGTGATAGGGTTGATCAGGAGGCGTTGTCACCAGGAAGGGAAAAGTCATATATTCAGTAAATATATTTTCATCATAGCCACCCTTTGATGGACTAAAAGAGCAATGACATTGATTTACATGGGAGACCTCTCTCTGGTATACTATGATCTCCATGTGGTCACAGAACTGAAACTTTATAGTTTATATATCGAACTACGTTTGTTTCTTTTTCCAAGTCTGCAGTGCTTCCATGGGAACATGAAATTTATTAAAATTGTGATTATTAATATGAACAAAACAAAACAAAGAACATCTTCAAAATTAAAATTCAGAGAGAAATTGAATCCCATAACAAAGTATTCATTTATATTCGAAGAATGCTAATAATCTTCAGTCTTTGTACATGAGATCTAAAATTCAATCAGTAAATCACCTTAACAACAGAATCCAAAAATGAAAAAAAGCAAAGTACATTTTTTCCAAGATAACCACTTGCTGCTATTGATCAAAGCTTGATCTAGGTTTATAAGCTATTGACAAGCTACAGATGGGATTTTATAGATTTTCAATGTAAATGCATCATCACCAAATGTTTCAGTAATGTTTTCTGTTAGCTATCACTCTTGGGTGTAGCATGAGCAAACACAATGACTGTTCTTTTTTCTGTTGTGCTAATCATGCTCCAAAGAATGAACAGCTTTAGGCAAGGAGGTGATTCATGTCTTTATTTGCCATTCAAATGCAATTCATTTGCTAGTATGAATTGCATAGGTACTTCCTACCCTGCTGCTTACTTAAATCCAGCTTTGTTACTACCCATGTTCAGTGTGATTTCAGATTTGTGGATTTTAAGGCATTATTTCAGATACAAAGGTGTCAAAAATCAAATGATGCCAGAAAATATTACTTCTAATTGTAATTGTTGCAATGGACTTAATAAACCGTGTGGAAGAATTCTTATTTATAGTTCATTACCCCTTCTGAATTTAGGGACTCAATGTTAAGGACATCTGTGAGCCTCAGAGCTGCAGAAAAATCTGGGGTGTTGGAGGTCAGAGAGAAGATCTTCCATGTATGCAGGTGTCAACACAGAGAAAAGGCAGGAGCATCTTTCTCTTCCTGTGTAATTAAATTTTGCTATTGTTTTCCTGGAGTAAGCCATACAAATATTTCCAGATGAATTAGAATACAGCACATTGTAAATGGAGACTCTAAGGGGCACCTGGTGGCTCAGTCAGTTAAGCATCCAACTCTTGATTTCACTTCAGGCCATGATTTCAGGGTTGTGAGATCGAGCCCTGCATCGGACTCTATGCTGGCTGTGGAGCCTGCTTGGGATTCCTTCTCTCTCCCTCTACCACTTGTGTGCACCCTCTCCTCCTCTCTCTCTCAAAAAAACAAACAAAAAAAACAGGTTTAATTAATTACAAAATGGAAACCCATCATTTGCGAATCTGTCATTGTATTTGATGTTCCTCCTTTTCAAGGCTTTTATATTCTATCTTTCTTGAAAGGCCCACACTCAGTCCTCTCCCTTAGATTGCAGTGCTGGTTACTCTGGAAGATAACTATGGATGTCTTTAGCTCTAATGGCTCCCCAAAGTGAATTCCAAATATACACATAATCCACACTTTAAGACCTATCACCTCAGACATAATTCCCACATCTGGTTAAAATTCATCCTGTTTTCATATGCTAGGGGTTATAAAAGATTTATATACATGATTATCTGTAACCATATTAAAATCTGAGCCTCCTTTAAAAAGTTAGACACTTAATTAGGCTGTTAAGTATCCTTATATGGTAGGAACATTATCCCAGAATTGGGAGGATAAAGTCCTAAATGTAACCTTCCCTCTAGAGTCCTTCAGCACAGCTGGACCTGTTTCCTTTCCATCAGATTTCCTCTCTGTCAGATGGAGACATTGTCTAAGACGTTCTTTTAAGCCCCCCCTGCCAACCTCAGAACAATTTTTGCTGCGGATTTATTTGGCCAAGGAAAATACACTAACTACGTATGGCCCAATTTTGAAATTATGCTTAGAAGGTGAAGTGCATATGCATGTGAGTTTTAATTCTTAAGATCATTATAGCCATGGGAAATAGAGCCTAATTGAGAGAACTTCTTTTTCTGCCACATCACAAAAGGAAAAGAAAGTTTTAGAAAAATTTCATGAGGTTTCCATTGCATTAATCAACTAATTTGTTCATGTGTTCATTTAAATATCAGACATCACTATTGGCATACTGCTCTAGCATTCCAAGAAGGTTTTGGGCTCCAGGGCAGGAGCTACCTTTTGGACTGCTAAATAACTAAGTGACTAAAATACTGTATATTTTATATTTGTATATTACCATCCTTTGAGACTCTTAAACTGTGGAATTTCTACAATGTTTTCAGAATTGTTGTAAAATACCAGGGGCAGGTTTCAGATTGCGAAAGCATGTCAACTGTGGGTAACTTAATCAAATCCCATGGTGTGGTAGAGTTTTCTTCCTTATAACATTCCTTGACTAATTGATACTAAATGTAGATTTTATTTATTGTTTAATGTAATGTAGTTTAAAACGTTTAAAGAAGATGCAATATTTATAAACTGTTTTCACTTAAAAAAACAACAGAAATTAAAAAGGTCAACACATTCTCCTTGACAACTGGTCATTTTGCAATATTAAATGTCAGTTCAACCTTGGGGATTCTAACTTCCCAGAACTTACATGAAGAGATTACTGAGAATAAAAATCACTTTGACTTCTCTTGTCCAATATGTGTAACACTATTTTCCAGGTCAATTATTATTAATTTTTGAGGGGCATTTAAAAATAGACCTGAATATAGCAACTAAATTTCTATAGTTGACTATACAACTCATTGAAACGAAAGAAACCAAGAAAGTTGTTAAAATAGGCCTCAAGCATCTTCATCATGAGCATAAGTAAAATTGTTAATGTCATTTGAATATAGTTTATAAAAGCAGGCTGATGTTCAAAAGCTGTGGTTTTGAGTGGCTTTTGTGATGTTGCCTTTAAAGCTCAATACTCCATATATATTTTTCTTGACTCTCTATTATCATCTGAGAAAGCCATTTTCTCAGAGGGTGGAGGGGAGAGGGCCTCACCAGCATTCCCTTTCTGTAACCTTTCTGTCTGCAGTGTTCACCTCCTCATTTCCAGGATACATCTACATTCCTGGCTGTGCAGTCTACATGAACACTGGTTTGTCACTTCTCTGCAAGCAGAATACAGAAGTGTCATGTATCCATGCTTGGTAATTGCTGCCATCAGGATGCACAGATTAAGCCTTTAAATAGTAGAAGAAGAAGAGGAAGAAGAAGAAGGAGGGGAAGAAGGGGGAGGGGGAGAAGGAGGAGAATGTATGCAGTTGCAGTGGTCTCTCTTGCTTTGCCACTCTGCGTAAATATTATTTATCATTTGAGAGGTGACCTGTTGTGGTAACACCATGAACAGTCAGGACAGGCCTTTTACACTGTTCTGACAGTTCCTGGGCTTAGGGCATGGGCTAAAGTAAAGTCTAATCAGAGTCTGGTCATTCATCTTGCAGTTGCACAGCCAAGGGCGCTTAGCGGGAAAACCATGGGGGCCATCCCATCTCCTTTCCTCAAGGATGGGATTGTGAGAAGCAGAAGGGATCTTGCCAACCACTATAGGGTTGTGAGTTTCATCAAGTTAAGAGGATTACTCAGAAATGAACTGAATCAGAGTCCAAACATCTTCCTATAATCCATGAGCTAAGTGTTCAAGTTTCCAAAGCAAAGATAAAACACAGGCTGGGTCCAAGATTTAAGCAGTTAAGGATTTAGGTTTAGAAAATCCAGAAGGTAGTCCCAAATAAGTGAAGTTCAAACAGGAATGGAAAACCTATCCTGGGGGGTTCCAGCAAGCAGGATATAACATGGCCTGATAAACCAGAATCATTTCTAGGCTAAAAATGTCTAGTTCCCTCGTATTTAAATTCTCTTCATGAAGTCATGAACAGGGCTGCACAAAATGAAGGCCTGAATATGCTGGTAGGGAATAAAAGTGACAGACTTAATGTTAGACTTGGCCCAGTTATTTACCATAGCATACTTTTTTTTTTTTTTTTTTTTTTTTTTTTTGCTGACAGGTAGAGGGTGCTCAGCAACCATTAGCAGGTTTGAAACAGTTTTGTCTCTGAAACCAATTCTGACTTTAAACAGGATATAAAAAGAAACACAACTTAAGGCTAAAAATTCAGTCCTTCAACCCACAAGCCAAACTATTGCTATATTTAATGCTATATATTGAACTTCTGATTGATTTAGCAGACCTGATCCTATTCCATGTTGTGTCTAGCTTCTGGATCACTACGCTCTTCCCAGTGACCAATCTCGTCTTCGTTTTTGACCAGTATCTCATCCTCTTTGCAACCAAGGCTTTGTCTAAATTAGAGACCAAGGCTATCTCTAAATGTCAGTGCAGTGGCCAGGGAATTATTGAAAAACACTTGAAGAGGCAGGCATTGTGTTGAAGCAGATATATGTAATATCATTTGACATCCTATTTCCCACATGAGGAATGTCAATGCCAGTGCGTTACTTTGGTTTATGTTTGGATGTTGTGTATGGTCTATCAGTCTGGAGTTTTTCCCAGCATCTGTACCAACTTCAATGACGATGTTTAGTTCCACTTCATGGCTTTTCCAACTGGCCACATACCATGATGGTGGATGAGGGCGTTTCATTCACGTAAAATATAACATTATGCTACCATTCTATTTATTTCCCCTTTAAATGAATTTAAGGATGGCCTCCTTTCAAATAACTGCAAAAGACCAATATCTGTATTGCCTAATGAATAATAGAATGTATTACAGTGCTATTCATACATTTTCCAATGTTCATTCAAATGTTTATTGGGAAACCAGTTGTATAATAACAGGGATAAATGGATGCCTGGGTAGCCCATTTGGTTAAGCACCCTACTCTTGATTTCAGCTCAGGCCATGACTTCATGGTTCATGGGTTGGAACCCTGAGTCAGGCTCTGCACTGACAGCTGTTAAAAAACAAAATCACGGGGATGAAAAGGTGAACATTCCCTGTTCTTAAGCAATTGACATTATTGTGAAAGAGGCTTAAATAATTATGTTGCCATATGACAAGTGCTTATAAAGGTTGTATAAAAAGCTAAAGAGGGTGGTACTAAGAGACGTTAATAATTTTGCTGTTTTTGCTCAGTTGTATTTTTTTTTATTTGGGTTATCCAATGAATTAAAGAATCCTGGTATGATGTTATACATTTCTTTATAAATCTAAAACTGTTTCCTTGCCATGTATTTAAAGGTCATTCAGATTTTCCAAAATTACATGCCAGCTTGTTGCTATGCATATGATATCCCAGTAATCTTCTCAGTTTTAAATATACTTTTGTCAAATATGATTTCCATGCTTTCTGATATTTTTGAAACTATAGTCAACTCCAACATCCTCAGCTTTGTTATGAGTGAATGAAATATTTATAGAAAACAATATGATGAACTTGTGCATATTTTAGTCACTCTGCTCCATTTTAAGCAATATTTTTCTGACATACTGAAAGAGATTTATCAGCATAGTGCATTCTGAATCAAGTCGATACAGCAGTTTTACCCTAACCTTTTCAAAATTGCCTTCTTAAAAAAGTTTTCTTGTACTTCAGGAGATAGGCAGCTGTGTGAAGTCATCCTGGGAGCAGACTGAAAGCCCCATCCTAAGCAAAGCGCCTGGTGACCTGAGTTAATTGGATACTCATCCTGAGATCTCTGTACAGTGAAATGTGTTAATTGCATTGCCTTATCACAACATAATGATGCAATTAACTTGGATCACCAGGATGGACTGTTTGTTAGCATACATCTTATTTCAAAGATATCAATACCCACAAAGAACGGCACGTGTTCTGTCTAGGAAGCTTTGACGTATAATTGTTGAAATGTGCTTTTTAGTGGATATGCAACCTCTAGTGACCACAATCTTTGGGGGGGGAGGGGGGTTTCTCAGCATGGAGGGAAAAGAAAGGAAAATGAAAAATTTAACCAATTTACATACTTCTTTCTTGCTCAGCACATTTACATCTAGTGATCCTAGTTCAGCAAGCATTTTCTTCTTCCTTTTGGCATGCTTGGCTTCAGGTTCCTGTACAACTTAACTTTTTTGCAGGTTATCAGTATCTCAGTAATTAGCTAGAGGGATATATATGTGTATTGTGCATTGCCATTTGGGACAACATGGATGGATCTAAAGGGTTTCAATTTTTTTTTAAGTAGAAACAATAGAGAAAATTAACAGCAATATCCAGTATTTGTATAGGTAGTAAATTTGCCATAATTCCAGAATCCTGTGTATCACCTCTCTGTGGGATAATAAAACACAGGTAGAAAAGCCCATCTTGGACTTGTTTTTTCATGTAGACAAAAGCACCTGCATATACCTTGCAAATATTATGAGTTGCCTTAATGTCATGAAATTAGGGGCCGTAAGGATTGTTAACATAATATTCATTCCCTATTGTGTTGAAAAACTTAGTGCTAGAAGTAATGCTCAGGATAGTAATGACATATTTGAAGTTGGCATCTCTTTGCTCCAGATGTGGAGAATGATTTCGGTATTCGTATGTTCTCTCTCCCCACTCCTCTCTGCCCCCACTCTGTTTCCCAGGCTAAACAGGTCAAGCAAGTGCATTATGCATTTTCTCTTCTTGCTGTGATTTATTTTAATATAAGGTTGATAACTGAAAGTGGGAACCTCTTCAATCTACTTTGCACAGTGTACATCAGTGCATAGTCTTGGATGACTAAAGAGTCTCAGGAACTGCTCCATAGCTAAGCCTTGCCAGATACATGCAAATATCCAGGTGTAACATAGGCACTTGCTATCTCTTTTTATCAGTTATAAATTCCTATATCCTTCACTTTCACATAACTGAAATTCAGTTTTTAGGAACAGTTTTTGCAATTTATCTTGTCAACTTCTCGTTTTTGATTAAAAAAAAAATTTAATTGTTCTTGTTCCTTATAATTTCTTGTTGCTTTTCCCAGTCTGATTTTTGTGTTATGTCATTCTGGGAAGGCATATGTTAGATTAGTGCTTCCATTTCATCCTTGTCTGTACTCTTAACATGGACCTGCATTGGTTTATGCCTGGTGGTAGAATAAAAGACCCCCTTTGAAAGTAGAGAAGTTCATTTTCTAAGATTCTAAAAGCCATTATTAAATTTTATTCTGAAAATAATTAAAAGTCAATAAGGAAGGGAAATAGTTTTCCTCACTATCATACTTAGTCACAAGGTGTATATAATTTTATGCTGAGTTGTATTTGTCTCTGGCCGTGAGTATTTAACATAACAAAATACTGTTTTTTTCAGTAGTGATTGAAGGACTATTTCATCAGCAATCAGAACTGTAATGGTGGGTGTAATTAATAAACAACTTGAGTCAAGATATCATTAGGTGATTTTTGGAATAAAGTTAATCAATTATGGTGAATGTTTAATATTTTTCTCAATACAACAGAGGTATTGTTTCATACAAAGAAATGCATGGAAGATATATGCCTATTTCTGTGTTAAAAACTCCAGGGAGAGGGGCGCCTGGGTGGCTCAGTCGGTTAAGCGTCTGACCTCAGCTCAGGTCATGACCTCACAGTTTGTGAGCTCTAGCTCCGCATCTGGCTCTGTGCTGACAGCTTAGAGCCTGGAGCCTGCTTCAAATTCTGTGTCTCCCTCTCTCTCTGCTCTTCCCCGCTCATGCTCTGTGTCTCTCTCCTTCAAAAATAAATAAAAACATTAAAACAAAATTTAAAAACTCCAGGGATAAAAGGTGGATGCTACACGGGGTTCTGCCAATTCTTTGTCTGGTTTTATAGCAGGTGGAGACCCAAGCCAATGAGAGGTAAATTATTAATGCTTTTGACCTATAAAACATGGGTACTGTCCATATTACTATCACATGATAAATCTTTTGCCTTTTTCAGTTATGGTTAATTAACAATGTGAGGATTTTGATTTCTTGGGATCTCAGACTAACACTAAGATCAAGAGGTTTTTAAACAATCAGACTTAGAGAATCTTTACTATGTACTTTATAGACACATATAGTTTCCGATGTATTTTGTATAGATGTATATACACATATGTATGTGTGTGCATATATACATATAATATATAGATCATTTGTATGATCTTAGGACTGAGGAGTAAGCTGAATGACTAAAAGTGCATGGCATTATGATCTATAGGACATGTTGGACTGAAAAAAAAAATGAGTGTGTGTGTGTGTGTGTGTGTGTGTGTGTGTACTCACAAGGTCTCACAGTGGATAAGTAGGCTGAATGACTGAATATATATGTCCCCTTGCCAATATACAAGCTTTCCAGTTATTTCCCTGCAACTTTGGCACCAATTAACCACTTATACTTAAGGAACAGCTTCCTCATATGTATGCTCAGTTATCATAAAACACAAGGAATAGACATGTTACATGGAAAGCATATTTGGCTGTGAATATTAATGTCACAGCTTCAATCAATACAAGTTAATAGGTGTTCTACTAAGTAAGCATTATGTTTAATTTGTGAAGAGTTTATTTTGGGGCAATTATATTAGCTCCTACTTTGACTTTTTTTCTTTTCAATCTATGTTCTTTTGTAAGTAAATATCTTCTTTTAGATTCATAATCCCCTTTTCTTCATTTTGCCTAGTACAAAATATTAACCTAAGTTAATAATGTATTATGATACAAGAATTATATATTAATATCATAATCAGATTTTTAAAAATTATTTTGTTGGGTGCTAAACAAAAATATAAGAAATAGCATAAAAAACGTATTACATGCTAAAATTCATAGCCTGGCTCATGAGATCATTGATCATACATATTCTTGGTACAGAAGCCTGTGTTTATCATTGGTGGATATTTATCAGAATAGTCTCCTTATCCACATGAATATTTTCAACATATCTGGTGTGTAACTAAATAAAAAGCTGATGATCAAATTGACATCTTTTGGCCTTCTTTTGGCCTGGAGTGGATTTCTTGTTTCTTATTGTAGTTCTGATTCCTTTATTTTTTTTTATTAATTTTTTTTTAAATTTTTTTTTAACGTTTATTTATTTTTGAGACAGAGAGAGACAGAGTATGAACGGGGGAGGGTCAGAGAGAGAGGGAGACACAGAATCTGAAACAGGCTCCAGGCTCTGAGCAGTCAGCACAGAGCCCGACGCGGGGCTCGAACTCACATACCGCGAGATAGTGACCTGAGCCGAAGTCGGACGCTTAACCGACTGAGCCACCCAGGTGCCCCTGATTCCTTTAAATTTATTTTGATATATTAGCCTTCTTATATATTTTATTTAAAAATATTTATTTTAAAATATGTGGTTTTTTGCCTCCTTGTGAAGACAATATCATCTTTAGTATATCCTTTTTTGTTTGAAAGCTATTGGTAAAAGAATCCTTCAAATTTTTCTTTGCTCCCTAGGAACTTTGAATATCTACTATTCTTCAAGGCATGGTGTATTTTTTTTTTTACTTCAAATGAGTTCCTGAAGAAGGTGGAGTGCTTGCTGAAATATGATGGATACATGTTGTATTAATTCCACTTTTATAATACCTCTCATTCATCCCCTCCATTCCATTTCCATTGCTTATTTTCCAAAGTGTCACACAAACTATGATAGGTCTTCCAAATTCTTCTCTCATTCCTTTCTTACATTCTTATATAATATCTGAAAGTACATGTTTAAGATTTCACCAAATTTTAAAAAAATGATGCTTGCAGGTTAAAATCAAAACTCATAAACGTCAAATTGAATACCCTTTATTATTGGGACCTGGCTTGTTTTTGCAAAATTAATTGCAATTACTTATTTTGTTCTAACCATTTTAACTGCACTAGAACCTGGGGATTCTTTGAGCTTTTCTGCATTGGTTTAAACAGAATCATTTCTGTGGAATGGCCTCTTTAACACTCTCATTCATAAATTTTCCTGTCCATCAAGCTTCAATCCAAGTATATCCTTAGTACATAGAGAGCCTTTTAACCATAACTCTTAACCAGGTACAGCTTTCCCACTTGTATTATAATTATGTACATGTACATTCTTCTTAAGCAATGAGCCCTGTAGAGGCAGAATATGCACGTGAATCATCTTTGTATATTCTTAGTATGGTGCTATGCACTTAAAGAGCCGTTAATTACTTGATGGATAAAAATGAATTGGTGATTTAGGTGATGCTATAATGTTCCATCGTGGTCCATGCCTGGAGTGGCCCTCATAGGTTAGAAACAAAATCCACAGGAAGATCAGGCTTTAGTAGTCCAGGAAAGTTTACCATAGGAAAGGATGTTAATAAGTTCCTCAGTTAGGTCTTCAAGGAGGTCACAGTCTAGTTGGAAAGACTAGGTAAAGTATGGTACAGGAACAAATAATACAGTATAGTAGGGCCCAATAAGAGGTATAGAACACAAATGCTACACAAATACGGAGTGGGGGAAGAGGCAACATTCCTGGGGATGGATGATCAGTTAAGAATTCTCAAAAAGTTGACTGTTGAGTCCTGTACAATTGCTGGAATTTTAATAGACACAGAAGAAGTGGGAATTACCTTCAGAATTGAGTTCTTGGTTAATAATGCCTTCAATGAAGGAAAATTAAAAAAAAAAAAAAAACATAATACGTATCAGATAGGTGTCCTCTTCCATGGATTTCTAGACTTTGTTCCAGAAATAGGCATCATTTGAGATCATTGATGGATTTGAAGAAGAATCAAACCAATTTTGTTTGCATCCCTCTGTTTAAATGCCTTTCAAGGATCTAGAAGTTTCATGTAAGGAGAAATGTTCACTTCTTTTGAGCAAAAAATCAAATTTTTAGAATTGGAATTTATGTGACACCTCTATTCTTTCTATAAACAATTCAAAATAGGTATCTTTGTAGGAAAGTCAGTACCAACAACTGCTCTTCACAGCAATAGGCTATTACCCCTTTACCCAATGGACCCTGGAAGTTATGTTGGCAACTCATTGCCTTTATCACTGGCCCATACCTACATCAATTCAGACTTGTCCTATTTTTAAAACATTGGCAGTATATAAATTCTATTTTTTTAATTAATTTATTTATTTTTGAGAGAGAGCACACACGAGCTTAAGTGGGGGATGAACAGAGAGAGGAGAGCAGAGGATCTGAAGCAGACTCTGTGCTGACAGCACAGACCCCAATGTGGGACTGGAACTCACAAACCATGAGATCATGACCTGAGCTGAAGTCAGATGCTCAGCCATCAGACACTCAACTGTCTGAGCCACCCAGATGCCCCAAATTCTAAATGATATTAATAACACAGCACAGGAATAATCGATTGCTTTTATAACACTTAACATTTTCAGCAAGTTTCTGGTCCTCAAGACCAGTATTAAATGTGTGCTAAGTGTTAAATAGTGAAGTTTCTGTGATTTGATTAATTGACACCCTAAAGACATGACCTATTCACCTGCTAAGAAGCTAACTATGCAAAGGTTAGAAGGTGTGAGCAGAATTATAATTATCTGGCATTAGGCCAAAAAAGAGTTCGCTATCTAACTTAATGGTACATTTGGTACTTTAACAAGGGATCAAGGTTTGCAGACTTTCTTTTATTAATTTTAGTATGTTTCATACAATCTATAGTTCCTCTAATAATAGTAAAATTATTACATTGAAAAGTCATGATCTTGATCTTGCTGTCTTGTCTCTTTCCAAATTTCCATAGGGTGCAGATTTTCACAATTTCATTTACACTTAAATTTTTACCTTCTATATCATTCCTCCTTTTTGTATTTTTTCTTTTTTTAAAAACTTAAAGGGTCTTCCTACATGTCCAAATACTAACAACCTTACAGGTCCCAGTGCAAATTCCACTCATCCATAAACACTTTAGTGTTCCAGTTGGTTGGAAGTAGTCTTTCCCCTTCTAGAAATTTCTACACTTGATCTTTCCTCTTAGGTTCCTGTGCTTGTGTATGCTTATCACTTAGCAGCATTCCTGAGTTATATAATTGCATTCTAAAAATGATAGTCAAATATAAAACTTTAGTTTTGATGAATGTTCTATGACTATGTAACACGTTAACATGGGGGAAGTTGGGCAAAGGGTACATGGGAAATTTCTGTACCATATTTGCAACTCTGAGTTAAATTTTTAAAATCTTCACAGAACACAGGATTAGTCATTTTACTTGAACAGAATATTTGAGGTCAGCCAAATGATGGTGTTACATAATTACAGATTTGCAAAAATGTACAAACAGGAAGATAAATTATAGATCTCAGACTACAGACTTTGTCAGTTTTCCCTGAAGCACTAAATATAAGTGGGGTTGACAAAAGATGCAAAACATTCCAGAAGAGAGAGATTCCTCATTTCAACATTTTTGTCAATTCACCGCTTTCTTGAGATCATTTGCTGACCAATAGTCCTTTCCCAAGTACTTTTTTTTTAAGATCAAATTTAGGCCAATGAAATCTTTCTTGAAAGAAATATTTATGAATACATTGTCAAGGAGGGCAAAACGGGAAATTTTGTTTAAATGAAACTCCATAGCCTTGTCTTAACTTCTCCTTGAAATAAGTGCCTGTTTAAAAGCAAATGAGAATTTTTTAAAGGAATAATTAATTCAAAGAACCTGAAAAAAAAAATTACAAATCCCACATATAGTGACAAAAAAAAATCTGACATCTGCAGTCAATCCATTCATTAAAATAAGACAATCTGTGCAGCCCATTTCTGTAACTCTTTTGCAGACTGCCTTAACTTTTCATTCTCATAAAATTGGAGATGGGCTGTTTGTTTTATTGGTAATTGCAGCAGCAGCAGAATGGTCCTATACTTGCCAGTCCACAAACTCCATAGATGTTTATCCACTCACGGCAGTGCCAGCCTGCTGCATTATTTCAGCAAGTGACGTTCTTCGATGAAAAAACAGCAGCTGCTCACTCAAAATAAACTTGTTTTGTTTATGCTGTCAGCAGAAAGCTGTTTTAAAAAATCATTAGATGCATCATGCTGTTGCAGTATGTTAAATTGTGAAGCATAAAGAAACGTTTCTGAAAGATAAGCACCATGTTACTTCCATGCCTTCAACACAGAGTGTTTCTTTTTCTGAAATACTCAAATACAGGGAAGATTGGCAATCTTACATGTTTAGACACAGTGTTGATGATGCCAAGATGATAGGTTGAAATCCCTTGCAGATTAGTGAACTTTACACAAAGGAAAACATATGGAAGACACTACAAGAAGGGTGGGGACCTGGCACTGAGGCTGGCTCTGCCAACCACAATCTGTATGACCTTGGAAATGTCTCTTGATTCGTCGGAGCTGTACCATTTTCATCAATCTGATGGTCTCTTAAGAACATTATACTTTATCATGCAATGTTTTCATTGTTACCGTTTTTCATCCCTTGTAAGAGTATGCATGACTGATAAAAATTTATTATAACCACAAGTCAATTATACAAGACAGTGTCCTACTAAAGCAATCAATGAAGATATTTTTGTATTAAAATAACACCTCTATTTCATTTCTCAACTTAAAATATTTGGAAGTAGACGTTTGAATTTCTTTTTCCACCCGTGGACTTTGGTAAAATAAATTACAGGGCAACTATAAGATAAATTACTATGCCATTAGTGTGGTTTTCACTTAGAAAATCGATTGCATTTGTTAGAGCATCAAAAAACATTATTACTTTCAAAGAAAACAAGTAGAAAAGTAGGTTATATGTAGCTTGCTCCATTTCCATAAAACAAAAGTATGTACATGTGTAGACACACATACACAAAGCCGTAGAGTTAGCTATTATCAAACTATTTTAAAGTGGTTTCCTCTGGAAGAGGTATTAATATAGGAGATCTCCATTTTCATGTTTCATATTTTTGTAATTGAAGGTTTATAGTTAACATAAATGACTTAAATACATTAAAATATTTAATGAAAATATACTTATAATATTTTTGAGATACAATTTTAAGTCTTTTATGAATTTTGAAAAATGGATGTATTTGTGCCACTATCCTCTTAAAGTGTCTTACAGCCTTTTGTAGTCAATTTTCCCACACTAACCCTTGACCCCAGACCATCACTGATCTGAATGCACAGCTCCTGTTTGAGTTTCCTTTTCCCTTAGGGTTATATTTACCCATCTCCACTTTCATTTTAACTCAAGTCTCATGGTCCAGGTAAAGAATGGTGTTCATAGCCAGTGATTTTTGTGTTTGCCTGCTGCCATTCCTTATGTAACTGGTCGTCTTAATAGGGTCAGCATATGGTTGGTAACTCTGCTTTTCCCAGGATGTAGATTCTACAATTAAAGAAGACGCATGCAAAAATAAAACTTTGGAAATCTTTTATTAACCAATGATTTGAGTTTTATTCATTTAAAAAAGTATTTAGCACTTCCTGTATTCCAAGAACTATGCTCAGTGCTGTAGTTAAATTGAATAAGACAGACACAGCTGCTGTCTTATACAGCTGACAATGAAGTGAGAATGGATGACATTGAACATTAATTAGAGGTATGATAAGTAGTGTAAGGACAAGTGCCATGCTCTAGCATATATGACACCGGGCTGAAGAAGTGACGTTTTGGTTGACACTTGAGTGGGCAATAGAGCAGGAACAGAATTCCACGAAGATGAAAGCCTCGCAAAACAGCTCTGAGGTAGAGATGTGCACAGAGTATTTCAAGAGCTGAAAAAGAGCAATATGGTTGCAATATAGAGAGGAAGGAGGATACCAGCAGCCAAAGAGGCTGAAAAGAAAATTCAGATCTCCATAGGTCTTGAAGCAGACTAACCAGTTAAGATGTCATGGGACTTGGAGGAGACATTAGAAAACCTTACCTCCACTGCCTTCAATAAAAAAGGAATTTTTTTTCTTACATAACATGAAGTCATAAAGTAAAGCAGCTTTGAGGTTGGTTAGTTCAATAACTCATTATCTAATTATTTCTATTTTTTACGGTGCAACTTACTAAGTTTATTTATGTAGCACGGGGACAGGACCTGTGGGCAGAAAGAGCTGCACTTTTGTTGTGTGAAGCTGGTGGTTATATGCTTGGTGCTCAAGGAAGAGGGGTTGTGCAGGGAGTTTTAGATCATGAATGTTGAGTGACCTACGCAGAATTGCAGTAGCTCCCCCTCATGTTTGTAAGATGCACATCCTTGCATACCAACATCCAGAGCTGTAAACATATTTTTTGTATCTTTAAAAAAAAACATTTTCATAAACACTCAGGAAATTTCTCTTTTGTTGACCAGAATGGGTCACAGGATCTTTGGTTTTCTACACCATTCACTGGTAAGGGGAATATGACCACCATAGCTAGTCATGTGAGAATTACATGGGGGTGGGGGGAGGTAGATAAATGGAGGCACTGAATGTATACAATTCTTTACACTTGTTTGTCAGTGAGGAGAGAGATAAAATGGTCAATAGTATGGAATTGAGCTCCCTCTGGTCATTAAGACCAATCATAGTGTTCCCAAATTTTTGGCAGCAGTTTAAAATGTGGGTGCTACTAGTCTGCTAGGAGGGGACAATGATTATTGGGTGGGCCACCAGCAGTACCCAGGTTAATGACTTTGAACCTTATCAAAAGAGATTTGGGAAGCAATTGGAAGGTCCTAAGTATGGGGGGGGGAGTAATACAGTTTTTGTTAAAACTATAATTTTATTCAATATGGAAAATGAGAATTTTTCATAGTTTTAATAATTAAAGTTATAATTATCCAACACAAAAAAAGGAACAAGAAATAATGAAGGGAAAACATTTTTGAGGCTATTATAGTAATGTACCTGGGATGATTTGGAGTAGTTAGGATAGAGAAATAATGGTTGCAGTCTAAACATCCTTAATAACTAACATCTAAAAAAACTGATAACCACAACTGGCACATGAAAGAAAGAGAGAGGTCAAGCTTGACACTGAGAATTCTGATTTGAACAACTGATGAGAGAGAAGTGCTATTCGTGGAGATGGAAACACTGTCGGGTAGCAGAGTGGTGGGGTTTGGGTATACTGAATTTGAGATGTCAATAAGATGTTTAAAAGGAGATACTTGGTCAATATAGGTATGGAGCTGAAGGGAGCGGCTGAAGTCTGGATATAATTTTGTTGGTATTTAGTGTAAAATTGATATCAGACATGGGTGAATGAGTTCGGCTAAGAAAATATAGAATGAGAAGAACAGAGTGCTTAATCTAATCCTGAAAGACATCAAGCACAGAAAGAGTTTCTGACAAAGGTGACGTGAGAATGGCTCTGAGAAGTTGGAGAAAAAAAGTGGAATGTTACATCATAAAAGGAAGCCATTTCTCCACAAAGAAGGAGTAGACACCTGTATCAAATACCTCTGATAATTCTGGCAAGGTGAGGACAGAAGTGCAACCATTACATTTAGTCCTATAGAGCGGTGCAATTTGGGGTGCCTGGGTGGCTTAGTTGATTAAGCATCCAACTCTTGCTATCAGCTCAGGCTCCATGCTGAGTGTGAAGCCTGCTTGGGATTCTTTATCTCCCTCCCTCTCTGTGCTCCTCCCTGCCCCCACACATGCATATGTCATCTCTCTCTCTCTCTCTCTCTCTCTCTCTCTCTCTCTCTCTCTCAAAGAAACATTACAAAAAATAAAAAATAAAATGGTGGAATTTGTATAGTTTTGGTAGAATGGTGTTACAGTTCCAACCAGAGTAAATAGAGTAGTTGATGGAGAGTAGGAAAAGGGATTCCGAGAAAGAAGAGTATTGGGCAGAACAAAAGTTGTCTTTGCCTTTAAATTTTCATGCTTGTCACAGTACATATTTTATACCAAGGAAAAGGGTTTTCTTAGTCTTTAAATTTTTATACTCGAAATGGTAGTGTGTTAATCCCCAAAAGAGAGAAGGACATGCAAAAATGAGATGAAAATGAGGCATCTGTTGTGAATCATAGTCAATATGTTAAATACAACTTTTTCTTTCATGAATTATTTAGGCCAGAAAGGCAGATGTTTGGCAAAACTTACTGTAACCTGCTGCACAATTTTGGGGCAAATAATATCACGTAACAGAGAAAATTTCACCATTGTAGTACTTCTTTAGAAGCTCTAGCCTGCTCTGATTTCTAAATTAATATTCTTCCAAGATGATTAAGGAGACTGCTTCAACCATCAGAAAGTACATCTGATAACACTGCACAATAGACTATGGCATTGGACTAGATTACCGAAGTGTGGACTATGAATTGAAGAGAACAGAGGTGAAAGCATCATCGTTAATCAAGGTGCTTTGTAGATGACTGGTTATTGGACACACAATTTATATGCTTCTTCATTCAGTTCCATATGAGAAATTATATCCATTGCTTGATAGGTTGAATTAGCACACTAGGAATAAGACAGACTGTGCCCTATATTGAGAACTAATTCTAGTAAAACTATTTGTGAATTTAAGGGTGATTGAAAATGTGTTTTTAAAGTGCATATGTTGCCTGGGAAAGTATTAGGTGTTCCTCTTCTTTACTAAAGGTAATCTAAATGGAAAAACCTGTTCTATAAGGGATTGTTAAATGAAAATCCCTTTAAATGGAATATATTAGGTGGATTGACCTTGCTTATGGAACTAATAATTTTAAATATTCCAGCGATCTGAGTTGAATGAAATCCATCATTTATTTACCTTTGTTCTCCCCTTATCCCCTCACTGACCAGGTCGATGAATTATATACTTTGAGGCCTACCAAATAGCCCTAATGACCCAGGCTATACAAATTCTCATGATTCTCATATTTTTAAATATCATCTGGAAAGATGACCCTAAATTTTTATCCTGAATGGGTTCCATCCTTGCTCTTTCTTTGTAGAGTAACAATTTAAAACTTCCTTTTTCACTAATGTGTAGTAATTGCTGTGCTTTGAACATTTGGATGTGTGTTAAGAATGTATTCTATGTTGTCTATCAAGTAAAAATGGTAATGCATTTATTGAGTGCTACAGTCAAAATTAGCCCAATATTAAATGCAGGCTCTAGTCAGCAGTTTCATCTTTTGATGGATCATGTTGTCAAGGCTTTCAGTGGGTTGACAATTTCTACTTGTAAGCAGTTTTTGAGGAAAGAAGACTGTATAAGACCTTAAATAAGTAATCATCAAATTACCTTGTATATACTGTTGAGAATGAATTATAATAAAGCCACACAATTTAAAGTACAGGTCTCCAGTTGAGTCTATCTCAACATAAATGAAAAACGTCATTTAAATGATTTCATGTTTAGATGTATTTTCCACAGAATATTCTTAAATGTTCTTAAAGAATGGTTAATGATCCTTAAACTCTCTTGAAGGAAAAAAAAAATAAGAAACCTTGTTTCATGATTATATTAATATATTTATCTAGTCAGCCATCGAATATTTATTAAGTGGCTATACACAAACTCCTGTTTTTCATCCAACCTCTTTGTTTTATCCTATTTCACTTTGCCTTTTAGGCAGCCCTTTCAATCATCTTTCTTACTGTTGATTTTCCTTAGAACATGTCTAGGGCCTCTGTTTTCATGCACCTCTCCAGAGGTGATTGTACCTACTTTCCTTTTCTTGTAGAGAAGAAGTAACACAACACAGCAGGTAAGTCTTGAGTTTGGAGTGATCTGTAACTGGGAAATGGGGCTATGACTAGGAATTTGAACTTGATTTTATGAGTAACAGAAGGATCTTTAGCACAGAAGTGAGCCGAGGAAAATACTATAAGAAATGTAGGAGCGATGGTGACAGAATGCCTATGCCCAACCACAAATGTCCTGACAAATGCTTATCCTGTTCTACTCAGGGTGTGAGATCCAGCCTTTATAAGGGAACTAGTCAAGGGAAGAACGGCAAGGAATCTCAAATTTTAACTTAGCTAAATTATAAAAGAGCTTTTCATCCTGGCCTCACATTAAATCAATTTCAGTGATAGAAGCTTTGGGTTAATCAGCTCCAGCCTTAGGTATCTAGGAAAGGAACGATCTTGTTCTAAATGCAGAAGGTAGGACGATAGGAAGGTAGGATTCAGGGGAGGATGAATAAGCTTATTGATGCATAGTGATTGTCCTCTTAGCTGTCTTGTGAATGAATTACACTTTGCCCTCCTCCCACCTTCCTGTTCAAGGGCAGTTTTTGACCAACAAGCAGACTCATAAGATCTCAAAATAGTAGAGATTTATTGGACAGCTGTTGCTATTGCTGGCTTTCCTTTTCCTTTTTTGTAACTGTACCTTGATTTCTTTGGAGAACTATTTCCCTGCATTTCAAATGGTTACAGTGGAATTAACTTCCAAGATGCCAGGTCTCTCTTGGCCAAGAGGTGGGCAGAGTCCCTAAGTTCAGCCAGTCAGACTCTGCATAAAACTTGGATGTTTTTTGAAGTGATATGAGGTGAAGAAATGGTTGAATATAGTTCATTTCAATAATGGGGACCTGAAAAGACTCTCCATGTTCCTTCTCCCTATAATGTCCCCACTGCCTTGGCTCCTGAATTTCCCAAGGTTTGGTTTTTCAGGTTTTCTTTTAGTTCTATAAGTTACCTCATTCATATACTGCCATAAAATTATCTAGGTTACAAGTTCTAAGATTTGTTTTTCATTGTCGGCAATCAAATATCACTAATTTTTGTTAGATATTTTTCAAAACCTTAAAACAAATCAATACATCTCAAATCTTTCAATAAGGCATCAATTTGTTTTCAAAAGAACACTTCTTTCTTAGTAAACGCATATGGATTTTCACATGAAGACACTGTGGATCATTGAGTAACAAAACTCAGATGTTTGGACCTTGAAGGGCACTTTGATATGGTACTTATGAGTACAACTCCCTAGGTATATTGTTGAAATTAAAATCCTGACTCCATCATTAGCATCAATGTATATAAATAAATACCGTGGATAATTTTCTCATCATCTAAGTGCTTCCATTTGTTCAACTATGAAATGGGAGAAGATAATTTATGTGATGTGCTTACAACAATGCAGAACACATGGTAAAAAAAAAAAAAAAAACACATTCACTCCCTACTCAAGCTACCTTGCTACTTTATGTCAAAACTCAACTTTGAGCTTCTTGTAAGCAGAGACCTTATTTTAGTAATCTTTATATTTCTACTTCTGAGCCTAGTTGGTGCTTTTTTTCCCCCAGTGGCTACACTGTAATGACACATTTGGGGGTTGTTTTTATATGTGTTGTAGTTGTATTAATAGTCACACAGAAACCTGACATCAGCTATAACTTTACTGAGAACTTAATTATAAGAGTTCAAGCCTATTATCCTTTTCCTACAAGGTACTCTGGCTTTACATGGTTATAAACATATGTAATTTTTCATTGTTTGTTTCCTTCCTGGCTAATTGTTTAGAATACCTCTAAATAATTAAGATTCTATAAATGCTTCTCAACCTTGGCTGCATATTAGAATCACCTGGAGGGCTTTCACAAGCAATTATTCCAGTTTACCCCAGATTAATAAAATTAGACTCTTTGGGGCTAGTACCTGGATATCAGCATTTCCCCCAAGGCCCCAGGTAGTTCTAATGTGCATCCAGAACTGAATCCCTGCCTCTCGAACTCATTTAGACCTTCCGAGTAAGATACCGGCAGGTCTGAAAAGTTTTGGAGGCCTCTTTTTTTTTAAAGTGTAAATAATTTTAGAATTAAGGAATTTTGTATATTGGCTGAGTTGTCTGACAGACTATGGTTTGCTAACATTAAAGAACAGGGTAACAGAGCTCAAGAAAAAGGCTGTTTATTCTTTGTCCTTCTTGTTCCCTTCATCACCAGAGTATAAGCAGCTATATTGTTTCATTGAGAGAAGATGGAATTATGGGGAAGCTGCTTGAGAATTTACCCCATTTTTTGAGTTTATTCTGTATATGTGAATACCTCAGTCTGTTAAGAGTCCAGGATCTGTACATTATCAGATTATATTTTATAGACTACATAGCATGTAAAAGTACAGATTAGAAAGAAATCATTTGGATAATAAAATGTTAAATTTATATTAAGACCCTTGGGGGCATGACTTTTGGTTGGGAACAGAGAGGTAATTTGTGTGTGTGTGTGTGTGTGTGTGTGTGTGTGTGTGTGTGTGTGTGTGTGTGTGTACATATATATAATTTGTCATCATTTTTTCTTGTAATACATACATTAAGTTTAAAGCCTTAACCACTTCTCAGACGTTTATCAACAGTTATAATTTCACCTCCAATTTTCTCTTTCCTCTGGTAAACACAGGCCGTTCCATATATGCCATGGTTTCATGAACATTCAGTATGCTCACTGTCCCATTTAATCATAGATGACCTCAAACAAAAGTCGATTATGTGTCAATACTGTTCTAAGTGCTTACTATGTACTAAATCATTTCATTGTCACAACAACTCTATAAGGCAGTAGCTATTTTTATTTTACAGGTGAGAAAACTGAGGCACAGATATGTTAAGACATATTTAGAAATCTGCCGGAGGTCTCCATTACAATTCTGGCAATTCCAGGTGTGCTTTTCCAGTCACTACACTGTGATGATTTATATACTATGTGAATAAGTAAAAATTCAATTCTATTGAATCTATAAAAATGCAGCCGAGCTACTATTCCATTGGAAGGTGTGGGCAAGGAAAGGGAAGTATTTCTGAAATTAATTTAAAAATAACTTTTCAGTTTTTGGTCTGCTATATAAGGTAAGAATTTGTATAGGTCTTTGTGCTGTGAGGTCTTACACAAATTTTAATCCTCTAGCAAATGGTTAAAACTACTGACAAGTTCCATTTTGATCTTGCTTGTGTGTGCCATCATTGAAAGGCAATGCTTTGAGAAGTGACATCTAAAGCAAGAGTCCCGAGTGTTCATCACACCTATAGGTTAATCTTTTCTTTAATGCTTTGGGTACTCCCAGGCAATGAGGCAGGATGAATATATCAATCCCAGCACATCTGAAGTAACAGGCAGGGGAAGTCTGTGCTCAGTGGTGCAATGTGGCAGGAGAGAAGCTAAACCTACTGGAATGTGCACTACTGAATTTGGGCAGCTGGCCAATGTTTAACACCGCCAAGAGAAGTGCAATTTTATTTCAATCATCTATTCTTATGTCAAGGCCAAGAGCAGCATTTCTAACAGCTTGTACTTCCCCATCAGTTACAACAATATGCACTCTACAACTCTTAGGGCAGGGAGCTTGAATTTGCATATTGGTAAAGCAGCAAAATATATTCTTTTAATCTTTGGAAGGTGGGATAGAGGGATAATCATGGAAGCAAGGACCAGACATTTCCAACCCTTTCAGTTCGAAAACATACTAGTCGAGGTAAATAACATTTGAATTGTGTTGTCAAAACACTGGAAAACAATGTCGTATTTTGGAATCTACAGCTTAGAGAAGGAGAAAAGTCACAGAATTTCTTTCTTTGCTTTCCTTTGCTTTCCTTTCTTTTCTTTCCTTTCTTTCTTTCCTTTCTTTCACAATGACATTTGGGTCCATCCTATACTCCTGAAGATTGGAATACAGATTTGCCACGCATTCAACTGAAATATTTAAGGTATAATTTTAAGTAAAAATAGAGTCTGAAACTACCCAATCTACAACTTTGATGGGACTAATTTAAGTATGTGTACAATCCTCTGAGAGTTCTCTCAATGAACTGTCTAGACTAAAATAGCTATTTGTACTTGGGGCACACGCAGCCATAATTAAGGGTGATAAAGAGCAGCTCCATCAAAACTTGTAAAATCCTCAAGGGAATGAAGTAAAGTAAAAATATATTGACCTTTTATTTTGATTTCATCGTATCTTTTGCACAATCTCCCCTTTTTATTCCACTCCAATATTCTGTATGTCCCACACACCGTTCAATATTTCATCCAAAGTCAGCTTGATCTTCCTGTTCCACATTCTCCCCTCTCTACTGGAAACTTCTTCACAAACTGTAGCAAAGCAATGTCCTCTCTCATTTTATCTCTTTTGAATTTAGTGAATTTTACTATAATTCAGGGGTATACATACTTTTAAAAACTTTAATAACAATACTTCAGCTTACCAAAGGTTTTTCTGGGCGACTCCAATTTGAATGATATCTAATTTATTTACATTTTTGTCTTAAAATCGATCTTGACCTGTGGCTACAGAAAACCACGGACTGTTAGTCCTGATACGAGCCATGAATGTCAGCAGTTAAGTATTCTCTTTGCTGTTGGAATCTTCTCTGTAGTATTCCAGACAAATGGTTTTCCAGGTTTGCCTGGATGCCTGCAAGGCGGGAAGCGTACCACCTCACAAAGACAGTTACATTACTTAATATTGCTCATTATATTGTACATATATGTGCTTTAAATTAATTATTGTCAGTTGGTCCCCATTTGCTTCTATGATTAAAGTTTAAAACCTCATCCACCTTACAAGTTCTCAGATATATACAAACACACTCTAATTTTTTCCCTTTTCTGGAATAGACATGGCATTTTCCATATATGCCATGGTTTCATTAAAATTCAACATAATCACTCTCATTAGTCTCTCCTGAATATGCTCCCATTTTTCCACCTATGTCATAGACATGGAAAAGTCCGACTCGGACCCTTCTTCAAACTGCTGCCCAGGTGGGGTAAGTGAGGGTGGAAAGCAGCCTTCAGCTGTTAGTTCTCAGGGATCAGAGTCAGCTGAAAAGCCAAACTGTCACAAGGCCACTACTTCCCAGGGCAGCCTGCATTTTTCTGAGGGAGACAGTTGTTTAAAAGCCCAGCCATGTCTGTACAAAGGTTGATGACTGATGGGCAATATTAGGTCCATAGTTACTCAGTTGGCCTGAACTTTGTTTCACTTCTTCCTCTGTCCAGTACTGCTTCTTCTGGTCCCCCTCTCTTCCTGCCTTTCAACATATATAATAAACATCATATACTTAAGTTTGGTTTAATTGTCTGCTTCCAGAGCACCTAATCTAAGACCCTATTTCTTTCTGTTTACAATGCTCTTTGCCCAGACTAGTTCAGAATCTATTTTAAACCAAGTGCAGACCTTCCATTTACTTACATTGAATGTGATTTTAAAAATATCGTACCACCAAACATTGAATCCCAGCTTGTAGGGTTATTTTGAATATATTTTTACTCTCCTATGTGTTTGTTTCACCCAGGTTTGTGTCCTCATAGCATATGGTGACTACCATTTCCAAGTGGTTTTGTTAAATGTTAACTAAGGCATTTGTGAAGATAGAGTCCTATCTCCAAGACTACATCAACACAGACCAATTAGTGTTCATGGGTTATAGTTCATTACCCTTAAGAACTGGTTTCATTTGGTTTTCATAGTACTAGGGTAACATAAAGAACTTACCACACTTACGTAGTTTTTAACTATGATACAAAATGTATGTAGAAAGGTGCATGCAGAAAACTGAAGTCTAATATTAATGTCTAGTCACACTCCTCTGTCACCATGCTGATGATGAACTAGAATACCAGCAGCTCAGAAGCCCTTCAGGCCACTAGCTTCACCTCCTTCCCTAAAAGTAACTGTTTTCTTAGCTTTAACATCATAGATAAATTTTCATGTTATTTTAGTACTTTTACATAAGTTAGATGTCATAGTTGATGGTCTTGTGTGTGTCTGGCATCATTCACTAAATATGTTTGTGAGATTTGTAAATATTGTGTATAGCAGTACTATATTGATTTTTGTTGCTATGTGTTATCCCATTTTATGATAATAGCTCAATTGTTGCTTTTATTGTAGGTGGACAAATTTGATTATTTCAAAAATGTTACCTTGAATATTTTTATACTTTTACATACTTACTATGTTGGCTGTATACGTAAAAATGCAACTGATGGCTCATGGGATATACCCGTGTTTGGGCACATACTGCCGGTTTTTCAAGGTGTATCAGTTTGCACTTCTACCCACCGTGTATGAAAGTTCCAGTTGTTCCATGTCCTTACCAGCACTGGTATTGTCACTGTTTTCATTTTAGCCATTCTGGTGGTGAGAAAGTAGTTGCATATTTAACTATCTCATTTACTCTGACTGAGAAGTAGTGAAATAGAGCACTAGGGTATTGACCATTTGGATGTCCTCTTCTATGAAGTGCTTATAAATATCTTTTATCATGTTTTTGGTCTGTTTTTCCCTATTGATTATCAGTAAACTGTATATAGCTTGGATACAAGTAGTGTGTTGACGATATGTCTTAAAAAAAATCTTCCCCATTGTGTGGCCTACTTTGTAACTTTGGTACTGTCTAAAAATAGACTTTTAAAAATGTTTGTTTATTTTGAGAGAGACAGAGAGAGATATCAGGGTGGGGGGCGGGGAAGTGGAGAGAACCACAACTAGGCTCCGCCCTGTCAGCATGGAGCCCAACACTGGGCTCGATCTAGCGAACCATGAGATCATGTCCTGAGCCAAAATCAAGAGTCAGACTCTTAACCAATTGAGCCGCCCAGGTGCCCCTAAAAATAGACTTTTTAAAATATGTAGTCCAAATACCAACATTTTTTATAGTATTATTTCTTATATCCTGATCAGAAATCTTAGCTTGTCCCCAAGATCTTCAAGATATTCACATATATTATTTCCTAGAAACCTTACTGTTTTGTTGTTTAGATTGTTCATTGTTTAGACATGTAATCACCTTGAAACTGACTTTGCTGTAAGGTTTAAGGTAAGGGAGGAATGTTCTTTTTATTACATAGATACCGAATTTATTTAAGATAGTTTTAATGTCAATATCAACTTCTAGTTGCTAAGGATTTTCTTTTTCTTAATGATAAATAGTTACTGAATTTTATCAACTGCTTTTTCTGTTTTTAATGAGATCATAGTTTTTCTCCTCTATTTTGTTAATGTGAATTCCATTGCTTTTTGTCTGTTTGTTTTGTTTTTTAATGCTAAGCTTCCTGTCCATGACTGGAATTAACTTAATTTTTTAATGTTGTATTCACATTCCTGAGAGATTTTCATCTGTATTCTTTTTTTCTTGCAATATTCCTTCCAGATTTTGGTATAAGAGTTGTGCTGGTTTCACAGTTATGACTATTACTATCTGCCTCTTCTCCTGAAAGAGTTCATATACCATTGTTTTGTTTCTACTATAAATTGTGAGTGAACACTCAATATTAAAGCTCTCTGGGGCCTAGAGTTTTCTTGGTGGTAAATATTTTATTTACAAGCTCAATTAGTCTAATAACTAGAGGGCCACTGACATTTTTCTATTTTTGTGAGTTTGCTAAGTTGTGTTTTCAAAGAATTTTTTCCATTTTATCTAATTTTTCCAGTATATTGGCATATAATTTTTATAATACCCATTTTTAAATTGATTGCAACTAGGGGCTCCTGGGTGGTTCAGTCAGTTAAGCATCCGACTTCAGCTCAGGTCACGATCTCACAGTCTGTGAGTTCGAGCCCCACATCAGGTTCTGTGCTGACAGCTCAGAGCCTGGAGCCTGCTTCAGATTCTGTCTCCCTCTCTCTGCCTCTCCCCTGCTCATGCTCTGTCTCTTGCTGTCTCAAAAATAAATAAAAACATTAAAAAAATTTTAAATGATACCACCTTACCCCTATCAGAATGGCTAGCGTTAACAACTCAGGCAACAACAGATGTTGGCGAGTATGCGGAGAAGGAGGATCTCTTTTGCATTGTTGGTGGCCATGCAAGCTGGTGCAGCCACTCTGGAAAACAGCATGGAAATTCCTCAAAGAACTAAATATAGAACTACCCTACGACCTAGCAATCGCACTGCTAGGCATTTATTCAAGGGATACAGGTGTGCTGTTTTGAAGGGACACATGAACCCCTGTGTTTATAGCAGCACTAATGAACAATAGCCAAAGTATGGAAAGAGCCCAAATGTCCATTGATGGATGAATGGATAAAGAAGATGTGGTGTATATACACAATGGAGTATTACTTGGCAATCAAAATGAATGAAATCTTGCCATTTGCAACTATGTGGATGAAACTGGAGGGTATTATGCTAAATGAAATTAGAGAAAGACAAAAATCATATGACTTCACTCATATGAGGACTTGAAGAGACAAAACAGATGAACATAAGGGAAGGGAAACAAAAATAATATAAAAACAGGAAGGGGACAAAACAGAAGAGACCCATAAATATGGAGAACAAACTGAGGGTTACTGGAGGGGTTGTGGCAGGAGGGGATGGGCTAATTGGGGAAGGGGCACTAACGAATCTATTCCTGAAATCATTGTTGCACTATAGGCTAACTAATTTGGATGTAAATTTTAAAAAATTTAAATTAAAAAAAATTAAAATTATTACATCTATAGCAACTGTAGTGACCCTCCTTTTTTTTCTTTCTTGATGTCACTGCTTTAGCTTTTTCTTTTTTTTCTTAGCCTCTGTTGCTAAGATTGATCAATTTAGTTAGTGTTTTCAAAGAGCTAACTCTTGGTTTCCTTAGTTTTTCATTTCATATTTTTCTTCTTAATTGACTGATGTCCTTATCTTTAGGATATTATTTTTATACTTTCTTGGGTTTCAATTTACTATTTTTCAGAACCTAGAAAAACTAGTAGCTAGAATTTTGCTTCTTGATATGGAAATTTATCCTATTGCTTTTTAAAATTATTCTTTTCTAATATACACATTTTTTAAGTACTCAGGAGAGAATTTATTTTGGCAACCCTTGCCCACAAAACTCTAGAATCTTACAGGTGGTTCTTGTTGGCCAGAAACTACCTCCTTTTTTTTTTCTTAAGTTTTTATTTAAAATCCAGTTCGTTTACAGTGTAATATTAGTTTCAGGCACACAATACAGTGATTCAACACTTGCATACACCATCAGGAGCTCATCACAGCAAGTGCGCTCCCTAATCCCTTTCACCTATTTAGCCCATCCCTCGACTCTACTTGCTTTAAGTCTATATTTCACTTTAAGATCTGGTATAGTTATATTTCACAATTATGGCATGTTTTAATTTTAATTTCATGCAGTTCAAAAGTTTTAATTTCCGTTTTGATTTCTTCTCTAATACGAGTTTTTTAGAACCATGTTTAAATTCCATATATTTTGATATTTTCTATCTTTATTGTTTTCTTTTTTAGTTTAACTCCTCTGTGGTCAGAGAACATTCTCTAAATGTTTGAAATTTTTGAGATTTATTGAGGACTACCTTGTATCCAAGCTTATGGTCCATTTTCATAATTAAGCCATGTTTTCTTGAAAAATATATATTCTGCAGTTATTGGATATAAAGCTTAAATACTACGTCAATTTGGTGAATAGTATTTTTTTTAAGTTTATTTTGAGAAAGAGTGAGCGAGCACATGAGCGCTAACGAGCACAAAGGAGGAGCAGAGAGAGAGAGAGAGAGAGAGAGAGAGCGAATCCCAAGCAGGCTCCTTGCTGTTAGTGCAGAGCCCAGTGTCTTGAGCTCCATCTCACAAATTGAGCGATCATGACCTGAGCCAAAATCAAGAGTCAAGCAGTTAACTGACTGAGGCACCTAGGTGCATCAGTTAATAGTGTTGATCAAATATTCTGTATTATTGTTTGATTTTATGTCTTTATACTGCTCTTACATCCACTGGTTTTACATCAACTACTGAACAAGGAGTAGTGAAATCTCTAACCAGAATTGTGAATTTCTCTATTTCTTTTTTGATTCTGTTACATTTTGCTTCATACATTTTGAAGCTGTGTTATTTGATACATACAGACTTGGAATTATTGTCTTCTTGAAGAAGTGACCCTTCAGATATAGTTCTCATTAGGTAAGCCTGAGTGGACTCTGGACTCTGTATTCTGTTCCATTGATCTACGTGTGTATTTTTGTGCCTGTACCACACTGTTTTCATTACTACAGCTCTGCAGTATATACCGAAATCTGGGGTTGTGATACCTCCAGCTTTCTTATTTCTCAAGATTAATTTAACTACTGATATGTTTGGGTTAAATCTATTGTCGCTGTATTTGTTTTCCTTTGTCCCATCTGTTAACCCACCAAAATTCCTCCTTTGTTTCTTACTCTTCCTGGGAATAGAATTCTGTGTTGGCAAAAATGTGCATCTTTTCATAAAGAGATCTACCATAAGTGTTCTTGTTCCTTTGTATGTAATGGATCTTTTATCTTTGGCTGTATGTATAATTTTCTCCTTGCCGTTGATTTTTACGCTTTTATTCTGATGCATTTTCTTTGATTTTATCTTCCTGTATTTGCTGAGTTACTTGAATATATTGTTTGTCTTTTAAAGTGAAATTTTGAAAATTATTGACAACTATTACTTAAAATATTTCGACTCCATATTTTCCATTCCTTTCTTTCTAACCCTTCCAATTATATATATGTAAGATCATTTCACTACCTTCAAATTCTCTTACATAGGTTCTGTTCTTTTAGTTTTTACCTTAGTGTTTGCTAGTGTTGCTTTTTGTTTGATCTGCTGTTCATTCATCTAATGGATTATTTCATGCTATTTTTTAGTTTTGTAAAATATATTTATTTTATAAAGTATAAATATATAAATATAAAATATTTATAATGTTTATATATTCTCATTATCTGACATTGTTTATTTTTAAATTTTATTTCCCGTATAGTTAACATGCAGTTATATATGAGTTTCAAGTGTACAATATAGTGATTCAACAATTCTATGCATTACTCAGTGTCCATCATGATAAGCGTGTTCTTTTAATCCCCTTCATTTTTTACCTCTCTCCTGCCCACCTGCCCTCTGGTAACCATCAATTCTTCATAGGGAAGGGTTTGTTTTGGGGGGACACCTAGGTGATTCAGTCAGTTAAGCGTCCAACTCTTGATTTTGTCTCAGGTCATTATCTCATGGTTCATGAGATGGAGCCCCGCGTTGGGCTCCAGGCTGACAGCACGGAACCTGCTTGGGATTCTTTGCCCTATCTCTCTGTCCCTCCCCCTGCTAGTGCTCTCTCTTTCTCTCTTTCAAAATTAAATTAGACATTTAAAAGAGTCTATTTTTGGGTATGTCTCTTTTATTTTTGTCCATTCATTTTGTTTCTTACATTGCACATAAGAGTGACATCATATGGTATTTGTCATTCTCTGACATATTTTGCTTAGCATTACACTCTTTAGCTCCATCCATGTTGTTGAAATGGCAAGATTTCATTCCTCTTTATGGCTGAGCAATATTCCATTAAATGTATATATACCACATCTTCTTTATCCATTTATCTATCAATGGACACTTGGGCTGCTTCCATAATTTGGCTATTATAAATAATGCTGCAATAAACCTAGGGGCATATATATCTTTTTGAATTCTTTTGTATCCTTTGGGTAAATACCCAGTAGTTTCTGGATCATATGGTAGGTTTATTTTAAATTTTTTGAGAAAACTCCATACTGTTTTCACAGCGGCTGCACCAGTTTGCATTCCCACCAACAGTGCATAGGATTTCTTTTTCTCCACATCCTCACCAATACTTGTTCCTTGTATTTTTTTTTTATTTTAGCTATAGTGACAGATATGAGGTAATATCTCATTGTGGTTTTGATTTGCATTTCCCTGATGATGACTGATGTCAAGGTTCTTTTAACGTGTCTGTTGGCCATCTGTAGGTCTTTGGAGAAATCTCCATGTGTTCTGCACATTTTAATTTGGATTATTTGTTTTTTGGTGTTGAATTCAGTGAATTATTTACATATTTTGGATACTAACCCTTTATCATATATGTCATTAGAAAATGTCTTCTACCATTCAAAAGGTTGTCTTTTAGTTTTGTTGATAGTTTCCTTCACTGTGCAGAAGTTTTTATTTTGGTGTAGTCCTAATTGTTTTTGCTTTTCTTTCCCTTGTCTCAGGAGACATATCTAGAAATACAATGCTATGGCCAATGTCACAGAAATTAGTACCTATGATCTCTTCTAGGAATTTTATGGATTCAAGTCTCACGTTTAGATCTTTAATGATTTTGAGGTTTTTTGGCTATGGTGTAAGAAAATGGTCCCATTTCATTCTTTTGCATGTAACTGTACAGTTTCCCCAAACCATTTGTTGAAGAGATCGTCTTTTTTCCATTGTATATTCACTCTTCCTTTGTCAAAGATTAATTGACCATATAAGCATGGTTGTTTCAAAGTTGTATTCTGTTCCATTGATCTATGTGTTTATTTTTGTGCTAGTACCATGTTGTTTTGATTACCACAGCTTTATAGTATAGCTTGAAATCTAGGATTGTGATACCTCCAGTTTTGTTCTTTTTCAATATGTCTTTGCTATTTGGGGTCTTTTGTGGATCTATACAAATTTTAAGATAATTTTTTTTTAGTTTTGTGAAAAATATTATTGTTTTAATAGAGATTGCATTAAATCTGTAGATTGCTTTGGGTAGTATGGACATTTTAACAATATTTGTTTTCCCAATCCATGAACATAGAATATCTTTCCATTTCTTTGTCTCATCTTCAATTTCTTTCATCAGTGTTTTATAGTTTTTGGAGTACAGGTCTTTCAGCTCCCTGGTTAAATTTATTACTTGGTATTTTATTTTTGTTGCAATTGTAAATGTGATTGTTTTTCTTATTTTCTCTTCCTGTTGCTTCTTTATTAGTGTATAGAAATGCAACAATTTCTGTGTATTGATTTTGTAATCTGCTACCTTACTGAATTTATTTATCAGCTCTAATAGCTTTTTTGATGGGGTCATTAGGATTTTCTATATATAGTGTCATCTCATCTGCAAATATTAAAGTTTTACTTCTTCCTTACCAATTTGGATGCCTTTTATTTATTTTTATTGTCTGATTGCTGTGGCTAGGACTTCCAGTACTATGTTGAATAAAAGTACTGAATAGGGGTGCCTGGATGGCTCAGTCAGTTGAGTGTCTGTCTTCGGCTCAGGTCATGATCTCACAGTTTGTGAGTTTAAGCCCTGCATTGGGCTCTGTGCTGACAGCTCAGAGCCTGGAGCCTGCTTCAGATTCTGTGTCTCCCTCTCTCTCTGCCCCTCCCTCACTAGTATTCTGTCTCTCTCTCGAAAATAAATAAAAACATTTAAAAAAATAAAAATAATAAAAAACAAAAAGTACTGAGTGGATATACTTGTTGCTGACTTTAGGGGAAGAGCTCTCAGTTTTTCCCCATTAAGGATGATGTAGCTATGGGTTTTTCATATATGATATTTAATATGTTGAAGTAAGTTCCCATTAAACCCACTTTGTTGAGAGTTTTTATATGAATGAATGTTGTACTTTGTCAAATGCCTTGTCTACATCTATTGAAATGATCATATGGTCTTTATCCTCTCTCTTATTGATGTGGTGCATTACATTTATTTATTTGTGATTATGGAACCACCCTTACATCCTAGGAATAAATGACACTTGGTTGTAGTAAATTATTTTTTTTGCAGTATTGTTGAATTTGTTGTGTTAATATTTTGTTGAGGATTTTTGAATTTAGGTTCATCAGAAAGATTGACCTGTAGTTCGTTCTCTCTCTCTCTCTCTCTCTCTCTCTCTCTCTCTCTCTCTTGTAATGCCTTTCTCTGGTTTTGGTATCTGGGTAATGCTGGCCTTATAGAATGAATTTGGAAGCTTTTCTTCCTCTTGTAGTTTTTGGAATAGTTCAAGAAGAATAGTTATTAACTCTTCTTTAAATGTTCATTAGAATTCACCTCTGAAGCCATCTGGTCTTAGATTTTTGTTTATTGGGAGGTTTGTTTGTTTGTTTGTTTTTAATGAATTCAATTTCATTGCTGGTAATTCATCTGTTCAAATTTTCTATTTCTTCCTGATTGACTTGTGGAAAGTGAATATGTTTCCAGGAATTTATCCATTTCTTCTAGGCTGTCTTATTTGTTGTCCTATGATTTTTTATGATCTCTTATAGAGATTCTGCATCTTTTTAATTTCTTTTCCAATTTCCTTTATTATCTTTAATATATTGTTAATGGTGTTCTTTCAAGTCCTTGTTCTGTAGTCCTAAGATATGAATAACCATTGGGTTTGATTATATGGTATACTTTTTTTCCTTTGGATTATCTATCACTGTTCATGAATTTTCTCATGTCTCCTAATGGATAGTATGATATTATACCAAATACCCATAGAGATAGAAGTTGATATCAATTATTCCTAGAACATTTTTTTCTTTTATACAGATACTGTGAAAGGCTAATACTTCAGTCTAATCAGATGTTCAGCTAGGTGGTGACTCAGTTGCAACTTCGGTTAGTTTCAGCCAACCTTTAAAATCTTGTAACTGAGAATTATTATGTGCCTTTGGAGACTCTCCTTCTCATGGCAACTAGATTTCTTAAGCATTGTATGGCTGCAGAAGAATATTCTACTTTTATGCCCTGTACTGCAACCTTTCCTGTTTTTGGTTGAATCTGATCATTCTCTTTGTCTACCTTTTTGAAATTTCAGCCCTACTGGGTGTTTTGAAGTTCACTCTTTATCCTCACATTTCAAATAATTAAAAATGCAAAGCGTGTTGAGAAACAAAGAGACCTGTCATACATTTGTTGTAACCTCTTTTCCTAACATCGTTTTGTTCCTTTATGGGAAATCTCATTCTACATCTCTGAACCAGCTCTCTAGTCTCTCATGCCCCTTTGGCACTCAACAAATATCCTGTGGGGGAAAACTGATGCTATTACTTACCAGTGATTCTCTAGATTCTATTCCATTATGGCAGCCTACTTAGTCATAAATTCTGTTGCGTTCTAATTTCTCCTTTTGCCTAAGTCAAGCCTGATAATCAATGGTTGCCCAGGGTTGGCAAAAAAGGAAGGAACTGACTACTGGTCTCATCTTCCCTGGGAAGGGCTCTTCCCTCTCTGGGATTTACGCTTATTCAGTTATCTTCATTTATATATAATATATATAATATTCATTTATATATAATATATATAATATTATATATAATATTATATATAATATATAATATAATAATAATATATAATATAATATACTTGTGTCTTTAATTTTATTTTTAAGTTTATCTTACCGACAGTTGTTGCAGTGAAAGCAGTGGCTTGTTGCTTCTTGTAAATATAACCGCCATCAATTACAGTGGTTCTGAAAAGTGCTAGCCCTTCATTATAGGCACTTGCCACAGTACTACTTTTGACTTGGGAAACAAGATGTAATGTCTTATTTTGCAGGTAGAACACAAAGGAGTTATCCTATGTTTTTGAAGGCTATTTCTCTGGATATACATTTCTGACTTAATAGTTTGGATTTTTTTTAGCGTTTTGAATATTTTATTCCAATTTTTTCTGAATACCATTGCGTGTGCTAAAGCCAACTGTGGATGTGATATTTCTCCTCTGAAAGTAATGTGTCTTTTCCCTGTCATTGCCTTTAAAATGTTTTCTTTGCATTTGTTTTTCTACGTTTATATTATGATGTACTTGGATAGAATCTTCTTTCTACTTATCCTGTTTGGTATTGAGGACTTTGTTGCATTGTAAGTAGTTGTTTAGAGAATCTCAAGCCCACTCTTCTATTTGGTCCTTTGCTAGGGAGACTCATAAGATTCAACATATATAGGTGTAGTAATGAAAAAGATTTATTACACTGGCACAGTAAGAATGAATAGAAATCAGTAAGAGGAAAATGCACATAAGGCAGATTTTGGAGAAACTCAGACACGTGTTTTCTATGTTCTGCTCTCTCTCACCTCCAGCCCAGGAAGTGTCACACTGCATACTCCTTTCTTTAGCAGTGAAAATGAAGCAGTATGCATGCAATATTTCTGTCCAGGGAAGCCTGGGTGAAATTCAGATTTCGAACTTTCTGTTAGGGACTGGGGACATAGGCACTCTCTGACCACCAAAATCTGAGATTTCCAGAAGGAAAGCAGGTGTTCACCATCAATCACATTGTTTGTATATTCTAAGCAGGCAGACATAGCAGGAACATTAGAGAGTGTTTCAAAAGCCAAATTCTCAGACACCAGCCATGTAACAGGCCTGCAAGCAGGCTCTTCAAAGGATCAGGTCTGCCGTATTAACACTCTCCTATATGGCATCCTCTGTCACTTGTAGAAGATTCCCAGCCATTATAACTTCAAGTATTGCTGCCTCTATGGTCTCTCTGTTCTCTCTCTCATACTCAAATTCCATTTAGTTAGAACACTTTGCCATATTCCATATGTCTCATGTTCTTTTCTCTATTTTTCATCATTTTTGTTCTCCATGCTCTAATCCAGTTTTATTCCTGATTCCTCTTTTATTCTTATTTCAACTATGTGTAATTCTGCTTTTGCTAAGACGAGCATCTATTGAGTTTTTAATTTTAGCTACCTTTATTTTAAATTTTACAATTCCTATTTCTTATTTTGTAGTTAATTTTGTGCTGAATTTTTCCTTTTGTCATATAGTTTTTCAATATATTAATCACAGATATTTTAAATCCATGTTGGATAACTCTTATATTTGAATTTTTGTTAGACTGTTTATTGTTTTCTTGGCTTGTTGTAATGTGATCGTCACTCCTTTTATAACTGACAAGTTTTGACTGAATGTTAGATATTGCATATAAAAATTTAGAGATGGTTTGAGAATTTACTTCTATTTATTTTTTTTAATTTTTTTTAATGTTTATTTCCGAAAGAGAAAGAGACAAAGCATGAATGGGGGAGGGGCAGAGAGAGAAGAGACTCAGAATCTGAAGCAGACTCCAGGCTCTGAGCTGTCCGCACAGAGCCTGACTCTCAGGGCTTGAACCCACGGACCTTGAGATCATTACCTGAGCTGAAGTCATACGCTTAACCCACTGAGCCACCCAAACACACCAAGGATTTACTTCTGTTTCTGACAGGCCTATGAGCAGGGCAAGATTACTGTAATCCCCAAATATACTTATTTGAATCTGGGCTTCATACTTGGTACAGGTGGATCTATTTCTGGATTACTTTTATTCTTCAGGGGTGGTCCTCCAAATGTTCAACATAAAATCTGTGGTGTTTACAAGGGTCTCTCTTCCTTTGGGAGTCCAGATGGCATTCTTTGTCCTCCAAGACTCATGATGCTGCCATAAGCTATGCTCAGCCTCTCAACCACTCAGCTATTATTTTGTGTTCATTTTCCTAGTCCCTTAGCTTCTGCTTTAAAATTGGCAAATGACTTAAAGGGAGACGTTACACTGTGTATGTTGACTTTTTTCTATGGCTTAATTTTTTTTCTGGAATTTGGCCACGGGGTCCTCGCTACGTTGCATCTCTCCCTCCTCCTTTCCGTCCCCTCCCCCTCCCCCCCATACACAGAGACACACACACTAATAATGACCTATCTTAAGAAAATGATTAATGGTGTTCACTCAAAATAAATATAGAAGAAACTTGATTAATGCTAGACAGTGTTCTCTTGCATGATTAACTGAAGTCCAAATGTATTTCTCTCTCCTACATCCACATTTTTCTCATGTTCCCTCACCTAGGAATACCTTTTCACTCTTCTGAAAATGAAAACCCACAAGATTCAAGTAATACATCAGTGTTTCCAGAACATTTTACACACATTGTTTCCCTTCTAATTTCTGTTAGAATTCACTTCCTGAACCATGTACTTATTTTCTCATCACACAACTCCTTTTGTGTACTTTCAAATGATGTGTATATACCTTATTTACAATCATATTATATTATTTTGTAGACAAAGATCAATATGCCTTCCTATTTCAACCCCATTTATTTACTTCAACCTTGCCCATAACTTTTCTCATGGTGGTTTTCTTCTCTCTCCTTTACTTTATGGCTGCACCTGAGACGCCAAGTCCTATAAATTGGGCCTCTGAAGGAGAGCTAACCCTTAGTGCTGACACCACTGTAGAAGTGCCTCAACAGGAAGGAGTGGGTTGACTGGAATCGAGAGAACAAGTCTAGTTTTACACAGATTTTCATGGTTTTCACTGAAGAATGGCCACAAACCAAAAAGTTCTCCAGTTTTATCTGGGTAAGCACTGGACTCTAGTGGCTTCATGGACTAGTTTACTTCTTTGTAACACTTATTAAAGGAACTTATGCCTATAGGGAATGTTCAGTATACATTTGTTGTTGAATTAGTGAGCTGCTTTTCAGTTGTCTAATTGGATAGGTACATTCATTTCTCATTAAGTTTATGAAATCAGATGGTCAGAGATATTTACTATTTGAATGTCATCCTTAATAGAATATCCAATATACCAAGCCCCCTGCACCATCCCTTGTTATGCTGAGGAGAATTATGTGTTAGCAGAAAAAGTAAAGTACACAGTCAAAAAGTTTTTGAAACACTACACATCCATTTGAATATTTCCAATGCATGTAAACATAATACAGTCTTGGGTTTATTAAGACATACAAAAATTTTTTTTCAGAATATTTGCTATTGGATAACTTTTCTTTTTCCTGGAAGCCTATCAATATCTCACAGAACACTAATACTCGAAGGAGCACATTTTGAGATAGTTGGCATAGGGTAATATCTGTCTCCTGGTCTACTGTCAATTCTCTTTTGCACACTATTTTTTTCCCCTTTCCAATTATTGGCTTTAACACTCTAGAAGCTTTATGCTTAAAGTGCATAAAATGCCTGAATCCCTCTGGCTTACTGAATATTTCCAAGGAGGTTCTTACTATGGTTGGATACAAATTCTGGTGTCTAAATCTCTTTCCTTCATCACAACTATATTATTTTCTTATTGCTGCTGAAATAAATTACCACACACTTCATGGCTTAAACAATACACATTTATTTCCTTGCAGTTCTAAGTGTTGGAAGTCTGAAGTGACCAAACTACTGGTCTAAAATCAAGGTGCCTGCAGGGTTGCATTTCTTTCTGGAGGCTCTAGAGATGGGTGGTAGGCAGAGTAATGGTCCTTCAAATGTCTACATACCCATCCCTGGAACTTGTGAGTATGCTATGTTACTGGGCAAAGGTAACTGAAATTGAAGATTATTTGGTTGGCCTGATGGCCCATAAGAGTGAAGCAGGAAGCAGAAGAGTCAGTGTGTAATTGATGCACCATGAGAAAGACAACCAGTGTTGTTGGTTTTGAAGATGGAAGAAGGCCACAAGCCATCAAATGCTGGCAGCCTATAGAAGCCGGAAAGGGCAAGAAAACAGATTCTATCTTAGAACCATCAGGAGGAATGAAGCCCTTTGGCACCTTGTGAGATCTATTTCTGCCTCCTACCACAACCATTATATCAAAATATAAAACTACTAACTTTGGTATTTGAAAACAAACCAATCACATGTTGATTTCCATAAATGTGCTTGGTCCATAGAATTCTTGTCCTTCAGTGATTCTTGATTTTCAGACATTGAGTATTTCCTGGATGCTGTAGCCTCAGTAGTTTGAAATTCTGATTTAAAATAAAAAGGAGAAGGACTCTGTGATCATAATCAGCTGAATAGGTTAAGTTCATTTTTAAACTATTCACATACCTCTATATAAAATTTTGTACAACTCTCCTTTGCATTAAATCTTAGACTTCATTGTATGTTAACTATAAAAGTTAATTCACACATCACATAGGAATAACATTTTAGTAACCAATTTATGGTGGGAGCAGTTGTTAAGAAAGAAAATTAAGTCGTTTTGCTTTTAATCGACTGACCTTATCGTCTTAGTTTATCATTTGTCACTAGCTCAAGAAACACAATATTTTAATATACAGGATATTCAGTATGTACTTTGGCTTTTGAATACACAAAAAGGATTTAATTCGGCTTTTTATTTCATTTGCATAGCTTTTAAAAAATCACAAAGACAGTAGAGCATATTTTTCTTCTCCGAGGCCAAAATTGTAGTGAAGTGTTGACAGCGCCTCTGTAGCTTTAGGCTTTGACAAGAGTTTTGGCTACAGCAAAACCAAAGGGGTTTAAGCTTCAGAGAAGAAGAGCGGTGAAGCCAGCTGCTTGCTGACGGAGATGTTCCTGAGCATACATGAGTCACTTCTCAGCCTTCTAAGAACAACTGCGTCAATGGGTCCCACTTGCCACCAGCCTTATAAATCCCAGGAAAGCAAGTATTACGTGTGATTTAGTATATAATATTTAACCGGGGCTGTTACTAAGATTACCTAAGATAACTCAGCAGGAACTATTTAGATTGCCATTCTAATATACAAGAATAGATTATTTTGGTTAACAAGAACGTAGGCTATAATAGAGCCCTCAGGTAGGAATTAAGATAGTAGATGTAGAAATAATGAACTCAGCTGGTCTGTGTCATTGGGCAAGTCACCTCACCTCTGTGCATACTTTCTAACCCATGCAAAATGGAGGACCTTGACTAGATTATTCCTAAAGTCTCTGCTAGTTCTTCTATCCCATTCTTCTTATGATTAAAAAAAAAAAAATCAGGAGTGCATGGGTAGCTCAGTTGGTTAATTGTCTGATTCTTGATTTCAGCCTAGGATATGATCTCACCAATTTGCTGACAGCACAGGGCCTGCTTGGGATTCTGTCTCTTCCTCTCTCTCTCTGCCCTCCCAGTGCTCTCTCTCAAAATAAAAAAGCTTAAAAAAAAAAAAAAGAAATTTCCCAAACTCCTAAGAATTACATATATCTCTCTCTTTACTAGATTAAGTGTTATGAAATGGACTGCTTTGTATTTTAATTTAATCATTCATAAATGTTGGTTGTATATCCCTGGCTAGAATATAAACTTTTTCAGTAGAGGTATTATATCTTACATATCCTTGTATTCACTATAGCAATAAGGAAGATACTTAGAAAAAAATTTAATACCCATTAAAGTGAAATAAACTAATTCCATTATCTCTTCTCTATGACTCTTTTTCATATTTAAGAGTTATTTTAAGGTAGGTTTTAGGGGCGCCTGGATGACTCAGTTGGTTAAGTGTCTTGTGGTAGGGTCCCCTTCCTAAAGAGTGGGAAAAACAAAAACAAAAACAAAAACAAAAAAAAACCTCAAGGCAACCTGGCTATACACGTATCTGACAATCCCTCATGACCTTGTAACATGAGACCACTTAATCAGACTGCATGTTTGTCCGTTACTATATATGAGAGACAAAGAAATACAAAATGTATAAAAAATTATGCCATGTGATATCTGAGGCTCAGTTCTTTGGGTACGAACCCAACTGAGCCCTGCCGGTAGGAATAAAGTCGCTTCCTGGAAAGAAAAGCCTCCGTGTGACGACTCTCTGTGTGAGAATCCTGCTAAGGTCTGACTCCAGATTTCGGCTCAGGTCATGATCTCACAGTTTGTGAGTTTGAGCCCTGCATCAGGCTCCTCACTGCCAATGTGGAACCTGCTTGGGATTCTTTCCCCGGGCACCTGGGTGGTTCAGTTGGTTGAGCTTCCAACTTCTCTCTTCCTCTTTTTCTCCCCTCCCCCCCTTCAAAGTAAATAAATAAACTTAAATGGTAGGTTTTAAAAGTTATGATGTTAAATGTTGTCTATATAGCTTGCTTTTCAGAAATCTAGAAACATCCATCTTCTTCATTGCCTACAGTTAGCTAATAGGCTTAACAAAAACTTAGTCATCACATTTCATAATGCTCCTGACAATTAATAGGAACCATAAACTACCAGTTTCCCCTTACTTGTCTTTTACTGTAAGTGCTGTTGGACCTGGGAACATTGGAGATGTGAGCACAATCTCAAGGGATTAGAGAGTAAGTGAGTCGAATGTGGATGCCAGAGATGTGTGCTACTCCATGTGGAACATCAGTGAATGCTGTAGCCCTGAGGAGAAGAGGTCAGAGAAGATAGAAAAGAATTGTCAAGCTGTGGCAAAGGAGTTGCAGGTAACCAGCCATATTAAGGATTTGGGTCAGGATGAATGAGCAGATGCTGAAGTGCCCAAGAACGTGGCACTTTTTTAGAAAATAAATTGGTCATGGAAGACTGTTTGTAACTGCTGTATCCTACAAAGCCAATTCCACTCAAAAGGCAGCTCTAGTATTTGCTGCCTAATTTAATTAATGGAAAAATGGGGTTGGGGGGAACCGAAAATATTCAGCCTACCAGACTATAAATACCTTGAGAAAACAGGAATCTAAAAATGAATAAAACTTAATGACATAAGAGAAAAATCTATGATAACTTTTTCTTTAGTGGGGAAGGATGAGACTCGAATATATCCCCATCACCCTTCCAATAAACCTGAACACAGAGTCTGGATAATAAGGATAGCTGTGATAAGATTTCTTACTTGCTTAAGTAACACTAAGAGGAAATAGACCATATATGTAGACATATTTTCTATCAGAAGGTGCTATAGAACAATTTAAAAAAGATTAAAAACCCTACGTCACAGCTAAAATCAAGGAAGTCATCCCCATGTTCTATTTGAGGTTGTTCAAAGCTAATAATAGAAGAAAATCTTCAGATGAAATGAGAATTGCTCCTGAAATATTTCAAAGGAAACAAACCATCAAGACAACACCGGAATTCATTATGCAAATTTTTGAAAGGTCAAGTATTTTCAGGAAGGAAAATTAGAGCATAAAATGTCCTGTATTTTAAAAAATCACCCCTCTCACCTCCTTGCCAACAAATCCACAGAATGCTGCATATATTTCCCCCCTATTTTCTGAACTTGGGTAAAGAGAATTCCCTGTTAGCAATGAAAAATGAAACTTCTAAATATGTACAGTTTTTTTTTATACTTACTAAATCAACTGTTACTTTATTTTCTAGTTTTTTTTTTAAACCCGATCTTGGACTGCCCACTTTGGTATCAAATCAAACACATACTTATCAAGTAAAAATTAGTTAAAAGACTATATTGAGATAAAATAAACATAAAATATTGAAAGGTCAAGGTTGCAGTTAACGCTATCCATATTTTTAAATGTTTCTTTATTTTTGAAAGAGATAGAATGCAAGCAGGGGAGGAGCATAGAGAGATGAAGACACAGAATCCAAAGTAGGCTCAGAGCTGCCTGCACAGAGTCGGACTTGAGCCTTGGACTCACAAACCAGGAGATCCTGACCTGAGCTGAAGTCAGATGCTTAACTGAATGAGCCACCCAGGCACCCAAATGCTATATTTTTTATGCCTATTTAAACTTACTGTTTTGGGGGCAACTGGGTGGCTTAGTTAAGTGTCTGGCTCTTGATCTCAGCTCAGGTCATGATCTCACTGTCCGTGAGATTGAGCCCCCCATAGGGCTCTGTGCTGACAGCAAAGAGCCTGCTTGGGATTCTCTACATGGCCCCCCACCCCACCCCCCGTCTCTGTACCTACCCCACTTGCACATTGTTCTCTCTCTCTCCTCCTCTCAACATAATAAGTAAATTTTTAAAAATAAATACATAAATTTATTGTTTTAGATACATATTTTTAATGGCACTAGCATAAAATATACTACCCTATATATGACCCAATATTTTTTACAGTACATTTTTTACAATTCAGATTCAATATATTCTTTTATGTTTACATTAATATTTTTATATTGTCATTTTCTATCATATTTTATTAGAAAAGTAAACAAGTTTATCTCTTTTCAGCATTAATTTAAATATATACGTAAGTTAAATATAGACATTTGAGCAGTCTCATAAATTATGAAATTTAAGCAGCCTGAAATATCTAATAGGTTAGAATTAACGTTTATTATTCTAACACTGGAGATAAAAATGATTCTAAATCTATCACTATGGATGCAGTCAGTAAAGTGTTTGTAAATCTAAAATAACATTTTCTTGGGAATCCTTTGTAATGATTATACAGTGACCTATTATGTAAATTAGTCTTTTCTCTAAATATTTAAATATTTGTAGAATAAATTAATACATTAATGAATGGATCTATTTTCAAAGCCGCACACACGCACACATGCACATGTTCACTCATTCTTTTACCGCCTAAGACTGGACACTCAGTTGTAGTTAAATAATGAAGGAAATTCATGAAGCCTTGCTAATCTTTCACAATCACTTATGCAAATGTCTGCATATGTAAAATTATTTTAGTATTTATCATACTTACGTTCTAAAATATAGGTGATAAATTGGAAAATGACTTTTTTAGTAGGAAAATGTTACCATACTAATGCACTAATATTTAAGTCATAAATATGTAACTCCTAAATCAGCCATGCCGAAGGACATTTCAGAAAAAAAAAAAATTAATCTGGAGAGTAACGTGATTTTTTTCTCCTCTTTCCCATTCCCTCTTCCACCTTTCTGCTATTCTTCCTTTCATACTATTGCAATTTATTTTCAAGAATAAAAGCCGCCACATAACCAGAAAGAGTAAGACCTAAACAAATTGTTGCAGCCTATTATTTGGGGTTAATTGACATGTGAACACCATGGAATTACTGGCCCGGTGAGCAGCTTTAATAAAGAAATGGACTCTGAACTCTACATAAGTGCAATGGTCTCGTCACAGTCCTAGAAGGGTGGCCTAGATTCTCTATTAGATTGTCGGTTACAATTACGAGGAACATTTTGCCTGATTCCTTTGTCATCTTCAATTCTTCTTAGGCTCAACTGACTTTAAAGTAGGACAAAATTGAGAGAATGAGGAAGCAGGAACACTATGAGATTCTAAGCATAAGAAAAAATGAATAGTCTGAGGCAGATAATGATGATGTTTGCGATTAGTACTTGTTATGAATTTTATTTGGATAAAAATGCCATTTTATTAGTTGTCCCAGCACTGCCCAGTGGGGAGTGAGGGTCACATTTTCAGCCATCTGCAGTCACAATCAGTGTGTTGTGAAGCAGGGTCACATCACTAGAAATCATCATTACAAAAATTATGTATCTTCTTTATACAGCGCCTGTGTTCTTTAATGGATGTGTTACATTTGACGGTTGTTTTTAAATGAACTGCTTTACCACTGGCACAGATGAGAATGTAACGACTACCTTATTTTCATTTATTATTCGGTAAACGCTGATTGAATTAATTTTCTTTAATCATTTGTTCTGAAAATTCTATTTCTCTAGACTTTCCGACAAGTGCCCAGTGACTTTCAGGTAAACCCTTTATTTCAGAGCTTTCCATATAAAAGAATATTTTGTAAACTACCAAGTGCATATTAACTTCCTAAATGTTATCTTGTTATTTTGGAATTATGTATATTAGATTCTTTTTTGGCAAGGCTACACGCTTGTAACTGAGCACAGGAGCTTAATGAAAAGTCTTCCTTATGACTAGTTATGTATTTCTTGACAAACATGAAGAAGCTTTAGTGCAGTAAATACAAAAGACTGGCAACTGTTATGAAGTTATAAAACAATTTATTGGGGTATATAAAAGCCATACTAGCAACCACAGTGTACTCCTGATACTAACTTAAATACTGAAGGGTATGATTAGCTACAATTGTACCTTCTGGTATTATTTTCTGAGCATAAGCTATGTAAATTCAGCATGCTACCATTGGTTAAACTAGTAAAATATAGAAATGCACTCAGGAGTTTGCATACTATTAACTGTATTGTGTAATTAAAAATGTTACTTTAACAGCAAATTTTAATATTTAAGCTACTTTAGATTATTAGAAGTCACCAAAATAGATATTCATTTACTCTTTTACTAAGAATCTGTGTTAGTTTCTTTAAAAAAGGGGGGGGAGGAGCGTCTGGGTGACTCAGTTAAGCAGTAGACTTCGGCTCAGGTCATGATCTCACAGTTTGTGGGTTCGAGCCCCTCATCGGGCTCTCTGCTGTCACCTCAGAGCCTGGAGCCTGGTTCCAATTCTGTGTCTCCCTCCCTCTTTATCCCTCCCCCGTGTGTGCTCTATCTCTCTCAAAAATAAACAAACATTAAAAAAAAGATATTAAAAGGAATCTGTGTTAGTTTCTTATTGCTATGGTAACAAATTATCACAACCTTAGTGGCTTAGAACAACACATACTTGTTATTTTAGAGAGTTGCAGGTCAGAAGTCTGAACTGGGTCTTAAGCACTGAGATCAAGTTATGGACAGAACTGCGTTCCTTCTGAAGGCAGAGGAGAATCGGTTTCCTTGCTTTTCCTAGATTCTAGAGGCCATCTACATTCCTTCTCTCTTGGCGTTCTTCCTTTTTCAAAGCATCACTACAGCCACTGCTTCTGTCATCACATCTCTTCTCTAACTCTGAACCTCCTGCCTTCCTCTTGTGTTATTGAATACCTACTGTAAGCCAGACCCTATGCTATGTGCTGGGCATATAATGATGAAGAAGACTTCTGTCATGTCAATGCAACTTACATTTTGTTTGCAGAGACAGAATATAAAGTGTAAGAGTGAACACATTATCCACTGCACTTCGATGTCATTTTCTATGACTTACCTGAGCTTCTTGAATTGTGATGAAGATATTTTAAACTGGCAAATTTATCTCTGCAATTTTTGTTTCAACAGTTTGTTTTGAGTCTCTTCGTTCCTTTTCAGCAAATGTGCAATCGTTCTCATTTCTTCCCCTCTCTTTCTTTCTTAGAAGGTGACTGGGGTAGAAGATGGGGATTCCTGACCTTTCAGAGGTAGAAAAGGATCCAGCCGATACCACTACCTCCTCACAAGTCTTTGTTGTGATGAGCTGATCTGGTCTAGTTCCTGGGTCTACTTAAGTGACTTTAAGATGAGGCTATGGAATTTCTCTTTGGCTGTCTGGAGGAATTTCAGAGCTCAGTGGTTCTCCCTGACTGATTCAACCAATCATCTTTGTCTCTTAGGATGCTACATACTCTGCAGCCTGTTGTGGCTGCCCAGACATCCTACGTGTGGATCCTGATGAGGCTGTCTACCTTGAAGCTACTTTCACTGGGGTTACTCACTTGTGTGTATTATGGCTCCAAAAAGCATGTTGCCATTCTGTATTATCTCTGGGACATGGGGTAACTTCTGGGTCCCTTTTGGAAGGTGAGGGGGTTTCTCCAAGTCTCTCCTTCCCCCTTACCTTTTTCTTTTCCCCTTGCTCTCTAATCATGCTTTTTTTTGGCCACCATTGATCTTCTAAGGTTGCTATAAGACCATCTAGCTTGACAGTCTTGTCTCAAAGTCCTATTATGAAGGTGAGACAAAAATGCCCTCTGTTTTTGGCTTTTTTTTCCCAACCTATCTGAAATTTTCTTGCTCTTTATGCCAATATGCTTTCGGAAAAGGAATACTAATACACTCCTCATGCCTTTCCTGCCCTCTCCTTACCTCTTCTTCCCTACATGGGTTAGATAGAATCTTTTTTAGCTTCTAATATTATCATGTTCACAATGGCTAGCTTTTGAAACATTGACAGAAAAAAACAATTTATAATATTTTCCTTTGATTAATTTAATGGCTAGTTTTTCATTATGAATTTAAAAAGAAATAATCTTTATGGTTGCATATTAAAATATGAGCCCTATGTTCTTAGTAGTATCAGTTTCCTCCCTGACTCCATCCATTGATTTGATTAGTGGCAAAATGTAGGGCAAAAAAGATTTTTAGGATTTGAAAATACTTTGTAATTACCACAGATTTTCCTGATTAGTATATTGTATGTAATATTTACAGGCTATGAGTTAATAAGGGAATGATATAAGGAATTATAAAAGGTTACTTATTTTATATTAGGCAGCCAAAGAATACTTTTCTGAAAAGTGACATCGAGCTGAGACTAAAAAGAAGGAAATGAGCTGCCACTTGAGCATGAGGGGAAGTGTGTTTTAATAAGAAAAGTATGCGGACAATGAATATGCTGTGCGTCCAAAAAAAAAAAAAAATAGAATGAAGACTAGCGTGACAAGAATTGTAATGAGTGGAAGATATATGGTTCAAGGTAGAGTTGGACAGATAGGTGAGATCAAGAAGATCTTAAAAGTCATGGAAGTTTGAATGAGATTTCAAGTATAAAAGTCATTTGAAAGTTTTAGGCTGAGTTGTGACATCCTTTCTGTGTTTTAAGTTTGTTACTGTATGGAGAAGCACTGCCTAACAGAATTGGATTATGAGCCGCAAATGTAAACCACATGTGTAATTTAAAATTTTCAAGTAGCTCCATTAAAAAAGTAAATAAGGAGGGGCACTTGGGTGGCTCAGTCAGTTAAGCATCTGACTTCAGCTCAGGTCATGGTCTTGTGTTGGGATTTGTGGTTTTGAGGCCTGCGTCAAGCTCTATGAGCTCAGAGCCTGAAGCCTGCTTCAGATTCTGTGTCTCCCTCTCTCTCTGCCCCTCCCCTGCTTGCACTCTGTCTCTGCCTCTCTTTCTAAAAAATAAATAAACATTCATATTTTTTTTAATTTTTAAAAAATAAATTAAAATTTTAAAAATAAATTGTTTAATGCACACTCTATCTAAAACATCACTTTACCACATAACCATATAAGGTTATTCGTTAAAATATTTTATATTCTTATACTAAGTATTCAAAAATCATATGTGATTTTACACAGGTAAGCCATGTTTCAAGTGTTCCATAGCCACCTGTGGCTATTGTCTATCATCGTGGGAAGAATAGATATAGACCTGGAGCAGGGAAACTTGTTATGGTTAGCATAATCTAAGTAAGAGGTGACTGGGCGGGGCAAGATGGTGGCAGCAGAGACGCAGGTGAAATGAGAAGACTCGTGGGGAGTCAGGCAAAGATGTGCATCAAGGAGGATTCATTGGAGAACTGCTGGGACTTTAGTTTAAATAACTGAATAGCTGGTTTTATCATTTACTAAAATAGGGTCTGGTCTGGGTGGTTTTGAAGGAAGACTAAAAGCATAAAAGAGAATTAATTTCTCTAGTTTTGGAAGATAAATGAATGGAAGAAATTAAGACTAGTAAGAAAATCTCTGGGTTTCTAAACTGTATTTCAGTTATAATTTTTCCATTTTTCTTTTACAACTCACCCAAAAGCAACATGAAAAGTGGGAAATTACATTGTAAAATCCATCTTTGACAAACCAGAAGATACTTGATATCTTCAACCAAAGCCAGTAAATGTCAAACAAAGATATGAAAACAAGAGAGAGGAGACCTGGGTTTACAAGCATGCTTGTGATTGCTCAGGAAATCAATACTTACAGTGCCATCTAGAATTGTGCAGTTCAAAATTTGTATAACCATTTTAATAGCCCTGCTTACAGACTTTAAGAACTTTCAGAATACACTTCTCTGAAGTTATAGTATACACTGGGGTACAAAACCAATGATGATTTATTTGCTGTATTTGGAAAGGGGGTGTGTAGACTTGTGGTAACTTCCTTGGACCCAGTTTGGTTTCAAAATGAAGCAGTAGACACAAGAATGAAAAATATATTACAAAAGACCAGCCACCTGGTGGTAATTTACAGTAGGCCACCTGTTTATTAGGGAAACATTAGCGTTCTGAATACTCCTATGTTGTTGATTCTGATTGGCTGGGTAGAATTCATGCTATCCTGTCTCTGAAAGAAATTTCTGTCTACCTGGAACATGTCCTTGGCTGACTCTGCCACCAGAACACAGAAACTAAGAAATCAAACAAAAATCTTTGATCCATCCTTCAAGAATGAGTAGTCAGAACAAAGATAATACAGGAGAAATGAGAAAATGAAAAAGCAAAGACCTATATAACACTAAATAACACTCATCAATAAAATATTTCAAAAAGGATTGAGAGATAGGATCTTTATGATACATTTTTATTAAATCAAAAAATTTAAAAGTCCAAAGTTGAGAGCAGAAATAAGAGCTCAGGAAAATTACAACCGGACAACAGAAAATGAAGCAACATATGAACAGAAATCAGAAGAGAAATGGGAAAGAAAACTTAAACTATAATAGCCAGGGCAGCCAGTTTGGAATCAGCCCCACTGAACAGGATAATATTGTAAAAAACACATTAAGTGACAAGGATATCAGAATTGAGAAAAGCAAGAAAAGTTTCTCCTTGGCTAAAATAAAGTTGCTAGCTAAGGAGAAAATTGTGGACATTTAAGACAAAGTGGATTGGATACATGCAATTGGTATCTTTGAAGATATGAAAAATAGAATAGTAAAAATATTAAAATTAATTTGTTTAGACATTGTAGAATAAAAGCCAGTTCTCCATGTGGAAAGGGTATAACATGTGCCAGGCAAAATTGATATATAATATTTAACAATGAGACCTATCTTAAAATTACGAGATTTCAAACATAAAGCACAAATTGTTGGGCAAAAAAAAAAAGATACTTAAATATAAGTATAAAAACATCAGTTTTCCCCATAGTCTTCTATCACAATGTTTGGTACTAGAGGAATTTGTATATTGTATATGCAAATTGTATATTCAGCTGAAAAGTTGTTAAAGGGTAAAGGAATATGAACATGTAAGAACTCATGGATTTAAGTTTCTCTGATCTTTTCTTGGGAAAAAAATACATATGTATGTATGTATATGAGTGTATATACATACATATACATATATACATATATATATACATACATATATATATAGTTACAAATGTCATTCTAGAAAGCATTATTGGAGAACCTATGTCTAAAGAAATAACAATGAGCATGATTTCCATTTAAATGTATACTAACATAATTATATGTGAAGATGAACATTCTAAAGACAAATGTACATGTTTCAAATCCTGATAATATAAGAATGATAAAAACAACAAAAGTTGGAGGAAAAAGTGCTAGAATGGATGAAAAGTGGTGAAGTATGCTTATCTCCTCATCTTTTATTGCTAGTCATTAGAAGAATTAATTAAAATCCAAGAGAAAACAATAGACATATAAAAAGTTAAAAGGAAACACTAAGAAATTATATAATCAGCTAAAATTGATTATAAATTAGTAGGAAAATGAATGCAAAAATGTTTTTTTATGTATGGTGTATTATATATAGCTATATATATAATACATTATATATATAATATATATATATCTATATATAGGTATAGATATCTATGTATATATATACACACACATATATATACATACATATATACATATATATACACATAGATATATATATCTATATTATGTATAGATAGTGAATTTATGGTTTTAAATGTAATCACTAGACAAAAATATAATCTTTACAAATTTTCAGACATCAAACTAATGTAAACCATGTAGTGAAATACTTATAAAATGAAAATTCTGGAGAGACAAGAAAAAATATAAAATATCAGAACTGAGAATATATATATCTGCCATGCCTATAAATGTAAATAGGATAAAAATCACCTATTTTAAGACTTTCAGATTTGATCACAAAGTTTATACCCAGCTAAAAATGGTAAACAAGAGAAATAAGTATAGCAAAGTAGAAAGGAAGAAATTCAAAATACCAGTAAAGGGAGAAAACAAGGTTATTTTACTTAGGATTATGTTTATTTAAGATTGTGTAAATGAGGTAAAGGAAGGGCTTTCATAATCAATACTGGTATGTCAATGAAGATCTAATTTATGGAGTTTATGGATCAGCATTCACAAAATTAAAATGGCAGGAAATAGAATGTGAAATGAACTAACATAGCTTTGTTAAAATGCACAGAGTCATTTGAACTTGTATAACTGTTGAATTCTGTGCCTGAATACAGACATTGGTCCTATTCAAGTGTTCGTGGAAGATCCCCAAAATGACTCCTATTAGGATATAATGTTAGGACAGAGCCATATACAATATATAGCCCATGTGCCAAATCTGGTGTGCTGCCTGATTTTGTAAATTAAGTTTTATTGGAATACAGGCATGCTCATTCTTTCATGTATTGCCTATGCCTGGCTTTCTGTTCCAATGGCAAAGCTGAACAGTTGAGATGGAGACTGAGCATGGACCACGAACTTGAAAATATTTGCTATTTTGCCTGCTATACAAAAAATTTGCTGATCCCTAAATTATTTTATCAACATAAATGGTTACAAAGTACAGAGTATAAATAGATATATATCAATATCTATATATCTGTATCACTGATCACCATATACTAACCATAGAAATGAAAAAGATATTAGAAAATAGCCACCACAGGATGCCTGCATGGCTCCATATGTTTAGAGACAGACTTCTGATTTCAGCTCAGGACATAATCTCACGGTTCGTAGGTTCAAGCCATGTAGGGCTCTGCACTGACAGCATGGAACCTGCTTGGGATTCTCTATCTCCCTCTCCCTCTGCTCTTCACTTGCTGATGGGCTCTCTCTCTGTTTCTTTCTCTCTCTCTCTCTCTCAAAAATAAATAAACCTTTAAAAAAAAGAAAAAATTATATTTCTCTTCTCATTCTCTCTCATGGCAATCCTTTAAGTGTAGGCAGTGGACAACTGAGATCACTGACACTTTCAAGGAACTGCAAGATCAAATTATTTTAATAATAATATTAAAATAAACTTTGCCTTTCACTGTTGATATTTGCAGTGATGATGAAAAAGCAATGGTGGGTGAAACTGATGGTACCTAGTAGAAATCAAGACAGTGACACAAAACTTGTCATTGTATTCTTCACTATCCTGAACTTGTAGCAAACAAAATGCTGGTTTAACTTAAGATTATCCTTGATAGAGCAGTAAAAAATTTTATCTTAGTAACTCTTCAACTTTTGATTACGTTTGTAAAGTATCTTAAATGATAATGATAAATGTGCATAGAATACTTCTGCTTACAAAGTATAGTATTTTTCTTGGGGAAAAGAACGTGTGTGAATATTTGGGTTGTGAGTTGAACTAGCCACTTTTTAAGTGAAACACTATTTTCACTTGAATGAATAACTGATAAATTAAGATTATTCAGACTTGGGTATTTGGCAGACATTTTTACAAAAATAAACAAAGTGCGTCTTAAACTTCAGAGAAAAAATTGACATTTGTTGACAATGAAAAAATGTGGGTTTCAAGTGAAAATTAGGAGTTGAGACAACCTGTATCCTCCACTATGGAATCTGCAGCTTCCCAGTACTTAAATATCTTTTGATAAATTTGTAATAATAGTATTGAACATAGATTTTTTTATACAGTATGATGAATCAATTTCTCAAATGACCATAACATAATGTTAAATATTCATAATTAGGTGAATCTATCCACTTAAAGTACAAACTGAGTGAGTGGATTTAATATTGAAAGAAGAAGAAAAGTTTATTGATATAGTTTCAGATTCTACACTAAAGCTAATCTTTAGAAAACTACCACTAGATGAGTTTTGATGTAATATTAAGAAGGATCTCCAAAGACTATTAAAATAGTCTTCTGTGTGAGACATGCTCTCCTCATACATTTCAATCACAACATTATATCACACCACACAGACTACTATATGCTAGATACAGTCTTGGTTACAGTCTTAGAACACAACATTCAACCAGACTGATGAGACACTTGCTCTCGTTGAACATACATAATTATTTCTTGCTGTTTCTCTGGACCCTGGGACAAATAAGTATCCAATGATTACTGATTTACATTATCAGCTAATTTTACTGATTTCTCTTTCACTATTTTCTACCCTTCTCTTTCGAAGTATGTATTTTTAGGGTGCTGTTTTTATTCCCTCTGTACTTTCTTTCTTAGTATTTGTTCAACTTAAATATATTTACCTGTCACCAAATGCTCTTGACTCTTAAATATATATTGGCCACTACCTTCAATTTCTAATTGTCTACTTCACTCCTTTGCATGAAAATAGCAATAACCATCCAAAACCAACATGTCACAAAACAATTCTCTATCTCCACTTCTTCATGGCAAAGATTTCTATAAAGACCATCTTGGTCAGTTAGCCAATTATATCACATCAGCAAAACGTGATATTTTTTTCCACATTGAAACTGAATAACACAGTCTGGTGTGTGTGTGTGTGTGTGTGTGTGTGTGTGTGTGTGTGTGTGTGTATAATTTCACTACTGTTCTCATATGTATTATTTCATTATTATGCTTTAATGTCTAGCATGCTTTTATTTTGAGAACATTTTATTGAGATGAAATTCATACATACTAAATAAAACAAAAATATCTTAATGTAAAAAATTCAGTAACATTTACTACATTTACACTGTTTTACAACTATTACCTGTATTTAGTTTCAAAATATTTCTGTCGTCCTCCAGCCCATGACAACCACTACCATTAATCTTTCTATTGGTATAGATTTACCTAATCTGGATATTTCACATAAACATGAAATGGATTCATTGACTTACCACAATGTTTTTGAGATTTATGAATGTTGTAGCATATGTTCATATTTCATATTTATTTTAAAGTAACCCCTCTGATAAAAATCCAAGACACATGATGAAATTTTAGAAACCTCAGTCACGATGTAGAAATCATTAAGCTAGCTCAGAATTTAGAGATAAAGTTATACACTTAGAATAAAAATAGTAAAGCAGCACCTGGGTGTCTCAGTCAGGTAAGTGTCCGACTTCAGCTTAGGTCATTATCTCACAGTTCACGAGTTTGAGCCCCACAGATCCTCTGTCTCCCTTTCTTTCTGCCCTTCGTTCTTGCTCTCTTTCTCAAAAATAAACATTTTATTTTTTTTAAGTTTATTTATTTTGAGAGAGCATGAACAATGGATGGGCAGAGAGAGAGAGAGAGGGAGAGGGAGAATCCCATGCAGACTCTGCACTGACAGCACAGAGCCCAATGTGAGGCTTGAACTAAAAAACCATGAGATCATAACCTGAGCTGAAACCAAAAGTGGGTCATTTAGCTGAATGAGCCACCCAGGCACCCCAGAAATAAACGTTTAAAATTTTTTACGGGTGCCTGGGTGGCTCAGTTGGCTAAGTATTCAACTTCAGCACAGGTCTTTCAGTTTGTGGGTTCAAGCCCTGGGTCAGGCTCTGTGCTGACAGCTCAGAGCCTGGAGCCTGCTTCAGATTCTGTGTCTCCCTCCCTCTCTCTCTCTCTCTCTCTGCCCCTCCCCTGATCGTGTTCTGTCTCTCTGTCTCTGTCTCTCTCTCTCTCAAAAATAAACATTACAAAAATTAAAATTTTTTTAAATAATAAAACTAGTAAAAAGTGAGTATAAAATGGATAACTTAGCTATCATCAGAAACACCTTAAGAGAAAATATCTTGGTGAGTGCTGTCATTAGAAACTTGAGTGATATTATATCCAATCAAAAGAATCAAAATGTATACCTGGCCTAAGGAAAGATGGAATTCATTCACTTGTGTTGTAATCTTATTTTCAGAAATAACGATGTGGTAATCACTAGTAGATATAATGAATTTGTAAGCATTTAGTTAACACAGTCGAAATGAAAAAGAAAATGTATCTGGAAGACAGATATTTAATTCACAAGGGAAATCTATTTTGTTGTGAGGCAGAGAAAGTTCATCAGGCTTCTCATTAGATGGGATGAAATATCTCTCAAGACAATCTAATTCTCTTTGTTTTTATTCTGTGTTTATCAGGAGCCTTTGAGGTTATTTACTTAGAAGTTTTAGACAGATAAGTACTCCCATGGATAATGGACATGAGTACCTCCTTTTGGAAATAAACACACTGGTGTTTTGGTATACAAGGAATCTGTTTAGCATTAATTAGTCTATAACACCTAGCACAGTACCTGACACAAAACATACTCAGTAAATGTAATTTGAATGAACTAGTAGGGGAACACTCATCTTTAATACTTTGTGCTTTGGGATGTTTAATCATTTCATTACTGGGTAGAAAAAGAATAAGTTAGTTAATCTGCCTAAGATAATAAAATAAAGAGACAATTTGCTTGTGAAGTTAGAATTATTAATAGAGATTTTAATATAGTAAATATCCAGTAGAAATCAGGATAATTTTGTCAAATGCTATTATCTAGAAATAGGATATACAGGAATATTGTTCACCAGACACACTAGTTTCTTAAGAATGACTCAGACTCTCAAGGTACACAGGAACTCTCAAGATTCCACTCTGGAAAATACTTTCCATTTGGAGAAATTGCTGATATAATTAACTCTGAAAAGCATGAGATCCCCATGGGCTTCCTTTTTGGTAAGAAATTTCAAGGACAATTGCAAGAGCCAGTTTTTAATAAGATGGAGTTATATTGTTGATTAGTTTGTTTTTTTCAAAGTTACATTTTTGTAATTCTTTATTCGAAGATATTTCTGCTATATTATAGCAATGTTGCACCTTGCTCAAAATTCACCAGATTTTGTTCTCCAAGGATCCCAAGCTGTCTTAGTATATTATTCCTACTATTGAATCTTCCTATTGTGGTGAATCTATTCTAAATGAGTATACATTTAAAGTCTTTTTTCCTCTTTGTAGTAATTTTCAAAAGAGAATACTATTATATTAAGAGTTTATGAAAATAGTTTTCTGACTGTATTGCCTGGTGAGAGTTATGACAGCTTTCAAAATCATTTTATATGGGCATCTTAGTCAATCACCATGAATGCTGCTTGTAGTGAATCCAAAGAGATTGAGTGTGCGTGTGTGTGTGTGTGTGGTGGGGGGGAGAACAGGGGGGATGGTTAGACAGCATTTTCTATCATGCAAAGTACCTGATTGCATCCTCCAAATTCCAACAAATGTTCCAAAGTGCAACTACAAACAAGGTTGACAACTATATCTTGATTCATTCTCATGCTTTATTTTCTAAAAGAATCATTGTATATTTTGTGGACATCTGCAGCATTAAGGAGTACCTTCCACAAAGGAGGCTAACAAATATCCCATCATTATCTCAGAAAGAGTTAAGTTAAAGCTGGCCAAAAGAAGTCTTTTTATTATTTTTGTTAATGTAAAAGGATTTTTTTCAAAAATGTGAAAATTTTAGGGCCACCATGTACTTTCTTATAAGAAAGAAATTTTCTAAGAAATTTCTCCTAAATTACATACGCAATCTCTCATTGAATTTAGTTGGTTACTTCTTCTGGGTATAATTAGATGCATAATTTCTATGTTCACCTAGTGCAATTAAGTGGGAAGATTTCCCCTTGTTCCTGCTTAGAGAGGATGGCACAGATTGATGTATTACAGAGGGCTGGATTGGTTTCTAAAACAGAAATGTTCACATTGAAATTTGAATCACCTTGAAGTGATTGATGAGTCGAGAAACTCTTTAAGACTGGGGACCGCCGTATATCTTTATATCTCTTCACTCTGCATGTTTAGATAAATTTCTCTTTATGTTTACATGAGAGTTATCGATACTTATAATCAAAATATGCCTATAATCAAACCAAAACTACGGAGCACAATTCCATTTATCTAGTCAAAAAACTTTTATATATTATCTATTATAATCCAAGTCCTGCTGGAGGCGCGCGCGCGCACACACACACACACACACACACACACACACACAAATACCCCGCTTCCTGCTCCTAATCTTGCAATGCAGATACATAAGAGTTGATATCATAGAGGGACAAACCTGGGGAGTCCTCAGAGAAGAGGAACTGTTTGAGACGGCACTTGAGAGAAAGTAAACACTTCCAGGAAGACCAAAGAATTAGAACTAGTTCAGTAGTTCAGGGGTGTGTGTGTTGTGTGTTTGGGGGAAAAGCAGAAGAAGCTTAAAAAAAACAACAGCATTAAAAATCTGAAAGCCTTTGAAAGGATCAGTAGTGCAGTGTTCACATTTTAGGGTGAGAAAAGAGTCCAAGTAAAAGAGGGGACAGGAGTACATGATAGCTTTATAGGCTGTGTCAAGGACTTGGGACTTTTACCTTTTAGAAGATGAGTAAGCACTGCAGAGTTTTAAGTAGGGAATTTCTGTGTTTAAGAAATGTCATTCCCTAGGCATGTGAAGGATGAATTATGTAGAAACCCAAGAAGCAGAGAGATTAGTTAGGAAGCTGCTGATATTATCCAGGCAAGAGATGATAAATTAAGTATGGGAGTAGCATGGATGGAAGGGGAAGATACAATCAGGATGATGGGTCTAGCTCAAAGCTAAGAACATAATAAATGCAAAATGCTTTTTTGCCCTAAGGAGCTTATAAGTTACTTATGTATTTAATTGTCGGGATACAGGGGTGAAAACTGATAAAAATAATTACAAAATGACTAAATGTGTTATAAACACACAGTGTGATAAAAATGTACACTGTTTAGTAATTTGAATACTTCAAAAACTAGTAAATCTATATGCTGAAGCCATGGCTGCACAGCTACAAAGATATTTCTATAATTCTCTCGCCTCCCCATTAGTCTGAACTTTCTCCAATGTCATTCTACTATAGAAATAGAAAATATCTTCTTCTTGATAAAATAATAGCTTAGGATAATACCAAGGAGGAAGTGGCTATTAAAGGGTGGATATGTTTTATAGGGAAAGTAGGAGATTTGTAGCAGAGGGCTAGCATAAGCACAGGTACAGAGGTAGGAACTGATATGGTGTATGCAAGAGGCAAGAGGCAAGAGGAGAAGGATTTGATTGAAGCAGAAGAAAATCACAAGGACGAGAAAATACACTTACATTACTGTCCTGTAAAACATCCGTGTATGAGTGAACCTGCACAGTTTAAACCCATGTCGTTCAAGGGTCAACCGTACGTGTTTTCAAATCTTTTTCCATATATATGTGTTCTAAATATTCTCTCTTGGTCAAGGGCTTGCCTACTTTTTCTCTTAATTACGTGTTTTATTAAACAAAAGTTTTAATTTTGAAGATGTCTGATTAAAAAAAAATTATGGCTAATGCTGTCTAAGCCTGTCTAAAAAAATCTTTTGCCTAGATCACACGGGTATCCTTCAACTTTATTCCTTATACTTTATATTTTTGACTTTACGTTGAGGTATGTGATCATGTTCAAATAATTTTTCTGTGTGTTGTGAGGTTTCAGTCCATTTACGTTTAATGCAATTATTAGTATGTTTAGATTTATGACTATCATTTGATAAGCTGTTTATATTTTCTTTATTGCCTTTTGACTTAGTCATATATATGTTATTATGTTTTAATTTCTCTATTGGATTTTTAGCTGTAGCTCTGAATTATTTTAATGGTTTTTATGATTATCACTGTATGCATACTTAATTTGTCATCTACATTGTTGTATATAACATATAAGAAGACCCTTGAATGGTATAGTTCCATTTATCTTCATCTTTTGTCCTATTGTCCTATGTATCACATTTACATGAATTATAAAACCTACAATAAATTTTAATTTTTATTGAAATTTGTTATTTTAACAAAATGAAGAGAAGAAAAAACATGTTTTGTTTAGCTGCGTGTAGCACATACCAGGTTTTTTCATTCCTTCCTATAAACCCAGTTTTATCCTACTTTTCATTTTGAAGGGTTTTTTGTTTGTTTTGTTTTGATTTTAGGATATAGAATTCTGAGTATATTTTTTTCTTTCAGCACTTGTTTTATTGTCTATAGTCTCTATTATTATTGTGTTCATTTATACCATTATCTGCTTTCTCTAGTTATGGTAGTGATTTTCTCTTTATCTTTAGTTTTTAGCAGTTTAATTATGGTTTGCTTAGTTGTTCTTTCATTCAGTTTGTTTTACTTGAGGCTCATGACATTTTTGGATCTGCAAGTATATATTTAAAAAATGTTTTCAGGAAATTTTCTGCTAGTAATATGTTAAAATATTTTTCTGCCCCAATCTCTCACTTCATCTTATGACTATAATTCCTTGTATGCTCGTTTTCTTGAAGTTGTCCTTCAAGTAATTGAGGCTCTCTTCTTTCTATCCCATGACTTTTCTTTCTGTTCTTCAGACTAGATAATTTCTACCAGTCTCTTAAGTTTATTGCCCCATCCAGCTGATGTCCAGTACATCCAGAAAACTTTAATTTTATTTTTTCTACTTCTCATTTCACAGTTCTCATTTGATTCATTTTCATAGTTTACCTTTTCTGGGATTCTCAATCTCTTTTTGCATTATGTCCATATTTTCCTTGAATTATGGAATGTATTTTAAATAGCTGTGTTAATAGGTTTGTCTGATAATTCTAACAGAAGTCATTTCAGGGTTGGTCTTTATGAACTGCTTTTTCTCCTGATTATGTGTGACATTGCCTGGTGGCTTTTTGTTTGTTTTGTTTCTGTTTTTGTTTTTGCTCTTTATGCTTAAATTTTAAAAACTTCAGGGGTGCCTGGGTGGCTCATTTGGTTGAGCATCTATCTGACTGATGGATTCAGCTCAGGTCATGATTTCACGGTTCGTGGGTTCAAGCCCCACACATGCTTAGAATTCTCTCTCTCTCTCTCTCTCTCTCTCTCTCTCAGCCTCTCCCCTGCTTGTGATGTCTCTGTTTCTCTCAATAAATAAACAAAACTTAAAAAGCTAAAAATAAATTCATTTAAATGAATAAAAATTAAAAATAAAAAAATTTAAAATTGCATGTTGGACATTATAGATGATATACTATAATGATGATTGGGTTTTGGTCTACCAGGCAGATAGCTTGGCCAGACTCAAACACTTTCTCTCAGTAGAGAGCAATCAGAGTACCTACTTCTGTCCCTAAGGGTACCATCTGCCTCCTTTCTTGGATACTCTCCTACATATGTAGTTAAGAGGTAAATCCAGGATCTGGTACGTTTATACAGATTACCATGCATCTCCCTCTGTCTTTCTCAGTTCTGGAGTTTCTTGGGCACTTTTTACCTATTCTGGCACATTGAAATTCTAACTTCTAATTCTTTATTTCTCAAGATAGTATGACAGGGGATTTCTACCTGAGTCCTAGCATACATAATCTCCTTTTGGTACATATTGGGGCATGCTTCCAGACAAAAGGACACATAAAAGCAAATATCACCAAGTGTATTTTGCCTCTTTAAAAATTGCCTCCTCTCTAATCCCTGCCTATCTCTGATCATTACACAGTACTTTAAATGCAGTCAGCTCTGCTCTAACAAAACATGTGTTTCTAAAAAATAATTATGACATGAAAAATACTGCAACAAAAACCATACGGTTTATAGAGAAAAAATGGTGTCAGAGATACAACACTCAAAAACTTCATCTTGCCATTTAAAAAAAAAAAAAAAGGAACATTGGTAAAAATGGTATCCCAGTTCTACATATGCTAAATGGTTAAGAAACACATAAATACTAAAATAAATGTAGCATCTTACCATGTAAAAGACTTGAAATTTATAGAAGTGGGTGTTGGAAAGACTGCTTCTTAAGAGTTCTGAGGTTATCTGAAATGTGACTGAGGTTATCTGAAAGTCGTTAGCACCGAACATGAAATTTTAATTGTTTTCAAATTATGTCTTCATATATCAGTGGCTTTGAAACAAATTTACAGTTTCCAGATAAGCATTCTATCAGAAGTGACTGCCGTTACTTTTTTTAGATTTCGACAAAATTTACAATTGTCATTTATAAGAGATTTAGTCTAAAGCTATTTGTTATCACTGAAAGCAGAACCTTCTTTTTTTCTTTTTCATTTTCAACATTATGTGTACTTTTTTTGGTGTCTGATATCTTTCACTTTGCATCATTTGTAAGATTTGTTGATGCTGTTGCATGTAGAAGTATTTTATTTCTTATTGCTGTATAGTATTTCATTTTATAAATATATCACAATTTAGTTTCCATTATACCGTTGATGGACATTTTCTTTATAGCTTTTTGTTATTTTGACTTAGGCTGCTATGAAGCGTTGTTTGGTTATATTTTGGTCTGCATGTGTTAAGAGTTTTGGGATATTAGTGTATATGTACATATACCTGTTTTATATACTGACAAATAGTTTGCCAAATGAATTGTAACAATTTACATTCTTAGGAGCCTTGAATAAGAGGTCCAGTTGCTCTACATTTTTACTAATACTTGTTGTTTTTACTCCTTTAAACTTGAGCTATTTTAGTTGAGGTATAAACTCAACTATCTCATTATGGTTTTAATTTGCATTGCTCTAATACTAGTGAAGTTGAGAACGTTTCATATGTTTGTTGACCATGTGATCTGACTTGTAAAATGCCTGTATATTTTTTTGCCCGTGTTCTAAATTCAGGTGGCCATTTTCTTACTTGTTTATAGGAGTTCTGTATATGTCCTACATCAAAGCCATTTGTCAGATTCTGTAAATTTCATGTGCATTCAGTATTTTGCTTGCTGTTTTGCTTTCTTAAAGCTGTCTTTCAGTGTTTTATGTTATTTATATCATGTATTTTAATTCTCCCCATAATCTAAAACACGCAAGACTATAATTATAATTGTTTGATCAATATTTACTCACATATTTATGCTTTGTTCTAATCTTATTCTTTCTTGTATTTTAATGCTTTCATGAGGAATCATTTCTTCAACAACTGCTTAAACAACTCTCTTGAAAATTTCTTTTATATTATGTCTCCTGGCAACCAGGTTTTATACTGTCTCTGTTTTTCTGTTTTTCTAGAAATGTATTATTTGTCTATACATTGAAGAATAGTATTGTAACTACATAATTTTAGTTTAGCCCATGATCATATCATTCATTCCAGTGTTGTTTAGCATTTATAAATGCGTCTGTCTAGAAACGTAAATGATAGGGACTATACAATTACAAGGTGGAGGATAAGGAGAGATCATTGTGCCCTAATCCTTATTTTTAAGCATTGAATTTAAGGTATAGAATATGAAATAACTCAAGTAAGCAAAATCTAAGTAAAAATAATAGTTGGTTTCATATCCAGTCTTCCTGATATTTAGCAATGTTTCTTACGCTTTATATATGTCCATAAATATTTATTCACGGAGTTCATTTTTTTTTTTCCTGTGGGCCTAACCCATGCTAGTACTATCCTAACCAATGGACAAATTATAGTTAGTGAGGTCATTAGTCTCTCGGAGCTTGCATTCCATGAATGGAAAAGACAAAGAAAAGTGAACAGTAGAATAAATGGGTATGTGAGATAATTTTCAGATAGTAGCAAGTACTTCAGAACAAACAAAACAGGCTAATAGAAAGTAACTTTAGGAAGAGGTGGCAATTTAAAATATTATACTTAGGGCAGCCTCTGAGCTGAGACTTGAATGAATCTTGCAAAAATACAGGGGGAGCAAACTGGAGGGAGAGGGAATAAGAAAATGAAACAAGAAATGCACAACCCTGAGGCTGACACCAGCTTGACTCACTTATTGAACATTGTGTGGAGCAAAGTAAATGATTTGTAGAAGAGTGAAAGATAAAGTTGGAAGACCATGCAAGGCATAGAACGATTAAGTTATTTTAGGCTCTTAAGTAGTTACTACAGGGTTTAAGTAGTAAAGTTACAAGATCTGATTTGGTCTTTAAACAAAACTCAAAAATACCTTTTCTTTTGAACTTCTTGATGTTTTTCTTGGTACATCCTACCGTGAATTCTAGGCATTCTTTAATATGCCTTATGCCTCTACCAATTTCCTTAAATTTCTTACTCCCCTATTCCTATTTAATAGTCTCATGTATTCTGGAGACGAGTCTTTCCCTCTTGAAAGCTGAGGAAAATTACCAAATTTTATTGAATATAATTTAATTGATTTTTGTCTTTCCTGATATTTATATATTTAATACATTTTGTTATTTGTATTTTAGAAACATGCATTCATGATGTATTTCAGATTTAAGATGGTTAAAATACACATATAGCCTCCCAATGTGACAAGTTTGAAGGGGAAGCATTTGTGCTCACGTGTAAATAAATTCTAGTATATATGTTTAAAATTACCGTTTTCTATAATAACTTTTATTTCTTTGATACTGTTTGTTTTTTACTAACTTAAGTTTATGAACAATCTGTAAGACAGGTTCATTCACAGTAGATACACATATGTAGTACACATTAAGTAATAATATGGACATAGAGTTCATATTTGTGCCTCTGTTTGTGTCAAACTAAATGTATCTTCCTCTGTATTTGGGGGAAGCAGGAAGTGTCAAAACCTGGCTCAGTAAGAAATTGAATGGCTGAGGGTAATTCTCCGTAAATCAAAGACTTGAAGTAGTCCAGAATAGTTACAATGATGCTTTACACAGAAGCACTTTATAGAATTTTCCCCTAATCTAGAAACCAAAGCACATATGTTCCTACCTTTGTGTGTATGAGGGAGGGGAGAGTAGTTTTAAAACATCATTGTAATGACTTTCTAGGAAGAATTATTTTTACTAAGGGTAAATGAAATAATGGTAGTTAAAAATTCATTGAATAACTGGTTACTGACTCAGAGAATCCCTAAATTTCAGTGTAATAAGTTTTGGTAACTTCATATTTCAGGTCAAATATCCAGTCTTTAAATTAATTCATTGTATTCTTTAAACTCATTCAGTTGTTTTTTTTTTAATGGAAGAGCAAAATGTCAGTAACTTTAGACAATAGTTACCAAATGATTATAACTTATCAAATCAGAAAGGCTTCCAGCAATTCTTGTAGGTATAAAGAAAAAGCAGCCTGGAAATGAAATTGCAGCTTGAAATCCATGCTAGTTTTTACCTCAAATCTGCATATGCCCTGAATTAAGATTCCTTAAAATAATTATTATATCAAACTTAATACTAGGAAATGTGCCTGGTGAGTAGAAATTTTGGAGGCAGCAATGCACTATGCAAGTACCCATTTAGATTTTCTTTCTGACCTATGTGAAAAAAAAATCTATAGAAGTTAAAGACCTAAAATTATATAGCATTACTAATGCTAAAGAAAGGAAAAAATGTGAAAGAGGTGCAAGTTTTTCAAGGAAGCCCATGGAGGAATTTACTTAGTTCCCAAGGTCACTGTAGTAAATAGGAAAAAGGTACAGTCCACTTCTAATTACAAGGAGTCTCTGGGGAAATAGATAAATGCAACCCAAATTTTCAATTCAGGCATTAGTTTCACCTGTTGGCCACAAATGCCTTTGCCAACAGGAATTTGATGTGACAGTTGTTTTTCAATCCATTTAATGTCCTCACCTTATCTCTTGTGGAAATGGTAGCAAAAGAACTAGAAGAAACCTAAATAATCACAACAAATTAGATAACCGAGACTGCATTCTTCCTTTAGCTGCTCAGTGATGTAGAAACAAGTACAAGACAAGCAAATAGTTGCGAAAAGTCACACTGCTGATAGGAGTTTCAGGACTGCCATCCAGTGTCTTTAGAATTTCTAAGACAATATTTTCTTTCCTCTAGTGTATATTGCTATTGGGATTAACTAGTAAAACTCAGATGCCATATAGGTTTCTCTGTGAGAACATGGAGTATATTCTAATGGAAAAGACTAACAAAAACAAATGCACGTGTATGTGTGTGTATCTTTATATTTGATCTCAAGAAAGAAGAGTTTCACTGCACTTGGAGAAGAGAAATAAGTAGTGACAACTCAAGGAAGAGCCTGATGGATTGTGTTACAGAAGACTCGAGAGAAGAGGAAAAGGCAATTGCAGGATGAAAACACTACTCTGATAGGCAGAAAGAAATTAAGCTATTAAATTCAGTCTCATCAGGACAGATTATTGCTCACTGCTTGAGAAGAGAGAGAAAGAATAACACAAACAGAAGAGACGATAGAATTTTTAAAACCTCATTTGAAAAGACTGAAAACAGCTACTTTGAGCATCTATTGATTTTTAAGAAAATGCTGAAATGATAGTCCCAAACTGGGAAAAACAGATTTCTTTTTAACACAAGTATTTGAGCATGACATAGTTGCAGGATAATCAGGTCCAGTTCCTCTAGGTTTTGACAATACCGCAATTTAAGGTTGTTTGTTTGTTTGTTTGTTTTTTTACCTTTTTAAGTTTACAAAATGTAGACTATGTTGATATGGTGATAATACATACAGGTATTTATCCTGCAACTTCAAACTTTTTCTCTATGTCACTATTCAGTTAATTGTATTGATATAAGCTTCTGTAATGTCACCTGAGAGATAAACGTGTCTAGGACTCTGATTTTTTAAATACAACTTGCAAATTTTGTTCTGAATACTGAAAATATATTTTATTCAGGGTCATTTATTAAATGGTTAGTTGGAACTTTTGGTTAAGAAATACCTAGGTCAACATTTTTAGTAATATTACTGTTTTGCAACTCATTTTTATGAGTCTTGGAAATAAGTTTTACCTTCATTATTTGGTTATATTAAAACTAACTTGTATATTTCTACTTTATTTATCGTCCTTTTTATCTTATTTGAAATGTATGCAGAAAGAGCATCCTAACTTAGAGGCATATACAAAATCAGCAAACTACAGTTGCTTCTGAAAAACTATTAGCATAATGCAACTAATTAGTTGTAACAATAAAATATGGCAAGAAATAATTTGAGAAAGTAATTTTGTTATTTTAAAGGGAGAAATTTTGAATGTTAGAAATTTATAGAGTTTAGTTATTATCTTAAGCATTGAGAAAATAAAAAGCAATGAATATTTTATAGTTAGAAAAGTGAAGTAAATTCTTACATATATATAAAATCCATGGGCATATTTACACTTTCCAAAAAGTCAGACGGCTTGTATTTTCCAGGGTCATTGTAATTAGCAAGAAAAAAAAAACCTTATTTTTATATAAAGAACTTTTTAGCCTGTCCATTATGATTATTTAAAATATTTTTTTCAGCTCATAATGAGCCTTTTACCATTGTTTATTGTTATTAATAATAATATTGTAAAGATATATCTGTGCCCAATATACATATGATTTTAAAAATAAAAAAAAAAATGTGGAGCACCTGAGTGGCTCAGTTAGTTAAGTGTCCAACTTCTCCTCAGGTCATGATCTCACAGTTCATGAGTTTGAACTCCGTGTCGGGCTCTGTGCTGACAGCCCAGAGGCTGCTTCAGATTCTGTGTCTCCCTCTCTCTCTGCCCCTTCCCTGCTCATGCTATGTCTCTCAAAAATAAATAAACATTAAAAAAAATTTTTTAAGAAAAAATAAATTAAATTAAATTAAAAATGTAAAGAAAATACATCTTATTCTCTCTTTGTATAGAGACTCAATCCTGCTTGATATTTTAGTTAACAATTTAGTTTTGCCACTTAGCGCAGGAGTTAGAAGGAGTTGCATTTATAATCGAGATGTACAAATGCATTTTCAAGCTAAATTAATATCAATTAAAGTGATTATTGAAATGATTTATTTTTTATTAAAATGATTTTTTCTGAAACTACTTCATAGAAAATCTTATATGTGAATATGAGTTTGATATATTTTTCATCTATAGCAAAATTTCTCTGCCAAGACAAGAAAATATAACTAGTAGTATGATATTTGGAAGAAATAAGCATGAAATGTTTAAATCATGTAAGAACCAGTGTAAGCAAGCAGTAATCATCAAATTATTACTGTTGTTCAATATAATTTTAAGGCAACCAAGAGTGAATTTGATGTGTCACAATAGTAAAATGTTGAAAAATTTTTCTTGTATTAGTCACTCAACGCTCTTAAAGATGCACAGTTTGCTAGGCACGGCACTGGATGTTTAAAAAGAATAAATGCCTAAAGTGCAGACATTGTTGAGAATTTACTCATAATCCAGTGGGAATGATTATTGAGTGTAAACATGCTTATAATTTAATAAAAGATTTAAAAGAAACACTAGATACAAATGTATGGCTTGGATTTCAATGTACGTGTCAGGTTTCACATTTAGGTCTTTATTTTGTGTTTATTTTTGTGTATGGTAAAGAGAGTGGTCCAGTATCATTCTGTTGCATGTTGCTGTCCAACTTTCCCAACACTATTTGTTGAAGAGACATTATTTTTCCCATTGGATATTCTTTCTTGTCTTGTGGGTTCACTTCTGGGTTTTCTATTCATTCTATTGTTCTACGTGTCTATTTTTGTGCCAGTACCCTATTGTTTTGATTACTACAGCTTTGTAATATAAGTTGAAGTCTGGAATTGTGATGCCTCCTTCTTTGTTTTTCTTTTTCAAGGTTGCTCTAGCTATTCGAGGTCTTTTGTAGTTCCACACAAATTTTAGAATTTTTTGTTCTACCTTGTGAAAAATGCTGATGGTATTTTGATAGAGACTGCATTAAATATGTAGATTGCTTTGGGTAGTATGGACATTTGAATAATATCTGTTCTGCTAATCCATGAGCATTGAATATCTTTTCATTTCTTTGTGTCATCTCCAATTTCTTTCATCAGTATTATACAGTTTTCAGAGTACTGGTAGTTCACCTCATTGGTTAGGTTTACTTCTGGGTATCTTATGGTTTTTGCTGCAGTTGTAAATGGGATTGATTCCTTAAATTCTCTTTCTGCTGCCTGATTATCGATGTATAGAAATGCAACATACCTCAGTACATTGATTTTGTATCCTGCATCTTTACTGAATTCATTTATCAGTTCTAGTAGTAGTAGTTTTGAGTGGAATCTTTCAGATTTTCTATATAGAGCATGATGTCATCTGCAAAATAGTTAAAGTTTTTATTCTTCCCTGCTGATTTTGGATGCATTTTATTTCTTTTTGTTGTCTGCATTTTATTTCTTTTTGTTGTGTGACTAGAACTTCTAGTACTATGTTCAATAAAAATGGTGAGAGTTCACATGCCTGTCTTCTTCCTGACCATAGAGGAAAACTTCTCAGTTGTCCTCCCCATTGAGCATATTAGCTGTGCATTTTCATAGATGGCTTTTATTATGTTGAGCTGTGTTCCCTCTAAATCTACTTTGTTGAGGGTTTTTATCATGAATGGGTGTTATACTTTGTCAAATGCTTTTTCTGCATCTATTGAAATGATCATATGGTTCTTACCCTTCATTTTATTAATGTGATGCATCATGTTGATTTACAAATATTGAACCACCCTGGCAATGCAGGAGTAAATCCCACTTAATCATGGTGAATGATTTTTAATGTATTGTTAGATTTGGTTTGCTATTATTTTATTGAGAAGTTTTGCATCCATGCTCTTCAGGGGTATTGTGAATTTGGAAGTTTTCCTTCCTTTTCTATTTTATGGAGTAGTTTGAAAAGAATAAGTATTAACTCTTCTTCAAATGTTTGGTAGAATTCATCTGGGAAGCCATCTGGCCCAGGACTCTTGTTTGTTGGGAATTCTTTGATTATTGATTCAATTTCTTTGCTGGCAATCAATCTGTTCAAGTTTTCTATTTCTTCCTGTTTCAGTTTTTGTAATTTATGTTTATATGTAATTTATATGTTTCTAGGAATTTATCCATTTCTTCTAGGTTGTCCAATTTGTTGGCATATACTTTTTCAAAATATTCTCTTATAATTGTTTGTATTCTGTGTTGGTTGTCATTTATCCTCTTTCATTTGTGATTTTATTTATTTGGGTCCATTCTCTTTTCTTTTTATAGTCTGGCTAGAGGTTTATCCATTTTACTAATTTTTTTTCAAAGAACCAGCTCCTGGTTTCATTTATTCTATTGGTTTTTAGTTTCTATATCATTTGTTTCCATTCTATTATTTATTATTTCCTTCCTCTGTTGGCTTTAGGCTTAGTTTATTATTCTTTTTCTAGCTCCTTTAGGTGTAAGATTATGTTGCTTATTTGAGATTTTTCTTGCCTCTTGATATAGGCCTATACTTCTGTATACTTCCCTCTTAGAACTGCTATTGCTGAATCCCCAAAGTTGTGGACCATTGTGTTTTCATTTTCATTGGTTTCTATGTATTCTTTTAATTTTTTCTTTGATTTCCTGGTCGACCCATTCATTGTTTAATAGTATGTTGCTTGATCGCCATGTATTTGTGGTCTTTGCAATTTTTTTCTTGTGGTTGATTTCTAGTTTCATAGAATTGTGATCAGAAAAGATGTATGATTTTAATCTTTTTGTATTTGTTGAGGCCTGTTTTGTAGTCTTATATCTGATTTATTCTGGAGGATTTTCCCTGTGCATCTGAAAAGAATGTGTATTCTGCTGTTTTAGGATAGAATGTTCTGATTATATTTGTTAAGTCCATCTGGTCCAGTGTGCCATTCAAAGCCATTGTTTTCTTATTGATTTTCTGCTTAGATTATCTGTATCTGTATCTGTAATTGTGTTAAAGTCCACTATTATTGTCCATTGCTATAATTGTGTTAAAGTCCCCTACTATTACTGTATTATTATCAATGAGTCCCTTTATGTTTGTTATTAATATTTTTGTATATTTTGATTCTTTCAAGTTTGGTAATAAATATTTACAACTGTTATATCTTCTTGTTCAATTATCCTCTTCGTTATTACATAGTGTCCTTCTTTGTCTCTTGTTACATTCTTTCTTTTGAGGTCTAGTTTGTCCAAAATAAGTACTGCTATTCTGGCTTTCTTTTTCTATCCATTTGCATGATGTTTCTTCATCTCTTCGTTTTCAATCTGCAGGTGTCTTTAGGTCTAAAATGAGTCTCTTCCAGTCAGCATATAGATGGGTCTTGTCTTTTTATCAATTCTGACATCCTGTGTCTTTTGCTTGGAGCATGTAGTCCATTTACATTCAAAGTAATTACTGATATATATGAATTTATTGTCATTTTATTACTTGTTTGTGGTTGTTTCTGGAAATTTTCTCCAATAATTTCTTTCTCTTTATGTTTTGCTGATTTTTCTTTAGTAATCTATTTGGATTTTTTTTCTCTTTTGCATGTTTATTAGTGGTTTTTGATATATGGTTACCATATACTTGATATATGGTTTGTATGTAACCTCTTTTTCAAATAGCAGTCTATTAAGTTCATGATCATTCAAGTTTGAACCCATTTTTCACTCTTCTCCACATTTTAGGTATATGTTATCATATTTCATGTCCTTTCTTGTGTGTGAGTTCCTTGACTTGTTTTTACAGAAATATTCATTTTTACTGCTTTTGTGTTTCTTGCCTTTAAACTCTCACTTTTTGTCTCTCCACTTAAACATAACCCTTTAATATTAATTGCAGGGCTGGTTTAGTGGTCACAAAGTCCTTTTGTTTTTGTCTAGGAAACACTTTATGTCTCCTTCTATTCTGAATGATAGCCTTGCTGGAAAGAGTATTCTTGACTGCAGATTTTTCCTATTCTGCATTTTGAATGTTTCATGCCACTCCTTTCCGGCTTGCCACATTTCTGTTGAGAAATCTCTAGTTAGCCTGTGGGTTTTCCCCTGTAAATTAAGGACTGACTTTGTCTTGCTGCTTTTAAGAATGTCTCTTTATCTTTTTTTTGCCAATTTCATTATAATTTATCTTGGTGTTAGCCTGCTTTCATTGATTTTAATGGGAGTTCTTTGTGCTTTCTGGATCTGGATATCCGTTTCTTTCTCCAGATTAGGGAATTCAGCTATTACTTCTTCAAAAACTTTTCTGCCCCTTTTTCTCTCTCTTCTTCTGGGACTCCTATAATATGAATATTATTATGTTTGATGGAGTCACTCAGTTCCCTAAGTGTATTCTCATTATGCATAATTATTCTTTCATTCTTTTGTTCAGCTTCATTGCTTTCCATTACTTTGTCTTCTAGGTCATTAATTCCTCTGCTTCTTCCAGCCTGCTATTCTTTGCATCCAGCCTGTTTCTAACTTCATATATTGTACTCTTCATCTCTGATTCTTTTTTTTTTAACTTTATCTCTATAGTAAGAGTTTCACTGATGTCTTCTATTCTTTCCTCATGCCAAGTGAGTATCCTTATGGTTGTTGCTTTAAGTTCTCAATCAGGCATGTTACTTACATTTGTTTTGCTTAGATCTCTGGTTGTGGCCCTATCTTGTTCTTTCATTTGGGACAAATTCCTCTGTCTGAGCATTTTGTCTCAGTCTCTGCCTTCTTCTGTGTTAGAAAAGCCAGTTATGTCTCCTGCTCCTGAAAGTAATGGCCTTATGAAAAAGTGATTTTATAGTGTCCAGGGCCTGGAGCTTCAGGAAGTGTCTCTGATGTGTGTTCCATGCACTCTGCTGTTGTGTTCTGGCTGTCTATCCTTCAGGTCAGTTATCTGCAGAGGTTCTCCTTGTCTGCTGTGGGCATGTTTGGTCCCTAGCGTGAATGTGGTGAGTTTTAGAGTGTGCTCTGGTCTGCTTGTGAAATGAGACCTGTCACCACCTCCATCAGAACTGAGGCCCTGCAAATCTCTCTGGTTGGGAGACGTCGTGTGGACAGGGATTTTTGTTTGTCTTCTGGGGCATGGGCCCACTACACTGGCACTAAGGCAAGAATGACTGAGAAAGTCCAATTTCACCAGAGCAGAGATGGTGGGGATTGTTGTAAGCAAGTCAGGCAGCCAGTGTTAGCACTATACTGCTTCCTGTAGGTGACTCTGTTTATGCTGAGGGACCAGGGAGGGAAATGGCACCCCAGCTCCTTTGTTCCTGAGAGATGTGTCTCTGTGAATGTTGCCTCTCAGGACAGGCTCTCAAAAAAGAAATACTTTCCCCACTGTGTGCCCACTGTGTGCCTTTAGATGTCTGTTTCCATGTTGTCTTCCCCCAGGTTGTTTCATTGTTTTCCTGCCTTTATGCTAAGAGCAACACAATCCCCTCTGGGCTCTATCCCAGCCAAGGCTGCTGATCTTTAAGCAGCAGCTTAAAGCTTAAAAAACTCCAGGCGTTAAGCCTTGCTAGTTGTGAGAACTCCAAAAAAATCAGCCCCTCTCATTTTCCAAGGCATTGTCTTTGGGGAAACATTCTCCATGTGTGTTCCCCTGTGTGTTCCTTTCTCTCTCTCTATCTCTCTCTCTCTCTTTCTCTCTCTCTCTCTCTTTCTGTCTTTCTTTCTCTCATTCTCTCTCCCCCTCTGCCCCCACCCTACTTCTCTGAAACCATGGCTCCCTCTCTTCCACAACAGCTATGGACAAGACCCAGAAAGAGCTGCACTGAGATTGTGGAGGTAAATTGATTATATACTTGGGGGTTGGGGAGGTAAAGACCAGGGGAAATTTCCAAAAGGATTTTCACATGCTAAAGAGAATTCACAGGGTCCTGGAGTCCTAGCTATTATTAAGCTAATGTTGTTTTTACCTCTGGCCACACATTAACATTAAGATAGTTGGGAGTTCCTGGAGGAGTGTCATCCTCTGCTTGTCTCAAGTATTTGTCAGTGGGCTGCAAGTTGTAAGAAAATTTAATTTTATCTACATTTCTTACTGCCTTTGTTTCCCACATTACCATTATTTGGTTTGATGAAAGGAAAAGAGAGAGAATTAAAATGGCTTTAATGGAAAATAGTCTTATTTTCAAAAAGGGGAGACACATATAGTAATTATTGGTGATTAAATAGATCTAGGGAACAAAAATAGTCATCTGTGTGAAGTGACTAGTACTTCTAACTGATTTTTATAAAGCATCAGTTTATAAAACATATAAAGCATCAGTTTATATTTTCAAGCCAAGAACTCACTTTAGTCCCTTTGTTATTCAAAAAGTCCTAGTATCTTCATTCTTGATGTATGTCTTTACTTTCCATCATTTCCTTCGGTAACTTACTTTTGATAGCTGAATATGGAAGTGAAGCCAAAGAGATTATTAATAACTATATTCAGTCCAAAGTGATTAATGGGGTAAGAAATAGAGAACTAGAAAGTAAGAGAAATGCAAATCTGAAAATGAATACTGGAAAGGAGCTTTACATTCAGTATATTTATAAAGATGTCATAGCGAGGATCAAAATTGTTTGGGAGAAAAGTTAAGGTCAGTGGGAGGGGCATTCCTCTTCAGGCAGCACAGTAGAGTGGAAAGCACAAAACCAGGGCAGCTTGCTGACTGATTGAATCCTCACAACTCTACTACACAGTTGTTGCATGATTATTTAGCTTTTTGTTGGTTTATTTGTTTGTTTTGAGACAGAGAAAAAGAAGGGGAGGGGCAGAGAGGGAAAGAGAGAGAAAATCCCAAGCAGGCTCTAGACTGTCAGCATAGAGGCAGACATGGGGCTCAAACTCCCAAACCATAAGACATTGACCTGAGCTGAAGTTGGACACTCAACTGACTGAGTCACCAGGCACCCCTGATTATTTAACTTTTAAAATGCCACGATTTTTATTTTAAATTAGGTTGCTATTGTCTAATCCACAAGGTTGTTTTGAGTAATAATGAAAGAATATTTGTATAACATTTATTAAATAGTTTTCACTCTAACAAATATTAACCTTCTTTCACTAAAATGTCAGGGTGATATAATTAAAAATGCCTTACTTTCCATTAACATCAAGACATGTACTCTTAAAAGGAACTTTTATGATATTTATATTCCATGAAATTTTCCCTCTATTATAACAAAACACATTTCTGTCTGTATTTAATTAAGTGCCTTTATTGAAGTAAATAAAATTATTTGAAGTCAGGACTGTATCAGAATCTGAGGGGTTTGGTGTGATAAACATGAATGAAAACATGATCTTTACAATCAGAAGAGTGTATTCAAATCCTGTTCTATCATTTTCCACCTGAGCAGGAGCTTGTTGTAATGGCCTAGTAGTATTATTGATGTGTAACCTGGAGGAATGTTACATTTCTACTATAAAAGAAAGATTGCTTTAAGTTCTGTAGTTATGGCGCAAGAGGTATGGCACATGAGTTCAGGGTAGTACCTCATCAACAGTGATTTGCTTTATGAAGTTTACTTATTGCAATACAGGCTAGAAAATTTATTGACGTAACTTCTAGCCTAAAAGTCCGTCTCATAAATAGTCTGACCGTGAAAAGTTGTCTTCTTGGAATATTTTATAGTTTTTGCTAATATGGACAAAGTGACTTAGAAACATTGTTGCTGAAATAGCAACAGAGATTTGAATAGGTATAACTCTTGACAGAGAAGGTTTGTGTTCTTTGCTCTCTCCTAACCAGAAAATAGAGTTTTGCTGTTACTTGATGCCTTTTTCTTCATAGGAAGAGCTAAACTTATTTGGTAGGTTAGATCCAGAATGAGAGGAAGGGAACTTTCCAATAGACCTCTGCTTGCAAGTAGTACTTAAGCTAATTTATCCTTCCATGGCAGTTCCTCTGATATCTCTGACTCTTCATGCCTTGCCAAGTTGCTGGTAGACACCTGCTGGCCGAAACAGGGATACTTTGCAATATCAGCCTGTGGGGAAGAGCGTATCAATTCTGTCTACCACAGGTTTAATTTGCTTTTATTTCATCCTGGTTCCTACAACCTTGACCCTATTTCTTATGTTGCATTTCCCATGTACTAAAAAAACAAAGTAAACACAAGAAGAAAACATTCAGGAACTGCTGAAAAGCACACTATAACATACCATCCTAAATTTAAGGACTATTCTAGTGGTGATGAAACTTGAAAAATGGTAACAGCGTGACTTTCTTCTCAGGAGATGTATGGCTCGGCACAAAATAAAGCTCCACTCTCAGGCTCTGTGGTGAGATGGAAATAGTAAACATGCCTCAGAGAAGCTCTAGGTATTGGCCACTTAGCAAGGTTGTTAACTAATGATTTAAAAACATTGCTACCATTTTGAAATAGAAGTGGTTCATACAAAATTTTTATAAGTGTGATTTGTAAATATAACTTGATCAGTGACTTACACTATAAACTTTATCCTCTTGAAATGTACTGTTTCTTCAGTTTTATAGGTATAAGTTAAATCGGAATATAAGTGTTTTTAAGTGGAATGGCGCTATGACTTAACTTTATTGGCACCTGAACTCTGTTCAATATGAGGGGATCTGAGTTAATTATAGTGATCAGCAAGAGGAAGTGATGAAAGTCCACTTGCTTCCATTCAAAATCTCTCTTTGGCCAACGTTCATTACTTACTTAACTAGATTATTTGTCAGCACATTATATTACCAAGAAGAGGAATATTTCAATGAAAATTTTCTACATCTCAAAAAAAAGGTTGTTAAACTAAATAATGCTTTCTTTCTCTAAACCATATCTGTAAAAACAAAACAGGAAGGAAAAAACTTTCTCCTTTGTTTGAAACAAAAAAACAAAATCCCCCCAAAATCTCATCCTACCTTTTGACGGGTTAATATTTCATAGGACTTTCAAAGAGGAATATGGAGCATGTAGTTTGATGAAATAGAACCGACAAGAATTAGTCACGTCTAACCTCTGAGGCATGAAGCACAGTGATAGTCTGAGAGACTAAAGAAAACTGCTCTTTTCTATTCTGCTCAAATAGTATGATGCTAAAATCCAAGACCTAGAGTTAGGGTGTTTGGATGGAAATTTCAACTACGCCACTTACTAGTGCCGTCCTCCTGGACAACTTTCTTAAATTCTTTGTGCCTTGTCTTTTTCATCCATAAAATGGGGGTGTTGGAAGGAATAAATCAGTTAAAAAACGAAAAGGACTACGAACAGTGCTTGTCACACACTTCTCCATTCTCACTACTACTGCTACTACTTTCTTGAATAAACTAATCCCAAGGGACAGTCAGGGTCATCCTGGGGACTGTGTCAAAGGAACAGTATGTAGAAACAGAATACATCAAGTTCAGTATAGTGTGGTAAGGGAGCTATCAAGATCTTGGGCTTCTGGTTTGCTTGTTAGATTAGCAGACTGTTTATGTGAAATGTTGGCTTTTGCACCTCACTTTCAATGTTAAATGAAAACATTCTTGCCAAATAAGTACACGATAAAGACTGTTATTTTTGTTAGCAGCTAGGTCAGGGGATGATGTTTCTTTTAACTGTTCGTCCTTAGACAGACTGATACAAGCTTTTCCAACTCAAAATATTTGGTCCTTAAAAAAAATCTCATTTAGCATAATTAAATTGATATTCTGTTGAAATAACAAGACCCAAAACATATATAATTTTTTTGAAATGGGAAACAGAGAAACTTAACTGTATTTGCTGCCATTATCAGTGTTCCTTCAAATTATTTATACATTCATATTTTACATTTGATATATCACAGAAGCACATAGCACTTGTCTCTAGAAGTCAAAACTCCAAATAGCCTAGGTTTACATGGTGAGAAACAACCAATGTGAAGAAGATTAAAAGATACAATTACCTTTAGCATAAATAAGGACTTATTTTTACCTTACGGATAGTATTTTCTTTGACTTGAAGGAGCATAGTGATCCAGTGTTAAATAGGACAAGATCTAAAATTAATCATTTATACTGCAAAAAGATGTTGTGTAATGTGTTAAGCTTAGAGTTATTTAGAGTTAATTAGATGTAAAGATAAGGCATAATGAAAATTAAAGTAAGATGATAACATCCTCCATCTTTACCTAGAATGGAATACCAAAAAGGAGGAGCATGTTAGGTAACATAGTAGATCACTGGACGCTTTAAAATAATTCATGTGGCGGGGTGGGGGGGACGCTTGGATGGCTCAGTCAGTTAAGCGTTGGACTTCGGCTCAGGTCATGATCTCACAGTTCACAGTTTGACCCCCGTTGGGCTCTGTGCTGACAGCTCAGAGCTGGAGACTATTTCAGATTCTGTCTCCCTCTCTCTCTGCACCTCTCCTCCCTCCCTCTCTCTCTCTCAAAAATGAATAAGCATTAAAAAATTTTAAATAAAAAATAAAATAATCCATGTTGGTTGGATTGTGGGTTAAAACATCACAGAAGAAAATAATCCGTGGAGATAAAAGAGATACTTAAATTTGTGATCTAAAGACCAGGGAGCTTCCGTAAAATAATTCTGTATCTTTTATAGCGATAGTTGCAGGATCTGATCCTGTGGGTGGACAAATTACTGTGTAGGTTGAATTAAACTGACTGTGTCTTTCATGTGGAAGTTAGGATGTTGTTTGAGAAATGGGATTTCAAGTAATGGAAACTGGAAAATGTCAGTGCATTTCAATGATTCAAACAGTCAAAGCACATTAAGACTATCTTGCCACAGAAGTTGCTGCTTCTTTCTTACGAAGCTGGTCTTGCTTTTCTTTAAGGCCCTATAGTTATCTTACCTTGTGGTGCACTTTGCCAAGTGATATGATGGTGTATCACTTACTTTATTACCATATTACCTTTAACTAGACAAATACCACCCTAGAAAAATAAGAATAAATCATCATCATCTAGATTTGGAAGACTTTTTATTGCAAATGAAATCTAGGAAAGGATTTCTAGAGGAAGGGATATATGTTTAAATTGAATGAAATTTCATGGATGAGGGTAGACTTGGAGGAAAGCCTTGATTCCAACTATAGCTCAAGAAGATGGGAATAAGCCCAATGTTTTTTTTTTGGTTTTTTTTTTTTTTTTAGTTTTTCTTGGTTGGTTGGTTTTTGGCTAGTTCCTGGAAACATGAACTCAATTTACTCGTGCTAAGTGAAATTGAAATGGCAGAAATTCCAAGGTAACCTATAAAGGGAGGAACCAAAATACTTAAAAGATAGGAAAGTTGTGAAGAATTTGTTATATGAAATCCTTTGACCACTTTCTACCTATATCCCAAGAAGGCTGGAAAGATCCACTTTCTTCAACAAAATATTTAAAAGCACCATATTCTGTGAATCATGCATTCACTTGAAAATTGGGATGTGAAAATGTGTGCTTGACCCTATACTAAAAAAAAAAAAAAAAAAAAAAAAAAAAAAAAAAAAAACACACACACACACTAAAATGAGGTTTGTTAAAAAGAGAAATAAGTTTATACCTTTGACCAATAGACATGCCTTAAAAAAAATTACTGGAAAAATTGTATTCATTCTCCTGTCACTGGGAGATAAGAAATCCTTTTAAAATATGAATATGGACTCACAACTGAACATGATTAAATTTGCATTTTCTTGTTTTTATCTTTCATTATTGAAGCTGTTTCAGAGGAAAGAGAATCTGTATCTGTAGGGCATTTTGGTGCTTATGCATATTTTATCATTAAGACAAAAGCTTGTGTTGGCATATTTGCTTGGTACAAATAAACTGCAGCACAGAAAAGATAAAACAATTTTAGAATCAGCTAATAAATGAAAATCTTAATTCTGTTTCTATATAACACTTTTTAAATGCTTTACACTAAATATAAACCAAAGTCACTAAGTATTAAAGAATATAATGATAAACTTAAAAAAATTTCAGTTGGTTAGTTTTGAGGCATAACTTGTACACAATACAATTAACCAATTTTAAGCATATAATTTGATGTATTTTGACAGATTTACATGGTCACATAGCTATCACCAAAATCGTGAAATCAAAAAGTTTCTATCACCCCCAAAAATTGCTTCAAACCATGATGCATTCAATCTCCTTCATTATGATGCTTTGGACACTGGCAACTACTTATCTGTTTTCTATCACTATGATTTTTCTAGACTTTCATATCAAAGTATTATATAATGTTTGTGCCTACATTTTTTCACTTATGGTAATTTTTTAACTCATCTGTTCTACTAGTTTTCTGCTCAAGCAAATATACATGTCTAGTCTTCTGAGGATTTTTTGTGTATATCAGTAATTTTGCTAAATTAATCCCTAAAGTTTCACGTTTCTTGATGCTAATATAAATTTCATGTTTTAAATTTCAGTTTTATATTGTCAATTGCTAATATACAGAAATGGAATCGGTATATATTGTCCTTTATCCTGTGATTTTTTACTAAATCAACCTCCTAGTTATTGTAGCTTTCTGTATATTTGTTAGGTTTTTTTTTTATATAGACAATCACATTATCTGATAATAAATATAGTTTTATTTTTTCCTTTCAATCCATATTTCTTTTCCTGTACTTCTTGCTTTCCTTTCTTTGAATTTTATATTTATGCCTTAGTCACTGACCTACAACTCTAGTAACATGTGGTGAAGCAGACACCTGGTCCAGTTCTCCACCTTAGTAGAAAAAATACTCAGTTTTATGATTTCAACTACAGGAGATTTATAGATGTTATCTGTCAATGTGAGAACAGTTCCTTATATTCCTAGCTTGTTGAGAGTCTTTCTTTTTTTTTTTTTTTTTTTTTGACACAGGTGATTGTGGGCATTTATTAAAAACTTTTTCTAAATTTATTAGATGATCACTGGCTTTTCTTTTTAATCTGTTGATAAGAGAAATTACATTGTTTGGTTTTTAAATGTTAATCCAAACTTGTACCTTGTATCCCTGATATAAACCATATTTGATCATGAAATATTAAACATTTTACTTATGATTTGATTTAATTTGCCAAAATTTTTTTAAAGGCTCTTGCCTTCATGAATTTAATATTTTTAGTGTCTCTGATTTTGGTGCCCAGGTAAAGCTAGCCTCGTAAAATATATAAAGAAGTATGACCTCTTTTTCTGTTATCTGGAAGAGTTTGTAGAAAGTGAGCCAGTGAAGCCATCTGGGCCCAGAATTTTCTCAGTGAGTATGTTTTTAACTATGGCTTGTATTTATTTAACCCATATAGACCATTTATGATATCTATTTCTTCTTAAATGAGGTTTAGTATCATATAACATTCAGAAATTTTGTTTTCATTTCATCTAAGTTGTCAAATTTGGTACAAAATTGTTCACGATAGTCACCTAGTAGAGTTTTAATGTCTCTTGAATCTGTAGTGATGTCCTTTTCTCTCATTTCTTGTATTGATAATTTGTGTCTTCCTCTCTTTATCCACAGTCTGGCTAAAGGTTCATTAATTTCATCATCTTTATAAAGAGCCAAATTTGGTGTTTGTCCATTTTTTTCCTATTGTTTTGTACTATACTGTTCATTATTTATTATATCCTTCCTTATGCTTATTTGGAATTAATTTGATATTCTTTCTCCAGTTTATTAAGCTTAAGTTTTAGAAGCTTATCAACTTTTCACAATTTTTCTTCTTCCCTAATTAGAAGTTTTTAGTGTTAAAAAATTTTCTTTAAATACTGCCTTGGATGTATCCCATAACTTTTAAAGTTTTATTTTCATTTTAGTCAAAAATACTTACCATTTCCATTTTGATTATTTCAGTAGCCATGGCTTACTTAGAAGTATGTGATTTAATTTAAATGTATTTGGACATTTTTTAGATATTCTGTTAATAATTCCTAATTCTTACTAGAGAAAATATTATTTCAATCCTTTTTTACTTTATTTTTATGGCCTAAAATATGGTCTATTTTGATCAGTGTGCACTTGAAAAAATGTGCATTCAGTGTTTTTATAACTCTCTAAGTTTTTATTTTAATTCCAGTTAGTTAGCATATGCTGTTATATTAGTTTCCGGTGTACATTATAGTGATTCAACACTTCCATATAGCCCCTGTGATCATCATGACAAGTGCACTCCTTCATTCCCATCACCTGTTTATCCCATCCCCCCAGGTCCCTCTCCTCTGAGGGTCCCTATCAGTTCTCCATAATTAGGAATCTGTTTCTTGGTTTGCCTCTCTCTCTCTCTTTTTCCCTTTGCTTGTTTGTTTCTTAAATTCTACATATGAGTGATATCATATGGAATTTGTCTTTCTCTGACTGACTTATCTCATTTAACATTCTATTCTATAGCTCCATCCATGTCTTTGCAAATGGCAAGATTTCATTCTTTCTTTGTGGCTGAATAATATTCTATTGTACATATATACCACATCTTCTTTATCCAATCATTTATTGATGGACACGTGTGCTGTCTCCATATCTTGGCTATTGTAAATAATGCTGCCATAAAGATAGTGATGCATGTATTCCTTCGAATTAGTGTTTTGTATTTCTTGGGTATATACCCAATAGTATGATGGGTAAATCATAGGGCAGTTCTGTTTTTAACTTTTTGAGGAACCTCCATAAAATTTTCCACAGTGGCTACCAGTTTGTATTCCCATCAAATGTGTACCAAGGTTTCTTTTTTTCAACCTCACCAACACCCTTTCTTTCTTGTGTTGTTGATTTTAGCCTTTCTGACAGGAATGAGGTAACATCTCATAGTTTTCATTTGCATTTCCCTGATTAGTGATGCTGAACATCTTTTCATGTGTTTGTTGGCCATCTCTATGTCTTCTTCAGAGAAATGTCTGTTGATGTTTTCTGATCATTTATACATTGGATTACTTTCTTTTTGGGTGTTGATTTATAAATTCTTTGTATTTTTGGATACTAACCCTTTATCATATATGTCATTTGCAAATATCTTCTCCCATTTAGTAGGTTGCTTTTTGGTTTTGTTGACTATTTCCTTAGCTGTGCAGAAGGTTTTTATTTTGGTGTAGTGCCAATAGTTTATTTTTGCTTTTGTTTTTCTTGCCTCAGGAGATGTACCTAGAAAAATGTTGCTATAGCTGATATCAGAGACACTGCTACCTGTGCTGTCTAGTATTTTCTTATGTTTTCAGGTCTCATGTTTAGGTCTTCAATCCATTTTTAGTTTATCTGTGTATGGTGTAAGAAAGTGGTCCACTTTCATTCTTTTGCATGTTGCTGTCCAGTTTTCTCAACACCATTTGTTGAAGAGACTGTCTTTTTCCCATAATGTTTTCATTCCTCCTTTGTTGAAGATTAATTGACCATGTAATGGTCATTTATGGATTTTCTAGTCTATTCTATTGATCTATGTGTCTATTTTTGAGCCTATACCATATTGTTTTGATTACTATGTCTTTGTAATATAACTTGGAGTTTAGAATTGTGATACTTCCAGCTTTGCTTTTCTTTTTCAAGGCTGCTTTGACTATTCAGGGTCTATTGTGGTTTCACACAAATTTTAGGATTGTTTGTTCTAACTCTATGAAAAATGCTGGTGTTTGATAGGGATTGAATTAAATGTGTAGATTGCTTTGGGTAGTATAGACATTTTAACAATATTTGTTCTTCCAATCCATGAGCATGGAATATCTTTCCATTTCTTTGTGTCCTTTTCAATTCCTTTCATCAGTGTTCTACAGTTTTCAGAATACAGGTATTTCACCTCATTGGTTAGGTTTATTCCTAGGCATCTTATTCCTTTTGGTGCAATTATAAATGTAATTGTTTTCTTAATTTCACGTTCTTCTGCTTCATTATTGGCGTGAGAAACGCAACAGATTTCTGTACATTGATTTTGTATCCTGTGACTTGACTGAATTAGTTTATCAGTTCTAGCAGCTTTTTGATAGTCTTTTGGGTTTTCTATATAGAGTATCATGTCATCTGGAAATAAAGAAAGTTGTACTTATTCCTTTCTGATTTGGATGCATTTTATTTCTTTTTGTTGTCTGATTGCTGTGGCTAGAACTTCTAGTACTATACTGAATAAAAGTGATGAGAGCGGACGTCTTCTTGTTCCTAACCTTAGGGGTAAAGGTCTCAATTGTTCTCCATTAAGGATGATTCTAGCTATGGGTTTTTTAAACATGGCCTTTGGTGCATGAGATATGTTCCTTCTAAACCTACTTTGTTTTTATCATGAATGGATGTTGTGCTTTGTCAAATGCTTTGTCTGCAACAATTGAAATGATCATATGTTTATTATCCTTTATCTTATTAATGTGATGTATCATGTTGATCAACTTGTGAATATTGAATCACCACAATCCAGGAATAAATCCCACTTGACCATGGTGAATGATTTTTTAACATATTGTTGGATTTGGTTTGCTATTATTTTATTGAGAATTTTTGCATCCATGTTCTTCAGGGATATTGGCCTATAGTTCTCCTTTTTAGTGGTGTCTTTATCTGGTTTTGGTACCATGGTAATACTGGCCTCATAGAATGAATTTGGAAGTTTTCCTTTCTTTTCTATTTTTGGAATAGTTTGAACAAAATAGGTATTAACAGAATAGGTATTAACTCTTCTTTAAATGTTTGATAGAATTCTCCTATGAAACCATCTGGTCCTGGACTTTTGATTGTTGGGAAGTTTTTGATTACTGATTCAATTTCTTTGCCAGTAATTGGTCTGTTCAAATTTTCTATGTCTGTCTGATTCAGTTTGGGGAGATTACATGTTTCTAGGAATTTATCTGTTTCCTCCAGGTTGTCCAATTTGTTGACATATATTTTTTCAGAATATTCTCTTATAATTGTATGTAGTTCTGAGGTGTTGATTATTCTCTCTCATTTGGATTTTATTCGAGTCCTTTCTCTTTTTTCTTGGTAAGTCTGCTAAAGGTTTACCAATTTCATTGATTTTTTTTTCAAAGAAAACTCCTGAATTCTTTGACCTATGTTTGTTTTTTATTTTTTTGATTTGTTTGTTTTTTAGTTTTTATATCATTTATTTCTGCTCTAATCTTTATTATTTCCTTTCTTCTTCTGGTTTCAGGGTTTATTTGCTCTTTTTCTAGCTCCTTGAAGTGTAAGGTTAAGTTGAGATCTTTTTTTCCTCCTTGAGGTAGACTTGTATTGCTGTAAACTTACCTCTAAGAGATGCTTTTGCTGTATTTTGGACCACTGTGTTTTCATTTTCATTTGTCTCCATGTATGTTTTTAATTTCTTCTTTGGTTTCCTGGTTGACCCATTCATTGTTATAGCATGTTGCTTAACTTCTGTGGTCTTTCCAAAATTTTTCTTCTGGTTGACTTCTAGTTTCAGAGCATTGTGGTGAGAAAAGATGCATGATTTTGTTGAGGTCGATTTGTGACCTAGTCTGTGTACTATTCTGTAGAATATCCCATATGCTTTTGAAAAGAATGTGTATTCTGCTGTTTTAGGATGAAATGTTCTGAATATATCTGTGAAGTCCATCTGGTGCAGTGTGACATTCATTGTTATTCTTTCCTTGTTGATTTTCTTTTTTTTTCTTAAAGTTTATTTATTTTGAGAGACAGAGAGAGCATGCAAGTGAGTGGGAGAAGGGCAGAGAAAAAGGGAAAGAGAAAATCTCAAGCAGGCTCCATGCTATCAGTGCAGAGTCCACCATGGGGCTTGAACTATAAACTGCAAGATCATGACCTGAGCTGAAACCAAGAGTTGGACGCTCAACCGACTGATCCAACAGGTGCCCCTCTTCATTGATTTTCTGTTTAGATGATATGTCCATTGACTTAAGTACAGTGATAAATTGCCCTACCATAAATGTATTACTATCCACTAGTTCCTTTATGTTTGTTATTAATTGTTTTATTTTTTGAGTGCTCCTATGTTGGTTGCATAATATTTTTAACTGTTGTATCTTCTTGTGGATTGTCCCTTTCATTATTATATAGTGTTCTTCTTTGTCTCTTGTTACAATCTTTATTTGGAAGTCTAGTTTGTCTGAAAAAGTATTGCCACTCTTTCTTTTGACCCATTTGCATGGTAAATGTTTCTCTATCCCCTCACTTTCAATCTGTAGGTGTCTTTAGGTCCAAAATGAGTTTCTTCTAGGCAGCATATAGATGGGTCTTATTTTTTTATCCATTTTGTCACCTTATGTCTTTTGATTGGAGTGTTCAGTTCATTTACATTCAAATTAATTATTGGTAGATCTGTATTTGTTGTCATTTTGTTATTTTGTGGTTGTTTCTTAAGATTTTGTCTGATCCATCCTTTTTCTCTTTCAAGGTTTGTTGATTTTTTTAGTAATATATTTGGACTTACTTCTCTTTCTTCTTTGCATATTTTTTAGTGGTTTTTGATACATGGTTTACATTAGGTTTGTATATAACCTCTTCTACATATAGCAGTCTATATTAAGTTGATGGTCATTTAAGTGCACACCCATTCTTTCCTCTTCTCCTCCCCACATTTTAGGTATATGTTGTTATATTTTACATTCTTCTATTTTGTGAGTTCCTTGACTGTTTTTTTACAGAAAGATTCATTTTTCTGCTTTTGTGTGTCCTGCCTTTATACTGTCATTTTTGGTGTGTCATTTCCACTCAGAGTCCTCTTTAATATTTCTTTCAGGGCTAGATTAGTGGTCATGAACTCCTTTTTGTTTATCTGGGAAACTCTTTATCTCTCTTTCTATTCTGAATGGTAGCCTTGCTGTTAAGAGTATTCTTGGCTGCATATTTTTCCCATTCAGTGCTTTAAATATATCATGCCATATCTTCTGACTTGGAAAGCTTCTGCTGAAAAATCTCCTGCTAGCCTTATGGTTTCTCCTTGGAAGTTAATGTCTTCTTCTATCTTGTAGCTTTTAAAATTTTTTATTTATCACTATATTTTGCTCATTTACTAAAAATATGTCTTGATGTGGATCTGCTTTTGCCGATTTTGATGAGAGTTCTCTGTGCTTGCTGGATCTGGATATCTGTTTCCTTCCTCAGATTAGGGAAGTTTTCAACTATTTCTTCAAATAAATGTTCTCCCCCTCTTTCTCTCTCTTCTTCTTAGAAACTCTTATGATTGTTACTATATTTGATGGAGTCACCCAGTTCCCTAGGTCTATTGTTGTTTTGCATAATTCTTCTTTCTTTGTTTTTTTCAGCTTCATCGCTTTCCATTACTTTGTCTTTTAGGTCACTATTTGTTCCTCTACTTCTTCCATCCTGCTGTTCCTTCCGTCAAGTGTGTTTCCCATTTCATTTATTGAGCCTTTATCTCTGTTATGTGATTCCTTTTCTCTGTGTTAAAGGTTTCACTCAATTCTTCCACTCCATTCTTAAGTCCAGTAAGTATCCTTATGATTATTACGTTAAATTCTCTATCAGTCATGTTACTTATATCTGCATCAGTTAAATCTCTGGCCATGGCCTTGTCCTGTTCTTTAATTTGGGGTAAATTTCTCTGTCTTCTCATTTTTTCTAAGTCTTTCTGTCTGTTTCTCTGTGTTAGGAAAGTCAACTCTGTCTCCTGTTCTTAAGAGTAATGACCTTATGAAGAAGAGGTCCTGTAGAATGTGGTGTCCCCTGATCCCATGTCTGGCACTTCCAAGAGTGTCCCCAATGCGTGCTGCATGTGCTTTGCTATTGAGTACTGGCTGGTTTATCCTTAAGGCCAGTCATCTGCAGAGGCTCTCCCTTCCTTTTGTGGGCAATGTTTGGTTCCTGGCCTGAATGTGGTGCATTTTAACTAGGCATGCTCTGGTCTGCTTGTAAAATGAGACCTGTTGTCACCACTGCCAGACCAAGGCTCCACAAAACTCCCTCATGAGGGCCATGGTGTAAGCAGGGGTTTGGACTCATCTTCTAGGGGGAGGGGTGCGCCTCACGGGAACTGAGGCAAGTGTGACTGGCAAGGGTGGCTCTAGCAGACCCTGGGGGACAGGCCTTAGCGTAAGCAGTTTAAGTAGTGAATATAAGTGCTGTACTGGTTCTCACAGGTGGATCTGTGCTTATGCTGAGGGGGGGAAAGGGAAATGGTGCTGGCCAGTTCCTTTGATTCTGGAGGGGGCTCTCTATGAATGCTCTCTCTGAGATGTGCTCTGAGATGAGTGAATAACCTCCCCACTGTGTGTCCTGGGCACTCATCAGGTTGCTGTTTCCACACTGTATGTCCATGAGTTGTTTGCCTGCTTCCTCTCCAAGAAGTTCACAGTGCCCTCAGGGCTCTATCCCAGCCAAGCCTGTTGACCTTTAAAACTCCAGGCTTTAAGCCCTGCTGGTTGAAATTCAGCCCCTCTTGCTTCATTAGCCAATTGCTATGGGGACTTGTTTTCCCTGTGTGCTCCCTGTGTGCTAGTCTGTCTCTCATCCTTTTCCACATCTCTGGCTCCCTCCCCACTGCAGTGACTATAATCTGTTTCTCTCCCAAAGTCTGCACAGTTTTTAGTTGGAGTGTTCTGTGAGGTTCAGTTTGGTCAGTTTGATGTTTTCCTTCTCTAATCTTACTGCTTTCTGCTTACTTGTTCTGTCAATCATTGAGAGAGACAGATGTATAATCACTAAAACTGATCACAGTTGTGCATTTTTGCCTTCATATATTTTAAGAAAATGTTAATATTAATAATTTACAGATAATAGAAATTTAATACCAAATTTATTAATTTTAAATTATTCTTATAATATTGATAATTCACAAACTTTCCATCAAAACTTTGTGATTTCCCCTTATAATGATTAAATTCAGAGACATTCAAATAGAATATTGTACAAAATCTTGAAATTTGCTAGAGCTATGTTCTAGAGTATTCATATTTTTCTCATTTCAAATAACCCCGTATTGAATAATTTTTATATTTTATTTACAATACTATATGCATGATAAATTTAAGTTATCCTTTCATTATTTTATGAGTAATTCGTCCAAATGGAAATATGGGAGGAGACCAGATAATGTTAGGCCATATAGGCTATAGTGAAGATAGGGAGTTTTACTCTAAATATAATAGGAAGCCATTATTGTGTTGGGGATGAAGAAGTGATAGGCTTTAGAAAAAACCCTTGAAGCTCCTATGTGGAGAACAGGCTAAGGGTGAAAACAAAGTCCTTTGTACTAGTATAGTAGTGTAGAAGCAGTGAAAGGAGTGTCAAGTGGTTGTATGTACCACATAATTTCAAAGGCATTTCTAAGAGATTCTGCAGATGCATTGAAGAGAGTACAAGATTAAAAAAAAAAAAAAAAGTTAAGGCATGTGGGTGGCTCAGTCAGCTAAGCATCTGACTCTAGGTTTTGGCTCAGGTCATGAGCTCACAGTTTGTGGGTTCCAGCTCCACACTGTGCTCTGCACTATGAGTGCACTATGAGTTCTTTCTCCCTCTCTCTGCCCCTTGCCTGCTCACCTACTCTCTCTCTCTCTCTCAAAATAAATAAATAAACTTAAAAAAAGAAAAAAGTTAATGATGACTTTTTAGTAAACATCGAAGACATAAAAATAGGCATTGAACTTGTGAGATTCTTCTTTGTGGATTAGAGATAGATTTTTGAAATCATCTACATAAAGATTTTGTGTGTTGCGGGGGAGACATCCTGGGACAATGAGATACCCTAGATATTCAATAAATTCATCTAAGGAGATAGTGGAAAGCTTAAAATTTAAATATTAGTAAAGAGGTAGATTTATTAAAAGAGACTAAGAAGGAAAGGCCAGTGAGATGAGGCAGAAAAGAAGATAATGTCACAGAAAAATATGTGAAAAATATTTTTATAAAAAAAGAACTATCTTTTGTGTTAAATGATGCTAAGATGTTAAGTATGATAGGTACTGAGAATTAGCCCTGTTTTTGTGGACAAGGACATCTTTGGTAATACATTAAGAGTTGGCTCAGCAGTAGATGCATTCAAAATCTGATTACGTTGGAAAGGGTGGAGACAAGATTATAAAGAGCTCTTCAAAAAAATTTCTCTAAAGATCTCTGGTTGGATTTCGATTGAACAACCGGGTTGAGAACCTTCATCTTAGTGAATGCTATCGCTAGGAGAGAGCAACAAAGCCAGGTTGAGATAGAAGTATTGTAATTCTACTAGTCTCACCTAGTTGATCATTCCCATGCTTCTTGATAGCAGGATTTTGTGCAGAGGATTGAATTATTTGCCTCAGCGAAAGTACAAGTTGTTAACATGCCATTGACATTTGAACTTGTGAGTGGTTAGAAACCTCATTTTTTTAATTTAAACTTTATTTATTTTGAGAGAGAGAGACAGAGGAAGAGAGAGAGAGAGAACAAGCAGGGGAGGGGCAGAGAGAGAAGGGCACAGAGGATCTGCAGCCAGCTCTGTGCAGACAGCACAGAGCCTGATGCAGGGCTCAAACTCCTGAACTGTGACATCACAATCTGAGCCAAAGTCAGAAGCTTAACCAACTGAGTCACCCAGGTGCCCCAGAAACCTCATTTTTTAAAATCACAAGACCACTGGGGATCACTTTTAATCAGTAGTGTCAATGAAACTCTGGAAATTGCAAACAGGTTCTGCATAACATGGTGTCTATGTGCAATGACCCATTAAGGCTATTTAACTTTGTTTCACACACAGTAAGGAAAAGACATAAAGTAAGTCTGGCAGTGTTACTTCCTCTTCTATTTTTTGGAAGAATTTGAGGAAAACTGGTATTAATTCTTCTTTAAGTGTTTGATAGAATTTACCAGTGAAGTCATCAAGTTCTGGACTTCTTTCTTGGAAATTTTTGACTATTGATTCAATCTTATTACTAGTAATTGGTCTGTTCAGATTTTCTCTTTCTTCATGATTTAGTCTGGGTAGGTGCATATTTCTAGGAATTTATCTATAATTAATTCTTAATTGCTGATGACAATGTGAATTGTTAAAGCCACTTTGAAAAGCAATCTGTCACTGTTGATTAAATTGAAGGATGCATGTGCTCTTTGAGAAGCGATTCCTCAGGGAATCTCACCATAGAAATACAACCACCATCAGTTTACCACTTTTGTCCAAGGATGATTTTTGTAGTACTGTTTTAAGAAAATACCCATCAGCAGAAGAAATTATGATTAAATTAGGGAACACCCACATCATAAAATATTATGCAGCCATTAAAGAAATAATTCAGAGTGTGCTCACTTTGCACCTATCCTAAAAGGAATAATTCAGAGCTATATTAGTTGACTTGGAAGAATTTCTACAAGATATTTAATATTATCCCATTATTATAAAATAAAATATGTGTTAGGCATATGTGTGTAAAAGTATATAAAATACATGAACATGGAGATATATGAAAGGGCATAATTAAGTTTAATGTTGGTTGACTTGAGGCGTGCCTGGGTGGCTCAGTCAGCTGAGCATCTGACTTTGGCTCAGGTCATGATCTCGCGGTCTGTGAGTTTGAGCCCCGCGTCGGGCTCCGTGCTGACAGCTCCTGTTTCAGAGACTGTGTCTCCCTCTCTCTCTGCTCATGCTCTGTCTCTCTCTCTCTCTGTCAAAAATAAATAAATGTAAAAAAAAATTATTGTTGGTTGACTGGATAAAAAATAGGCTGGATTGTTGTGAAATGGGAGATACATCTTAAGAATACATAGAAGGCCCTATATAATTAGTGAATAATTGATTAATGATAATATCCTAAGAATATTAATATGATCCATGTCATGTCTGTAAGAGTGATTTCTAATAGTTACCCTCTTTTAAAAGCTACCCTCTAAAAATATATATATTTATTGAATGCCTACATACTCTAGATACTCTTCTAGTATCTAGAGGATAGATGTTCTCTAGTATGGAGAACAGTAGAGAATAAGACAGCTCAGGGGTCTTTTTTAGTATGGCATACCACAAGGTTCTGTTCTTTATCTTCAGTTGATCAACATGTTTAATAAGGTAAGGTTGAGAATAATCACAAAACATACAGGATGGTGATTTTAATTGATAGAATCACGATTCATAAATGTCTCAATGGGTTTTATAAACTTTCTACTAAAAGATTAAACTTGGGGTGACTGGCTGTCTCAGAGGAGCATGTGACCCTTGATCTCAGGGTTGTGAGTTCAAGCCCCAAGCTGGGTATATAAATTACTACAAAAAAAAAATAAGTAAACCTTATTTAAAAATTATAAGTAGATTAACTTAATATTAACAATAAGGTCATTTTTTTTTCCTCTTTGGTCAGAAACATCTACTAAAAGGATGGAAGAGTGGTGGTTTACTCATAGTACAAACAAGCTATTTAAAAGTTTTAGAATACTAGAATCTCAATGTTCCATGGGATGATAATATGGGATGACTTTCAGGAGAATGAAAAAAAAAAAAACTAAAATTGTCTTAACAGAATTTCAGTGTGTAGTAAAATATAGTATATACCAGAGACTTGCATTTATATCATATACTGTATTGTAAGTAGACTGAACTCCAGTTGTGATAATTAAGTCTCTATGCAAAACTATATTAGTAATGGAAATGGAATAGAGTATCCTGCAAGAGAAACTCTAAGTGGTGAACAGAATCAAAAGGAACTTTATTGAGGAGTAGTTGGGATGTTTAATCTGAAGAAAACCTTCACATATTTGAAGTTTTCTCAGATGGGTGAGACGTACATTAATTCTTTTTAATCCCCAATTGATAACATTATAAGGAATCATATTTGATGTTAAAAGATGAACAAATTGTTCACAATACCCAAAAAGAGATTAAATGCCTTACTAGATAGTATTTTGTCATGAGGGGTGTTCAAGTAGATGCAGAATGCCACACAGGTGGCATAGATGGAATCATCAATGTGTTATAGAGTGGAGAGCATCAGTTGATCCGTGAATCAGAATCCAATTCTGAGAATCTCTTAATAAATGAACGTCTTTTGATGAGCCTTACAGTGGATCAAGGCTATTTTTCTGAAAATTCTTCTGCTGTGGAATGATTTGTGGGTTTGGCTTAAGTTTGAGAGTAGTAATGAAAAAAAGCCTTAATTAAAAGACCAATAGTCTGCAAAACAAATATATATTTTTTAATTCCATATTCAACCCAATTTTTCTTCTCTATCCTTTTATTATTTTTCAGGTTTAAATTTTATTCTGATGGGTTTATAGGAATACAAATTTCCTAAGAATATTCTATACAGAGATCTAATAAAAATAGAAATTAGCTCTCAATTTCAAGTTTTACTCATTTTTTAACATAAAAATATATAGCCCAAGTAAAAAGTACGTGTGCCTCAACAGATGCATGCATATAAATGGTATGTATGTAGTATTTCCATTACTAGACTAGTTATTTACCTGCCTCCTGATTTCAACTCATACTAAATTATAACTCTTTTTATTATATAGCACTTAACGGCTTTGTTAAATTTAAAAAAGGACTGATTCTCTTGTGAATTTGTGGTTTATCACTTGACAGAATTTTAATTTTCTATTCAAATCTCCTTCATAACACAAAAGGTGAAACTTCAATTTCTTTTTTCTTTTTTATTAAAAAATTTTTTTTTCATGTTGTTATTTATATTTGAAGGAGAGAGAGAGAGAGAGACAGCATGAGCGGGGGAGGAGCAGAGAGACAGGGAGACACAGATTTCGAAGCAGGCTCCAGGCTCTGAGCCGTTAGCACAGAGCCCATGGCGGGGCTCGAACCCACGAACTGTGAGATCATGATCTGAGCCAAAATCGGACGCTCAACCGACTGAGTCACCCAGGTGCCCCTTAAACTTCAATTTCTGAAATCATGTGATTTATTTGTTGATCAAATATTGCAGTGAATTTTTTTCTAATAGTTGATAAATAGAATGTTACACATGGATATTAGTTGATATATGTACAAGTTCTTTACAAAATGCAAATAGTGTGGGAGATTGAAATATACAAGACATAAAATCTTTTTAAAGTTTTATCCATCAGAAATAGAAATGAAATATTACGTGTAAACAAATTCCTAGTATTTCCCTCAAAGTCATGACATGTAGGAATATCTAGCACCACACTGTTATTCATCATTGTACAAAAAGTGTGAAAGCATTTCAACATATGAGATAAAAGAAATGGGGCATACATATCAAAATGGAAGAGACAATATTATAATTATCTCTGGGTGACAGAAATGTCTTTCTGAAAAGCAAGTCCAAGAAAACAAACATGAGCACTATTAAAATATTGGAATTAAAAGATAAGTTCAATCAAGTTGCTGGATACTATTGAGCAATCAGGTGTGGAGATTGTGAATTAGGCAAATGAGTCTAATTTAAAGCAACAATCAAGCCTTTGCTCAGTGCAACAGTGCAAACAATAGGCAAAATGAGGTGCTAGCTTCCCAGAGTTCCATTTTCCGCCACAAAATGACCCTGTGTGAAGATCAGATGGATGCAGCTCCGGGGAATTATCTTGCTACAAAGGAGCCTGAACAAGGGACCCCTGCCTCTTATACACTCATGGGTCAAGGAGGAAGAGAGACAGGAAAGGGCTAAGTGTGAAATGGTGCTGAGTCAAAATGGAAAACAGTACCTCAGCTGAGGCTCCCAGTAAAGAGGACTTGGCAGGACACCCAGGAAGTGCCTCAGCCAAGGTCCCAAAAAGGATGACACTGAATGAGGTGCCTGGGCTAGGAATGCAGCTGTGTATGTGAAGATGGTTGGACTAGAGAGTAAGGGGGCTGAGTCCTTGATTGGACTCTCTGCAGAAAACTGTAATGTACTGGCTTTACCCCAGGTCTGTTGTGGGGAGGGCAGCTACCCTTTATGAAACCTGCCAAACTTGTAACTGCCTCTCACCGGTTCTGAATGGTCACATAGGATTTGGGTCCTGAAAGAAGGACCTTCAGATAAAAGTTAAACAAACGTATAAAGATAGATGTAGATATATCTATCTCCTCATATTAGCAGAAATTAGCTTAACAAGTGCTATAAAAGTTTATTTCATTTTAATGCTCAATTACTGAAAAAAAACTTAACCAGAAATGTTCAGTATCCAAATAAAGAACACTAATTTTTTGGAGAACATAGGGTAAGACCTAAATGATTAGGAAACGTGTAAAACTCCCAGATGGGAAGATACCTAACACTATAAAACTATTATTTTCCCTAAATTTAATCCATAATATATAGGAAATTACATTCAAAATCCCAATGGATGCTCTTGAAACCTGATGAATTAATTACAAATTCTTCTGAACGAGTACAGTGCATTGGAAAAGCCCTGAGCTTGCTTTCCTCAGTAAAAGAAAATGTTTTAGCACCTTAATACAGACCTGATATTTTTGATGTTTGGGATTTCGTTTTTTATGAGGAAGTCATGGGAAAGCATTCAAGAGCCAAGTCACCTGGAAAGAAAAATTAAAGGAGTGTATGATCATAACCAGAAGAGAAAGAGATGAGAAACTAGTCCTCAGGAAATGTGTAGGAGAGTATGACATCATTGGGGTGGTGGTAGCTTTTGTTAAACTTCAGACTTTCAGAAAGACTTATCTTTACAGAAGAAACTTTTATCATTTGGTTGTGTTCAATTTTCTGTCAAGCTACTACGCAATATAAAAGTAAGTTATTTTAGAATTTATTTTATGTTCTGAAGTGTTTCAAATGTGCTAAAAAGTAGATAAATGTTAACAACAACATCAGGAAGATTGGATAGCTTTTTCCCTTTCTTGATTCACATTTTAACCTAAAAATAAACTTTTGTTACCTAAGCACATGTGCATGTGTTTTCCTTTCTAAGAAGATAGCACTTGAATGGACATTTCAATTATATTAAGGCCATGTATTTTTAACTGTGAGATTTTATACTTACAGGTTACTGATGTTTTGATTTTTTTTTTCCAACCCTGTGTCTTAGGGGATATAAAATGAGGACATTTAATCTGATCTCTTAAAGGAACCAATAACTAATGTCACGAGACCATATATCTAAAAACAAATCTTAACACATATAAGAGAAAGGATAAATATTAGCCTTCCAGGACTAACCTATAGTAGCAGTGGTCAGATTATCATTGATTTACTTTATGAGAGCTCATTTCATTACTTCAAACAAGCTGCTTGTATCATTTTATGATTTAAGAATTAAAAGATACCATGTAAGTGTTTTTCTATTGTAAGAACTTTAAAATGTGGATTTTGAAGAGTATTTTAAAAATATAAAAAGTGCAGTTTTAAATCACACCTTTTCTATGTATAATGCCTTAATATTTTTGGAAGCCAAAAACCAAGTGTTCTTTTGCTTTATACAACAACTTACTCATAGAACTGGCTTGACACCTTGGAGTTAAAATGAGCCAGTAGTTTCATTCTCAATATCTGGTTGCCTTTAGCATCTTGTCCTAAAGAAATTGGATCAACTGCAATAAGATAAATTTTTTCTAAGAAGCATTTCAAGACCTTTCCTTGGTCCTAACTGTTTTGACATCTATTTTCACTGGGAAAAGAAATGGAAGTCAGCTCCCAGCCACTAGCATTAGAGGCTGGGTTAACATTTCCTGCAGGCTATAAAGTCCTGTTTCCATAGAAATAAAGTTTGGATTGTTGAAAATGGAAGACAGATTTTTAAACCAGTGTGTGCTCCTACTAGTGAAAAATTGTGCAGACATATTTTCATGCTTGTAAGACAGGAGTGGTTGAATAATTTGATATGATGAGCTTTCCAATGTGATCTGAAAGTCTATGGGGGAGAAATAAAACTTCCATAAATTTTGAGTAGAGAAGTATGGGAATATTTAGTCTACTAACAATGACATAAGAGGACCATAATGCTTCCTAAGAGGCTAGAAACATCAAAGCTTTCTGTTTATTGCATTTTGAAAGCTTTAACATACTTAGTCTGCAATTCATGACTTAGTCATTCCACAGATCACAGAAAACTGGTATTCTTAAACCTTGGATTTATTAATTAGAACTAAGAGTAGAAACATTCTCATCCCTTCTAAGATTGAAGTCAAACACTGAATATCTACAATGCTTATTTAATTGCATAATTTGACAGGTTGAAATCAGGGAACGCAAGTGGAAATAATATCTATAAAGTTTAGTTTGGGAGACTTAATGTTGTCTTTTCTTTTATATGTCCCAGTGTTTTAAAATAGAATCTCACTGGGGAGCCTGGATGGCTCAGTCAGTCAACTCAGGTCATGATCCCTTCATTTGTGAGTTCAAGCCCCATGTCGGGCTCTGTGCTGACAGCTTAGAGCTCGGAGCCTTGAGCCTGCTTCAGATTGTGTGTCTCCCTCTCTCTCTGCCCCACCCCTGTTTGCTCTCCTTCCCTCTGTCTCTCAAAAATGAATAAACATTAAATTTTTTTTTAAAAAATGGAATCTCATTGAAGTTTGTCATTAGAGGATAAGATTAGACATTTTAATAGCCATTGTAATATTGAAGAATGGGAGAGGAAAGTTATAAATATCAAATGTTCAGATGACTAGTATGAACATCAGAGAAATAGTGACTATAATCTTAAGACTTAGTTTTGACTATATACCCTGCATTAAATTATTTCTCTGAGATAGAAAATTATATATTTATCCATGGTTCTTCTTTGCTTCATTTAATAAGAGTGGGGGAATTACTGGTTAGTTTCTTCCCAGAAGTTTTAACAAAGAAAACATATTGGGTTTATCTTTGCATTAATATATACTTCTTCTCTTAAACAGTGGCCCAACTACTGTACTATATTTACTGACAGCCCACATTTGTTGTACTCTGAAAACATATCTGTCATTCAGTCATGAATATAAGTGACATTTTCATTAACATTTGAGACTATGGAACACAGGTCAGAAATCACTCTGTCAAAATAATGCAAAATTACAACATAAAAGTTACCTGGTTAAATTTTCTAGCCTTACATTCTAAACTTGATTTAAGTATTTACAACTCCTATTGTATGTTTGTTTAAAATAAACAAAATACAACTTACCTGAAGTTCCAAATGTTAGGTCTCAAAACTTCTCAGTAATTATAATTTCCTAAGAGGATATTTTAAGCAGTTGAGGTGAGCTAATATTAAGAGGGAAAATCCATAACCATAACGTATCAACAAGACATGATGTGTAGGATTCCTTTGGTTATCCTACTACTAAGGTGTTGATGACAATATGATTTCCTATTTTGGTTCACAGTGCTACATCAATCCAAAATTATTAGACTTTCAGGAAGGTTGAGGGACATTGTAAGTCTGTAACTCTAGGATGTAGAAGTACTTAGTTATAGAGAAACATAGGTGAGTGGTTTACAGTTGGGACACACACACACACACACACACGTATCTCTTGTAATCACTGTGGGAAATACTGAAAGGTATTTCTCTACCCTCTTTTCTTCACTAAAGTGCTTCTGGGTCTTTTCCAAATAATTGGTGCATATCAAGCTTACACACTCTGCTAAAGTGGTAGATGATAAACAATGCCAAACAATATCTTGGAGAGAGATATCTAAGATCCAGGAGGAGAAATGGAAATATGTTCTTAAGTAACATTTCTCCTCATCATACCTTATTAGATGAGTCTTAATGACACAAAGCTCTAAATGAATTAATCTCTGCCTAGGTCATTCAAATTGTCTCCTGCTATTACTCTGTGGGCATCCTAAGGATTCCCATTTTTATTCCCATTTTTATTCATTCAACAAATACATATGTGCATATTGAAAACCTTATATTCAGGATACAGTATTGAACAACGTAAAGTCCCTGTTTGACATTTCTTTCCTAGTGTTGGGGGTGAGGTGGGGGGTCAAGATGCCAATTAACATATAAATAACGAAATAAGATAATTTCAAGTAGTGATAAATACTAATAAGAAAATAAGTATAGAATAATTAAATAATGAATTACGGATTTATGGCATTAGTTATGAACAGTGAGGAACAGACACTGGATATGGGCCTTCAGGAGATGACCTATGAATAAAAACTGAATGACGAAAAATAGCCTTGGGGTGTACAGAGGAGAATCAATGGAAAGAGGATGAAAACAGAGAAAAAGTCCTGAGATTGAAATGTTGCTACATACAAGAGGGGAAAAAAAAAGGTTCAGATGGCCTAAATATAGGTGGGTCTGGAAGTTTAGAAGGGGACATGTCATGTATATAGGTATATGGTCCATGGATGTCAGTGTCAGCATTCTCTGAGAGCTCATTCTTGGTCCCCACCCCAGACCTACCAAATTAGAATCTATAAGACTGATCCCAGGGACCTGTTTTACCAAGTTTTCCAGGTGATTTTTACACATCCTAAAGTTTGAATTAGCACCTGTATATGTACAACTCTAGAAGTGATTATTTAGGTGCTGATATTGACTTTGAAATCTAATCTAATTGAAATGAGAAGTATTTGAGGAAGAGTTACAGCAAGAGAATTGTGTGGCTTAAAAAAATACTCTGGTTTATGTAGAGAAGGAAGACTGAAAGGAGAGAGATAATTTTGCAAGCAATGATAGTATGGTAATTGAGAAATGATTTTGGCTTAGACTAGGTTGGATTTAGTGATGTTAAAAAAATATTACCTTTTCCTGAAAATATTAGAGGATGAGTTGGATGTTGGGTATGGAAAAGGAATATTTAAGCAGTTTTACTTGAATTATTTACTGAGATGGAAATAATTGGAAGATGAACAGGGTTGGTAAGGAAAAAAGCAGAAAATCAAGACTTCAGTGATGGATCTGTTAAGTTTAAAGTGACTAATATAGTATCTAGGATGTATGAAGAATTCTTATAGCTGAATAACAAGAACCCAGCAACCAAACTGATTTTTAAAAGGGAAAAAGATCTGGGGGGCCTGGGTGTCTCAGTTGGTTAAGTGTCTGACTTCGGTTCAGGTCATGATCTCAGGCTTTGTGAGTTCAAGCCCCACATCATATTCTGTGCAGACAGCTCAGAGCTCTCTGCCCCTCCCCTGCTTGTATATTCTCTCTCTCTCTCTCTCTCTCTCTCTCTCTCTCTCTCTCTCTGTCTCTCTCAAACATAAACAAACATTAATTTTTTTTAAAGGGCAAAAGATCTGAGTAGACATTTCAGATGCATGGCAGAGACACACAGGAAAAGATGCTCCAAATCATTAGTCATTAACTAAATATAAATATAAGCCAAAATGATATGTCACTACTTACCCACTAAAAAAAGACTAGAAATTCTTCTTAGAGTGGCAATGCTAAGTTTTGGTGAGAATATGAAGCACATGCAACTTTCATATAACTTTGGTGTGAATGCAACACTTCTAAAGGAAGATGAACTTGTCTTCAAAAGAAAAAAAGGTGAGAATGACCTCAGACTTGTGAAAAAGAAGAATTTGAAATACTTATTTTAATATTGTGAATCAAAATTATTTAAACATAAAAACTTATTATATTTAAATTTTTTTTTCAACGTTTATTTATTTTTGGGACAGAGAGAGACAGAGCATGAACGGGGGAGGGGCAGAGAGAGAGGGAGACACAGAATCGGAAACAGGCTCCAGGCTCTGAGCCATCAGCCCAGAGCCCGACGCGGGGCTCGAACTCACGGACCGCGAGATCGTGACCTGGCTGAAGTCGGACGCTCAACCGACTGTGCCACCCAGGCACCCCAAAACTTATTATATTTAAATGAACTACTGGGACCTCATCAAAATAAAAAGCTTCTGCACAGCTAAGGAAACAATCAGCAAAACTAAAAGGCAACCAACAGAATGGGAGAAGATATTTGTAAATGACATATCAGATAAAGGGTTAGTATCCAAAATCTACAAAGAACTTATCAAACTCAATACCCAAAAAACAAATAATCCAGTGAAGAAATGGGCAAAGACATGAAGAGACACTTCTCCAAAGAAGACATCCCGATGGCCAACTGACACATGAAAAAATGCTCAACATCACTCATCATGAGGGAAATACAAATCAAAACCACAATGAGATACCACCTTACTCCTGTCAGAATGGCTAACATTAACAACTCAAGCAACAACAGATGTTGGCAAGGATGCGGAGAAAGAGGATCTCTTTTGCATTGCTGGTGGGAATGCAAGCTGGTGCAGCCACTCTGGAAAACAGTATGGAGGTTCCTCAGAAAACTAAAACTTAGAACTACCCTACAACCCAGCAATTGCACTACTAGGCATTTATCCACAGGCTACAAGTGTGCTGTTTCGAAGGGACACATGCACCGCCATGTTTATATCAGCACTATCGACAATAGCCAAAGTATGGAAAGAGCCCAAATGTCCATCGATGAATGAATGGATAAAGAAGATATGGTATATATATACATACAATGGAGTATTACTCGGCAATCAAAAAGAATGAAATCTTGTCATTTGCAACTATGGGGATGGAACTGGAGGGTATTATGCTAAGTGAAATTAGTCAGAGAAAGACAAAAATCATATGACTTCACTCATATGAGGACTTTAAGAGACAAAACAGATGAACATAAGGGAAGGGAAACAAAAATAATATAAAAACAGGGAGGGGGACAAAACAGAAGAGACTCATAAATATGGAGAACCAAGTGAGGGTTACTAGAGGGGTTGTGGGAGGGGGGAATGAGCTAAATGGGGAAGGGACACTAAGGAATCTACTCCTGAAGTCACTGTTGCACTATATGCTAACTAATTTGGATGTAAATTTTAAAAAATAAAAGGTCAAATTAAAAAAATTATTATATTTAGCCAAACAGCAAATTGAAAGTTGTGTCCATCAAATATAAAGACCTATTTTTTTAAACACACAGGGATTCAACAAATCTAGTATGCACAATCCTTCTCTGGAAAAGAAAATTACTATTTGTAGTTAAGCAAAACAACAATGAAAAAAAGAGTTCCAGAAAAGGGAAAGTAGGGGGATCTAAGGCTTACTTAGATCAACAGTGAGCTAAAACCCTATGGTGACAGACATACTACAGGCTAGAGTGAAATAAGTCCAAATTATGTAAGTGAGAAGGAATCTGTGAGAGAACTCAAATGAAAAAAATGAACAGCATCATCAGAAGCCTGTGTTACATTAGTATGGAGGTTCCATACATAAAGGGGTGAAGTAAAACAAATGCTTTCTTTCCATTATGATTAAGAGAAAATGAACAAGCCTGGGACCTAAAAACCAGAAAAATCAGTTATGTGGCATTATTAGTGGCATGGAACTTTGTTTCTTAATATAATAGGTAAATTGAAAAATAATTTAAAGAATAATCATTATATGTTGCCCTTCCTACGATTTCCTTCTTCCATTTCCTAGTGATGTCTGTAAGCAGCATGTATTAACGACATAAAATAATACCTTCTATTTTATGTGTCTAATCACAGTCCAATCACTTAATTCCATAGGACATAATATATAACAACATTTTATTTATTTGTTTATTTTTTAAATAATCTCTACATCCAACATGGGGCTCAAATTTATGACCCCAAGATTAAGAGTCTCATGCTCTTCCAGCTGAGCTGGCCAGGCACCCCAAGATCAACATTTTAAATTGTTGAATTAATCCATACAGAAAACTAGAAAGTCAATGATTCATCTAAAACAGAAAGCAAATGAAATAAAATAAAATAAAATAAAATAAAGGAAAAATAAATGAATGCAAATGCTATAATAGTAATAACATGGGGTGAAGAGGGTATTAGGGCTCAGCCAGGAAAGCAGTAGGACATACATGTATATGTATGTACATATATTATGTACATATTATGTATAATAAGGGACTAAGCAAGCCAGAAGTTCAGAGGACAGGCAGGCAGAAAGGGAAGATTATAAATAGTTGGAACCCCGTGGGCATGAGCTGATGTTTGTAGTCTCTTTAGTGCATGCTACTAAGACAAAGCCTTATCCATATGTATCATAAGGTAAGCAACGCTGTATCATTGCATTATCTTTGCCATATTCTATTGATTAGAAAAGAAGCATGTTTGTGAGAGAGTTTTTGAAAGTTTGAAAACACCTCGTTAGATGACAAGTCATTTGAAATAGGATTCTTGTTACTCCATAAAGCCAGTTCTTTGTTTTGGAATCACTGGACTACATCTTTGTAGTTTAAAGCAGAGAGAGATGGTTAAGTGATGGAAACTACCAAGACGATTACTAACACCGAACAATAAGCACCATAAAAATGTAGAAATCTAATTTTGCTATTGGAACAGCTCCTTAGCAGCTATTCACTCCTAATCAGCCTCAAGTTGTAATGAACAGAATAATAAGCACCATTAGAATAATTCACTATTCATCAAGAATAATAAACCACTTAGAATAACAAGGCTAAAATAATAAGCCAATGTTTAAATCACGGGAAAGGAATGGGGGGGAAGAAAAGGAGATTCTCAGAGGAGTTGAGATTATTGCTGCTGTGAGCTGCTGAGCTCCCTTAATGTACTGAATTCTGTAATGACTTACTCAGCTTCCCACCCCTGCCTCATGCTCAATATCACTCCGTGTGGTTTGTAGACCACCTATATCAGACACCTAGAGAGACAGAGAAAGATTTCCCAGGCTTTAATGAGGCTAATTCTTATTTATAAATCTGTCTACTATTCTACTTCCATGCAATTTGCTTCCACTGTTCTTCCCACCCAGAATGGGCTTGATTTCTAACTTCCCCTGTTAAAAATCTGTCCATCTTTTAAGATTCAGATCAATACCTATTTCTTTCTTTACCCTTCTTGAATTCAATTCCCCACCTATTTAACCACTCTGCCCAAAGTATAAGTACAATTCAGAGAATCTTAGCAGCAAGATAAATTAAAGATTACTTAGTCCAATTCTTGTTTTACAGATAAGGAATATAGCAGAGAAAATCTTAAGATTTTTCACTTAAAGGAACATCTTTCTAGCCAAACAAGTAACATCAAAGTTCACTTAACAAGGGAACTAAATAGATGTAGTAAGTGAGGAACTTAAGTTACTATTACAAACATAGAATAAGATAGATAAAAGATAGAATTAAAAGATAGTGAAATAAATCAGAGAAAGATAAATACCATACAATTTCTCTTATATATGCAGTCTAAACAACAACAAAAACAAACCAAGATCATAGATACAGAGAACAGATTCATAGTTGCCAGAGGCAGGGAGGAGGGCATAGGAAAAATGGGTGAACTCAATTTGCTTACTTTTTTTCTTAGTTTAAATTTTGTATTCATTTCATTTAAAAACGGGATGTCACTTTCAATAAGAGGTAAACATATAAAATATAATTATATTTGGTTATCTTTACTGCTCCTTCCTTCCTCCTCTTCACTTCTTTCTTTATTTCCTTAAGAATACTATGTGGTATTATGTATCGTAAATGTAATCAGAGGGAAGGGTATAGACCCCCCAGGAATAGAAGCAGAGCATCTAGCCAGCCAACACTTTGGGAACAGTAGGAGTTTGAGGGACAGTGACTATGAAACAGAGTGTCCTTTGGATTACCCACTAGGTTCAACTTCTTGGACAACTATTTTGCCCAAAGATAAAAGCTCTATGGGAGAAAATAAGCTAAATCTGTCTGGGCTGAGGTGTTCACAGCAAAGGGAATTTGAACTGGACCTAGACAGATCAGTAGGAATTTGAGGAAAATGTAAAGGTAGGAAATCTTATATAGAAGCAACATTTTCAAATGCAAGGTAGAGAAGTTCTATATAAATTCAGTGTGGTTGAACTCTTGGATGCATAGTACACAATGGCAGGAAATAAGATGGCATCCAATCAAGAAGGATATCAAGTTGAAGAGTTTGGCCTTTATCTTGTAAGCAATGCAGAACCCTTAAACACTTTCAAAGAAGAAATGAATGAGTCTAGAATAAAGGCATTTTTGTTAGCGAGGTAGTTTTTCCAATTCCCTAGCAAGAAAATATTGGAAAAAAAATAGTACTGGTACTATCTCCTAATTATTTAAAAAACATTTACTTTATTTTTACTGTCCTTTCGGTTATGTGCTAAGTACTGGGCATATAATGCTGTAATGGCTTCTGTCATCTTGTGGGGACATGCAAATGATCAGGTAATGCATGTTGGTGTCGAGTGCAGCTTTGCGTAAAATGCTGACATGTAGGAGGGAAATTGAACTTGGTCTTGTAGGGCTCTGGAAAGTTTTTTAAGGATGTTTCATCCACCCTGAAATGTGAGGGTTGGCATCACTTGTCATTACTTATTTAATTATCTATGCAGAGTTTTTATCTGATAGGGTACATTTAATCACTCTCAACAACCTCTCTCTTTTTAAATGTCTTCACATCCCAAATAAATAAGACTCTTCAGTGCTTGTTATAGATAAATATATGGACAGTCAGTCTTTATGGTTAAGATAACATTGCTTGCTCTTATAAAACACATAATTAGGACCTCCTAGAGAACAATATCTTAATGAGGTTTGTCCCCATCTCAGTGGGGTACATCTTGTACCCGGTTTTCTCTCTCTTGAGTGGCACCATGCCTGTCTATCCACAGTTTTGTAGAAAAGGAAAGACCTTGTCTAAAAGAAAAACAGAGGTGTCTCTCCGCTACTCTCAGTGCTGTAACTCCTCTTTACTTCTGCCATCCTGGCCACCAAATGTGCTTGGGGTTCCTCATACTACCTAATTCTGTGATACCAGCAAGGTGTCCTACAGTTGAACTCAATTCTGATACTATGTATCTGGAGATAGCATCAGATCACACAGGGTAACCGGTCATTCCTACAGACTGTCCCCCCCTCCATCCACTTCAGACACCAATCACGAGTCCAGGTTGGCACCTGTGCATCTGAGCAACAGGCTATAAATCAGAGGTTCCTGTGGGGTGGCTAGGTGGCTCAGTTGGTTGAGTGTCCCAGCCTGGTTGGGATTCTCTCTTAGCCCCATCCTCCTGTCACACACGCCTCTCTCTCCCTCTCTCTCTAAAAATAACCAATAAACTTCAAATAAAATGAATAAACAATAAATCAGAAATTCCCACAACACCCTCCTTAAACTTACTCGTTTGCTAGAGCAGCTCCTAGAACTCAGGAAAACATTTTACTTACTAGATTACGGATTTATTATAAAAGGATAGAACTCAAGCCTTCAGTTTTAAGGTGAAGAACTTCTTAGGATCTAATGTACAACATGGTGACTATAGTTTACAATACTGCATTGTATACTTGACATTTGCTAAGACAGTAGGTCTTAAGTATTCTCGACACACACATACAGAAGTAATAATTACATGAGGTGATGGATATGTTAATTGACCCGATGGTAGTAATCATGTCACGGAGGGTACACATATCAAATCATGGTGTACACTTTATATGCAACTGTTATATGTCAATTATACCTCAATAAATCTAGAGAGATAAAAAAATAATTACAGAAAACGTATATTATTCAAGGAAGCTAAATGGAGGAGACGCACAGGACAAAGATGTGTGGGAAGGGGCACAGGACTTCCAAGTTCCCTCCACAAATTCTACCCTCCCAGTACCTCCCTGTGTTCACCAACCAGGAAGCTCTGTAAGCCATAGTTCAGGGTTATGTATGAAGCTGTCATTGTGTATGCATGATTGATTGAATCATTGGCTATTGGTGACTGACTGAATCTCCAGCCTCTCCCCTCCTAAGAGTTCTGGGAGTGGGAAGAAAATTCCACCCGTCAGTTACAGTTGGCTTCCCCAGCAACTAGCTCTCCATCTTAGGAGCTTTCCAAAAGTCCCCTGATTAACATAACTGGGTGTAGATGAAAGGGGCTTGTCATGAGTAACAAAAGACATCTTTATTGCTTAGGAAATTCTAAGGCTATCAGGAGCTCTGTGCCAGGAGCAGATGAAGACCAGATATATACGTCTACTTATAAATAACAGTATCAACCTGCTTTTTGCCCTCTCTCCCTAGGGAGAGCTCTCCCTAGGAAAGTTACTAAAAGACTATTATACTGTCTATCGTTTCCCCTTACAGAATTCATTGGTTTTTAACAAACAAGACCCTGTTTCATATTTAATTTACAGACTCAAGCTTTCTTTGCCCTAACAGCTGGAATAGTGAAGCCTCAGTAAGAGTAGGTAAATTGTAATACTTCTCTACCCAAGCAACCTTGCTGAAATTATTTCTACCCCCAGCCCAATCTTTCTTCAATCTGCAATTAAGCATGACACAAAAGGAGGAAGCTCAGATTCACGTCACATGAGCCGCAAATGCTCGAAATCTCCGGAATCAAGGATAGCAACTTTTCAGTTTCTACGACTTTGACTCCAGACCATGTACCTAACGCAGCCGCTGCAGTGGCCGGAAGCCCAGGAGCCCACGTGGAGTTGTAATCTGTGTTGGTGTCAGAGACCTGTAGGAGGAGGTGAGGAGACTCATGTCACGTTAATCATCCGTGATGGTGAAGAGAAAAACAGATTGATTTATTTCAGTACCACACAGAATTAACTTCCGAGGGTTCAGCTGAAGAGACTTTATGGAAAAGTTTGTGTACAGAAGTACAGGCAAGAGCAAAGGATGTTGAGATATTACCATGCCTGATGCTGAAAAAGCAAGGGAGGAAATAGTGTTGGCAGAGCCCATTGAGCAGAAGTCATTGAGGACTGGCTGTCTGGGAGGAGCTACAGCCCTGAAGGTTTGCAGCTACTGCCCAGACTTGGGCGGAAGCTAGGAAGAAGCGCCCAGGTTCCTCTCTCATACTGCCCTCAGCTCTCTTGCTGACATCTTTATGATCACTGAGTTCATCTAGAAGCTAGCCCAGGAGAGAAGCCAGAGAGGACAATTTGCCTGGTCCCTCTCCCAGCAGCCTGGACAGAGAAATGGGGGGTTGTTACTCATTCTTTCTCATACTACAGTTTTCCAAGATGATGCCATGCATGCCTTGGTGTCTGGATAATTTTACAAATGACCAGATAAGTCCTCTCCTCAGAACTGTAGACCTATATGTGGTAGAAGCAGGGTATTGTATATTTTATATTACATTTGTAACAGTTCGTGTCTCCTTTTTTTTTTTTTTTTTTTTTGACAGTTGTTTAAAACTGTCAACAAAAATGAGTCTCAGAAAAACAAGTTTCTTTTCATGACCAGTACAGAAAAACAGACCCTAATCTGTGTCATAAAAATAGTTACAATTGGGGGCACCTGGGTGGCTCAGTTGGTTAAGTCTCAGGCTTTGGCTCAGGTCATGATCTCATGGTTCATAGGTTCGAGCCCCAAGTCAGGCTCGGTGCTGACAGCTCAGAACCTGGAGCCTGCTTCAGATTCTGGGCCTCCCTTTCTCTCTGACCCTCCCCAACTCATGCTATCTCTCTCAAAAATAAATAAACATTAAAAAAATTTTAAAAGTTAAGATAAAGTTATAAATTGAGATTATTCAATTCTACATCAATAGATTAAGCTATATGCTGTGTTCAGTATAACGAGGTGTGCAAATTGTGTAACTATATTTCATTTTCTGTTAATTTTGCCCTTGCAAATATTATTGGTTGAAGGGGAATCTTTTTGGACACCTAGACAAGAGAAATCATTCTATCCTATACAGCACAACAGTAACTTTTAAAAGTCTGTTTTTCTTATTAGTTGGCTTGATAAGATCTTACCCAAGAAATAATATTTAAAGAGATGTCTATGTTTTTCTGAATGTATAAGCTTTTGCATTTTTTTTCCCAAAAAAGTTAAAATCTTGTTCTTTTCCTTCTGGGCATAAGTGCATAACATATAAATTAGGAATATGCTCTATGCCCTCTTTTAAAAAAAGAGATTAAGAATGTTTTTCTCATTTAGGTCATCAATTTCTTTCATCCATAAGAAAAGAAATCTTGCCATTCGGAACAATATGGATGGACCCTGAGGGCACTCCACTAAGTGAAATAAGTCACAGAAAGACAAAGACCATATGATCTCACTTACATGTGGAATCTTAAAAAAACAAAAACAAAACCTAAACTCTTAAGTACAGAACATATTGGTGGTTGTCTGAGGTAGGGGGTTGAGGTTGACAAAATGGGTGAAACATTTCCAAATTTGATAAGGGATTAATATCCAAAATATGTAAATAACCCATACAAATTAATAACAAAACAAACAAAAATCCCATTAAAAACAGAATAAACATTTTCCCAAAAGACATACACAGATGACCAACAGGTATATGTAAAGATGTTCAACACCACTAATTATCAGGGAAATACAAAGTGAAACTACAATGAGGTATCTCCCCTCAAATCGCTTAGAATGGCTGGTATCAAAAAGGCAAGAAATAGCAAATGTTGACGGGGATACAGAGAAAAGACCATCCTTGTGTACTCTTGGGAATTCAAATTGGTGCAGTCACTATAGAAAAGTGTGATGGCCCCTGAAAAAAAATTAAAAATAGAAGAGTCCTTATGTTTATTGCAACATTATTCACAATTATTCAAGACATGGAAATAACCTAAGTATCCATCAATGGATAAAGAAAATATGACACGTGTATACATACACACCATGCACAATGGAATGTCATTGAGGCATAAAACAGAAGGAAATCTTGCTTTTGGAACAACATGGATGAAGTTTGAGAGCATTATGCTAAATGAAATAAGTCAGAGAAAAAGGAATACCATAATATATATAGAATCTGAAAAACAGTATAAAAAACCTGAACTCATAGATACAGAGGACAGATTAGATTGGTTGTGTCAGAGGCAAAAGGCAGGTGGTGAGAGAAATAGATTAAAGGTGGTCAAAAGGCACAAACTTCCAGTTGTAAAATGAGTCATGAAGATACAATGTAAAGCATGTGACTATAGTTAGTAATACCATACTGTATACTTAAAGGTTGCTAAGAGAATAAATCTTAAAAGTTCACATCACAAGAAAAAATTTAGGGGTGCCTGGGTGGCTCAGTCCGTTGAGCATCCAACTCTTGATTTTGACTCAGATCATGATCTCACAATCATGAGATCAAGGACCACATCTGGCTCCATGTTGAGTGTGGAGCTTGCCTGGGGCTCTCTCTCCCTCTCTCTCTCTCTCTCTGCCCCTCCCTACCTCATGTGCACACACTCTCTCTCAAAGTAAATAAATGTTTAAAAATTTTTTAACCATGTGTGATGATGGATGTTAACTAGACTTACTATAATGATCATTCTGCAATATATAGTATGCTGTAGCCCTGAAATGAATATAAAATTCTATGTCAATTATACCTCAATTTTAAGAAATCAGCAGTTTCTAGTTTCCACCTGACCACTTTACTTGAAAATCTTAATCATAACTTACATGAAACATGTTCCAAAAGTGAATCTATCTTCTTCTCTAAATATTTTTTAAAGTTTATTTATTTTTGAGACAGAGAGAGACAGAGCATGAGTGGAGGAGGGGAGAGAGAGACACACACACAGAAGCCGAAGCAGGCTCCAGGCTCTGAGCTGTCAGCACAGAGCCTGACACGGGGCTCGAACTCACAAGCTGTGAGATCACGACCTGAGCTGAAGTCAGACACCAAATTGACTGAGCCACCCAGGTGACCCTTCTCTAAAAAATTTTTTTAAATAGTTTTCTATTGCTCTTGAAATTGAAAACAAAACTACTTACGTGGCATATGAGGCTCTATGTTAATACTCACACCTTATCTTGTTGTGGTCACAAACTTGTGTAAATTTCTCCAGCAATGTTTGTATATGTTCATTGTTTAAGCGTACCGTATTTCCTATAGCTTCAAGAATTAGCTTTGCAAAGGCTGTTCCGTTAGCCTCCTTTTCTCTGCCCTGTATGCACTGCCTTAGTTAACTTGGACTCTTTCTTCAGATCTCTGCTCAAAGTTCAATTTCTCATTATCTCTCTAAAACTTGTATTATAAATCAAATACTTCTCTGTTTTATCGCAATTGTCAGTTTTAATTATTTGATAACTTTTTTTTCTCTAAACTATAATCTCCATGAAGGATTCTGATTCCATGAGTCCAAAATAGATTTATGTCAGGAATTTTTAAAACATGATCCTGCTAAACAGTATAATTTATTTAATTGCAACTCAACTCAAGTGAATGAATGAGAAGTTGTTCCTCTATAAATACACTCATCATCCTAGCTATCAAGTATATTGATCATTGGATTCTTCTATTAGCTTTGATGAGCAAATGAATTAAAATAAGCAGATAGGGGGCACCTGGGTGGCTCAGTCAACTAAGCGTCCAATGCTTGGTTTCTGCTCAGGTCATGATCTTATGGTTCGTGAGTTCAAGCTCCGCGTTGGGCTTTTCACTGACAGTGTGGAGCCTGCTTGAGATATTCTCTCTCTCTCTCTCTCTCTCTCTCTCTCTCTCCCTCCCTCCCTCCCTCCCTCCCTCCCTCCCTCCCTCTCCCCTTTCCTCCCTCCCTCCCTCTCTCCCTCTGCCCCTCTCCCACCCACTCTCTCTGTCTCTCTCTCAAAATAAATAAATAAGCTTAAAAAATTAAAAGAAAAGAAAATAGGTTAGATGGGCCATTATAGATTTATAAAGAGGCAACATTTTGTTTCTATATAACCACCATGTAGTCAATCATACAGTGAGAGCTTGTATAAAGTATTCAATTAAACTATGGACAAAATCTCTACCTAGGTGAAACAAAGATTTAGAAACTTTAGAAACTCATAAATCAATAAATTTTGGAATTGGGAGTCATTTTATAGATGTGTAGCCTGACTTTCGCCTTATGAATAACGAAAATGAGATACGTGAGTAAATGCTTTGCCCAAAGTCTCCCACCTGTTTAATAATAGATGTCTAGATCTAAGACTTCTAATCCCTAGTCCTTTGTTCTTTTTAGATATTTTATCTAAAATTTTATTTGTACCAGGGGCGCCTGGGTGGCTCAGTCGGTTAAGCGTCCGACTTCGGCTCAGGTCATGATCTTGCGGTTTGTGAGTTTGAGCCCCACGTCGGGCTCTGTGCTGACAGCTCAGAGCCTGGAGCCTGCTTTGGAGTCTGTGTCTCCCTCTCTCTCCGTCCCTCCCCCACTTGTGCTCTGTCTCCTTCTGTCTCTCAAAATTGAATAAATGTAAAAAAAAATTAAAATTTTATTTGTACCAGAATAGCATGGATACTTAACCTTAATTTACTTCACCAGTTCCTGAAGTCATGATAATTGCCATCCTTATGCTAGGGTTTAGGTTTAATCATCTGACATGTAAAATGGTATCTAGCAACTGTCAAATACATCTTAATTTCAAGCCTATTAAACTATTTTATAAAAAGCAGTTGATCTATGATTTTTAGCATACCATTAGAATAGATTTTTAAAACTGTAAATCTAGTAGTTAATAAGGGGAAAAAATCGCAAGTTTCCAGTCTTCAAGTACTAGAGAACTGTTTCTTAATGTTTATTTATTTTGAGAGAGAGCTATCATGAAAGGGGCATAGAAGAGAGAGAATCCCAAGCTGACAGCACAGAGCCCTATGTGGGGCTCCATCTCACAGCCTGGGAGATAGTGACATGAACCGAAATCAACAGTCAGAGGCTTAACTGACTGAGCCACCCTGGCTTCCCCCCTCCCTTAAATGTTTATTTATTTATTTTGAGGGAGAGCAAACAGGGGAGGGGCAGAGAAAGAAGAGAACTCTTGAAAGAACTGAGCATCAGTCACATTTAGCCGATAACTATGCAGGATATTAGACAAGAGACCTACAGAATGGGTGTGGGTGAGAGAAGAGTATAGAAAGAATAAATGAGATCAAGATATCTTGATGTTAAAAGCATATTACCTTTATGATTTTGATAATAAAGTTACTAGAACAACAACTTCTTGCAGTTAGTTTGCTTTATCTTGTATAATCAAGTGGATCCGCAGCTTATATCTAGAGTTTTCTCTCTAAACTTGTATTCTTTTCATGTATGATTTTAAAATAGATGGCAGGGTATCTGAAAAACTAGAAATAGACTGGAAATTCTGGAATGAAAATTAAATAATAGCATTAAAGTATTTTGATATACTCTTTTTATATTTACTTAGTCTTTTATACCTCTCATAAAATGGAACACTAAATGCAATGGCGATGGCATTCTTCAGCTACAGAGAAATAAGTCTCGTGATTGGATTAATACGCTGCACCAGAGTTTATTTGGTGATAATGAAAACAGTAGGCTTGAAGTTGTTGAGTTATACCACACAGTGATTAAAGAGATATTGGTACCCATAAAGAAAGAAAACAAGCATATTTTCTACTTGCTATAGGTAAAAAACCAATAACAGGTGATTCACGGCAAACAGATCTCTTTCTCTAAGCCTTGTTAGATACTCAGTAATTCACATCTGTATTTTTTGAGTAACAGGCAACAAGACTAAAACAGCAAGTGCTTCATTTATTTTCTAGCCTGAGTCGAAACTAAGCAGCTCCATGCTGGCACAGCTTTGTGGAGAAACCGGTAACTTTTATTGCTTTCTAAGCAGTTTGAAACTCCCTATGGACTACTGGGTTTTTGACATAGAAATAGAAAGGACTCATCAACTAGGCTGGAGCGTTGTCTCCATTTGATAAATCAAATAAGCATTTTAGAGTTTTCTTGAGAAATACATAAAATGCTTGGCATTTCCAAAATACACTATAATTGTACTTCAAGAAAAGCCCTATGATGTTTTCTGGAATATTCCATACACAGACGTACCTCGTTTTATCGCACTTTGCTTTATTGCACTCCACAGATATTGTGGTTTGTACAAATTGATGGTTTGTGGCTACCTTGCATCAGGCAAGTCTATCTGTGCCATTTTCCCAATAGTATTTGCTTACCTTGTCTCCATTATATTTTGGTAACTCCCACAATTTCAAACTTTTTCATTACTATATTTGTTATGGTGATCTGTGATCTGAGATTATGCCTCAGTAAAACTCTGATGATGGTTAGCATTTGTTAGCAATAAAGTACTTTTTAATTAAGGTGTATATATATATATATATATATATATATATATATATTTAGACATAATGTTATTGCACACTTAATAGACTCCAGTACAGTGTAAACATAACTTTTATATGTACCGGGAAACCTTATTATTCATTTGACTCACTTCATTGTAATATTTGCTTTACTGTGGTGGCCTGGAACCAAACCCACAATATTTTTCAGGTATGCCTATACTCCCTACAGACAATCTTATAGGCTGACCCTTTCTGTGCTTGTGTGTTCTGTATTTGTTTACATATGTGTGTATGTGTATGTATGTGTGTATATATATATATATACACATATATATACACACACATATATATGCATATACATGTATACGTATATATACACATGTACATAATATATATATATATATATATATATACACACACACTATACACACACACACACACATATACACACTAGCTCACACAGGCTTTGGAGTTTGATTCCATGTGGTAATGACAGGTGTTCATAGATGCCTTTTGCCACCTGTAATACCTGTATACATGTTGGATATCAGATTTCTGGTGCTGTTTGAGCTGCCCAGAGGCATGTGGGGATTTGAGGTTCAGTGAAATCATGGACAGTATCTTCTAACCCTGCTAGATACAGATTTCCTGATTCAAATTGGAGCTTCATCATTTCTATCTGTGTGATCCTGGGCAAGCTATTGAAATTTCTTTACCTCTGTTTCTTCAGCCTCCAGGTTAAACAGATATGCACCTAGGACAGAGAGAATAATGTGACTATATGAAAGTCTTTGGTAGTAGTTGACTGAAAATATTTTGTATGAAATACACACATTATAAAATTTTCAGAGAGATAAATGTCTCAAAAATACCAGAAACTATGCATTTTTCATGTCAAGTTGGGATTGTATCTCTGAACAGAGAGCAGTTGAGTGTTTAATCTAGAAAATCTCAAGATAGCATTTTCTGAACATCTCCCATAATATTGCCCAGGATTCTTTCATCAAAGTCTAGAGTGACCACAAGGAAGAAGCAATTACCATGTATCCTGGGATGCTAAGGGCTGACAGTCTTACTTTTATCTCTAAAAATGTACGTTAGTTAATATCATGTCTACTGATTACTGCTCTTTCCTTCTTCTAGAGTTCAGAATCAGCCTCTGTTCAAGTAGATAAGCCTTAGTAATGCAGTAAAACTCAACTTCTTGACCATCCTCCAATTCTCTTATTAAATTCTTTTCTCTTTTTCTACTTCCTTGTTCCCACCTCACTGACAACCAGCTTGTCATGTACAGTTGTGCAGTTTGGACACCACACAAAGGGACCTGCCAGAGGGAGCAGCTAAAGACTGAAATTCAACCTGAATTCCTCTTAGCAAGCAGTGTTCCCAGGAGAAGGGGACATGTTTTTTTCTAAATTACACAATTAAATAGAGTAGTAATAGCTTATGAGACAACTTAAATATCTTTTTACATTGTAGTGGGAAGGAGTGACTAATAAATAAGATTTCAAAATGAAAATTAAAAACAAATCCTAAAGTTCCAAAGGATAAAAGAGGGTCAATTTGTATATACCTATGTATATGTCTTACCCACACACCCACACACCCACACACACACACACACACACACACACACACACATCATATTTTCCATTCTATAGAATTAGAGACAGTCAACTTATATTGTTCCATTTTTCTCATAAAGAACCAAGTGAGACCTACAGAAAGACTAACACTGACAGGCTGATTTTAGCTAAAACCCAATCTCTTGGGGCCTCTGCAAAATATCCTTATGCATGCATGTCTAGTATTTGATGGACACCAGCACTGCTTTTGCAAAATTTCCTGTCAGCCCTATGTAGATGCTATAATGAAAGTAAAATATTTAAATCTTTAGCCGTAGATGAACTCTCTTCTTGAATTAAGTGATGGGAATCCCATAAAGATACTTCACACATCCATAAAAAAATGAAAATTAGGCTCATGCCATTTGCTATTCTGAAACGTGGTGTTTGGCTTGCAGACAAGATCCTTTTAATTCAAGCCATGAAACCTCTTGCATGGAATCAAAGACTAATAGCTGAAATTTCTTATCTTTGGCTGCATTTTTTAGATCTTTTTGGAGCAGTGGTGGGAAGCATTTCAAGACTAATAGCTCTAGCAAGTGGGATTCATCATTCCTCTCTCTCTCTCCTTGGTTTACAGAGCACTTACCTCTAGCTGCAAGTAGAAAAGGGAATTTTAGCCATAAAACAATGACAGCCAGACTCTAGCGCTGAGATTCCTGACAATTTAATAAAGATTTTCTCCTTGTGCATTCTTGCCGCTTTTGTGGTTCATGACTGCAGAAAGCATGCTGTGACCCTGATGAAGGAAACATACTGGCCAAAATAATGTAACTCTTTCCCCTTCACCTCATAAGCACTGATTGTGGTGTAATGCGTTCAAAGCAGCGACTGGCCTTTTAGCTTGGACACTTTCCTTTTTTATGCTTTGTAATAGAGGTGTGGCAGGAGTTATTTTTGACGTTGGTGTCTGCCATCTAACATGGCACTGTAAGACCTAAAAGATATCAAAGACTAAGTTACTGATTATGGTGCAATGTTACATGCTGAATGTTTGGATGATCTACACTTATCCACACACCTTTCAAAAGTGAGACAACTAAATAGGTAATGCATCAAAGTCTTTCCTTGTAAAGAAAAGTTACCTTTGAAAAATGAGAGGAGAATCTGTTCATAAATCATTCCCATCAAACTACTCATCACGTTATTGTGCAAATCCTTATATTCTTCTCCATTTGCAAAGTTAATCACAGATTGTGCTGCCAGGATAGTATGAATATGCATTTCATGGATACAAACAGAAATATTTTCACTTATCTTGGCATATTCCTGGAAACTGAAAAATTTTTTTAAATGTCTAGAATGTTTTTTATGCATATGCCAGAGGAAGATAACGGATGCTTTTGAAGAATCTTTCACAAGCATGCTGTTTCATAAAGTGCACACATTGTTTTATTTTTCTAGAAGCATGGTACTTCTTTCCAGTTGGAATTGTAGATTTCTTAGGAAAACTCAAAAGACACTTGAAATTGCCAAATAATTGGGATTGTTGTTTTTCCTTATTTCATGGGGGAAATGCTTTATATTAAAAAAATACTTCAAAATTAGTATTTATATTTATTTTAAAACATTGTAATATTAATGGAAACTGTGAAGCAAATGACAGTGTTCACCTAAAAACAGTAGATCTTTTATTAATAGCTGTTGAGCAACCCGTTTATCCTCACAAATCTGCTCTGATCCTTTAAAAAATGTTGAGTTGTGGAGTGCCTGGGTGGCTCAGTTGGTTAAGCGTCCAACTGGCTCAGGTCATGATCCCATGGTTTGTGAGTTGAAGCCCTGCATTGGGCTCTGACAGCTCAGAGCCTGGAACCTGCTTCCAATTCAGTGTCTCCCTGTCTCTCTGCCCTTCCCCTGCTTATGTTCTGTCTCTCTCATAAATAAATAAACATTAAAAGAATTAAAAATATTCAGTTGTAAGTAAATATGAAACTGATTATAAAGATATATGGTACCGAAAAATGGGAAATAAAGTTATCAGAGTAGCTAAGGTCCATAGCAGTATATAATATATATTGAATATATTCCATTGCTATCAATTCTGTACAGTGTTCTCTTATTGACAGATTTTATGTAAAACTTCCTTTCCTCTCTGTAAATTGTAAAAAATCTGTGAGTCTATACTATAGACTCTAAACTATAAAGTTTTCACACTTTATGGAAGACATTTCTGACAGTTATTAGATGAGTGAATTTTAAACAAAGTTTCTGAGGCATAAGCAATTCCACTATACAAAGAACATTACATAAAAATCCCTGTCATGCCCCGATATAGATGGAATGAATGACCTGTGAACTTTCTTCCAAATAGAGTATCTGAAAATTCTATAACTGAACTAGCATATTCTGACTATTTATTTTCAAGGCTTCCATGAACACAATTTAGGATTAAAATGCTAAAATTTCAGGGTGCCTGGGTGGCTCAGTCAGTTGAATGTCCAACTTTGGCTCAGGTCATGATCTCCCGGTTGGTGGGTTCAAGCTCCGTGTCAGGCTCTGTGCTGACAGCTCAGAGCCTGGAGCCTGTTTCAGATTCTGTGTCAGCCCCTCCCATGCTCATGCTCTGTTTCTCTCTATCTCTCAATAATAAATAAACGTTAAAAAGAAAAAAATTTAAATGCTAAAATTTCAATCAAGCTTTTAGAAGGGAAAACTAAAATGTTAATGCTGACTTGAATATCTAAATTTAACAAGAATCAAATGCAAGCTTAGTTAATCATAAATAGCCTGTGTCTCCCACACATACACAGCATGAATAAAAACATCAAGTCTTATGATATAATGAATCCAGATAAACTTTATGTGCCAATTAGATTCAATTTTTGTTGAACAAAAAACTAGTGAGTGCTCACTGTGTTCTTAGAAGATTGAAAGTTTCAGGAGAGGAACAAAGCAAAAAACAAACTTTAAAGAAATTTTATTTATTATGTTGGAAGTCTATAGGGGATATTTCTGAATGTATGCAGACATGTATGGTCATCAAGAACTGTCAGAATCAGTATTGGCGGTCCCAGAAATCATGATTTATTTGCCTGTGATATCTAAAGTATTGAGTTTCAAGGATATCGGCACCTTGAAATATAGTAGAATAAATGTGTCGTCCACCTTCTAGTGAAGAGTTTAGACTAGCTTATACCTTGGTTCAGAAGCTGTCATGCGGTGTGTGATCATTTTATGCCTCGACTAACCACTGGGTGCCCAGATTAAACATTATTTCTGGGTATGTTTGTGAGGGAGTTCTAGAATGAAATTAGCATTTGCATCAGTGGACTCAGTATAAAGTACACTACCCTCCACAGTGTTGGCAAATCATACCCAATCCAGTGAGGACCTAAATATATAACAAAAGGTATAGGAAGGAGGAATTTTCCCCCTCCCACCTTTTTACTACCTTACTAATTGAACTGGGACATTTGACTTCAACTTCTTCAGCTCTTAAACTGAGATTTACACCGGTGGCTTCCCTGATTCTCAGACCTTCAGATTCAGACTGAATTAGACCAGTGGCTTTCCTGGATGTCCTCCTGCTCATAGTAAATAGATTCCTCATAACAAAGCTCACTCTCTCTCATATAAAGTATCTTCCAACTGGTTCTGTTTCTCTGGAGAACACTGACTAATAATACACAATGTTGACGCTGTAACTTATCAGTTGAAACTGGGCCAAAATTCCATGCACATTACCTTCTAAAAAGCCCTTGTTGGGACCCCGCCTAAATGAATGCACCTGTAAGGTATTGCAGCCGATAGACACCGTGTTTCCTAATGTATTGAGCTGCTTGTTCTTGTAGAAACTAAGTGGAATACCATATAAATTTTCCCTGAGAGGTCTGTAAGTGAGACTGTTCAGGACCTAGTCTAGGGGCTCAATACATATTTGTTAAATGGACCAACACTTTCTACTTCCCTCTCCAAGTGAGGCTCACAAAAGAATTTTGCTAATGAGATTTGGGAGTACAAATTTCAAGGGAACAGGGTGATAATTACAACATTAGCTACATCCTTGTCCTTGTCCTTGTAAATAAACATTTATTTAATTTTGATGTGTGATTTCCTACCCCCTTGCCTCCTTCCCTCCCCTTTTCCCTTCTTCCTTCCGTCTATCATTTCTGCTGGAAGATACTTCTTTTCTCCTCCTCCTCCTTTCATTCTATCCTTTCTTTGGACGGGTAGACCCTTCATGGCTGGTTTTCTGCACAGAATAATAATAAGATAAATCAATTTCGAATATAAATTCTTGTTCACTGTCTTTCCATTCTTAAAAATGGCGTGAAGTCCATCACTTCCAGGATTTTTCTTCCAGAAACATTTCCGTTTAAAACCCTCACATAAATTGCAATATAAGTATATAATATATTCTCTACTTGGGGAGGTCACTTCTTCCCTATCCATCTTAGAGAACTATTTTGACAAACAAAATAAAATATTTGTGCTAGTGCCTTGCAAACTGAAAGTACTGTGCTCTTAGCTAGTGTAATTATGTTGTGATTATTTCTTTATAGCATAAGTTGTATTTATACATGTAAATGTATATATATGTATATATACATGTATATACAATATACATATATATAATGTCTGCCCTTCAGGCAAACATTAAAAATAATAAAGACTCATTGTATTGGTTATTTGCTACACTTAACACTATTTGGGGGTGATTGTTTTTCTTTACTAGTTTCCTTGGATACTCGTTTATGGATCACTTGCATTAAGGTGTGAAAACACAGTTGCAGGAAGCCTGGGTGGCTCAGTTGGTTAAACATCCAACTTATGCTGAGGTCATGATCTCATGGCTCATGGGTTTGAGCTCTGCATTGGGCTCTGTGCTGACAGCTCAGAGCCTGGAGCCTGCTTTGAATTGTGTCTCCCTCTTCCCCTGCCACATGCTGTCTTTCTCTTTCGAAAATAAATACACATTAAAAAAATGAAAAAATAAAGAGTTGCCAGGGTTTGACTTAGAAATTTGATTGACATGTGTTACTTACAGCATGAGGACCACACCCTGTGTATGAAACAAACACATACCTCAGGTTGGTTTCAATGTAAAAATGACTTAGGATCAAGAGTACTATAAATGATGTGCAAACAGCAAAGACTAATTACATTTCTCCAGAATACCTATCCTGTGATTTAAATAAATGGGAGCTCTTACTGCTTAACTCGAAGTTTAGCTGGTTCAGGAACATTCATGTCTTCAGTCTCTGAAATAGCAAAGGTGTCTGAGAGAATACAACATACAGGGGCTTGTTTCTTGGCTTTGCTGTGGGTTCTTTGTGATGTGGAAAATGTTTGGAGTTTCAAGCCCACAGAAAGAATCCTTGAGCTGTCTTTGGGGCAAAAATGTGGTTTTGTTAAAGCTTGGACACAGGACCTGTGGGCAGAAAAAGCTACACAGGGGTTATGAGGAGTGACTGATTATATACTTGGGAGTTGGGGGAGGTAAAGGCAAGGGGAAGTTTCCAAAAGGATTTTAATATACCAAAGAGATTCACAGGATACTGGAGGCCTAACTATTGTCAAGCTAAAGTTGTTTTTCCCTCTAGCAAAGCATTAAGACAGTTACGAGTTCCTAGAGAAATGTTATAATCTGACTGCCTCAAGTATTTGTTAATGGATTGCAGGTTATAAGGACATTTAATTTTATCCACCATTTCCTTCTGCCTTTATTTTTCATATAGCCTAGACGAACTGATCAAATCTGGAATTGCACCTGTGTTCTTCAACTCAAAGAATAGTTATCTAAACATTGCCAGTCAAGTAATCAAGGAGAGGACTATTTGTAGATATGAAGGAGCACAGTAAATGATTTTAAGAAATACCGTTTAAAATTAAGTTCTTTAAAAGCAGATTTATTTTTTACAATAGAAATTTATAGGGAGCACGAGCTTGAGCACAGTTCTCCTTGAAGAAAGAAAGGCTCACCATGGCAGCCTCTGCCTGCTGGTGAGAGGAGATTGTTAAATCTGGGGAGATTTTATGAACCATTGGTAAAATAGTTTGTAGCATGATTATTATCCATGAAAACAGCATTTACACCATAGAATCTGGCAAACCCTACCAGTCATGACTTCTTCTCTATCTCTTTCTTCCTTTTTTGGTGGGGGAATAGGATTGTTTTCCTTTTTTGCTTCCAGAAAGCTGGTCATTAAACATGTACCAGCATACTACTGGGCTTAAGTCGCCTCTTCAGTAATAGTTTCTTTCATGAAAACTGAAACTAATTTCTGTATACAACCAATAGATATTAATACATACTTGACATAGCGAACTGTCCTTGATCTCATTCTACCTTTGTATTTATATAAATAAAAGGGGATAGGATGACTTCTTTCATAAAACTACTTTAGTGAAAGGAAAAGGTCTGCTTTCAGGGTCTGGGCAAGACAGGGGAGACACTCCTGCTTTGTTTTTTTTTTTATGTTTATTTTTGAGAGAGTGCAAGTGGGAGAGGGGCAGAGAGAGGGGGACAGAGGATCTGAAGTGGTCTTTGTGCTGACAGGCAGACAGCAGTGAGCCCAATGTGGAGCTTGAACTCAAGAACCGTGAGGTCATGATCTGAGCCAAAGTCAATTGCCCAACCAAGCCACCCAGGTGTCCCTAAAAGCTCCTGCTTTGAAAGCTGTATCTTTTTGCTGTTCACTGGGAGGAGCATTTGCCTACTGAATTACGTGGCTTATATCCTCCATTTTTCTACTTTCAAGGACATTTTGTTATCCTTATTTCCTATTGCTCCTGATTTTCCAGTTCAATTGATTATGTTCTTAGCAATATGTTGCAACAGAGACAGTATGACATACTCCTGGCCCCAAAGAAACTCACAATGTAGTGGAGGTAAATTCAATCACAATTAACTTACATGTAGGTATGCATCGGCCATATTCTAAAAAACAGAGTTAAGGTTGTTTAAAAGGACAATACATACTCTGCAATTGTAATACAATGAAAGTACTCTAAGGCAGATAATTTTGTTATTATTGCTAACATAGTAGGATTAACTCTAATATTAAATTTCAGAAAAGGGCATGATTATCTGGTTCTGTTCTAGGACCATATAACAGCTCAAGGTCTACTTTCTTCAAGCAACTATTGCCCCCAAGTGCTCTACCATTAACATGTGATTTTTATTCACTGGCATAAGATAGTTGCTTGACATCCATGTCTTTTTTTTTTTTAATGTGTATTTAGTTATTTTGAGAGAGAGAAAGAGTGGTCGAGCAGGGAAGGGGCAGAGAGAGGGAGAGAGAGAGAATCCCAGCCAGTTTCCATGCTGTCAGTGCAGAGCCCAGTGTGGGTCTTGAACCCACAAACTGTGAGATCATGACCTGAGCTGAAATCAAGAGCCAGACCTCAACAGACTGAGCCACCCAGGCACCTCATGTCTTTATTCTCCTCAGCATGAAGGGAAAAAAAAAAAAAATCTCTGTGATTGGCTTATAATGTCCTCAAATTTTACCCATGTAATTGTATTTTTCAGAATTTCCATTTTTTGAAGACTGAATGGTAATTCCATCATATGTATATACATCCTTCAATGGACATTTAGGTTGTTTCCACATATTGGCTATTGTAAATAGTGCTGCAATGAACATGGGATTGCAGGGGCGCCTGGGTGGCTCAGTCAGTTAAATGTTTGACTTCAGCTCAGGTCATGATCTCACGGTTCATGGGTTTGAGCCCCACACCAGACTCTGTGCTGAATGCTTGCTCAGAGCCTGGAGCCTGCTTCAGATTCTGTGTGCCCTCACTCTGCCCCTCCTCCATTCATGCTCTGTCTCATTCTGTCTCTCAAAAATAAATAAATGTAAATTTAAAAAAAGAAAAAAAAGAAAATGGATTGCAGGTATCTCTTCTAGATTCAGACATTAATTCTTCTGGGTAAATGCCCAGAAGTGGGATTACTGGATCGTATGGTAATTCTATTTTTAATTTATCGAGGAAACAAAATACCATTTTCCCTAGTGGCTACCCCATTTTGCATTCCCACCAACAGTGTGCAAGAGTTCAACTTGCTCCACATCTTTGAGCATTTGTTGTCTTTTAGGTTTTTTTCCCCAATTTTATTGACTTACTCTCTTAACAATTTTCCTGTATATCCTACAGCAATGTTAGCTGCAGTCATCATGTTGTACATTACATCCCTAGTGCTTATTTATCTTATAACTGGAAGTTTGTACCTTTGCCCACCTTCCTCCAATTCCTCTACCCCAGCCCCCTCCTCTGCCAACCATAAATCTGATCTCTTTTTCTATGAGTTTGTTTTTGTTTTTAGATTCAACATATAAGTGAGATCATACAATATTTTTCATTATCTCTCTTATTTCACTTAGCATAATGACTTTTTCCATTGATTTTGTCAAAAATGACAAGACTTTGTCACTTCTTTCTGTATATATGTACCACAACTTCTTTATCTGTCCATCCACCAGTGGACACTTAAGTTGTTTCCATGTCTTGGCTATTATAAATAAAGCTCCTATGAAGAGGAGGGAGCAGATTATCAAGTTAGTGTTTTGGGATTCTGAGAGAGGGGATATTCCCAGTAGTAGAACTGCTGGATCATATGGCAGATCTATTTTTTTAATTTTTTGAGAATCCTCCATACTATTTTCCATAGTGGCTGTACCAGTTTACAATCCCAACAGTATACAAGCTTTCTTTTTCTTCACAACCTTGCCAGCAATTGTTATCTCTTGTCTTTTTCAGTTTTTTTTTTTTATTGAAGTATAACTAACATAAAGTGTTAATTTCTGGTGTACAATATGATTCAACAATTCCATACATTGCTCAATGCTCATAACTATAACTGTACTCTTTTCTTTTTGATGTTTATTTATGAGAGAGAGAGAGGGAGAGAGAGAGAGAGAGAGCAAGCAGGGGAGAAGCAGAGAGAGAGGGAGACCCAGAATCTGAAGCAGGCTCCAGGCTCTGAGCTGTCAGCACAGAGCCTGACGTGGGGCTCGAACCCACAATGGTGAAATCATGACCTGAGCGGAAGTCAGATGCTTAATACACTGAGCCACCCAGACGCCCCTACCTGGACTCTTTTTTTTTTTTACGTAGAACCAGAACAATTGTTTATTTTTTTTCAATATATGAAGTTTATTGTCAAATTGGTTTCCACACAACACCCAGTGCTCATCCCAAAAGGTGCCCTCCTCAATACCCATCACCCATCCTCTCCCTCCCACCCCCCATCAACCAACAGTTTGTTCTCAGTTTTCAAGAGTCTCTTATGCTTTGGCTCTCTCCCACTCGAACCTCCTTTTTTTTTTTGCCCCTCCTTCCCCTCCCCCATGGGTTTCGGTTAAGTTTCTCAGGATCCACCTAAGAGTGAAACCATATGGTATCTGTCTTTCTCTCTATGGCTTATTTCACTTAGCATAACACTCTCCAGTACCATCCATGTTGCTACAAAGGGCCATATTTCATTCTTTCTCATTGCTACATAGTACTCCATTGTGTATATAAACCACAATTTCTTTATCCATTCATCAGTTGATGGACATTTCGGCTCTTTCCATATTTGGCATATTTCCATATTGGCTAACCTCTAGCAATTGTTGATAGTGCTGCTATAAACATTGGGATACAAGTGTCCCCATGCATCAGTACTCCTGTATCCCTTGGGTAAATTCCTAGCAGTGCTATTGCTGGGTCATAGGGTAGGTCTATTTTTAATTTTCTGAGGAACCTCCACACTGTTTTCCAGAGTGGCTGTACCAATTTGCATTCCCACCAACAGTGCAAGAGGGTTCCCATTTCTCCAGATCCTCTCCAGCAACTCTAGTCTCCTGATTTGTTCAATTTGGCCACTGTCACTGGCGTGAGGTGATATCTGAGTGTGGTTTTGATTTGTATTTCCCCAATGAGGAGCGACGTTGAGCATCTTTTCATGTGCCTGTTGGCCATCCGGAGAAGTGTCTATTCATGTTTTCTGCCTGTTTTTCGGGTGTGGAGTTTGGTGAGCTCTTTATAGATTTTGGATACTAGCCCTTTGTCTGATATGTCATTTGCAAATATATTTCCCATTCCGTTGGTTGCCTTTTAGTTTTGTTGGTTGTTTCCTTTGCTGTGCAGAAGCTTTTTATCTTCATGAGGTCCCAGTAGTTCATTTTTGCTTTTAATTCCCTTGCCCTTAGGGATGTGTCAAGTAAGAAATCGCTGCGGCTGAGGTCAGAGAGGTCTTTTCCTGCTTTCTGCTCTAGGGTTTTGATGGTTTCCTGTCTCACATTCAGGTCCTTTATCCATTTTGAGTTTATTTTTGTGAATGGTGTCAGAAAATGGTCTAGTATCAATCTTCTGCATGTTGCTGTCCAGTTCTCCCAGCACCATTTGTTAAAGAGACTGTCTTTTTTCCATTGGATGTTCTTTCCTGCTTTGTCAAAGATGAGTTGGCCATATGTTTGTGGGTCTAGTTCTGGGGTTTCTATTCTATTCCATTGGTCTATGTGTCTGTTTTTGTGCCAATACCATGCTGTCTTGATCATTACAGCTTTGTAGTAGAGGCTAAGGTCTGGGATTGTGATGCCTCCTGCTTTGGTCTTCTTCTTCAAAATTACTTTGGCTATTCGAGGCCTTTTGTAGTTCCATATGAATTTTAGGATTGCTTGTTCTAGTTTTGAGAAGAATGCTGGTGCAATTTTGATTGGGATTGCATTGAATGTGTAGATAGCTTTGGGTAGTATTGACATTTTAACAATATTTATTCTTCCAATCCATGAGCAGGGAATGTTTTTCCATTTCTTTATATCTTCTTCAATTACCTTCATAAGCTTTCTATAGTTTTTAGCATACAGATCTTTTACATCTTTGGTTAAGTTTATTCCTCGGTATTTTATGCTTCTTGGTGCAATTGTGAATGGGATCAGTTTCTTTATTTGTCTTTCTGTTGCTTCATTATTAGTGTATAAGAATGCAACTGATTTCTGTACATTGATTTTATATCCTGCAACTTTGCTGAATTCATGTATCAGTTCTAGCAGACTTTTGGTGGAGTCTATCAGATTCTCCATGTATAATATCATGTCATCTGCAAAAAGTGAAAGCTTGACTTCATCTTTGCCAATTTTGATGTCTTTGATTTCCTTTTGTTGTCTGATTGCTGATGTTAGCACTTCCAACACTATGTTAAACAACAGCGGTGAGAGTGGGCATCCCTGTCGTGTTCCTGATCTCAGGGAAAAAGCTCTCAGTTTTTCCCCATTGAGGATGATGTTAACTGTGGGCTTTTCATAAATGGCTTTTATGATCTTTAAGTATGTTCCTTCTATCCCGACTTTCTCGAGGGTTTTTATTAAGAGAGGTTGCTGAATTTTGTCAAAGGCCTTTTCTGCATCAATTGACAGGAGCATATGGTTCTTATCTTTTCTTTTATTAATGTGATGTATCACATTGATTGATTTGCAAATGCTGAACCAGCCCTGCATCCCAGGAATGAATCCCACTTGATCATGGTGAATAATTCTTTTTATATGCTGTTGAATTCGATATGCTAGTATCTTCTTGAGAATTTTTGCATCCATATTCATCAGGGATATTGGCCTGTAGTTCTCTTTTTTTACTAGGTCTCTGTCTGGTTTAGGAATCAAAGTAATACTGGCTTCATAGAATGAGTCTGGAAGTTTTCCTTCCCTTTCTATTTTTTGGAATAGCTTGAGAAGGATAGGTATTATCTCTGCTTTAAACGCCTGGTAGAAGTCCCCTGGGAAGCCATCTGATCCTGGACTCTTATTTGTTGGGAGATTTTTGATGACTGATTCAATTTCTTTGCTGGTTATGGGTCTGTTCAAGCTTTCTATTTCCTCCTGATTGAGTGTTGGAAGCGTGTGGGTGTTTAGGAATTTGTCCATTTCTTCCAGGTTGTCCAGTTTGTTGGCATATAATTTTTCATAGTATTCCCTGATAATTGCTTGTATCTCTGAGGGATTGGTTGTAATAATTCCATTTTCATTCATGATTTGATCTATTTGGGTCATCTCCCTTTTCTTTTTGAGAAGCCTGGCTAGAGGTTTATCAATTTTGTTTATTTTTTCAAAAAACCAGCTCTTGGTTTCGTTGATCTGCTCTACAGTTTTTTTAGATTCTATATTGTTTATTTCTGCTCTGATCTTTATTATTTCTCTTCTTCTGCTGGGTTTAGGCTGTGTTTGCTGTTCTGCTTCTATTCCTTTAGGTGTGCTGTTAGATTTTGTATTTGGGATTTTTCTTGTTTCTTGAGATAGGCCTGGATTGCAATGTATTTTCCTCTCAGGACTGCCTTCGCTGCATCCCAAAGCGTTTGGATTGTTGTATTTTCATTTTCATTTGTTTTCATATATTTTTTAATTTCTTCTCTAATTGCCTGGTTGATCCACTCCTTCTTTAGTAGGGTGTTCTTTAACCTCCATGCTTTTGGAGGTTTTCCAGACTTTTTCCTGTGGTTGATTTCAAACTTCATAGCATTGTGGTCTGAAAGTATGCATGGTATGATTTCAATTCTTGTATACTTACAAAGGGCTGTTTTGTGACCCAATATGTGATCTATCTTGGAGAATGTTCCATGTGCACTCGAGAAGAAAGTATATTCTGTTGCTTTGGGATGCAGAGTTCTAAATATATCTGTCAAGTCCATCTGATCCAATGTCTCATTCAGGGCCCTTGTTTCTTTATTGACCGTGTGTCTAGATGATCTATCCATTTCTGTAAGTGGAGTGTTAAAGTCCCCTGCAATTATCACATTCTTATCAATAAGGTTGCTTATGTTTGTGAGCATATGTTATGCTTATGTTATGTGAGCATATGTTTGCTTATGTTATGTTTGCTTATGTTTATGTTTTATATATTTTGGGGGCTCCCGTACTCGGCACATAGACATTTATAATTGTTAGCTCTTCCTGATGGATACCCTGTGACTATTATATAATGCCCTTCTTCATCTCTTGTTACAGCCTTTAATTTAAAGTCTAGTTTGTCTGATATAAGTATGGCTACTCCAGCTTTCTTTTGACTTCCAGTGGCATGATAAATAGTTCTCCATCCCCTCACTCTCAATCTGAAGGTGTCCTCAGGTCTAAAATGAATCTCTTGTAGACAGCAAATGGATGGGTCTTGTTTTTTTATCCATTCTGATACCCTATGTCTTTTGGTTGGCGCATTTAGTCCATTTACCTTCACTGTTATTATCGAAAGATATGGGTTTAGAGTCATTGTGATGTCCGTAGGTTTCATGCTTGTAGCGATGTCTCTGGTACTTTGTCTCACAGGATCACCCTTAGGATTTGTTGTAGGGCTGGTTTAGTGGTGACAAATTCCTTCAGTTTTTGTTTGTTTGGGAAGACCTTTATCTCTCCTTCTATTCTAAATGACAGACTTTCTGGATGAAAGCTTCTCGGCTGCATATTTTTTGTGTTCATCACATTGAAGATCTCCTGCCATTCCTTTCTGGCCTGCCAAGTTTCAGTAGAGAGATTGGTCACGAGTCTTATAGGTCTCCCTTTATATGTTAGAGCACGTTTATCTCTAGCTTCTTTCAGAATTTTCTCTTTATCCTTGTATTTTGCCAGTTTCACTATGATATGTCGTGCAGAAGATCGATTCAAGTTACGTCTAAAGGGAGTTCTCTGTGCCTCTTGGATTTCAATGCCTTTTTCCTTCCCCAGATCCGGGAAGTTCTCAGCTATTATTTCTTCAAGTACACCTTCAGCACCTTTCCCTCTCTCTTCCTCCTCTGGAATACCAATTATGCATAGATTATTTCTCTTTAGTGCATCACTTAGTTCTCTAATTTTCCCCTCATACTCCTGGATTTTTTTATCTCTCTTTTTCTCAGCTTCTTCTTTTTCCATAATTTTATCTTCTAGTTCACCTATTCTCTCCTCTGCCTCTTCAATCCGAGCTGTGGTTGTCTCCATTTTATTTTGCAGCTCATTGATAGCATTTTTTTTAGCTCCTCCTGGCTGTTCCTTAGTCCCTTGATCTCTGTAGCAAGAGATTCTCTTCTGTCCTTTATACTGTTTTCAAGCCCAGTGATTAATTTTATGACTATTATTCTAAATTCACTTTCTGTTATATTGTTTAAATCGTTTTTGATCAGTTCGTTAGCTGTTGTTATTTCCTGGATGTTTTTTTGAGGGGAATTCTTCCGTTTGGTCATTTTGGATAGTCCCTGGAGTGGTGCGGGACTGCTGGGCACTTCCCCTGTGCTGTCTTGAATAACTTGCATTGGTGGGCAGGGCCACAGTCAGACCTGATGTCTGCCCCCAGCCCACTGCTGGGGCCACAGACTGGTGTGTGCCTTCTCTTCCCCTCTCCTGGGGGCGGGATTCACTGTAGGGTGGCATTGCCCATCTGGGCTACTTTGACACTGCCAGGCTTGTGCTGCTGGGGATCTGGCGTATTAGCTGGGGTGGATCGGCAAGGTGCACAGGGGCGGGAGGGGCAGGCTCAGTCTCGCTTTTCCTTCGGAGATCCTCTTCGGGAGGGGCCTTGTGGCACCAGGAGGGAGTCAGACCCACCGAGGGAGGGATCCGCAGAAGCACAGCGTTGGGTGTTTGTGCGGTGCAAGCAAGTTCCCTGGCAGGAACTGGTTCCCTTTGGGATTTTGGCTGGGGGATGGGCAAGGGAGATGGCGCTGGTGAGAGCCTTTGTTCCCCGCCAAGCTGAGCTCTGTCATCTGGGGCTCAACAACTCTCCCTCCCGTTGTCCTCCAGCCCTCCCGTTCTCCAAGCAGAGCTGTTAGCTTATAACCTTCCAGATGTCAAGTCCCGCTCGCTGCCAAACACACTCTGTCTGGCCCCTCCGCTTTTGCAAGCCAGACTCCGGGGCTCTGCTTGGCTGGCGGGCCGCCCCTCTGCTCCGGCTCCCTCCTGCCAGTCCGTGTAGCGTGCACCGCCTCGCCGCCCTTCCTACCCTCTTCCATGGGTCTCTCATCTGCTCTTGGCCCCAGAGACTCTGTTTTCCTAGTCTTCTGGCGGTTTTCTGGGTTATTTAGGCAGGTGTAGGTGGAATCTAAGTTATCAGCAGGATACGTGGTGAGCCCAGGGTCCTCCTATGACACCATTTTCCCAGGATCCCCCTAGCTATACTCTTAATCCTCTTTATTTCACCCTTCTCCTCTCCCCCCGCCACTTTTTGCAACTACCAGTTTTCTGTATATAAGAGTTTGTTTTTTGTCTTTTTTTCCCTTTGTTTATTCATTTCTTTCCTAATTGTCCACATATGAGTGAAATCATATGGTATGTTTTTTTCTGACTTATTTCACTTAGCACTATACCCTCTAGGCCTACCCATGGTGTTTCAAATGGCAAGATCTTATTCTCTTTTATGGCTTAGTAATATTCCATTGTATGTATATACACCACATCTTCTTTCTTCATTCATCTATGGATGGACATTTGGGTTGCTTCCGTAGCTTGGCTATTGTAAATAATGTCGAAATAATCAGGGTGTGTATATTTTTCAAATTAGTATTTTTCAGGGGCACCTCGGTGACTCAGTCAGTTGAGTGTTCAAATCTTGATTTCAGTTCAGGTCATGATCCCAGGATTACAAGATTGAGCCCCACATCGGGCTCTATGTTAAAATTGAAGCCTACTTAAGATTCTCTCTCTCTCCCTCTGCTCCTCTCCCCCACTGCTCACTTGCTCTCTCTCTTAGATAAAAAATAATAGCGTTTTTCATTTTCTTTGGGTAAAAACCCAGTAGTGGAATTAGTGGATCATTTATTAGTGTATAGAAACGCAAGAGATTCTATTTGTTAATTTTGTACTCTATGACTTTACTGAATTCACTTATCAATTCTTATAGTTTTATTGGTGGAGTCTTGAGAGTTTTCTATATGTAGTATCATGTCATCTGCAAACACTTAAACCTTTACTGCTTACTAATTTGAGTGCCTTTTATTTCCTTTTCTTATCTGATTGCTGCAGCTAAGACTACCAGCAATATTTTGAATGATAGTAGTGGGAGTGGACATTCTTGTCTTGTTCCTGATCTTGGAGGATAACTTTTCAGTCTTTTCCCATTGAGGATGATGTTAGCTGTGAGTTTTGCATAGGTGGCCTTTATTATGTGGAGGTATATTCCCTCTAAACCTACTTTGTTGGGAGTTTTTATTAAGAATGCATGTTGCACTTTGTCAAATGCTTTTTCTGCAACTATTGAGATAATCATACGTCTTGTATCCATAAGTTGTCTTTTTTTTGTATTATTCATAGGTTGTCCTTTTTACTTTGTTGATAGTTTGCTGTGCAAAAGCTCTTCTGTTTGAGGTAGTCCTACTTGTTTGTTTTATGTTTCTTGTGCTTTAGATGTCATATTCAAAAAGCCATTTGTCAATAATGCCAAATGTCAACCAACATTTTTCCTGTTTTCTTGTAGGAGTTTCATGGTTTCAAGTTTTACATTTAAGTCATTAGTGCATTTTGAGTTAATTTTTGAGAGTGGTGTAAGATAGGGGCCTAGTTTCATTCTTTTACATGTAATATCCAATTTTCCCAGCACCATTTATTAAAGAAACTGTCTTTTCTCCATTGGCTATTCTTTGTTCCCTCGTCAAATATTAGTTGATATATATATATCTTTGGTTTATTTCTGGGCTCTCAGTTCTGTTTGATTGCTCTCTTTGTTGTTAAACTACAACCGTATTATTTTGATTTTTTATAGTATACTATATACTTCATAGTATAATTTAAATATCAGGAAGTGTAATGACTCCTGCTCTGCTCTTTCTCAGGATTGTTTTGGCTATTCAAGGTCTTTTGTGGTTCCATATACATTTTAGGATTTGTTTTTTTCTAGTTCTGTGAATTCCGTTGGAATCTTGATAGGGGTTGCATTGAATCTGTAAATGGCTTTGGTAATATTGACATTTTAACAATATTAATTTGTCCAATTCATGAACATGGGTTACCATTTGATTTCTTTCATCAGTGTCTCATAGTTTTCAGAGTAAATATCTTTCACCTTTTTGGTTAAGTTTATTTTTAGGTATTTTGTTGTTTTTGATGCTATTGTAAATGGGATCTTTTTTTTTTTCTTTTTCATATAATTTGTTGGTGTATCAAAACACTACTGATTATGTATGTTAATTTTGTATCGTGCAACTTTAATGAATTTGTTGATTAGATCTAATGTGTTTTGGTGAAGTTTTTAGAATTTTATATTTATAAAATCATGTCATTTGCAAATACAGAACATTGTACTTCTTTCTTTCTAATTCTGATTTTATTTTTAATTTACTTTTCTTGCTGACTGCTCTAGCTAGGACTTCCAATACTACGTTGAATAGAAATGGCAAGAGTAGTGATTACCTTTGTCATATTCCTGATCTTAGGGAAAAAGCTTTCAACTTTTCACCATTGTGTATAATAGCTATGGGCTTGTCATATGTTGAGGTACATTCTTTCTGTACCTAATTTATTAAGAGTTTTTATCATGAATGGATGTTGAATTTTGGCAAATGCTTCCTCTGTGTCAATTAACATGATCATATGATTTTTTTCTTTTATTCTGTTGGGATACAGCGTATTGATTTGTCTATGTGAAACCATCCTTGAATTCCAAATTCCAAATATAAATCCCACTTGAGCATGGCACATGATCCTTTTTAAAAACCTGCTAAATTTGGTTTGCCTTTTTTTTTTTTTTTTTTTTTGGAGAATTCATCAGGGATATTGGCTTGTAGTTTTCCTATTGTGTCCTTTTCTAGCTTGGGTATCAGGATAATGCTAGCCTTATAAAATAAGTTTGAGATCATTCCCCCTTTTTTGAATATTTGGACAAGTTTGAGAAGGATTAACATTAATTCTTTAAATGTATGGTAAAATTCACCAGTGAAGTCATTTGGTCCTTGATTTTTGTTGTTGTTGTTGTTGGGTGATTTTTCATTACTTATTTAATCTCCATACTAGTTGTGTGTCTGTTCAGACTCCATTTCTTCACAATTTAAAATTGGTAGGTTTTGTGTTTCTAGGAATTTATCCATTTCACTTAGGTTATTCAGATTTTTTGGCATATAATTGTTCATAGCAGTCTCTTATGACTCTTTTATTTCTGTAGCATCATTTATAATGTCTGTATTTTCACTTCTGATTTATTTTAATCCCTTCTTTTTTATCTAGTCTTTTTGAGGGTTGGTCAATTTTGTTTATATTTTGAAAAAAACAACTCAATCCATTTTTTTTTCCTTTTTGGAAGGTTTCTTTTCATTTATTTTTGCTCTAATCCTTATTTCCTTCCTTCTGCTAATTTTAAGTTTAGTTTGTTTTTCCAGTTCCTTGAGGTATAATGCTGTTTGAGATCTTCTTCTTTAGTGTAGGTGTTTATCACTATGAAATTTATCCTTAGTACTGCTTTTACTGTATACCATAAGTTTTGGTAAGCTTTGTTTTTTTTTTTTCATGTTTCTTAAGACACTTTGCCATTTCCTCTTTGATTTTCTCTTTGACCCAACAGTCACTCCAGAGTGTGTATATTTTATTTTTTATTTGTATATTTTATTTGTATTTGTATATTTAATTTTCATTCCTTCATTGATTTCTAGTTTAATTCCATATAGTCAGAAAAAAATACATGGTATCATTTCATTTTTCTTAAACATTTTAAACTTGTTTCTTTGACCTAACTTGTGATCTATCCTGGAGAAAGAGCTGTGTGTGCTTGAATAGAATGGATTCTGTTCTTACGGGATGAACTGTTCTATATTTGTCTGTTAGGTCTATTTGGTCTACAGTATTATTTAAGCCCTCTGTTTCCTTATTGATAATCTCTCTGGATCTTCTGTCCATTATCGAAGGAGGTTATTGAAATTTTATTATTTCATTGCTATCTATTTCTTCCTTCATTGCTGTCAATGTTTGCCTTATATATTTAGGTGCTTTCATATTGGGTGCATATAGGTTTATAATTGTTATATCTTCCTGATAAATTGACTCTTTTATCATTATATAATGCCCTTTGGGTCTCTGGTGACAGTTTTGATCTGAAGTCTGTTTTGTCTGATATGTGATGTAAGTATAGCTGCTGCTGTTCTCTTTTGCTTACCATTTGTATGGAGTATTTTTTTTCCATCTCTTCAATTTCAGCCCATTTTCTTAAGTCTAGAGTTCTTATAGATGGTAGAGTTAGGTCTTTTTTTTTTTTAATCCATTCAGCTCCCCAGTGCCTTCATGGACTGGTCTCATAAAGGAGAATATTCTTACCAGTCAGCCCAGCATGAGATTCTAGAGGCCTCTACCAACTCTTTCCCTTCCCAGGGAGAAGTAGGCAACTTTTGTCCATTCATTCTGTGCTGAGCCAGGGGGCAAGGTCAATGGAATCTACCATCCCAAACTGTTGCTTTTCTTATCCCTGGGTAGGTAGTCTTTGCCAGAACTGTAAGAGCTCCAAATATGGCAACTCAGAAGCCAAAGCTCTTAAAAGCCTCCTCAGAAATGTTGGGGCAATAGACATGTGAACCAATCTCTCCCTCCCTTGGTGAAACTGAAAGTTAGGGAGTCTCTTCCTGATTATACATCATCATTCCAGGTAAGGGTCTCTGGCAGGAAGGTGTCCCAAATCTCCCTACTAGCTTTTGTGAGTGTTGTTTTGCATACTCCCAGGAAATAAGAGCCTTTCAATTTTCTAATTGCTCACAAAGGAAACTTGTCCATTAATTCTTGAATCATTGTGTTTTTCAGGGAATTCTTCCTACCCCACAATGTTTCTGACATTACTTCCTGTACACTCTCAAAATATGGTAAAATGTTGGTAAATTTCCACTGAAGGATAGAATTCCTGAAGTTTTAAGTTAAAAGTGATTATTAACATTAAGGACATATCTATAATTATTTTGAAGACTCAGTTGTACAAAAGATAGTGGAATAGGAGACTAGGATTTGTTATGATGGGTATCATACTGACTTAAAGTAAGCAACTTTCATATTTTTATAAGGCTATTTTATGATAAGGAATAATCTACAAGATAAAGGAAGGAATAAATTAAAACAAGGTGCAATGAGATATGATTATTTTCCAGGCTTAAGCATTGGTTCTTGTGGCTTCATATATAAGCAGAACTACTTGTATGAAGGCTAACACCTTCATTTTTTTTTCTGTCTCCAAAGAAAACAAAACAAAACCAAAACCCTTTCTCTGTGTCTCTGTAGACAACAGTCTCAAAGGACCTTATATAAAGACCTGATGTGACCTATCCTGTTTCACAGAAATCAGGTCCTTTAGACACAAAGTATAAAATGTATTTGGATGATCAGGACAGTAAGTTCTTTCTGGGGTAGAAAATTAAATATTTCTACAAGTTGTTATGGTGACTCTAATGGGTCCTCATTGATAGGTGTGAGGAGTTTGGTAGGAGATCGACTGGAGAAAAAAAAATGTTGTCTGAGGCTTTCTGAAGATTACTGAGACAGGCCAGTAGTCTGTGTTTATACTGCTGCTTCAAGAACTGGGAGCCTATCAGGATATTTAGAACAACGAATGCATGTGGAAGCTACACTGCTTCATTATTCCATTTCTCAGTCAGATCTCAAGAGGTTTTCTTTCCCTCATTCACTCTAGTAGATGTTTTATTGTCTTTAGTCCAGGCTGTGGGCAAAGTTGTGGTGGTTGTCCCAAAGGCCAGAGGGCTTGCTGACTTTGTCATAACTTCTTCTAGGTCTTAAAATATATTTGGCTCACAGAAGACACCCCCCAAAAGGTTGCACCACCCCTCTCTTCCAATAAACTTTTCTATTTGAATTAAATTATTTGAATATTGTTTACCAAAGTGAAATCACCATTCCAAAGATTCATTTAAGGCTTCCAATTTTCCCCCAATTTTAAAAATATTCAATCTGTTCATATATTCACAAAACCATTTATGCCACAGAAAAAGGAATGCTCTAATAATTTTTTAAAGTTTCTTTATTTTGAGAGACAGAGAACAAGCAGGGGAGTGGCAGAGAGAGGAAAAGAGAGAATCCAAAGCAGGCTCCACACTGTCAGCACAGAGACCAATGCAGAGCTCGAACTCATGACCCTGGGATCATGACCTGAGCTGAAATTAAAAGTCAGACGCTCAACTGACTGAGCCATCCAGGCACCCCACTCTAATAATTATTCTCACCTGCCTTGAGCTGGTATATGAAGGTGGTGAAAAGAGAAGTAATTTCCCAATGAATATGTATTATGGCAGGTTCAGGAAAACATATTTTTAGCACCTTGATAATATACAAAATGGCCACACATTTGCATGAGTGTTTTGCAAAGAGAGGAATTTATTTATTTATTTTTATTTATTTATTTATTTATTTATTTATTTAATATATGAAATTTATTGTCAAATTGGTTTCCATACAACACCCAGTGCTCATCCCAAAAGGTGCCCTCCTCAATACCCATCACCCACCCTCCCCTCCCTCCCACCCCCCATCAACCCTCAGTTTGTTCTCAGTTTTTAACAGTCTCTTATGCTTTGGCTCTCTCCCACTCTAACCTCTTTTTTTTTTTTTCCTTCCCCTCCCCCCATGGGTTCCTGTTAAGTTTCTCAGGATCCACATAAGAGTGAAACCATATGGTATCTGTCTTTCTCTGTATGGCTTATTTCACTTAGCATTACACTCTCCAGTTCCATCCACGTTGCTACAAAAGGCCATATTTCATTTTTTCTCATTGCCACGTAGTATTCCATTGTGTATATAAACCACAATTTCTTTATCCATTCATCAGTTGATGGACATTTAGGCTCTTTCCATAATTTGGCTATTGTTGAGAGTGCTGCTATGAACATTGGGGTACAAGTGCCCCTATGCATCAGTACTCCTGTATCCCTTGGGTAAATTGCTAGCAGTGCTATTGCTGGGTCATAGGGTAGGTCTATTTTTAATTTTCTGAGGAACCTCCACACTGCTTTCCAGAGTGGCTGCACCAATTTGCACTCCCACCAACAGTGCAAGAGGGTTCCCTTTTCTCCACATCCACAAAGAGAGGAATTTAAAGAATGCAAGCACAAGGAAGTGAATGAAATTTCAAACAAGTAAGGAATTTTAAAAACAAAAAACACATTTGGTAATAGAATGAGCCTTAGCAATTTACTATGAAACTTGAACGTTTTTTAATTGAATAAAGGTGGTTTTAGAAGCTTACTGAGTTAGAACGTTTTAGTTTGTAAAACTAAACTCATATTTAACTCAACAATTCACATGACCAAATTATAAGAAGGGTAGAAATGACTGCTGCTGGCCCTTCCCCACCAATGAGGAAGTTCTTTCCCAGCTCAATTCAGAAAACCCTTTACCCTATTTTCACCAGAATTCCACCCCAGCCATGCTTCTAAAGCTTTATGTGCATAAAAGTAACCTGGGAATTTTGATGAAATGAAAATTCTGATTATGAAGATTAGGTAAATATGAAGTAGAGTCTGAGATTCTACATTTCTAATGAGCCCTCAAATGAGACTGATGCTTTTTATATTCAGAATTAAAACAAACAAACAAAAAATACACTGATGCCTGTTTCCTAAGGCCAGAGTTTGTGATCTAGTCTATAGAAAGAGGGCCTGGACATTTGGAGTTTTAAATTTCCCCAGGGCAAAGTTTTAGAAGCACCATTTTAGAGCAAGACATGTTTAAATTTCCTCATCAGAAAGCTTGTTAAAATACCTGTTGCCAAGCCCTACGCAGACTCACTAGAGCTGAATCTCCAGGAGAAAGGCCTGGAAAGCAATATCTTTAACAGTGATTGCTTCACATTAGAAAAGATTGGTAAACAGCATCCTGGACCAGTCATGGAGGCCAAGGATGTGATGTATAGTATTGGCCTAATGGGTCATGATCCGTTTTTACACCAATCACTCTGTCCTAGGAGGAAGCATCATATCGTATAATTCTTTACACCTTTGTGGAGGATTGTTAAAAAAGAGAATCGGTTCTTCAAAGCAATGGAAGAGAGTGAATAGTCACTCTGAAACTTATTGTGAGTTAGGGAGGCTGCCTCTTAGTTTGTGCCTATTAGAGTTAACCTCCCAATGCAGGATTTTTCATGTATTGTATTTGCTATTTTTGTAAGCATATGTTATATGTGATATTTAATTTTTGTTTTTTTTTCTCTTTTAAATATATACTTAGTGATATTTAAATTTTGTGTATTCTCATTTTCTGTCTTCTTTTGGCCTGCAAAATATCTATAGAGGGGTTTTCAATCAAGTCACTTTTCAAGAATCTAGTGATGTTGATGCTGATTCAAGTGTGTGCATATATAATATAGAAATGTGGTTTCTTAGCAAATACCCTGAAAGATTTTCAATTAAAACGATACAAGTAAGAGAGACTGCTGAAACTAAAAGTTATTACTGTGTTCGTGTTGAGAAACAGGCTCTGTTCTAAAGCACAAAATATCTCTTCACCACCAAGATAAGTAGACTTGTCCCATAGGTATTGAAAATATTGGGTGGATTGTACAAACACCATTCTTTCGCCCTTTCAAATGCCACTGATTGTTTAAAAGGTGCAGAAGTGTGAGACTCGGTTTCAAGGCAACACTAGTTTTGTGGAAATCCCTCTTTTGCTCTAATTATGTTTTTTTTTTCCTACATTAGACGGCATATGAAGGATATTCTGTTAGTATAAAATGTGATTGTATAACATTTTGATTGCTTTAGTTACAAGATGAGGAGAGTTAGTTGCCATTTGGTATTTCTACCTTTCTTTCAAAGCACCGTGGACTCAGGAGCAGTCCTGGTGGTAGGGCAGAAAACCAAAACAAAACCGGGAGACATACAAGGAAATACTGTCTCCACCCTCCTCCTTCCCCTCCCCGGCCCCAACCATATCCTTGATATTTTGTTTCACTTCCCTCCATCTGAGCATATATCAACTCTCCTGAGGATACAGGAAGAACAGCTTATTTTTCCCTGTGGGTCACATGGAAAGGTACTTTGTTCACAGCTGCACACTAATGTTTAAATAGTGGGTGGCAAGTAACAGGAGTTCAATAAATACTTCTTCAATGAACAAATTTGTTCATTCAATTTCCTTAGCTGAGCTGAATTAATCTTGTGGGAAAAGGGGTTGTGGAATATTTTTTCATATGTCATTTTATCCATCCATCTCATTTGCCACTTTCTTTAATCATCCTCCCTTATATCTAAGACAGCCAGGGTTGCTTAAAATAATTCTCTGCCTTCCACTAACCCCTCCCTTCTTGATTTGAGTTTGAAAACTTTTCTTTTCCTTGTTAGTTCTGTTTTTCCTTCTGCTTAAACGTATGTGGTAAACAAAATGTCTCAATATTGGATCCAGATCTCTTTGTGATGTGGTACATTCATTTTGTAGGGAGGAGATGTCTTGTAAAATTCCCTAGGCAAAGTATAAAATGCAGTCTTCGACAAGAACAAATATGAATAAAATATGCAGTCTCTGAATAATTTCTAAAAGCTTTTATAATTTTTAGACATATTGGTTGTCCAATTTTACAAGAAATTTCCCTGTATGTTTCATCCACTGATACAGACTATAATTGCATTCTAAAATACTGACACTGTGCTAATTTTGCCATATACCCCACAGAAAAATTTCCAAAAACTTGAATAAAAAATTTTGGAGAATATCTTCAATTGTAGAAAGCTTAAGTGGTTGAGTATACCACAATGTTGTAACCCTACTATATGTAATGGGTATTCTCTCAAGCACTTTGTACATTTAACAATTCATGGTATAGCTGTCAAGTTAAGGTCTCCGTCGTGAGAGAAAACATCCTAGCTAATTTAAGCAGGATTCATTAAATCATATTATCCCACAGAATCTCTGAGGAGACCAAGGATTTAATTTTGACACGTAATTCAAATTATACCCCCAGGTCAGTCTAGAGGATACAGGCGTGGCATTCACTCTGCCAGTGCTGCCCTTGGAAACAAACATTTCTTGCCATCCTCACCACAGTGATTCTTCAGGGAACTTCTTTCCTCAAGTCATTCTTTTCAAAATCAAAGTTGCACACAAATGTATCTTGTTGGAAAAGCCCAGGTCACATGCCCACGGTCACTTGCAAGAAAAGCTGGGTAAGTGAGATTTCTGTCTTTCTAGAAAGGTGACCCATATCATGTAAAGTCCCACAGCTAGAAAGAATATGGGCAGACAGGAATGTCCATTACAGCAAATGTTAGAACCACCATGTTACAGGTGAAGAACTAAGGCTCAGTGAATTTCTCAAAATTCCACAGCAAAAACTGACTTCAAACTCAATTCTATCTGGTTCCAAAGCCTGAAGCCTCTGTGCTTTTTGCAGCAATGTCTTCTGTATGCAGCATTTTATCACGGTGATTTTTTAAAATCAGATAAAATTGACATATAACATTGTATTCGTTTTAAGTGTATAATATTCATCACCAGACATAGTTATGAGCTGGTTTTTTCCTCTTGTAATGAGAACTTTTAAGATCTACTCTTCTAGTAACTTTGAAATATATGACACAATATTGTTAACTACAGTTATTATGCTTACATCACATCCTCAGGACTAATTTATAGTGTAACGGGAAGTTTATACCTTTGGACTACCTTCACCTATTTCACCCAACCCCACCTCTGGTAACCACCAATCTGTTTTCTATATCTATAAGTTCTGTTTTGTTTTCGATTCCACATATATGTGAGAACATACAGTATCTGTCTTACTCTGTCTGGCTTATTTTATTTAGCATAATGTGCTCAAGTCTATCCATGTTATGGCACCTTGCAGGATAATCTTCCATTGTATCCATATACCACACTAAATTTTCTTTATTCACTTATCTTTTGATGAACACAGCCTGTTTCCATTTCTTGGCTATTGTAAATAATGCTCAATAAACATGGAGGTGCAGAGGTCTTTCCAAGATAGTGATTTATTTTCAGATAAACACCCAGTAGAATTGCTAGTTCATATGGTAGTTTTATATATATATATATATATATATATATATGTATATATATGTATATATATACATATATATACGTATATATATATAACTTTTTTTTGAGGAATCTCCATACTGTTTTCTGAAGTGACTATATCAATTTATATTCTCTCAAACAGCGCACGAGAGCTCACTTTTCTGTCTATCCTTACCAACACTTGTTCTTTCTTGTCTTTTTGATAATATGCAATCTAATGGGTATGAGGTCAGCTCTCATTGTTTTGGTTTTCATTTCCCTGATGATTAGTGACATTGGACACATTTCATGGAGCTGTTGGTTGTTTGTATGTCATCTTTGGAAAAATGCTTATTCACATCCTCTGCCCATTTTTTAATTGTTTTTGTTCTATTGAGGTGTAGAAGTCCTTTATATATTTTGTGTATTAACCCCTTATCACATATGTGGTTTGCAAATATTTTGCCCCTTTTGGTAGGTTACTTTTTCATATTGTAGAGGGTTTCTTCTGCTAAATGGAAGCTTTTTAGTTGGATGCAGCCCCACTTGTTCATTTTTGCATTTGTTGCCTTTGCTTTTCATGTCAAATCCAAGAAATCTTTGCAAGGGCCAACCCTAACCCTAACCCTGAGGAGGGAGAGAGAGAAACTGGGGAAGAGGGAGAGAGACATTGACTTTTAAAAATTGGCTCAGTGATCAGGGAGGCTGGGAAGTCCAAATCTCCAGGAGGTTGGAGACTCAGGGAAGAGCAAATGTTATAGTTCAAGTCCAAAGGCCTTCAGGCTGAAAAGACAGGGAAAGCCTATGTTGCAGTTTGTCTGAAGACCATCTGCTATCAGAGTTCCCTCTTGTTCAGAAAAGTTCAGTTTTCTGTTCTAGTCAGGACCTCAACTGATTGAATAAAGCAGATCATCCTTCATAATGTGGATGGGCCTCATCCAAAGTCCACTTATTTAACACCCTCAAAGAAACATCCAGAGCACATATGAGCACATATCTGGGCACCATGACTCAGTCAAGTTAACTTAAGATGAATGATCACAATGTGTCACAGATGTTATGATGTGCTTCTCTACATCCTATTGAAACAGAAATTTCAAAACAATTAGCTAGCATTTGTTAGGATTAACTGTGAGATACACACACACACACACACACACACACACACACACACACACACCCTTACCTCATTCTTTTGTGTTTGGAATTTCATTTTACCAAATTTGGAGGTGTGAAAAAAAAATTACTATATTTAGGAAAGTTGGCTTTATCTGGTCTCAAGTACTTACTGATGATAAATAATTAGAAGTGGCTGTCATTGGAAGCTAAGTTGGAACATAAATACAAAATATTATTGGTTAATTTTCTTTGAATGTGCTTATACTATTTCTGACATACTTCTATAATACTGAATACACTTTAAAACTATACTTATGCATCATAGGGAAAATAAAAGAAATTTCTAGATGAATACCCAACAAGTAATAGATATTAATTACAAATTTTCCCTATATATATATATCCTCAGTATCTGTTTCTTAATTCAAATCAACACAAATGTACATTATAATCTAAATTGGCTGGATATTCATATATACCTTTTAAAATTAATTATGAAGTCATAAACTTTTGAAACTATAAAAGATAAAATAATTTTCATTAGCACATATTTAAAAGTGTTCTTCTTAAAACTAGTGTGTTTTATTCTAACTCATAAAGTGGATTTTAATGATCTACAAAGCAAAACATTTGCCAGATGTGAATGAAAACAGGCAAAGATTGTTCCCCTGCTCACTCCTTTTCCATCAGAGCTAAATGGGATTTTGAGATTTCTCATTTATAAAATGAGTTTATAGAATGAGGTAAACATGATTTTTAAAATACATTTTTCTTTTCTTAAAATTTTTTTACTGTTTTTTTTATTTTTGAGAGAGAGAGAGAGCTCGCAAGTGGGGAAGGGGCAGAGAGAGAGGGAGACACAGAATCCAAAGCAGGCTCCAGGCTCTGAGCTGTCAGCACAGAGCCCAATGAGGAGCTGGAACTCATGCGCTGAGATCATGACCTGAACCAAAGTCAGATCCTTAACCAGTTGAGCCACCCAGGTGCCCCTAAAATATATTTTTCTAAGTGTGAAAAGAAGTCATTGCAATAAGCCTATTTCTTTAATAGTTATTGTGTCTGTTATAGTAACCATATATTAGACTTTCAAAATAATTATTTCTGCTTTTCACTTTTTTCCTAGACCTCACTGGAAAAAGGGCCTCTTAGAAGTTTAAGAAAGCCATTAGATTTTCCTAAAATATTACACACACAACCCAAAAAGAAAGAAAACTTCATTGAATCAAGAGGAAAAATACTATATTTAGAATTAAAAAATAATAGAACGCATTTTTTATTTTTTTGAAGAAAAAATTATTCATCTAGAACACCCCAGAAGAAAATATTTTTAGTAGACTAGATTTGTTAATATAGAGAGTTAAATACTGAGTGCCTTAGTTATTCTTTTCTCCCCCCACCCCCTTTTTTTTAATGTAGGAAGTTTGGGTGGGAAGAATCTACCTTCTCACTACTATTACCCAATGGAAAATTTAGAACCCTTTTCATTTAATGGGGCATGAACAGAGCAAGCAATTATATACTTGGTTTTTGCCTATCATTAAAATCTCTGTCAAATGTGAAAAGCACAGAAGAGTCAATTTATGGCTATGATTATCTATACATAGATGCAATCGACAGGCCTACATATAGAATAAATGATAAAATTTTAGAGCGCAATTAGATTCAAAGTACTCCTTCACCAAAATACATAATGTAGTATTCTAAGCATATAATTATGAGATTGAGGTAAATTTACAATATTGGCATTTGGATAAAAGTCCTTCATCACAGAGAGAAATTCCAAGTGCCAACAAACTCAGTATTTTACTGTTGATTTCAATGTGTATGTCTGATGCTTTACATTTATACGGTGTTTAACCATCTCCTTTTCTTTGCTGTCAACTTACTTTAAAAAAAAAAAGTTATAAAGAAAAAAAAATTCCCTCCCAAATCATGGGATCTCTTTTCAAAAGTTGTTCTACAAGTAAGAAAGATAAACATTTTTTAGTGATATAAAACAGATAAATATCGTTAGAACCAAGGTGGTTTTCCAACTGAATACACAAGCTGGTAATATTTCCAGTAACATATCTGATAACTATCAAGAGAGGAAAACAAAACAGAGCAACAAGAACAATAAAAAGACAACAAGAACGCTCCTCTTTGCATGAATTGTACCTGCCTTACTTAGCATAGTTGGCAAGATATCCACATTTTTAGGTTTTCTATGAATGCTGGTGTACATTCTTCTGCAACAAAGAAACTTTGATCTTGGAATAATATAAATGAGGAAGGGGGAAGTGTGTTGGAAGTAAATAGTCTCCCTAAATAAACTTTGTGTATTATGTAGAAGAAACTGCCTTTGGAGCTAAGTAGCTGGAACATCCCACTTCTCATCATGGTCATTTTGACTACTGTCGATTTGTTTTGCATCCCTGTAGCCACTTTTATTCCACTACCTGAGTGATACAATTAAAATGACTCATCTGTGTGTTTCTTAAATAGATGATGCTGATTGTATTTTGAATTTAGTGATGAAATTTCATTATGTACCATTACTTGAAATGTTTGTAAAAAGTTATGTTTATAGAGGCTAGCTGGGTGTTTTGGAAAAAAAGAAAAAGTTGATATAAGTAATTGTGTTAGTTGAGGCTGCTATAACAAGTAACCACAGATTGGGTGACTTGAACAACAAAATTTGTTTCTCACAGTCCTGTGGACTGGGAAGTCCAAGATCAAGGCTCTGGCAGATCTGGTATCAGGTGAGTACATTCTGCCTGGTTTGTAGACAGCCCTGGTATCATTGTACCTTTTCATCAAAAAGTGAGAGAGAGTATGTGCTAGCATTAGTCACATCACCCTCTTATAAGGACACTAATCCCATTCATGGAGGTTCTACATCATGACCTAATTCCCTCCCATAGCCCCCACTTCCTATTACAATTATATAGGGGGTTAGCATTTAAACATAGGAATTTGAGGAGATGAAAACATTCAGTCCACAGTAGATAATTATACTAATGGGTGACTAAGATTTATTAAAACTGATTGTAAATACTAAACTCTAAAAAGGTACTGCCCATAGTAGAGCAAATATATTTCCTATAATACTCAGAAAGTACATTTTGTTGTGGGGCGCCTGGGTGGCTCAGCTGGTTGAGCAACCAACTTCAGCTCAGGTCATGATCCCCCAGCTCGTGGGTTCAAGCCCCACATCAGGCTCTGTGCTGACAGCTCAGAGCCTGGAGCCTGCTTCAGATTCTGTGTTTCCCTGTCTCCCTGCCCCTCCTCCCTCAAAAATAAATAAACATTAAAAAACATTTAAAAAGGGGTGCCTGGGTGGCTCAGTCAGTTGAACGTCTGACCAGCTCAGGTCATGATCTCATGGTTAGTGGGTTTGAGTCCAGCATCGGGCTCTGTGCTGACAGTTCAGATCCTGCTGGAGCCTGCTTTGGATTCTATGTCTCCCTCTCTCTCTGCCCCACTCCTACTGTGCTCTGTCTCTGTCTCCAAAAAATGAATAAATATTTAAAAACATTCTTTTTAATTTAAAAACAAAGTACAATTTGTCTTAGTTGTTTTATTCTGGGGTGCCTGTGTGTCTCAGTTGGTTAAGCATCCAGCTCTCAGTTTCAGCTCAGGTCACGATCTCACAGTTCGTGGGTTTGACCACCACATCAGGCTCTGCACTGACAGTGAGAGCCTGATTGGGACTTCTCTCTCCCTTTCCCTAGCTTGCTCTCTATCTCAAAAATAAGTTTAAGGGGCGCCTGGGTGGCGCAGTCGGTTCAGCGTCCGACTTCAGCCAGGTCACGATCTCGCGGTCCATGAGTTCGAGCCCCGCGTCGGGCTCTGGGCTGATGGCTCAGAGCCTGGAGCCTGTTTCCGATTCTGTGTCTCCCTCTCTCTCTGCCCCTCGCCCGTTCATGCTCTGTCTCTCTCTGTCCCAAAAATAAATAAACGTTGAAAAAAAAAATTTTTTTTTTAAATAAAAAAAAATAATAATAAGTTTAAAAAATTTTAAATTGTTTTATCCTATTTTATGTTAAATATACTATATATTATGTAATTATTACATGCAATAAATATACATTGGATTTTTAGGTTAAAATAAAAGTTTATATACCCTTATGTACTTATTACTTTAGGATTCTCTGTCTTGACTGGGTTTTAATTTTTTTTTTAACATTTATTCATTTTTGAAAGGCAGAGAGAGACAGACAGAGGAAGAATGGGGGAGGGGCAGAGAGAGGGAGACACAGAAACAGAAGCAGGCTCTGAACTGTCAGCACAGAGCTGGATGCGGGGCTCGAACTCACAGACTGTGAGATCATGACCTGAGCCGAAGTCATCCGCTCAACCAACTAAGCCACCCAGGTGCCCTTTGACTGGGTTTTAAATGAACTGGCAAATAGAATTTATATTTTCTCTCTCTACTTTCACTTCATCACTAAGTAAATATATAAATAATGCCTTCATGTGTGGAGAAGGTACCTTACTGAAGATAGCTAGAAACATGTTTAAAGCGATGTGTTCTTGTCATTTTTTTTTGCTTTTCTAAATTCTCACAGGCATAGTTAATTTTTAAGTTTCTCATCAAATGTGTAGTAAAACAACAACTGAAAATAATTATTGTTTGACCGCATTAGTATATTCTGGCCCTATTAATTAACTGGACATTATATTTCACTTTTCAATGTCAATTCAAAAACAATAATAAAAATAAACAGGTTTTGGCTTCTCCATTTGGCTTAGAAATGAATTTGCCATTTTCTCAAATAGCATTAGCAGTAGGCCTTAAATAAAAATCATTTCTAGGTAAGTGCTTGTCTCTTATAAGTCATTTACGAATTAGATACAACACATTTGTCAGTTAAACAAAACCTTTGTGTACATCCCCCCTGAAGTCAGCAATGGAAATACTTCATCATGGTCAGGAGCCAGAGTGTAAGAGGAACACAAAAATGCTGGGCTAAACCTGCCCCAAGGAAGGAAAGTTTTGTTTTGTTTTGTTTCTGAATTCTCACAGAGGGGACTGATGAGTTAGCCCCTGGAAGAGGCAGTGATTCCATTATTTCTCGGACACTGGAAACCTACTTGGGCTGCTTGTAATTAGAATAATCTTACTGCTATGATTATTTGTCAGTGAAAGACAGGCCCTGTGGATTCATCTGTGTGCCCTGCTACAACATACTGCTCATGCACCCTGGTGATAACGTCTTTGAAAAGTGTCTTTCTCATTGCAAAAGTCTAGAGGGAAAAGCAGTAGTTTATATTTCATTTATTCATCTACGCTTTTATATTGAAGTTCTTTTTTATAACTTGGATTAATGGCTTGAAAACTGCATCTCAGCATTTGTCCTCATGTCATTGGATTGTATAGAGGGACACCTTTTGAGTAGGGCTACATTTTACTGACATACTTGCAAGATCTAATTTTCCGTTTTTCCTACATTGGGAGTAGATCAGATGAGAAGATTACTTTTCCAGTCTTTCTGAGCTTTTCAAAACCTAGACTCTTTGTGTGTTTCTTGGTTCTTATTGTTTTGCCGTGTACAATTCTGATCTTTACTTGAAGCTCTCAGCTCCCAATTGCGTATTTTTTAATGTACTCATACCAACAGAAAAATAACAATCATACTGAAGTGGCAAAAATTCTGCAAGTATTATATGACAGAATATATTTCTCTAAAAAGGAAAATCAACAGGGACACCTGGGTGGCTCAGTTGGTTAAGCATCCAACTTCTGCTCAGGTCATGATCTCATGGTTTGTGGGTTTGAGCCCCACATCGGGCTATGTGCTGACAGCTCAGAGCCTGGAGCCTGCTTCAGATTCTGTGTCTCCCTCTCTGTGGCCCTCCCCTGCTCGTGCTCTCTTTTTCTCTCAAAGAATAAATAAACATTTAAAAAAAGGAAAATCAATATTTAAGTGGGAATATGTGTGCCAATGATGCTTTGTCTGATGATATGCTCCACCCGGACCTGGGTTAAATTATTTGTCCCTCAGAAGGCCACTTTTTTTCCCGCTTCTTTTACCTCTCTGATTTTTATTTACACCTGTGCTTGTCCTTCAAACTTTTAAAAATGTGTACTGTATGACTCCTAATCTCCTGATATTCCAACTGACCAGATCTATGAAGAAAGATTAAAAATAGCATATATACCCAGAGCCATTGGGAAGCCATTGCATGCAGAGCCATTGGGAAGATGTTGCTTGCACATTGTGCATTTATCTTTGTTTCTGTGAGGAAGGCTCTTTGTCAGAGCCCATTTCCTTCATGCCTAGAACAACAGCATCCGCACCTCAATATTCTTTCCAAATTAGCCCAGCTCTAAGCAGAGAATATAACTTGCTGAGTGTGCAAAAATTTTGCAAATACTTAACCCCACTCACCAGTGCTAACATTTTTGAAATTCAGTTACCTTTGTCCCTGGGAATAGGGGGCCTATTATGATCCAGTAAGGAATAACATCTTTATCTTGACTTTTTAGACCTTTTCATTATTGTTTTATTTTTTAATGACTTCATATTGTGTAAGATGGTCTACTCTAAATCAGTCTTCAGCTGATGATGTTTTAGGACACTATTGGTTCTCTAATTGGTTCCTTTAAGGTTGTTGGGGACTTACCTTTCCATATATAAAGCATCCAAAGAATTTGGTTCTGGTTTTCGAAAGGTATTGATTAGAAAACAGTGACCAGACAGACCTTTTGTTTCTCAATAATCCTGTGTCAACAGTAATTCTGTTGAAGATGTTTGGTATTTTTTCCTCCCCTTCAGAGTTATATATTCACTAGACTGGGGGTTCAGTATTCTTGAGAAGAGACAGCTAGCTCGAAGAAACATGCTGAATTCATTTATCCAGCATATGTTTACTGAGTATCTTCTAATCTGTATTATTTGCTGTGAAAATACTGAAAAGACATTGGAGAACAGATTGGGTTATTACCTTTATGAGATTAGAGTCCAGTGGAGGATGTAGACATTAATATTTGCAATGTCTGAGGGCACCTGTGTGGCTCAGTCGATTGAGATTCTGTCTCTTGGTTTCGGCTCAGGTCGTGATCTCACAGTTCGTGAGTTCAAGCACCATGTTGTACTCTGCACTTAGAGTGCAGAGCCTGCTTGGGATTCTCTCCCTCTCTTTCTGTCCTTCCCCCCCCCCCCACCCCCTCCAACCCCCAGCTGTGTGCTTTCTCTCAAAATAAATAAACTTAAAAAGAAATTTGCAATTACTTTTGATGAACTAAGTTATTTCCATGGAGGTGGGAGTGCTGACTAGTCCCAGGTCTGGAAAGATTTCCTAAGGAATTAGGAGAAGAAGGAATTTACAGTTAGCGTGGGGAGAGGACCATTCTAGGCCTAGGGAACAGCATATGTAAAGGTTCTGATATGGGAAGAATGTGGCCTCTCATGAAGGGGAAGGAAAAGATGATAAAATCCAAAAGTTACTAAAAGAAGTATTTTTTTCTCTGATTCCAATACCGACTTGTAAGAATTGTACCGAAAAAGAAATCCTGAAAGAGATAAACTTATTAATATTCATAAACTGAATTACAGAAACCAAATCTATTTGTGAGAGCCTTATAAATTTTGATTTAGTTCAAGTTCTGCATCAACTTGATTTAGTAAACTGTTTTTCAACACTGTTGCTTTGACTTTCCTACTTGTTAAAGGGCATTTCAGTTCCCACCCTCAGCAATCTGAACTTGTTACTCTTAATAGCTTGTCATACAGTTCAATCTACAGCAAACTAAAAGCTAAATCAATCTTATCTATTTGTCAAAGAATTTACCACCAAAATAAGGTGGGGAAGTTCTGTATCCATATCCTTTTATGTTCTATTTCCTTTCCTTTCATCATCTTCTAGTAAATATTTTCACTTACCAACACCGCCTTTGGTTTTCACCTGAGGTTTCTACTGTTAACCTTTACTTCGCCTAGTCTGCTGCTGCTTTCTAACTATCTTAGCTTCTCAGATCATTCTGGAGGGAAAAATCTTTCCAGGTCATTTCATTGTCCCTGCTGCTTGGCACAGTCCCTGGGACATGTTAGATGTTTAATAAATACACTCTTAATTTTTTTTTTAGAAATGTCAATGAAAACTCTCCCTTCCTATTTTCTTTTGGGAGGGTTATCTAAAGGGGACTCCATAAAGGCAGAGATGTTTTTGTTTTCGTGTCTGGTTTATACCTACTCCTTAGAATGGTATCTGGCACATAATAGGGATTCTATAAATATTCATTGAATTAATGATTTAATCAATATTCATATTTTCTAAAGCATTGTATATGAATTCAAAAAACTTGAATACTGACGGTAGTGTAATAGAATTATATCAAACAATATTTTAAGGCAAAAGTTAACATGACATGAAATTTACTTCCAAATACTTGCCTGTTATTTAGCAAACTATGGGCAGTGTAATTTTTCTAGTACTGGTACATATACCTGATGTAGTGGAGGTTACTGTTAGGCAATTAAAATATACCTGAATAAGTAACATTTCAATTCAAGATTATACTGCTATGGGATCCTAAGTGACTACATTTACTGATGTTGTTGGCTATGGTCCAAATGCGAAATATCAGGGTTATTAAATGTACCTGTTGGCATTTGATCTGCTAATTACTGTGTAAAGAAAACGTCCTTGACATTTCAAGAGTTATTTCCAATCACTGCGGTTACAGTGTGCTATATACTGCTTTTCTTTGCAAAAAAAAAGGGGGGGGGGATTCCTATAAAGCTATAATAGCAGATATTGAATAAATATTGTCATTAGAATAGAATAGCTTCTTACAGAATAACAGCCATACTGGTAAAAAGGCCGTCCAAGAATCCCTATGGTATGAGAATCACTAACTATTACTTATGCACTCTTGGAGGTACTGCACTCCGAGTGGCCACTACAGTGTGTGGTGTGTGAGTGAGTGATTACTAAGAAGGTCTAGGCTGCTTGGTTTAAGCCTTTGTCTACAAACCAGTGAGGCACGAATGATTCCTTGCAGAAACCATACTCTGGTATCTTAATTTTCTGCCTCCGGTTTTAGCTGGTACCAAATATGTTCTCCGGTATAAGTTGAGACAAAAGCCTGACAATCAAAAGGAATAAATTTCTAGCTTTAGAAATTAAACATATGTCAATACTCTTGAGATCTCATTCAATTGCAAATATAAAGAGGTTCTGTATTCTGATTCAAATAAAAAAGACTATAAAAATTAAGACAATTGGAACAGTTTGAGTACATTTTGATGATATTAAGAAATTGTTTCCTTTCTAGAAGTGCGATAATGACATTAGTGTGTTTTTAAAATGGCCTATTTATGAATAAAATGATATGATATTTGGGATTGGCTTCACAATGATCCAGCAAGGGGAGTAGGTATAGGTATGAATGAAACAAGCTTGGTTTTGAGTAGTAGTCATTAAAACTAGGTGTTGAGTCCCTGATGTTCAATACAATATTCTCTTGTCTTGTGTATAGGTTTTGTCTATAATTTAAAACAAAACCTAGAAGCAAAATTCTCCTATAAATGGAAGAGAAGACTGAATAAGGAGGAAAGGATGTTCCTTACCATAAAGGCAAAGAGAAATGAAATCAGCCTACACAGAGCTGTCTCTTCCCAGTCTATGTTGCATATAGTAGTAACAGAACTACCCCCTTTAAGCAAATATTTTCCTATTCTGTATTTTACCCAACTATATTTTTAGCTAATGGAAGGAAGCTACTTTCTCTTAAAATGTTTTTGTATCCTCTACAATAAGCAGAAGCTGATACTTTACTAATAATTTTTAACTAGAAAAAGTAAAATGGAAATTTCTATTAAAGTAACTACAGTATCTAAATTAAGATTAAAGACAATGTAAGTGTATGAATACATGAAGCAGACGAAAACTCAGGAAGGATTTTAAACAAAATAGGAATCTCAAAGAGAAGGATAGTTGGTCAAAGGAAGAAATGTAAACAGAGTAAATTAAGTGGAGGGAACTTAGAGATGATGACAAAATACCATTGGGGAAATGGAAAACGTATTTGGGGCCACTGGGTGGCTCAGTCAGTTAGGTGTCGGACTTCAGCTCAGGTAGCTCAGGTCATGATCTCATGGTTTGTGGGTTCAAGCCCCGGATCAGGCTCTGTGCTCACAGCTTGGAGCCTGGAGGCTGCTTCAGATTCTGTGTCTCCCTCTCTCTCTCTGCCCCTCCCCCATGCATGCTCTCTTGCAAAAATAAATATTAAAAAAATTAAAAAGGAAAAGTATTTAATCCCTAATATGTGTCAGGCACTATTTAAAGAAGTAGGTCTAAAGCAGCAAATAAAATACAATTTCTGACTTCATGGAAATGTCTTTTCCCACCTTTATTGAGGTTTTATTGCCAAAGTTGTAAGATATTTAAAGACTATAACTTGATTATTTGATATATGTACACGTGGTGAAGGGATTCCCCCCATCGTGTTAGTTAACACATCCATCACCTCACATATTTACCTTTTTCATTCCTTTCATAACTATACTCACCAAGTTATACATTAGATCCTCAGACCTTATACATCTTGTAACTGAAAGTTTACACTCTTTTACCCTATTTCCTCCATCCCCTGGCAACTACTTTTTTACTGTTTTTAGTTTGTTTGTTTTTTTAACATTTATTTTTGAAAGAGAGAGAGAGGGAGACAGAGCATGCACAGAGAAAGGGAGACACAGAATCTGGGTCCAGGCTCCAAGCCGTCAGCACAGGCTCCAAGCCGTCAGCACAGAGCCCGCCATGGGGCTTGAACCCACAAACCATGAGATCATCACCTGAGCCGAAGTCAGATGCCCAACCGACTGAGCCACCCAGGCACCCCCCTTTTTACTGTTTTTAGAAGTTTGGGTCTTCTTTTTAATATTCCTCATATAAATGATACGATTCAGTATATGTCTTTTTCTGTCTGGCTTATGTCACTTAGCATAATGCCCTCCAGTTTCATCCATGTTGCTTACAAATGACAGGATTTCCTTTTTTTTTTATGTGTGTATTTATTTTTCAGAGACAGAACACAAGTGGGGGAGGTGCAATGAGGTGGGGGGGGATGGGATCCAAAGTGTGCCCAACACTGACTCCATGCTGACAGCAGAGAACCCCATGTGGGGCTCGAACTCAGGAACCATGATATCATGACCTGAGCCGAAGTTGGCCACTCTACCAACTGAGCCACCGAGGTGCCGTGATTTCCTTATTTTTTTTAAGGCTGAATAATATTCCTGTGTGTGTGTGTCTCATTTTTCTTATTTCATTGATCCAGTGATGAACACTTAGGTTGTTTCTATATGTTGGTTATTGTGAATGATGCTGCAATGAACATGGAAGTACAGGTACCTCTTATAATGGCTTCATTCCTTTGACATACACACAGAAGGGGCACCGCTGTGTCCTACGGTGGCTCTATTATTTAATTTCTTGAGGAACGTCCATACTACTTTCCATAGTGGCTGTACCAGTTTACATTCCAACCAAAGGTGTACAGGCTTCCCCTTTTTCCATATCTTCTCCAGCATTTGTTATCTTTTGTCTTTTTGATGAAGGCCATCCTAACAGGTGAGGTGATACTTCACTGTGATTTTGATTTCCATTTCCCCAATGATGAGTCATGTTGAACATCTTTTCATGCATCCGTTGGCCATTTGAGTGTCTTCTGTGGGAAAAAGTCTATTCAGGCCCTTTGCTATTTTTTTAATAGGGTTGCTTTGGCTTATTCCTAATAAGTTGTATTAGTTTCTTGTATTTTTAAATATTAACCCCTTGTTGGATATGTGGTTTGAAAATATTTTCTCCCATTCCATAGGTTGCCTTTTCATTTCGTTCACGGTCTCCTTTGCTGAAGTGTTTTAGTGTGATGGTATCACACTTATTTATTTTGCTTTTGCTGTGGCAGCCCAGTTTTCTTAACACCGTTTATTGAAGAGATTTTTTGTTTCTATTGTATATTCTTTGTTCTTTGGCTGAAAACCGATTGACCATATGTGTATGGGCTTATTTCTGGGCTATTTTGTTCCATTTGTATAAGTGTGTTTATGCCAATAACACCCTATTCGATTACTGTGGCTTTGTAATATAGTTTAAAAATCAGGAAGTTTAATGCATCCAGATTTGTTCTTTCTCAAGATTGTTTCCCTATCAAATGTCACAAAATCAAAAAGTTTAAGAGTGAGGGGGCTCACTTTTCTTAGAAGATGGCGCATTTGCCCTTTGCTACATGCTAACATGCACAAGTGGTTGGTCCCTCTATTCCATCTGAGCCTTGGGTGAGGGAAACAAACAAGAAAAACAAAGCCATGGAAGGCCACACAAGCAAAACCTTAATTTTCAATAGTGGTGGTTCTACTTAGTGTTTGATTACTGGTGGAAGCACTGCTCTGAAACCTGGCAGGTTTACTGCATCATATTTCTATTTGTTTACCTGTGATATGGGTGACCATCCAGCCTCTGATTGTATGAATCTACACAATTTCACAATCCCCCGTGTCATGCCTGCTCAGGTAATCATTTGGTGTGTCTCTTACCCCTCATTTTGCAACGCACAGATAAGCCCTCTGTTCAAACAAAGTGGTGATAATGACCAACTCAGCAAATTACTAGGTAACTTGTACCACAGTTGAGTTTTCCTCTGAAGACAGACCTCCTACTGGGAAGCATACAGCAGTAAATATAAAGTGGGTACGAAGTAGTTCTTTGCGGCAATAACTTATGCTTTCTTCTGGTTTGGCTGATGTAGAGATAATGTGTGAAATCAACATGTAGCATCAGATAACCTATTTGCTTCTCTTTGGTATATAACCTGGTATATTTCTGTAGTGCCTAAGGTAATTGGTTAACTAATTAGAAAGATGATAGGGATAATGATGAATGAGGAGGAGGAGATGATGATTTTTGAGAGTAGGTAGAACTTGACTGTACCTCAGAGTTACCTGAGCAGCTTTAAAAAACCTTGATGCCCAGAAACTACTCCATATCAATTATATTAGAATTTCCGTGAGTGGATCTCAGGCCACTTTTGTGCAGTCAAGTTTGAAAACAAATAACACAGGGGGTGCCTGGGTGGCTCAATCGGTTAAGCATCCGACTTTGGCTCAGGTCATGATCTCAAAGTTTGTGAGTTCGAGTCTCCTGTCGGTCTCTGTAGTGAGAGCTCAGAGTGTAGAGCCTTCGGATTCTATGTCACCCTCTCTCTCTGCCCTACCCCAGCTTGCGCTCTGTCTCTCACTCTCTCAAAAATAAATAAAACATTAAAAAATATTTTAAAAAAAGAAAATAAATGACATAGAGTAAACAACCTATCCATTAACTGAAGTTTCTACCTCTCATAAAGTTTTAGTAGTGTATCTGGATCCACAAAATACTGTGCTTATTATTTGTTCTTTTACCACCACTTAGGGTCTGTATGAAATTGGCCAATTTCTCTCTCCATTCTGAGTAACAGTTTCCCAGCCTAGAAGCTTGAAGTGATGCCGTTTCCCTGAGGGTGGCTCTGGGTGCTAAATGAGTTAATGTGCATGTAGTACATATCACATTATCAAGAACATACTAATCACTACTGAATAGAGGCTAACGACTTAACTTCTGTGTATATAGAATAGTTTTGCATCTTGGGAATATTGAGGAAGTAGACAAATCATTTTTGGTATTCTCTAGTGAAGATGATAATCCAGTTTGAGAAATACCATTACAGATAATTCTTCCAGACTTTGAAATAGTCCTAGATTTAAACTGACCTATTCATTTACTAGCTTTTTGTTGGAAAAGTTAAACTTCCTGAGCATTCAGTTAGCTCATTTATAAACTGGAGAGAAGGCTTGTTTCTCACAACAATCCTGAAAAATAAATGCACGTCCATAACATTGTGTAGGGCATGTAGCAAGTTCTCATAACATGTTGGTTAGCATTATTTTATAATATTACTGTTTATATACTTTTAGAATTCTTTTGTGGCAAGACAGTTAATGAAGATAGTGTTAGAGGTACAGAAAGAGGATTTGGCAAAAGGATAATAGGAGTACAAGAAAAAGAAGGTAATAAAAGTTGTGGCTTTTGCCTTTATTTCTTGATGCTTAACATTTTGATATTCCTATAATTTTAGTAAGTAAAGATGGTTTGAACTGAGATTAACCAGTGTGACAAAAAGTAATATTTAACACCATTATTGCTAGTGAGAAATATACATCATTTAAGAGATTATTCACTCCATAATAACAGTGGGCATGTAACCTTGGAATGCTGAATTTGTAAAAACTGACATGTATGGTGATATTAAAAAGTGTTCCTGGTAGATATAGATATCTATGAGTATAACTGACCCTTGAACAATACAGTATTAGGGGCACTGGCTCCTGCACAGTCAACATTCCCCATAAACTTTTTGATTCCCCCAAAACTTAACTAACAATAGCCTACTGTTAACTGGAAGGAAGCCTTACTGACATAAATAATTGATTAACATATATTTTGTATGTTACACGTATCATAAACTTCATTCTAGAGAAAACAAAATGCTATTAAAATCATAAAGAAAATGCATTTACAATACTATATTGATACTATAAGTTTATGTCATTTGTTTACAAGATAAATCGTCTGTCAGTAGCTGCATCAATATTTTCCTAGATGATAGAAAACACTGTAGATATTGAGTATTACTAACACTAAACATCAAAAATGGAAAGATCTTGTGAAAAAGAAATCTTTATTTATGGATATAATGATTCATTCACTGCTAACAAAAAAGTAGCAATATTAATGCTTTATGACAGCTTAGTGTAATTGATATGATTGCTTCATGGTAACCTACCTTGTACTAACAATGATGATGAAAATTTTGTGGCACACAGTATTATAGTCATGTTTATAGAACAAGAAAAAATGGTAATTTGTTTTTTTGAAAAACCACTTACCTGTGATGATAGACTGATACAGTTTCTTCAGGTGGTATGGGGTGGGGGCATACTATATGGTAATATAATTCTTCAAACAAAGTCCTAAAGCAATAAGAAAACACAATATTAATTTTAGTTATTAAATATAAGTCAATTTACGCTTATGTAAGGATTGGCTAACCACATCCATACAAATCTTTCACATGATGTTCTACACGGTGAATACTTAGGCAATGAGGATGATAACACAAAAATGTCTCCTACAGTTCTTGCCATACACTAATTCGATTTTTAATTAAAGACACACATATACACACACACACACAACAGATAATTATTATGCCATATAGTTCATAAACTTATTTGCTTTTCACTAAGTGAAAGTGGGTCATCCTAAAGGTCTTCATCCTCATCATCTTCACATTAAATAGGCTGAGGAGAAAGATGGGGTTGGTCTTACGGTCTCAGAGTGGTAGAAGGGGAGGGAGGAGAGGTGGGCATACTCAATGTAACTTCATGGAAAGATATCAAAATTTATGGCTTTGTAGCTTGTTCATTTCTCAAGAAATATTTATATAGGGCACCAAACCTTCTTCTACTGTTTGCTTTGGTTTCAGCACCCATATCCTAGAAGGGTCCACATCATAAAATAAGTCAAAAACAGTCTTAAATCATTGGAACACTTCTGCCATAGTGTCCAACGTCAATGTGTTGTGTGGCACTGCTTCTTGTACATCTTCATCATCATCTGGCACTGGGTTCAGAAGAACTCACCTCCATCAAGTCGTCTTCTGCTAATTAGCTCTTGAATTTCTCTAAGTTCCAGATCTTGAAACTTTTCACCGCAACGTTTTTTTGTTTTGTTTTGTTTTTACCATAGCCACAATCTCTTTTAGGATTTTGTTGGTTGGCTCTGTCATACATCCTGTGAAGTTGTGCGCACCATTATCAAGACACCATTTTCTCCAGCAGGATTAGCCTCAGACTTGATGGTTTTCCTATAACAGCATCTTCAGTGGCATTCCTTCAATCCTTCCTGACTTGCATGATGTTCTATCAGGGTTCTCTTCCATAACATTTACAATCCTTTCCATAGAGTACCATGTGTAATGAGCCTTAAAGGTTCTTATGACCCACTGATCTAGGGACTGAATTATAGACGTTGTGCTTGGGGGTAAGAAAACCATTTCAACAACTTCCTAATCTGGGGGTGTGGGGAGTCACAAAGAACATACGTTAGTAAGGAAGAGAAGAAAGCACTAGGATTTAAAGCAGGAAGGGATAAGCTGACTACTGTTTTGTACAAATGCAGTTAGGTTATGATCAGGACTGCCCTTATCTATAAAGCTGCTAATCCCTGAGCCTTAAAAGGAAAAGATGAATACCAACTGCCGTTCTGGGGGTTGCACAACAAGAAGTCCTAGACAAGAACACCTTTTCTTGATTGCTTCTCTGGATGCTTTGTCCCTGAGGTCAAGAAGTACCTTGAAGTGAAGGACTGCATTTTAAAGTTCTTTTGCTGTTGGACAATGTCTCTGGCTACCCAGATTCCCATGAGTCCAACGTGACTTTCATCTACCATAAAAATCTGTTGAGGCAGATATCCTTTCTCCTCAATGATTTTCTTAATGGTGTCTAGAAACTTGTCTGCTGTCTCTTGGTTGACAGACGCGTTTCCCCTTTATCTTGACATTTTTAAAGCCAAACCTCTTGATCTGAAATTAAACCACTCTTTGCTGGCACTAAATTCTCCAGCTTTGGATCCTTCACCTTCCTTTTGCTTTAAATTGTCATATGATGATTTCACTTTTTCTTGAATCCTGTTGCTGTCTATAGGAATGCCTTTCTTGTAGCAATCCTGTACCCACATAAAAGCTTTATTTTCAATACAAGATAAAAAGGCATTTTGTAAAAAGTGCAAAGTTTTTGCTCTTGCTGGTGTACCTGCAGCAATGGCTTCATGAATTCCTTTTTTTACTTTTTTAACCATGGTCCTTACAGCGAATTCATTTATCCTGAAATGGTGGCCAACCTCAGAAGGGGACCTCAATCTATGGTACATATCAAGCATTTCGACTTTTTCTTGTAATGTCATGACTTTTCTCTGTTTCTTGGGAGTGCTTCAGGAATCACTATTGGCACTTTGTATGGTTCCCATGGCGTTATTCAAGGTTTATAGTTTTGCACGGAACACAATGAAAAATACACGAGAATCATGAGATCCCTTTTTACTGTAGTATGCAATTCACTAAAGAGATAACTGCTCATGCGGAGATAATTAGTGTCACAGGGCATTTTGAGTGGATCCTTGCAATACTTGAGCTCACCCAATAGCACCAGGAGGTGGCTGTGAAATTATTACAGTAATACAGTATATACTATAGTTAATTTTATGCAATTATGGTTTAATGCTCATCTTACATTTCTCTTGACCATGAATGGTGCCATGTTATGGTCTGTGTGTTTCTTTAAGTTTTGATAAATTTTAAATTTTGATCATATATTTGTCTATATTTATTAAAATTATTTTTCAATGTTTATTTATTTTTGAGTGACAGAGAGACAGAGCATGAGTAGGGAAGAGCAGCGAGAGAGGGAGGCACAGAATTCAAAGCAGGCTCCAGGCTCTGAGCCGTCAGCACAGAGCCTGAGGCAGGGCTCAAACCGATGACCCGTGAGATCATGGCCTGAGCCGAAGCCCAACTACTGAGCCACCCAAGCACCCCATAGATGTTTTTAACATAAAAAGTTTAATTAAACTATTAAGAACTTTTATAATTTTAATTCAGAAGTTTATATCTTCTGGGCATTATAATTTTATTATATTAAGGGCTATTTACAAATATTTTTGCCTAGGGGCACCTGGGTGGCTCAGTTGGTTGAGCATCTGACTTCAGCTCAGTTCATGATCTCACAGTTTGTGGGTTTGAGCCCCACGTCAGGCTCTGTGCTGACGGCTCAGAGCCTGGAGCCTGCTTCGGATTCTGTGTCTCCCTCTCTCTGCTTTTCCCCTGCTCACATGCTGTCTCTCTCTCAAAAATAAATAAAGAATAAAAAAAATGTTTTAAAAAGCAAATATTTTTTACCTTTAGAAATAACAGATTTGCTGAATTTGCTAACTATTGCATAATGCATTATTTCTAAATAAAATAACTCCTCATTTTTGGAAATTGCATCTTGATTTGTCACAAATTGAGTAAAATAGTTCCTATCACTATAAAAGGAAACAAGAATTGTATATTCTAAAAAATTTCTATTAATTGTTCTTAAGCAATAAACTAACAAGATGGATAAATTTGTTACAGACCAGGCTTGAGATCTCTTTTCTGTGAAAAGCAGACAAAACTCCAAAAGAAGGGCTGAGGCACCAGATTTCCCAAATAAAAATAACCTAAGGTTGGTGACTTTACTGTACCCCTCTCTTATTTACTCCATTTTATTCTTTTTTAATCTTCTTTTTTTAAACTTTTTTAATGTTTGTTTATTTTTGAGAGACAGCACAAGCTGAGAGGGGCAGAGAGAGAGAGAGAGAGAGAGAGAATCCCAAGCAGGCTTCATGCTGTCAGCAGGGAGTCCAAAGTGGGATTTGAACTCATGAACCACAAGATCACGACCTGACCTGAGGGTGGACGCTTAACCAACTGAGCCATCAAGGTGCCCCTTTAATCTTCTTATTTTGACATAGTTTCAGGCTGAATGAAGAGGTGAAAAAACAGTATAAAGAATTCCCTATAATCTTTATCCAAATTCCTCAAATGTTAACACTTTACCACATTTGCTTTTGCTTCTCTCCTCTCTCCATTTCTCTGCTGTTGAGGAAATATAATTACAAAGAAAATCTCTCAACCCAGAAAACCTTTCCACAAAGGTAGAAGAGAAAGTTTTATTGAATAAGTATTAATCACAAAAAATTCCAGATGCTTTTCATAGGTAGTCTGCTAAGAAATTGCTTAGACAGAAAGAAGTATTGTCCTTTTATATTGGTAAGCAGGTACAAGAACTTTGCAGCCCAGAGCAAGGGACCCACTCCAGTTAGACTCGTACCCTTCCACAGAAAATGGGAGATCTCTTTGCCTAGATGATTATATTTCAGAGATGGTTCCTAGGTCTTTAAAAAAAGATTATTCCTGGAGCTGAAAGCTGACAAGAGGCTTATTTAGCTTCTAAAATTTAGCTTCTATTTACTTACCTTTCAAAGATATTGAGAATACACTTACAAGTTGTCTACAGTTCATGCTCTATGAAAAGAGAGAAGGAAAGTCACTTATTTTCAATAGGAATAATTAATCTTCTTTTTAATTTGTATTTGCCTTTACAACACACACATATATGCTTAAAATTTTTATTCTATACCTTTTGAGAGTAAGTTCAGACATCTATATTTACTAACTTGCTTAATCCCAGAATACACAGAAAACAGTTTGTGAACTGCTAACCTATACAACTGAAAAAGCATACCTACTAACTGGAGTTCAGTATTTGTGCCTATAAATATTCAAAAGTTAATTTTTTTCTTCCCCTCCCTTCAATGAGGACTCATGTGAAACATGGTTCAATTCATTTGTTTTTGTGGTTTTAGGATTTTTACCTAATCTGGTTGATTTTTAAAAATTGTGTTTGAGTGCATGAGACAATAACATGGTTCCAAAGTCAGAACTGCATTAAGGTTATGTTTAGAGAAGTGTCTTTACCCCCTCCCCACATTTCTTCCTTTCCACTTTGTTCTTTCCTTATAAGTCACCAATCTTCCTAGGCTCATTTTATTCTTCATGAATTCCTTTCCACAAAAATGTGCATCTATCTATATATTTTCCTATTTCCTCTTATTTTTTTACAAAATAATAGTACACTAAAAATACTCTTTCTTACTTTGCTTTTTCACCTGACACTTGGTTTCTCCTGGACATCATTCTATATTGGTTCATAGAACCTTCTTCATTTTTTTTAAAGAAATGTACTTCCCTGTGTGAATATACCAGTTTTCTCATCCATTATCCAAATCAAGTCATATAAGAAATTACGTTTTCCAAAACAATTCTGGAATGAGTGATTGTGTATGTATATTTTTGTACTGTTGGGGATATATATCTTCCAAAGGGAAACTCTTATTGTATACATGTAGATTTCTATGCAATCTCTGTGTCAAACACGGGGCTCCAACTCGACTCTGATATCAAGAGCAGCATGCTCTACCGACTAAGCCAGCCAGCCGCCCCTTGTTGGGTATATCTTTAGGTTAAATTCCTGGAAGGGGGTTGCTGGACAAAAAAGATTGTAAAAATTTGATTTTTCACCAGCAGTGTAGGAGAGTGTTTGTTTTCTTAAAAAAATTTTTAAGGTTTATTTAATTTTGAGAGAGAGAGTGAGCATGAACCGGGGAGGGGCAGAGAGAGAAGGAGATACAGAATCTGAATCAGGCTCCCTGCTGTCAGCACAGAGTCTGATGCGGGGCTTGAACCCACAAAACTTGAGATCATAACCTGAGTCACAGTCGGACGCTCAACTGGGCCACCAGGTGCCCAGAGGAGTGCAAGTCTGAACAGTAAAAGGAAAACTTGACTTAGAATAATCTCAAGTTTTACTTCTCTGGATGTTAAAGGAATTCAAATATTTTCAAACATTAAATGCCTAAAATATAATTTGATATTTAAGGAATGAAAGGTTTAAAAACTTTACCAATATTTATGTCTTATTTTCTACTTTAAAAAGTCAAACCACATGCCTGCTGTTTTGCTCTACTACGCTCCAGTAGGATAGTATCTCATTTCTTATATACTGCCAAGTCTTTGGGTTTGCTAATGATTTCTTTTCCTTTGTGAATATTTGTTTTTTTACTGTTTATTTTTGAGAGAGAGAGAACAAACATGAGTGGGGGAGGGGCAGAGAGAGAGACAGATACAGAATCCGAAGCAGGCTCCAGGCTCTGACCTGTCAGCCCAGAGCCCGAGGTGGGGCTTGAACTCACAAACTGCGAGATCGTGACCTGAGCCAAAGTTGGAAGCTTAACCAACTGAGCCACCCAGGTAACACTTTGTGAATATTTGTATTCCTTATTAAAAATTTTGCCTGGATATCCATTTTTAGTCCCATAGAATGCTATTACAGTCTTGTTGGGAAAAGCTGCCACTTGTTTTTTGATGTATTCTTTAAATGGTAAATATTATACTGGTCCTTTTCTGTTTGTCACCTACATACATGCTTGTCTAAATTTCTTAAATTACATTTTGAAAAAATAATCACTGTTTTTTTTATTTTTTTAATTTACATCCAACTTAGCATCGTCATCAATGATGATTTCAGGAGTAGATTCCTTAATGCCCCTTATACATTTAGCCCATCCCCCCTCCCACAACCCCACCAGTAACCCTCTGTGTGTTCTCCATATTTAAGAGTCTCATGTTTTTGTCCCTCTCCCTGTTTTTGTATGATTTTTGCTTCCCTTCCCGTATGTTCATCTGTTTTTGTATCTTCAAGTCCTCATATGAGTGAAGTCATATGATATTTGTCTTTCTCTAATTTTGCTTAACATAATACCCTCTCGTTCCATCCATGTAGTTGTGAATGAAATCTTGCCATTCTTTTTGATTGCTGAGTAATACACATTGTATATATATACCACATCTTCTCTATCCATTCATCCATCGATGGACATTTGGGCACTTTCCATACTTCAGCTATTGTTGATAGTGCTGCTGTAAACACTGGAGTGCATGTGCCCCTTCGAAACAACATACTTGCATCCCTTGGATAAATACCTAGTAGTGCAATTGCTGGGTTGTAGGGTAGTTCTATTTTTGATTTTTTGAGGAACCTCTGTACTGTTTCCTAGAGTGGCTGCACCAGTTTGCATCCCCACCGGCACTGCAAAAGTGATCCTCTTTCTCTGCATCCTTGCCAACATCTGTTGTTGCTTGAGTTGTTAATGTTAGCCATTCTGACAGATGTGAGGTGGTATCTCATTGTGGTTTTGATTTGTATTTCCCTGATGATGAGTGATGTTGAGCATTTTTTCATGTGTCAATTGGCCATCTGGATGTCTTCTTTGGAGAAGTGTCTATTCATGTCTTTTGCCCATTTCCTCACTGGATTATTTGTTTTTTGGGTGTTGAGTTTGATAAGTTTTTTATAGATTTTGGATACTAACCCTTTATCTGATATGTCATTTGCAAATATCTTCAGTCATTCCATCAGTTGTGTTTTATGTTTTGTTGATTGTTTCCTTTGCTGTGCAGAAGCTTTTTATTTTGATAAGGTCTCAATAGTTCATTTTTGCTTTTGTTTCCCTTGCCTCTGGAGACATGTTGAGTAAGAAGTTGCTGCGGCCAAGGTCAAAGAGGTTTTTGCCTGCCTTCCCCTTGAGGATTTTGATGGTTTCCAGTCTTGCATTTAGGTCTTTCATCTGTTCTGAGTTTACTTTGTGTATGGTATAAGAAAGTGGTCCAGGTTCATTTTTCTGCATGTCGCTGTCCAGTTTTCCCAGCACCACTTGCTGAAGAGATTGTCTTTATTCTATTGGATAGTCTTTCCTGCTTTGTCAAAGATTAGTTGGTCATACGTTTGTGGGTCCATTTCTGGGGTCTCTGTTCCATTGATCTGAGTGTCTGTTTTTGTGCCAGTACCATTCTGTCTTGATGATTACAGCTTTGTGATACAGCTTGAAGTCCGGGACTGTGATGCCTCCAGCTTTGGTTTTCTTTTTCAAGATTGCTTTGGCTATTTGGGGTATCTTCTGGTTCGATACAAATTTTAGAATTGTTTGTTCTAGCTGAAAAGAATGTTGGTGTTATTTTGATAGGTATTGCATTGAATATGTAGATTGCTTTGGGTAGTATTGACATTTTAACAATATTTGTTCTACCTTGTTGGGAAAAGCTGCCACTTGTTTTTTGAGGCAATATTTGTGCTTCTTCAATTTCTTTCATAAGCTTTCTATAGTTTTCAGTGTATAGATTTTCAATTCTTTGGTTAGATTTATTCTTAGGTATTTTATGGTTGGTGCATAATCACTAAGTTTTAATACTTCATTGCTAAGTATTTGGCTAATTTTCTTATGTTCATGATCTCATTTAAATCCTCACTGTAATTCTATAAAGTAGTTTATTTTTAAACATATAAAGTATGTTTATTTCTCTAAGATCAGAAAAATTAAAATACACAATTACTAAGAGTCAGAGCTGAGATTCCAAACAGGTTCTTGCTGACCTGGGAATGAGGGATTAACCACTATTCTATTATGCAGTCTTGTAAACCAGGGTTGTTGACTGAGTAAACTCCAAGTTAGCTGAGGGTGAACCTTTGTTTAAAAATCACATTTTCAAGGGCAGTAAGCTCTTCAGGGATTAAAAAGTCAGTAACCATCCTCCCCCCAAAAAAGTTAGTAAACCCCAATCTTGCATTTTTGAGTGACAGGGTAAACCAAATTTATAGGAAGTGAAAGTCGAACTAAGAAAAATTCAAAAAATTCCCCAATTCAAAGGTTTTCAATATAACATTGGGGGAAACAGGACTCTTTTCTTCTTTCTATGCTATGTATATGTTAACTAATTGTAATATGTATCTAAATTAGGCTTCATATTTATAGAGATGGGATAAAAAATTCTAAACCAAGTATTACAAGAGTAAAATTATAAACCTTAGGAATAATTTTATCAGCAAATAAATGACTCCTGTGTGACAATAACATCACACTGAAATAAATATGCCTCTGAATCCTCTTCCATGACTGATTCTGTTATTCTTCAATGGAGCTGAACTCAGAGTGGGCTATTTTAATCTTTCACATGGCTGCCTTCCCAGGCATGTCAAGTACTCTCAAATTTTAGATTCATCAGTCCAAATCTCTTTGCAGTAGTTATTCATTTTAGGCCTTATAAGCTAACAGAGATGTGCCTGTCACAAAATATGAATGGAAGTTCCTTTTCCTTTCTTTTTATCTACCTTTTTTACCCTCTTGTTACAGCTGTTATTTCTGGAACCTTGATGCATTCAGGATATCAATTGCACTGATCCACCTCCTACATAAGCTGGTTTCATGCATGAAAAAGCAAAAGCCTTAAAATATTGTAAGTGGAATGAACTTACAGCAAGTATTAAATGTTTTCATTATAGATAAGGTATATATACCTGTCTTGAATCTCAAAAAAAAAAAAATCCTAAACTTTTTTTCTCATCTTTAATACAAATTGCTCATGAAACATGATAAGCAGGAGAAAAATGCAATCTCACTTCGACAGAATAAATTAAATAGTGAATATTTTTACAGTGGATTTTACACCCATATAGGTCACCACAAGCCACCTCTTTGGGGCATTTAATTTTTCATTCTCATTGTTTTTAAGCCTCTTTATGTAGAAAATGATAACCTTGAAAATCCTGTAATAAGAGACACATTACTGACACTTATGCAGGAAAATTCAGAGACTATTCACTCTCAAGTATAGCTGAAATTCTGTTATCTAAACACTTCATACCATAAAATTTACATGACTGAGAATCAAGTAACTTTGAATTTAAATTTTCTTAATATCATTTATTAAAAATCTACTTAGTATGAGGAATAGCTGCATAATGATTTTTATATGCACTATATACAGATGTATTTTATGTAGTCATTATTTTAGAAACATGAAAATTTCCCTTTGAAGCAATACCTACCCTATTTTGTCCTAGGTAAGCAGAACATACACATTTCTGATTTCTCCCCCATAATTAAAAAACTGATGGACAGATTTCCATGAGGTTATGGCTTAGTGAATAAGACAATCATATGGGAAATAACAAGTTAGAAGAAAATAAAAATTAAATAGAATACCAAATGGAACATGAGGTATTCAACTAATTTTATCAACTCCTGTCTCTTTTACCTTTAGGCATCTGTTCCCTTTGAATTCCTATAGTTGTATGTAATACTTCCTTCAGATTATTTTGTCAACCTCATACAATGTCAACTTCTGACAAAGAAAAATAGGATTATTGCCAACTCCCAAGTCAGTACTAAATATTAGGCATTATGAAATGCATCTTCAGTTCCTTTTGGAAAGCAATTTCACTTAGTCCATTTTCACTAAAGTTTCAAGTTTATTATTTATTTTGAGAGAGAGAATCCTAAGCAGGCTCCATGCTGCCAGCACAAAGCCCAATGCAGGGCTTGAACCCACGAAGCCACAAGATCATGACCTGAGCCAAAACCAATGAACAGATGCTTAACCAGCTGAGCCCCCAGGTGCCCCAATATCCATGATGGTTTTAAATATTTGATTTTAGTTCTTTGGAGCTCATATTTATCAAGATTTTATATATGCTGCACACATGAGTACATTAATATTCATAGGGATTTTTACACATGCTAAAGAGGTTAGAAATTTTCTCAAATAGGCAACAAAAATATAATTGACTGATGGTTGATTGCTTCTAAACTATTGTATGTCTTTAATCCTTAGGATTGGGACAGAAGGGATGAAAATACAGTCCCAAGTGATTATCTTAATTGGGTTTCTCTAGTAGAAATCTTCTGGATTTCTGACTCCTTTCCTTTTACTTCTCCAAGACTGACTTAAGTATTTGGAGTAGAATTTTGTTTTATGGAGCCTCATTGCTTAAGAGGGGGAGCCTTAGACCTACTTAGTGCTCTTTTGTGTTTTCTCTCATCTCTGTTTTGAACTAGTGGTTGGAGTGGTGGGTGCTCATGTGATTGGTTCCACCTGAGTGTCAGGGATAACTGGGCAAATGCTGAACTGCAACTGGTTCTACCTGAATGTTAGGTACAGTCTACGCCTCCAACAATTTCCTACAATCTCAAAGTTTTTGCCCCACCTCTACCTAGGCTACCAAACCTCCCAGATAGATATTCAGAGTCTCCAAAATGGGACATATGGAGCCTTGTGGCTTCCTTACCTATGGTGCAGAGACGAAGAGTAATTCAGGCTCCTTTGCATAAGTGTTGACTATCAATCATTGCATGCTATTCTGGTAATAGCCCAATGATTAAGGCATCTCCTAAAGCAAGTGTGCCACAGGTAGAATATTGTCACTCCATGTTTTAATACTAACTTGGATGATTAGGATATTTCTAAGGTATCCCCACCAACTCTGGATTCAAATCCTGCAGAAACTGACATCCTACCCATTTAATGTCCTTCCTCTTTTCTCTCCTATCAACTTCTCCCTACAACCCATTAGAAACTGGAGGTTCAAGATTTAGGTTTTTTTAATTCCTCAGCATTATTTCCTTCTTTTATCTAATGCAGACAACTTAGTTTTCATGAACAAAGAGATGTCCTTTCAATACTTGGAAGAATTCAAACTATAATTTTTTTAGTATTCATTCATGATCTAGTAAATGAAAGCTAAGGAAATCCTTTCTTTATCCACTAATCTCAGATTTCAAGATGAGCTTTTACTGCAAAATTCTGCTTTAAATATCAAAACTGAATATTTACTTTTTTCCCTTAAGTATTCTTCACTTCAGCCTTTAACATTCAATCAACTGACCCCAAGGCAGAAAATTTAATTACATAAAATGTCAAAGGAGAAAAGCACATTGACATAGTTTAGAACTGTTAGAAATGGATGAGACCAACATTCATTTCTCAGGATTACAAAAATCATGTATCATAGCTTCATAATAGAGAAATCTCTTGTCAAATCCAGAAATGGGATTTTACAAAAGTATCATGGGATCGATAGCAGTCAGAATAAATCTCTGTCCCAGTAACATTCAGACAATAAAAAACAACCAACTAATTGCCCATGCTTTGGAAGTTTACAGGAGAAATTTAATATTTCCTCTGGTTATTACCATTAACCAATTCCAGTGACAACCATACCCAGAATATGGTTACTACTCAAAAACATTTGTTGTATGAATCAACTAAAACATTTCTTTATCCCTGAGAGAACTATTGTTTGAAAATCTTAAACATCTAATGGAACCACATGTCCCTGTTACACAGGACTCTACCAGGTAGGCTACAACAATTGTTCTGGTAGTAATGGCAACTGCCCCTCAAAACAACACCAATGTATTGATAGTCTTCAATGATTTAATCCTTTATATCCTTATGGGTGTAAGCTTGCCAAAAAATCTAAACTCCATCAATTTCATCACAGCTAATAAATAATGACACTTCTATAGATAATATTCAAGTCATCTCTCATCTTTGGTGATCAAAGAATAGCTGTAATTGAAATTTATTCTTAACTAATTTTTGTTTTCCATTATAATTAACCCATTTTGAGAGTTTAAGAGATGATTCATTACTGAGTTATCTGTTCATAAATGATGAAGTGTTATTGAAAATAGGTTTCTTTTCCTAGGGATAGTCACATATTCCTACTCCAAGAACTATCCATTCACTGGAAAATATTAGCTAAAACTACATCTGATCGTTATTTTGTGTATCATAATCAAATCTATACAAAGAACTATACTTGGGAATTATGAACATACTTACCATACTCTATTAAAGTCCTCAACTTTCTGAAGGATTATAAATAAAAAGGCCTTATCAAAAGTCAGTATGAAATTTGCAAGACTATTTTAATGTGTTATAGAAAGCTAATGGTTTAAGGGGGCTTCTAGTCCAATTTAATTCAAAGTTTCAGGTACAAGGGGTGATATATTTAACTCAGCCTATTGTAAAGAATTTTCAAAATACTTAAGCTACTTCAAATACTAATGCTACTTAGCATTCATACTGAAAATTTTGTGCATATCATCAGGGATATCTTGAGGCCAATATCATAGGAGAATGATGAATAAGGCTTTTGAGTTCACTTATTCAATGTGCCACACTGTAGTTAACACAAATAGTAATGTTGATTTAAGATATGTCTATTCAGAATTTACTGCAGGCTTATTACATACAAATAAGAATACATTATAGATGATGTTATTTTTTACATCCTCATGTTAATTTTACCCTAAAATGTTTAATATTTCCTGGGCAACAGAGATATTTGACCTTTAATTAAGATTAAGGGTTTTAGATTGTAAAAGTGTAAAAAGATCCAGAGGGAAAATAAGGTAGTACAGCATTGCTATTTTGGAGACTATTTCTTTGCAAACATGTAATATCAAATTAACAGATTTTTTATCTATACTTTTTGAAAATCAGAACCATTCTACAGTAGTTGATAAAGGTTTAACTGACCTCTCTCTGTTGATAGACAGACACACACACACCCTGTGAGGCTGGCTTCATCTCTATGCAAGATTGTACAGGTGGAGAGTGGCTTATCTAGATAGACACTGAACCTAGGATTTTTGGCTCCAAAGTCTTAAAACCATCACCCTCTTCTACCTAGATCATCTTCAGTTTTATTGTTTCTATCTCCACAACCAGGAAATAAATACAAATCTCATGCAATTATGTCAGCCCTTTCCTAATATATACTGATATATTTTATGTTATTTGTCATGGTTTGTAGATTTTAAATAGCTACTTGTACATATGAATCTCTCCTAGCAAACAATACTCTATATATGTGGCACATACCAGGTGTTATGGATGACACAAAGAAGGAACAGGCACAAGCTTTATATAAATGATACACAAACGTATTTTCTGAACGAACTGATCATTTACTGAATATCTTAGCACACTTTTTCTCAATGTGTTAAATGGGATCATGGCTATTTTTTGAGACAAGCTCCTGTTCCATCCCAATTATTCCTTTAGTATAAACCTGGACACAAGAAGGTTGAGTACATATGAAGCCTGTATCCTAGTGAGGCTTATTTACTTTCATGAAAGGCTATCAGCACTTTTCTATGCTCAGTTGTACATCAAACCCATGGGTACCCTTCCCTGGCAACATAGCAAAACTGCACTTCATATTCTTGACATAAAATATAGCCTTGATCTTTCTGATAATCATTTTTTCTTAAAGCTTGATTACATGAAATGAGGGGCGCCTGGTGATTTAATCAGTTAAGCATCCGACTTTGGCTCAGGTCATGATCTCACGGTTTGTGGGTTCAAGGCCCACATCGGGGTGTGTGCTGACAGCTCAGAACCTGGAGCCTGCTTCACATTCTGTGTCTCCCCTCTCTCTGCCCCTCCCCTGCTCATGCTCTGCCTCTCAATAATAAGTAAACGTTAAAAAAAATTTTTTTAAAAAGAAAGAAATGATACATATGCAAGACATAGATACATTCTTTTCTTGCCCCTTATTAAGAGAATTTTGCTTTTTCTATGGTTCAGCCATACATTTTGTTTACAGTCGCCACCATCTCAAACTTTCTTGCTTCTAGCAGTAGGCATGTGACTTAGTTCAAGTGACTGAAATGCAAGAGGAATTATATAACAGGTGGGTCTCTTGGAAATTTTTTTCAAAAGGACAGAATAAGACTACATCTTTCTTCATTCTTCTTCCTGCTTAAAATAGGATACATTGAAGGTACAGGAAAAATTTTGTGACTGAATGGGCTAAAGGCACATGCTAAAGATTTCACAGCAACAAGATAGAATGCCTGGGTCCTCCATGATGCTAAGGAACTGCTTTGTCTTTTCTCCCTCACACTTTGTTACAGGAGTAGTACCCCTCATCTAAGCCCATGATGTTAAGTGTTCCACACTTCCAGCTGAATAGAATTCTAACTCACACAATATTCATGAAAGACTGCTTAAAGCCATGTTTAAGGCAACCTGTGGTCCATAGAATACCTTTAAATAAAGTACTGGGATCTGCAAGTTAATAAGGACCTAATGTGACTTAACCATAGAAACTCCAAAATTAAGAGATATGCATTTTGTTAGATTTTATCCTTAGATCAAACTAGATAATCAGAAAGCTGCTTAGATAGATAACATTGTTTTCTTGCCTTGTAAAATTTTACTCACTGATTTGCTTTCCTTCTTTGTTTATGCCACCAGGAAGTACAATACTTAATACATAATCACTTCTAATGACTATGGACTCCGGGACTTGATGAGATCTATTTTATATACTAATCGTAACTCTAACTTTATACTATCATCTTAACTTTATACTATCATCTTAATTTTATTTGTGGTCATATTTTCTCAGTTTTTATATTGGTCTATTATTATATAGGCTTATACACAGTTTCATTTATAGAGTAAGGCTGGTTATACAGAACAAAGTATCCTCTATACCACAGGCCATCCCGAACAGGTGAGCAGGACCGGTGTTTGGATGGCAAAACTATTCTCTGTAATAGCCCCACAAATTGCACAAATAATACCATTCTTTCCCTTTCTGGTCTATCGATAGTGAACTACACAAATTCTAATAATTTGTTAAAGAAATGGTCTTTGTTTTTTGAGCACTCCCTCTCCATGTTAAAGACCTCAACACTATCTCAGAAAAAGTGTTCATTTCACTCCACATACAGTATCCTAATAATTATGTATGCAGCTTAGGAAATCCAAACCAACAATTACTTTTACCTTTAAGCGAGCTTTCTGAATTGTTTCAACAACAGTCTCCAAATGTTTCAGGCATTTTTCCATGACTGAACTAAAAATAATCAAGCCATCAATACATGTTATTGCAAAAGATCTCATTCTAGGCCACAAATAATCCATCATTTACTTGAAACAATATTATTTTTTAAACACCCTTGAATTATCTCAACAGACTTTTCCAGAATATACCAGCTTATGGTCAGAACGTGAAATAAGCTTTGTGGAAAATGATTTTATCTACTTTTTTACTCAATAGGAAAATCCCACAATTAATATAATCCTCCATTAAATTAATTACAATAAATTGACACTTTAAAGATAAACAGCAAAATATCTTTTTTCTCCAGAAACTCAACATACAAAAGCAAATATATTTGTTATTAATAACTTTAAAAGCAATATTTTAAAATAAAATAAAAATTCATGAATTATTATGGATAGGTAAGTGGTTACTATTCTCCTATTTTTAAAATTCAGTACCGGTTTCCAGAATATTCCATTATTGAAAAATGAGAAAATATCAGGGAAACACAGATATTTAGAGAGAATATTCCATGAAAATGGCAGTGGCAAATCTTAAACAATTCTCAAATTTCAAGAGTTTAATCTTTTTTTACACCCCAAGTATTTTATTAGTTTTAGTACTACTTTTACAAGTTAAAAAAACAAAAACAAAAACAAAAAAAACAGCCCCCAAGTTCTATTAGCTTGTGTCTTCTCAGCATAGAAATTCTAATAGAAGAAGATTAGGTTTGAAAACAGCATTTATTTTCCTATAATCAGTTAAGGCCACCTGAACATCCATTACTGTCACTATTGCCTCTGCACATTAGAACAGAACACCCAGGATTTTTTACACACCTGTGCATCCCAAAGTGAGCAGAGAGGACCTCAGTATGGGCAGTGGATCCAAGGGAATGGGTGAACCTGTCCTACCCCAGTTTAACACAATCAGGAAAAGGGGAATGGAGAGGGTAAAAAACTGGATGGATGCCATTGGAAGGTAGAGAATTTGCAGAGGTCCAGCCTGCCTGAGAGGGGAATCCAGCATGCCATCAGTGAGAAATAAAGACAAGTTTTGAGGCAAGGGAGACAGAACTTGCCAAGTCAGAATTGAGCTTTTGGTAGCATAAAAGGCTACCTCTCCAACAGAGGAGATGGAAAGCAAAAAGTGACAAGTGACTACCTAGTTGCCCCAGTTGATTGAGTCACAGGTTAAGGGATCCATTTCTCGCCAGCAGCACCTGAATTGCTAAGGAAAGATCTCTGGGAGGAAAGTGAAAGAGGCAGACAAGTTTATCAAAGGGCACTGAATGAACATAGGTCCTGATGTTTGTTTCAAGATTTCAGCAGGAGATCTCTCATGAACCTCTGGGAGTGCCTCACTTGAATATCCCCCTACTGGGCCAGTGGGCACCCCCCAAAGCCCCAGATGCTAAGTACACATCTTTCCCACCTCTGCAACTAGCTCTTGCAGCAGGAGAAATCACAAACTTGAGTAATAGTCACCTTCTAGTATGCAAAAGAAAGGATTCTAATTGCCAGACTGTTGAATTATAAGAGACAAAATAAACATAAATCCTTACCCGAGGAAGGTCTTTGTTACTCTACATGTGAATCGTTAGACATGAAAAATCAAGGAACTAGGTGTCACAAAAAAAGAAAATAATTCTCCAATAACTTAACTCAAAGGCATAGAATATTGCAATCTAACTGATAAAGAATTCAAAATAGCTGTTTTAAAGAAATTCAATAAATTACCAAAAAACTCAGAAATAATACTGGTAAAGTCCTCCTTCTGTTGATTAAAGAGACTTAAATTATTAAAAAGAACCAAACAGAATTCTGGAGCTGGAGAATACATTGGCAGCATTGGTAACAGGGCAGACCAGATAGAAAAAAGAATATGTGACTTCAAGGATAGAAATATAAAAATAATTCAGTTCAGAGAAGAGAACAGTTTTTAAAAAAAAACTATTCATTTAGAAAGCTATCAAATTCATTTAGGAAGTCAAATGCAAGAATCATCAGTGTACTAGAAGAGAGGGAGAAGGGAGCAGAGAGTTTAAAGAGATAACAGCCAAGCATTTCTTAAACCTTGGGAAGGAACTGTACATAAAGTCCACAAAGTTAATACAACACCCTATTATTATAATTCAAAAAGACCTTCTCCAAGACCTAGTAAAATAAAGCTGTCAAAAATAAAGAAACTTAAAGGCAGTCAGAGGAAAAAGGAAATCTACAAAGGAACCCCCATTAGGCTATTAGCGGATTTCTCAGCAGAAACTCTATAGGCCAGAAGATAATGGAATGGCATATTCAAAGTATTGAAAAATAAAAATTGCCAGCCAAGAATGCTTTATCTGTCAAAGTTATGCTTCAAGTACAAAGAAATAAGGCTATCCTAGACAAAAGCTGAGGGAGTTCACCACTATTAGAACTGCCTTGCAAGAAATGCTAATAGGAATTCTTCATGCTGAAATTAAAAGATGTCAGTCAGGCAAAATGTGGACATAATGCGAGTGTCTATCCATAGTTGAATGGATAAAGTAGTATGTATATATGAACATTACTCAAGCATAGAAAAAAAAGACTGAAATCTTGCCATTTGCAATGACATGGAGGAATCTAGAGGGTATAATGCTAAGTAAAGTAAATCAGAAAAATGTGGAACTTAAGAAGCCAAACAAATGAACTAAAAGTGAAACAAACCAAAAAACAGACTTTTAGATACATAGAACTAATTGGTGGCTACCAGAGGGGAGTTAGTTGGGTGGATGTGTGAAATAGGTGAAGAGGATTAAGAGTACACTTATCAGGATACCTGGGATAGAGCTCAGTCAGTTAGGTGTCCGACTTCAACTCAGGTCATGATTTCACAGTTGGTGAGTTCAAGGCCCAAGTCGGGCTCTGTGCTGACAGTTCAAAACCTGCTTCCAATTTTGTGTCTCCCTCTCTCTGCCTCTGCCCCCACTCTCACTCTTTCTCTCAAAAATAAATAAAAACATTTTAAAAACTACACTTATCGGGGCGCCTGGGTGGCTCAGTTGGTTGAGCGTCCAACTTCAGCTCAGGTCACGATCTCACAGTCCGTGAGTTCGAGTCCCGCGTCGGGCTCTGGGCTGATGGCTCAGAGCCTGGAGCCTGTTTCAGATTCTGTGTCTCCCTCTCTCTCTGCCCCTCCCCCGTTCATGCTCTGTCTCTTTAAAAAAATTTAAAAAAAAAACTACACTTATCATGATGAGCACTAAGTAATGTATAGAATTGTTGAATCACCATATTGTACTCCTGAAACTAATATAATGCTTTACCTTAATTATATTGGAATTAAAGAAAAAACATGCTAATCAGGGACACGGAAACATATGGAAGTATACAACATTCTGGTAAAAATGAAAAATAGAATTAGAAAACTGGAACTTTACTAGAATGGTGTGTTAACAAATTATAGTATAAAGGTTAAAGGGAAAGAGCATTAAAAATGACTATAGCTACTATAATTTGTTAATGAATTCAGAGCATAAAAAGAGGTAAATTGTGACATCAAAGTTGACATAAAAGTTGAGGAGCAAAAGGGCAGAGATTTTATTGGCAAATGAAGATAAGTTGCTATCAGCATATAATGGACTTTTTATCTATGAGATCTTTTATGTAAGCCTCATGGCAACTGTAAAGCAAAAATCTAGAGTAGTTCGGGAGACATAAAGAAAGTATTCTTATGGAAAACCACCAACTTACAAAGATAGTTAGAAACAGAGGGAAAGGAAACATTGGAGATACAAACAACCAGGAAGCAAATGACAAGAAGGTGGCAGAAAGTCCTTAGATATCAATAATCACTCTAGATGTAAATGGAAAGTAAAACGGTTGTTACTAGAGGATAGGGGTTAGGCGGATAGGACACATGTTGTTGAAGGTACAAACTTTCAACAAATAGTAAATAAATCCTAGAGATCCAGTGTGCCGTATAGTAAATATAGACAACAATATTGTATTATAATCATCAAACTTGCTAAGAGATTAGAGCTTACTGATTCTTACCACTAAGATGAAAAGATACTTATGTAATGTAATAGAGGTGCTAATTATCTCTACAATAGCAATCATAACAATCTATAAATGTATCAGATTAACATGTTGTACACTTTAAATTTATATACTGTTGTATGTCAAATATATTTCAGTAATAAAGTTCTTGGTCTTATGTGAATTAAAAAAAACATTTAGCTCTGATTTTGCATGTGTAAATTTCATTTTTTAATTTTTAACAAAGTCTAGGTAAAAGTTATTCACACAACATTACCATCCAACAGACTTTGTATACAGAATTTTACATTTTTTCCTTCCTTTAAATTTTAGCATGAGTAGTCAACAGATAACTAATACTTATTTCTAATGTTGCAAAATCTTTAGGGTGTAAATTTACAACATGGCCTCAGAATTATTAGATATTTAGAAGTAGAACTATTTCAAGCTAATAATTTTTTATATATATAAGAACTCCAAGAATAGTAATTTCTAATGACACATCAAGTCTTTTTTCCTCCTTTAGGTAAGGAATGAGAACAGAATCATTGGTGTCATGTTATCCACTTCAATATCTTCCTCCTACACATTAAAATGTCTCAGTAGTATTCTGGGTAAATACATTATAGCTTATGATTAGAAACCATTAATTAAATTTGATAATTAATTTTTGGGGTTTGTGTGTGTGGATTAAAAGGTTGCTGACAATTGATTACTTCTCTAAGTAATTGGTGATGTAGTTTGGTTTAAGTTGCCCATTTTCCTATTTTTTTCTGTTGGTGCCATCTGTTCTTTTTCACTTATTTTTCCTTTATTCTACCTTCTGGTATTACTTATTAATCCATATAGTCTTTTATATTCCACTCTATCTTTTCTATTGGCTTTACAGCAATACTTTAAAAATAATTTTTAATTGGTAACTCTAGAGATTTCATCATATATCCTTATTATAGTCCAATTTGAGTTACTATTTTACCATTTAACACATAGAAAGGTACCTTGCGATAGTATATTCCTATTTTTTTACCCACTGCCCTTCATGCCATTGGTGTCCTACTTTTTACTTTTCCCAGTGAGACCAGGAAAAGAAAAGTGAAGATAGCTTAAGGGACTAATTAGACATCAAGCAGACCAACATTTGCATTATAGGAGTCCTAGAAGGAGAACAGAGTCAGAAAGGGGCAGAAAATTTATTTAATGAAATAGTAGCTAAGAACTCCCTTAATGTAAAGAAAGAAACAAACATCCAGATCCAAGAATCCCAGAGAGTTCCATAAAAAGTTGAACCAAATTAGACCCACACCAAGACACATTATAATTAAAAAGTCAAAAATTAAAGAGGTAATCTTAAAAACAGCAAGGGAAAAACTATTTTTTAGCAGAAAATTTGTGGGCAGGAAGGACTGGCATGATTTATTTAAAATGCTGAAAGAAAAAACACCGCCAACCAAGAACAGTCTACTCAGCAAAGTTGTCCTTCAGAATTAAAGGAGAGAGAACAGGTTTTCCAGACAAGCAGAAGCTAAAGGAGTTGCTCACTGGAATGGCTTTAAAAGAAATAACAAAGAGACTTCTAAAAGCAGATATGAAAGGGCACTAATTAGTAACAGGAAAACATATGACAGTACAGTAAAACCTTAGATGGCATTTAACTTGTTCTGTAAGTGTTCTGCAAGACTAGCAAATACTTCTAATAAATTTTAACTTGATAAACAAGCAATTTCTTGCAATACGAGTAGTACATGATGCTGAACATCACATGATCACCACTGAACCAATGGTTCTTCTCTCTCTCTTTCTGGGATTGTAGGTGATCATCTCCCATACTCAAATGTTTGGTGTCAGGCCATGACGTTTGGCAGAAATCAGTGATTTTTCAGAACGTCAGAAGGCGCCCACAACTGGCACTAGTGTATTTTTTGTCACTTCAAACCACCTATGGATGGTCTTTTGCTTTCCCATGCAAGAGTAAGCTTAGGAATGCTTTGTTTCATTCTTGGTCAGGCTGCCTCTGCTGCCTTATTGCCAGTGACATTAAATATATGAATAAAGTTTGTTAGTATATATTGTAGCCAACATCTGTGCAAGTGTATATAATGGCCCCTATGCAGAAAAAAACTGAAAAGAAAGGTGGTAAGGAGAGGATTATGGTGGAAGGTAAGAAGGAAATCATTGAGAAGTACGAAAGAGTATGTGAGTAGCCAAAATTGAGAGTTTTTATAAGAAGTCTGTATGTGCATCTCTTCTGCAGAGAGGAGAAGAAAAAGGCAGAAGAATCCCTCACTTCAAATGAGATTAGGGAGATGTGTAAAATGTGCATAACAGTGAAAAATTTTATAGAAAAGCACCACCCGAATAAGGCTGTAGCAGTGTGAATGATGAATCTGTTAAACAACAATGCAGTGTCACATTTCCACGAAGTCCTCAACAGGAAGCGAAAGCAAGTATCATTGGATAGGCTCCTTGTTAAAGTTGCACAAAAAGAAAAAGATTCCATTGAGCCAATAGGTAGCAGTGATTCTATTAATGATAATGAAAGTTGTCCTACACAATAAAACTCCCTCGTCTCTCTCACCAGCCACAAAAGTTTTCAAAGATAAGTGCAGATTAACTTGTATGTTTTTCTTTATATTTTCTTTATTATTTAGTATTACAATATTGGAATCATTTTTATATGAATATTTTTGGGTTGTGGAATGAATCATGTTTCCACTATTTCCTATGAGAGAATTCACTTTGATATACAAGTGCTTTGGATTAAAAGAACATTCCCAGAATGAATTATGCTCATAAACCAAAGTTTTACTATATAATCTTATGGGTAACAGGAAATATATAATAAAATTTGGAATAATGTAATGTTGTAAAGGTAGTGGTTAGTCACTTATAAAGCTAACATAAAGGGTAGACAATCAAAGTAGTAAAAATAAGTAAACTACAATAATTTGTTAAGAGCTACACGATATGAAAGCTATAAACTATAACATCAATGACATAAATTTTGGGTGTAAGTGGTTAAAAAAAGTAGAACATGGGGCGCCTGGGTGGCGCAGTCGGTTAAGCGTCCGACTTCAGCCAGGTCACGATCTCGCGGTCCGTGAGTTCGAGCCCCGCGTCAGGCTCTGCGCTGATGGCTCAGAGCCTGGAGCCTGCTTCCGATTCTGTGTCTCCCTCTCTCTCTGCCCCTCCCCTGTTCATGCTCTGTCTCTCTCTGTCCCAAAAATAAATAAACGTTGAAAAAAAAATTAAAAAAAAAAAAAAAGTAGAACTTTAGAATATATTCAAACTTAAGGTGTTATCAACTTAAAATGGACTATTATAAATATGTTGTTCTGTGTAACCCTTGTGGTCACCACAAAGCAAAAACCTATAGTATCCACACAAAAGAATATAAGCAGAACTCTAAAGAAAGTCATCAAATCACAAGAAAAGAGGGTAAGAGAAAATTAACAGAAGGCCTACAAAACAGAACATCATTAACAAAATGTCAATAAGTGCATACCTATCAAAAACCACATTAAATGTAAATGGACTAAATTCTTCAATAAAAAAACATAGTGGTTGAATGGATTTAAGAAAAGAAAGACTCATATGCTGCCTAAAATAGACTCACTTCAGATGTAAGGAATTATATAGGCTGAAAATGAAGGAATGGAAAAAAGATATTCAATGTAAATGTAAACCAACAGAAAGCTTTGGTAGCTATACTTGTATCAGAAAAAAAAATAAACCTTAAGACAAAAAATGCAATGAGAGACCAAGGTAATTATATAATAATAAAGGGGTCAATCCAACAAGAGGTTATAATATTTGTAAGTATTTATGTATCCAATATAGGAGAACTTAAATATATAAAACAAATATTAACAGACCTAAAGGGAGACATAGGCAGCAATACAATAATAGAGAACTTCAATACCCAACTTTTACCAATGAAGAGATCATTGAGACAAAAAACCAGTACAAAAACATTGGCTTTAAAAAACACTTTAGACCAGATGGTCTTAACAGATATATATAGAACATTCCATCCAAAAGCAATACAATACACATTCTTCTCAAGTGAACATGGAAAATTCTCCAGGATAAACCAGATATTAATCTGCCAAGCAAGTCTTAACCAATTGGAGATTGAAATTATATTAAGGATCTTTTCTGACCACATGTTTTAAAAATATAAATTAATTACAAGGAGAATATTGGAAAAATTTAAATGTTAAAATTTAAAATGTTAAATGTTAAATTTTAAAATGTTAAAAACAACATGCTACTGAACAACCAATGAGTCAAAGAATCAAAAGAGATATTAAAAAACTACCTTGAGCAAAATAAAATGGAAAAAACAAAACCATGGGATATAGCACAAGCAGTTCTAATGGGTAAGTTCATTGCAATAAATGGCTATATCAGAAAACAAGAAAAATCTTAAATGTACAACCTTACTTTATACCTCAAGTAACTAGAAAAGAACAAAGTTAACAGAAGGAAAGAAATAAAGAACAGCATAAGGAAAATAGGAAATAAGGAAATAGAAACTGCAAAAACAATAGAAAAGATCAATGAAACTAAGAGCTGTTTTTTTTTACATATAGACAAAATAGGCAAACCTTTACTTAAGACTTATCAAGAAAAAAAAAACATTACAGCAGAAACAACAGATACACAAATGATCATGAGACTACTATCTATTGTATACTAGTAAGTTGGACAACTTAGAAGAAATGTATAAATTCCTAGTAAAATACAACCTACCAAGACAATGAGGAAGAAAAAATATATATAAATTGAGGAGTGCCTGGGTGGCTCAGTCAGTTAAGCATCTGACTTCAGTTCAGGTCATGATCTCACAGTCGATGAGTTCAAGCCCCACGTCAGGCTCTGTGCTGACAGATCAGAGCCTGGAGCCTGCTTCAGATTCTGTTTCTCCCTCCCTTACTGCCACTCCCCTGCTCATGCTCTATCTCTGTCTCTCAAAAAATAAATAAATGTTAAAAAAAATTTTTTAAGAAAATATAAATTGATTACTAGTATGGAGATTGAATTGGTAATCAAAAACCTACTAACAAAGAAAAATGTAGGACCAGATGGCTTCACTGGTAAATTCTACCAAACATTTAAAGAAGAATTAATAACAATTCATCTCAGACCCTTTCAAAAAATAGAACATTTCTGAACTCATTTTATAAATAGAACATTTTTAAGTGACACTGTTTAGAATCAGCATTCATGGTTTTTTTTTTAATTTTTTATTGTTTTTTTTTTACTTTATTTTGAGAGAGAGAGAGAGAGGGAAAGAAAGAATCCCAAGCAGGCTCTGCATCATCAGAGCAGAGCCCAATGTGGGCTCAAATTCACAAACTGTAAGATCATGACCTGAGCTAAAGTCAAGAGTCAGATGCTTAACCAACTGAGCTCCCCAGGCACTCCAGAAGAGAACATTTCTGAGCCAGCATTACCCTGATACCAAAACCAGACAAGGACACTACAAGTAAAGAAAATTATAGGTCAATATCCTTTATGACCACTGGTACAGAAATCCTCAAGAAAATATGAGCAAACTGATTTCAACAGGACATTAAAAGGATAATACACCATGATCAAGTGGTATTTATTCCAGGAATGGAAAGGTGTTTTTATATTTGAAAATCAATGTGATGCACTATATTAAAAAAAATGAAGGATAAAATATTATCATCTGAACAGATACACAAGAACATTTGACAAAACTCTACATCCATAAAAACTATCAACAAATAAGTACAGGGAGTACACACTTCAACTTAATAAGGGCCATAGAAGACAAACCCATAACTAATAATATACTCAATAGTGAAAGGCTAAAAGCTATTCCCTTGAGGTCAGAAATAAGGATGCCCACATTTGCCACTTTTATTCGACTTATTATCAGAAGTCCTAGCTAGAGCAATTAGGCAAAAAAGAGAAATAAAAATCATCCAAATAACAAAGGAGAAAGTACAACTATGTGCAGATGACATGATGTTATATATAGAAAACCCTAAAGACTCCACCAAAAACCTGTTAGAACTAATAACAATCAGCAAAGTTACTGGATAGAAAATCAACATACAGAAGCCAGTTGGTTTCTATATACTATAATGATCTATTAAAAAGATAAATTAAGAAAATCCCATTTAGGGGCATGTGGGTGGCTCAATCGGTCAAGCATCCAACTTCAGCTCAGGTCATGATCTTGAGATTTGTGGGTTCAAGTCCCACATCAGGCTCTGTGTTGACAGCTCAGAGCCTACAGCTGCTTCAAATTCTGTCTCCCTCTCTCTCTGCCCCTCCCCTGCTCACGCTCTCTTTCTCTCCCTCAAAAATAAAACATTAAAAATTTTTAAAAAATAAAATAATCCCATTTACATTTGCAACAAAAAGAATACCTAGAAATAAATTTAACCAAGGTGAAAGTCATGTACATGGAAAACTGTAAGAAACTGATGATAGAAATTGAAGACACAAATAAGTGGAAAGATTTTCCATGCTTGTATATTGGAAGAATTAGTATTGTTAAAATGTCCATCCTACCCAAAGCAACCTACAGGTTTAATGCAATTCCTACCAAATTCCAATGGCATTTTTCACAGAAATTGAAAAATCCAGGAAGGAAAATGATATAACAGATGCAAAGACCACGAAGAGCTTGGCATGTTTAAGTAAGAAAAAAAAGTCCCAGTACCCAGTCGCAGTACCTTGGTTATGCTTTTTCTGGAACCCAGAAAAAGAAGAGATGGGTAGAATACAACAGGTGGAAGGTAGATTACGTAGAGTCTTATAGGCCAAGGCAAAAGTTTGGTATTGATCCTAAATATAGTAAGTCATTACAGGTTTCTTTCATTTTATGTTTTTGTTTTAGCAGAGAGCTATGATCTTATTTCAGCTTTTAAAAGATAATTTTAGGGGCACCTGAGTGTCTGAGTCATTTAATCTTCTGACTCTTGATCTCAGCTCAGGTCATGATCTCACAATTGGTGAGATCTGTCTGTGCTGACCGCATGGAACCTGCTTAGGATTCATTCTCTCCCTCCCTCCCTCTCCCTCCCTCTCCCTCTCCCTCTCCCTCTCTCTCTCTCATCTTTCTCCACCGTCTCTCTGAAAATAAACAAAAAAGCATTTTTTAAAAGAGATAATTTTAGGTTCAGCCTACAAAGAATGTTTTGTAAGAAAACAAGCATGGGGATAGAGATGCCAGCGTTCAGTTTACAGACAATATGGATTTGGACTAGTATAATGACAGTGAAGATGGAAAGAAGTGAGCCAATTTAAGACACAGTTTAGAGATAGAACAATCATGATCTATTAGTAAATTAAATATGGGCACAAAGCCAATAGAAATAAAGAAAAATCCAGGGTGTTTGACTTGGAAGATAAGTCCTAGAACATTACAGTGCATTACAATATAGTTGTCAAGATGCTACATTTCTTTCCACTAATTATATCATGCAGACATTTTCCTGACAGTGCAGAGACAATAAAATACAATGTAAAGGAGCAATTAATTATGAGTCAGAAGACTTTGGTAGCGTACTTGCTGTACAAGACTTTCTCTCAAACCAAAAGTTATAAAAATAACTCTAAAATGATTCTGAGAATTAAATGAGATACCATCGGCAAAAATAATCAGTATAATGCCTAGCACATATTATTTATTCAGTGTGTTACTTAAATCTGAATATAGACACATATTCAGAAAAAAATTCATATTTTATTTTTTTTAAGTTTATTTATTTTGAGATTAAGAAAGAGGGGGAGACAGAGAATCCCAAGCAGACTCCACACTGTCAGCACATAGCCCAGTGAGGCTCTCAAACCCATAAACTGTGAGATCATGACCTGACCTTAAACCAAGAGGCTGACACTCAACCAACTGAGCCACCCAGGTGCCCCATCTTTTTTTATTAAAGGGTTCTTCAGATATTAATCTTGTCAAGTCTAACATCAATCAAATTTATTTATGCTTAAAGACAATGACTTGTAGTTATTACCAGTATATTTTCTAAAATATGTCACAAACTAAACTATCAAAAGAGGGTATAAGGAAGGCATTGAATAACATGATATGAGGTTTTTTTTTTAGGAGTAAACTCCATCTCAAGTCTTCCTTATGCTTTATACAAGACAAATCTCTCTGAACTGAGGTTTTCATAATGGTAGCAGATGAGCAGAAATTGAATAGATGGTCTTTTGAGCCATATTTATGTCAAAACTCTAGGAGAGAATATGCTACATTTCTTGCTGATAATAGTTAATCAGATGATGGGATTATATACAGAAAAATCCTTTGTCAATTCTAAAGTATTAATTCCTTTTGCCAATATTTATTGAGCATTTGCTATGTCCCTTGCCAACCATCTACATCTTAGAGCTAACACTCCAGTTGTAGGTAAATAATCAGTAATCGAATTAATGAATCAAAAAATAAAACACATGTAATATTTGGATTAATGAATCAAAAAAACACAAGACAATTATTAAGGGCCAAAGAGGAAATAAACCAGAAGATGTAAGAAATGGACAGTAACTAGGACTGAGTGGGTTACTTAAGACAACGTAGGCCCTACTAAGGAAATATCATTGCAACTGGAACTTGATAGATAAAAGTAACTCACCCTTGTTGCAATAAAATGGTAGAGTTCCAAAGATACATAAAAATAAATACAAATACCTAAACTAACAAGACCGTAGATTGTTGGAGGAAAATAAGTATTCTAAAATGGACAGAGAAAATAAACTCAAAATGGATGAAAGACCTAAATGTAAGACAGGAAGTCTTCAAAATCCTTGAGGAGAAAGCACACAAAAACCTCTTTGACCTTGGCCGCAGCAACTTCTTACTCAACACATCTCTAGGGGCAAGGGAAACAAAAGCAAAAATGGACTATTGGGACCTCATCAAAATAAAAAGTTCTGCACAGTGAAAGAGACAATCAGCAAAACTAAAAGGCAACTGATGGAATGGGAGAAGATATTTGCAAAGACATATCAGATAAAGGGTTAGTATCCAAAAAACAAATAATCCAGTAAAGAAATGGGCAAACGACATGAATAGACACTTCTACAAAGATGACATACAGATGGCCTACTGACACATGAAGAAATGTTCAACATCACTCATCATCAGGGAAATAACAGATCAAACCACAATGAGATACCACCTCACAACTGTCAGAATGGCTAACATTCACAACTCAGGCAACAACAAGTGTTGGTGAGGATGCGGAGAAAGAGGATTTCTTTCACACTGCTGGTAGGAATGCAAGCTGGTGCAGCCACTCTGGAAAACAGTATGGAGGTTCCTCAAAAAATTAAAAATAGGACTATCCTATGATGCAGCAATTGCACTACTAGGTACTTATCCAAGGGATATAGGTATGCTGTTTCGAAGGGGCACATGCATCCCAATGTTTATAGCAGCCCTATAAACAATAGCCAAAGTATGGAGACAGCCCAAATGTCCATCAATGGATGAATGGATAGAGAAGATGTGGTATATATATACAATGGAGTATTACTCGGCAATCAAAAAGAATGGCAAGATTGCATTCACAACTACATGGATGGAACTAGAGGGTATTATGCTAAGCAAAATTAGAGAAAAACAAATATATGACTTCATTCATTGAGGACTTTAAGATACAAAACAAATGAACATAAGGGAAGGGAAGCAAAAATCATATAAAACCAGGGAGAGGGACAAAACCGTAAGAGACTCTTAAATATGGAGAACACACAGAGTTACGGGAGGGGTTTTGGGGGAGGGATGGGCTAAATGTGTAAGGGGCATTAAAGAATCTATTCCTGAAATCAAGTTAGTTAGCATATAGTGCAACAATGGATGTAAATTAAAGAAATAAATTTAAAAAATAAAAATAAAATGGACAGAGAAGAAGAAACAGGGTAGAGAATAATATAAGAATGGTAAGATGGCAGGCAGAGGCCACATTACTTATGACTGCATAGGCTATGGAAAGTCATTTGGATGTTTTTAAAGCATGACAGAAAATGATTGGAATATTTTAAACAATAGAACTACATATTTTGAAATAACCAATTGGTACAAATGCAAGATTAGAGACAAATAGATCATTTGCAAGGCTGGCAATCATGGACATACTAATCAGAGAAGATGAGAAACAATAAAAATTAGGAAACGTATTGAAATTAAAGTAGACAGGAATTGATGGATTAGATGCACAGAAGTCAATAGTGACTCATATGTATATATATATATATATATGCATCATATATATGATGTGTATATGTATATATATGTATGTGTATATATATATATATGCATACATATGTATATATGTGTGTATATATATGTATATATATGTATATAGGAACTGGATCAATGATGGCATTATTTACTGAGATGTAGAAGACTGGGACAGGAGCAAGATGAAAACAGAGTTCTGTTTGAGACAAAGTTTAGAATGCCTACTACATATCTGTATGGCGTTATTGAAAAGAAAATAGTCATGTGTTATTCTTAAGTTCAGAGATTGGGACTGGATGTATCAACTCGATAGTCATGAGCATAGATGGTATTAAAGTCATAGGACTATATCAGGTCATGTAAGGAGAAGGTGTGGACACAAAACTTCTGAGAATTTCTAGGTTGAGAAACAAAAATTGGCCACTGAATTTATCAAAATGGAAGACATTAGAGATTTGTATAAAAGAAATGTTAGTAGCTTGGTGGGCAAAGAGTTTAACTGAAGTCAATTGAAAAGAGAAAAGTAGAAGCAGTGTCTAGAATAGTTTGAAAAAGAGAAGAGAAATGGGGGAAGGGAGCTAGAGGAATATGTGAAGACTGACATTTATTTTTAAGAAGATACTACAATTTTTATGTTGATGGGAATTTTTAGATAGAAGAGGTATAATTGATTATGAGAAGAACTACACCGTAACTACAGAAGCAAAATCCTTGAGTAGACCACAGGCAATGGATGTAATGACCAAGAGGAGAAAATTGCCTTCCATGGGCACAGAGAGAGTTTCACTGATTTCAACAGGAAAGAAGGGAAGGTACAAGGGTACGGGTAGTACGTTACTACAGGTAGTAAGTAAATATTTCCATCTCAACCTCCTCTCTCTACAAGAGTTAGCTGTGTTTAGTGTATGCTGTGGAACCCTGTTGACTTGATTTAAATTGCAGCTCAGTGTGACTAAGAAAAACTCTGATCTGTGCCTCAGTATCTTCATCCATAAAATGAGGACAATAATAGTACCTACCTCAAAGTTTTAAGACCCACAGCTGACAGAAAATGACAAATATATGTTACTCTTGTAGTTGTCATTACTAATAGTATAGCATTGCTATCTTACTATATCCAGCATTCTAGATTGCCACTTGGGTGTCTAGATATCTACCTACCAGGCACCTCAAGCACAGTACGTCTATAACTAGCTAAATATGTAATATCCTAACCTTGTTCATGCAAATCCAAAGGAAGAGAATTCCTGAACCAGATCCTAGGTTATATTTGTCTGTATTTATTTACTTTTTCTTTTGTCTTTTAAAATTTGAAATACTATTTTTTAAGTTCTGTAAGTTAACGTGTTGTAAAACCATAAAGCAACATCAATTTAGAAAACATTTAGATTGTTCCCTTTTCCCCATCCATATTCATTTTAAAGATCCTAATTATCTTCCTGATGTATTTTTAGTTTTTAACAAAATTATATTTGTTTCATTTTTTTTGGCACAGAAGTCAACTTATAAAGGATAAACCTAAATTAAAATCGGTCAATTTCAAATTATTGTAATTGATTTTATTGGAAATTTTAAAAAATATTTGGTAGAAAATGTTCTAAGTTTTCTTTTTGCTGTCAGAACATAAAATGATTTTCATTTTCCTTCTCTTCAATGAAATATAATTAAAATGGTAATATTCTCAACTGAGGGGGGAAAACATTCAATTAAAAAACAATCTGCTTTATTAATTTAGAATTTAATTTCAGGTTTCATTAAATGCAGCTGCATTAAAACACACTTCAGCATTTATATCTGTTTTCAAGATATGTACAGAAATACTTCAGACTGTCAAGGATGTCACATTGTTTTAGTAAAGGCACGAGTAGTCTTAGGAAATGAAATGTTACCACCAAAATTGTAAAATATAATAATCCCTATCAGCAATTAATGATCTGTAACCAAAATGGATATATGAAAGAACTAAACCTTGTAATGAAATATTCCTTAGGGAGAATATTAGGGAGAATATTAGGAAAATGTACTTAGAGGTTATTAAAGTCAGTATTTAATTGGGTAGTTACTGTTGCACATAAATTTTATCTCCTTTAAAAAACTTCTGGAGAGGTAGTTTCCCTGTATTTGATAGTTTTCAATCAAAAAAGCAAATAGAATCAAAGGGTTTATACATAATAAATGTGCTATACATTGAATTGTGCATTACACAGAATCCTAAAACAAAGTTTTCATTAATTACTGAGTATTGTGCTGAGTCTTGGAAAAATAGAAAGTGCTTCAAATATATTTAATCCAGAAATATTTCATATATTTACAACACTAGAAAGTAGAAAAAATGTAGTCTCTCACCTTATCATTGACATAAACCCCATTTTATATGGTAAGCTTTTAAGGAAACCAAATAAAAACAATTTAAAAATACTTATAAATCTAGGGATATTACACATATATTTTCTAATGCCCTTTGCACTGCATGTCAAAAAGGACCATGTCTTTCACAAAACAAGATTAGGGAAACAAATATACTAGGTTCAACTATATGAAACTCCCAATCTTTGATCACTTTTTATTTGCAAAAGTATGTTTTATGATTCAACTTGATATAGTATAAGAGGGTAGGAAAGATATTAATCAGTTTTACATGTTAGAGATACCTACAAGAAGTTAATTTTCCAGTTGTGGTTAAGAGTAGGTATAATATAGAGAACAAACTGAAGGTTGCTGTGGGGCAGAGGGGTTAGATGGGTCAGGGGCATTAAGGAGGGCACTTTCAGGGATGAACACTAGATGCCATAAGTAAGAGATGAATCACTGGGTTCTACTCCTAAAGCCAAGACTACACTGTATTTTAGATAAATTGAACTTAAATTTTAAAAAATACTAAATTTTGTAAATAATTCAAGTTTTAAATAGCTCCACAAGCATCTAACTTTTAACTTCATTAATTCACTTTTAGGTAATCATGTGTAAAAAAGAAGAATAAATAATTTTTTATTAAGATGAACATGAACACTCAATTTTGATATCATATAAGAAACAATAATTTATAACCACTTAAATTTTGTGTCTATTTTAAAGGGCATTTATTTTTTCCCCCTGCTTTCACCTAATCACATTCTCAGAACTTTCCAAAATCCATGTGCCACCTTAGAAGCTTCACATTAAATGTCAGAACATCTACTGTCTACCACATTGGCTTTTTAATACAAGCTTGATATTATCTAATTAGTGGGAACTTTTTCTTCTGGGAAATGAAATTGTGTGAAAGCTCAGTGATTAAAAAACTGCTGCCTAATAGGTCCTGTGTCTCAAGGAACTTGTTAAGGGAGCCATTACTCCAGTGGTGGATTTTCTCTTGTAACTTTCCCCAGTGCCCATGGATGATCTTGGGAAATCAGAGGAAACTCTGTACAGTGAGACCAGAAATTGTGGTTCAACAAGAATCAGTGAAAGGTCAGCATCTTTAGTCTGATCTTTTAGATTTGCATACATTAAATACAAAATTCAATACTCCACAGATTCAATACTTAAGGCTAAGCAGAAAGAAGAGTGTTGGGGAGTATTTAACAATGCTACCTCCACAGCTTTCCTATATATTCTGAAGTAGCTTCAGTGGCAGGTCTTACCTATTCTTATCACACACAGGAAAAATCCTTGACACCAAATTCATAAGAAACATTCTAGTTCACTAATGGTAGAGTTGGTTTTTATTCACTAATATTCAATCAGAAAAATCTGACAGTAATTCTGTAATTAATAGATGCCTGACATTAAGCATCCGTTATCATCTCAAAGGCAAAGTTGGGCCTCTTCACAAGTAGATAATGTTTTTCTGCTTATAAAATGTTTTCATCTCTGATTTCATTTTACCATTAGTAACATCTAAAATATATAATATCCCATTTTACTGTTGGGGAAAAGTAAACCTAAGTGGATTAGGTTTGCCCAAGTTGATACAGCAAGTAGCAGAAATAAAACTAAAATTCTTGGGATGCCTGGGTGGCTCAGTCGGTTAAATGTCAGACCGCGGCTCAGGACATGATCTCCTGGTTCCTTAGTTCGAGCTCCCTGCTGACAGCTCAGAGTCTGACAGTTGGATTCTGTGTCTCCAACTCCCTCTGCCCCTCCCCTACTTGGGCTCTGCCATTCTCTCTCTCTCTCTCAAAAATAAACACTAAAAAAAATTTTTAAAGTTCTTACTACATACATATGTCTCTTTTATAACATGGAGATGTTTTTTTTTTTTTACATACAATGCTATATTGGTTTCAGGTGCACAATTCTAGTAGTGATTGACAGTTCTATACATCACTCAATGCTCACAATAGATGTAGTCGTCACCTCTCACCATACATTATTACAATATTATAGACTGTATTCCCTGTGCTATACTTGTCATCTCCATGACTTATTTGTAACTAGAAGTTTGTACTGTGCCTATTTCACTATTATATTATGGAAAATTTTTAATAGACTATGCTAAACATATTACAGGGTATACAAAACACTAAAGTTTGAACATTTACATTTTGCTGCCCTTGATTCCCTGCTTTGGAGACCTAGCCACAGTCAATTCCTGTCATTATGTGACATTGTATTGCTTACAATCATGGTCACTGAACAATCAATGACACCCTTGAATTCAATATCAGTCTAGAGGCTCTTAACTCTTTTTAAGTCCTAAGAGAGGAACTAGGAGAAGACTCTGAAAGAAACAAACCAAACAAAATCAATAAAACAAACCAAAAACAAGACCAAAACTGAAAAATACCTCACACAAATAACCAAATGAAAAAAAGATAACTGTTTAAGAAATTTGATTTTTGCATAGGTATTCTAATCACTAGTAATATATACATATATATATATATACATATATATATATATATATACATGTATATATATATTGCATTCTTTTATGCTATTCTAATTAATGAATTTGGAGAAAAAAAGATAATACACCAAATTTATTTTTTTCTTTACATGGCTCTTGTCATAGGCTCTAAGTCTAAAATTCTCTTTTGGCCAGCAAAAGAGCAGGATGCAGGGATGGCTAATGTCCAGGAAAAGACAAGAGTCCCAAATAAGGGTCCTTGCCCTGTTTTTATTGGGATCAGAAGGCTTACAAACATGGCGATGGACGTGCACAAAGAGACAATCTGTGAACATTAACTTGTGGATGTGAGGGACATGGGGTCTTGAAGATATTTGGGGTTAGGGGTTTGGGTTAATACAAAACAAAATCCTGAGGGTAGGAACCAAGATGGCAGAACAGCATAGAAGTTTTTTGTGTGTCTCGCATCCATGAAATACAGCCAGACCCACACTAAACCATCCTGCACACCTAGAAAACTGATTGGAGGATTAACACAACAATCTGCACAACGCGAACCACAGAATTCAGCAGGTATGCGGCACAGAGAGGTGAATTTGGGGAGTGAGAAGCCACAGAAGGTAGGGAACCCCTTTTGCGGGCAGAGAGAGGATGGAGACTGGAGGCGGGAGGGATAATATGGGGAAAAGCACCCCTCACCAAAAGCAGCTGGAGAGAAAGTGGAAAATTGGAAACAGCCGCAGTGACTAAACTAGAAAGGGAGAAAGGAGAGGGTTTAAATTCCATTAAGACTGTAAACAAGGGGAGCACAAAGGCTGCAATTCCGCAGCTCGATACCTGGAAGTGCTCTGGTGGGAAGGGCGAATCCCCAGGAGCAGAGTGGGGTCAGGGAGGTTCTCAGGCCACACAGAGAAAAGTGGTTCCACTGCTGGAAGGACTTTGGTAGAGACTGTTGAAGCCACCTGGTCCAGCAGACCCCAGAAGGCAGCCACATTCACTGGTGCTGGGGCATTGTCATTAAGGGGGAAGCCTGGTGCCAGATGTGTGTTGTGATTTTCCATAATCCCTGAAAAAGCTGCTGATACACTGTCTCGCGAACTTTTTCTGGGGCAGGCTGGCACCTGGCCACAGTCTTGGGGCATTGGCAGCAGAAGGGTACAGTGGGCGTTCCTGGGTGCAGCTGATTTTCGGCCATTGCTCATTTGGCCATTGCTAGGTGAGACCCTCACACAGAGGGGCGGAACGGGTCAAGGCCGCAGTCCTTCAGAAGTAACAGGCCAGGGAAAGCAGCCACATCTGGGACAAAACTCAGGACAGAGGTACTGCCTGGGGCCTGGTCACGGAGAGTGAAAAAGCGGGGAGTGGATGAGAGCTGAAGACAGAGGATAGGTGCGCGATTGCTGATCCAGGAGAAGAGACTGGGTAGCTGGTGGCGCCATTTTCACCACTCCTGTGCATGCGCATACACACCTACAACACTCCACTCCAGTAGGCTAGAAGTGCCATCTAGTGGAGAGCGGAGCTGTTACACTGAGCCCGGCCCAACTGTGCCAGCTTCATTCTTTAAGAACACAAGGCTCATGGCTGACTTAGTTTATAGACTGTAAAGCACTACATAGACTGACTTCTAGGGGAAAATGTAGCAATTTCAGTCCTACTTCAATCTGTTAGCAATTTCATGTATTCAATTTTCTTTATTTTTCTTTTTTTTTCCTTTTTCTCTTTTACACTTTTCTTTTTCTTGAATACAGAAAGAAAAAATTCATTTTTATTTTCAATTTTTATTAAAAATATTTTCTTTAACTTTTATTACTATATTTTTTACTTTTGTGTAAATTTTTTCAAATTCTATTTTACTTCCATCATTTTAGTCTATTTTAGTGTATTCACCTTTTCAAATTTTCAAATAATTTCCTTTTTTCTTTTTTTTCTTTTTCATTTCTTTTTTCTTGAATGCAGAAAGAGAAAAACTTCATTTTTACTTTCAATTTATATTAAAAATATTTTTATTTAAATTTTTTACTATATTTTTTGCTTTTATGTAAATTTTTTCAATTTATTTTACTTCTATCATTTTAGTCTACTACAGTGTATTCACTTTTTCAAATTTTCAAATATCTTTTTATCTTTTTTCTTTTTTCTTTTCTTTTTTCTAAATACAGAAAAAAATTCATATTTATTTTTAATTTTAATAAAAATATTTTTCTTTAATTTTTTCTACTATACTGTTTACTTTTGTGTAAATGTTTTCAAATTCTAATTTACCCCCATCATCTATTTTAGTCTACTTCAGCGTATTCATTTTTTCAAATTCTCAAACGATTTCCTTTTTCTTCCTCCCCCCCCTTTTTTTTCTCTAATCTGTCAAACCACTTTCAACACCCAGACTGAAACACACTTAGGATCTAGCATCATCTATTTTATTTCTGTGTGTGTGTGTGTGTGTGTGTGTGTGTGTGTTTGCAATTTTTAATTTTAATTTTTTTTAATTTCAATTTTTCTACCTCATTAATTCCTTTTCTCCCTTCAAAATGACAAAATGAAAGAATTCATCCCAAAAGAAAGAGCACAAAGAAATGACAGCCAGGGATTTACCCAACACAGATACAAGCAAGATATCTGAACCAGAATTTAAAATCACAATAATAAGAATACTAGCTAGAGTTGAAAATAGATTAGAATCCCTTTCTGCAGAGATAAAAGTAAAAATAGCCAGAATGAAATTAAAAATGCTATAACTGAGCTGCAATCACGGAAGGATGCAGCAGCGCCAAGGATGGATGAGGCAGAACACAGAAGCAGCGATACAGAGGACAAACTTATGGAGAATAATGAAGCAGAAAAAATGAGGGAGATTAAGGCAAAAGAGCACGATTTAACAACTAGAGACATCAGGCTAATTAGAGGTATTAGGGGTGCCTGGGTGGCTCAGTAGGTTAAGTGACCAACTTTGGCTCAGGTCATAATCTCGTGGTTTGTGAGTTCAAGCCCTGAGTGGGGCTCTGTGCTGATAGCTCATAACCTGGAGCCTGCTTCCGATTTTGTGTCTCCATCTCTGCCCCTCCCCTGTTCACGCTCTGTCTCTGAATAATAAATAACGTTAAAAACAAAAAAGAATTAGAGAAATCAGAAATCCTTTTCAACTCATTAAAAAGGAACATCAGAATCATAGGGGTCCCAGAGGAGGAAGAGGGAGAAATAGGGGTAGAAAGGTTATGTGAGCAAATCATAGCAGAAAACTTTCCTAACCTGGGGAAAGACACAGACATCAAAATCCAGGAAGCACAGAGGACCCACATTAGATTCAACAAAAACTGACCATCAACAAGGCATATTATAGTCAAATTCACAAAATACTCAGGTAAGGAGAGAATCATGAAAGCAGCAAGGGAAAAAAAGTCCCTAACCTACAAGGGAAGACAGATCAGGTTTGCAGCAGACCTATTCACAGAAACTTGGCAGGCCAGAAAGGAGTGGCAGGATATATTCAGTGTGCTGAATCAGAAAAATATGCAGCCAAGAATTCTTTATCCAGCAAGGCTGTCATTCAAAATAGAATGAGAGATAAAAAGTTTCTCAGACAAACAATAAAGGAGTTTGTGACCACTAAACCAGCCCTGTAAGAAATTTTAAAGGGGACTCTCTGAGGGGAGAAAAGATGAATATATATACCAAAAGCAACAAAGATTAGAAAGGACCAGAGAACACCACCAGAAACTCCCACTCTCTAAGCATCATAATGGCAATAAATTCATATCTTTCAGTACTCTAAACGTCAGTGGACTCAATGCTCCAATCAAGACATAGGGTAACACAATGGATAAGAAACAAGAACCATCTATATGCTGTTTATAGGAGACCCACTTTAGACCTAAAGACACCTTCAGGTTGAAAATAAGGGGATGGAGAACCATCTATCATGCTAATGGTCAACAAAAGAAAGCCAGAGTCGCCATGCTTATATCAGACCATCTAGACTTTAAAATAAAGGCTGTATCAAGAGATGCAGAAGGGCATTATATCGTAATCAAGGGGTCTATAGACCAAGAAGACCTAACAATTGTAAACATTTATGTGCCAAATGTGGAGGCACCCAAATATATAAATCAGTTAATCACAAACATAAAGAAACTCATTGATAGTAATACCATGATAGTAGGAGACTTCAACACCCCACTTAGGAAGCAAAATCCTGACCCCAGGCAGTGGGGTGGAAGGTTGTTTACAGCAGGCATGAGGCACACCTCTGTTTATCTTAGCTAGCCTAGGGGATGAGACCAGTAGGATGTATGACCTCAGAGTTAACAAGGCACCTTTTCTTTTGTTAATCATCTCAGCTCTGGGCTGCTTCACCTGCAGCACAGTGGTCTATGGCTCAATTTACCTGTTTACCTAGCTTGGTCCTACCTTCCTGTGAAAGCAGCTTTCCGCTATAGTACTAAATTGGGGGGTGCTTCTACCCTGAATACCTAATCTTGTTTATTTCATATACCTGTGTTCTATATTGGGTCCTTTGCCCCACCCTCTCTATACTGGGACTTCTGCCCCGCCTTCTCTATACTTATTTACCTAATCTTGTTTACCCAAGTTTGGGTGTGAGCATCCTATGGCTTTGTAATTCTTTATGCCTTGTTAACCCATTGGTGTAAGCCCAGGGAGTTTCTAAGCTTATTCCCCATAGGTTGTCTCCTACCAGTATAAGAGTGAATAATTCCCTAAGAAAAATATATAAAAGTTAAAAAAAAAAACACCTTGGAGATTTTGTATTTTTATATACTTTTGCATTGCATTCTTATATAGGATATGTAGAAAACTAAGCCCAGAAACATTAAATTTTTGATGATTTCTTTACAAGAGTTGTTAAGTACTTACTATTCTATATAAGGATGTTTTGAGAAAACTATTACCATTGATGACTTTGTAATATCACTAAATACATTTTGGTTTTTTTATAGCAATATAGTGGTAGCGTTAGGAATTCAACACTCTTTTACATCATCTTTGCCTAGGGAAAAAAAAAACAGATGTAAATTGCCATCAAACTGTTGGTGATTGTGTGTGTGTATGTAATACGGTTACCAAATAAAGATTTTAGTCCATGCATGAAATAAATAAAAGAAAGAAACTGGCCAGGTATGATGTGTAGGGTCAATTAATTTAGTTTTCCTAACTATGAACACATTTGTAGACAATTCCAATAATATTAAAACTTTATATGTCAGAAAAAGTGCAGTGCTAAAGATGTAAAAGTTGATCCTCCTGAAGCAATGTACAATTTAGCCTTCATTGGGAAGACAAGAATATTGTTGTGCAGTGGACTGGAGGGAACTTGAATTAGCTCAGTCAATTAAGTCATGATTAATTTATGTTAGATCCTGCTCCCCTGAGTCTATAAAAGCCAAGACTTTAGTTAACTGGCAGTATTTAGTTTAATAAAAGTAAAGTCTTTAAAAATGAATTCTGGAGAGAGGAAAAAAAATCTACTGACACAATCAATAGACAGCAAGATTCCCATTTTAATTTGTGTCAATGGAAGTTAAAATAAATTTAGAAACTAATAAGAACAGGGTTGCTCCGTTCAAATGGATAACCAAATTTCCCAGATAGTTATTAGCATGGCTTATACAGCAGCTCTGGGTGGACGTGTGACAAATCTTAAATATGCACAAGAGCAAAGGCTTTCTTTGTGGCAATTGCTGCCACGAGTGATAGTTCATGTTCTCTCCGGATCTAACAAGAAACATTCAGTTGCTAGTATCTTCGGTCAAAAATGATTCTGCAGGGGCTGCAAGTAGATTTTCATTATTCTAATTACCCATCTGAACATAATGCATGAGCCTAATGTGCCTTTGTGTATTTAGGGTATATTGAGAGAGAGTATATGTGGTTATAGACCTAGCTGGGTTCCTGAGCCACAGAGAAAAGAGTAGAGGCTTATTCAATCTATTCAAGGAAAAAAACCAAAAATGAATCTTAAGGCAAGTGTCTGAGCTCCATTCACACAGCAGCTCAGAGAGTCTAAATATTGTGTGAAAATTTTATTGAAGACAGGATTAACAACTCTAGGAATATCTTCTTGGCCCATGAAGAAAAATTATGTAACTGATTGGACTCATCTCATTTTTCTGAAACATTTGAATAAACCCTACCTCGGTAATCTGAGTTCTAGAAAAAGTCATGAATAATGTCATCATAGGGGACTGACACTGAGAGAGCAATTATTGTATGTGATGCATTGAATGTTTTCTACAAGTTCAAATATTATGCTCCCTACACCGCCATGTATGGATATTGCTAGACCTAATACCAAAGCAGTTGAGAACTTTGGATCTGGAGTCTAACTGCCTCAGTTTCAGTTCCAATTCTGTCATCTACGAGTAGTGCAGTCTTAAACAATTTATTTATCCTCTTTGACCTCAATTTTTTCATTTAATACTGATTAAAGTGTCCACTATATAGGTTGTCATGAGGATGAAATAAAATATGTATATAACATCCTGAGCACTTTGTCTGACATGCAGTAGAAACTCATGAAATGTATCTCTATTATTTGTTGTTTAATGTCAGTTACCAACTTACTTACAGAGTATAAGGGGTGATATCTGGGGGGCCTTTATCAGTTTCTGGCTAGAACACACAGTTCCATGGTTCTAAGCCCTTTGTTTTATGCTCAGAAAGAAAAAAGAGCAGAATGGGATGAATTAGAACCATTTGTTTACCTACTGGTTATTTTCCATCATTTTTAATATGTCAACATAACTCTCTTATATGTATTATAATATAAATTTTAAAATCACAGTATGTCATGCAAAATGTCAAAATCATAACATTTAATTTGCTTTTTACTTATTTATATTTCTATTTATGTAAGTATAAATGTAAATATATTTATACTTACTTGTTGATTTTTAACAGGAAAGAATCATACTTGAGCTTTTTTTCCTCAAACTTAACAGGTTTTCTGCATTCCTAGGAATTCTGGCTAAGGACATCACATCAGATATGAAGTAACTGTTCAAAAAATGACAATGAGAAAGACAAACCCGCCATGATTGTAAATGCCTAAGTGCTCACATTATCCTTCATGAACCACACGCTTCAAGTAGTGATCAAGCACAGACAGCCGTCCTTCTCACAGGCAATGTGGCATAAAGTAAGGAGTCCCATCTTTGTGACATGCCATATTTCACTGCCAGCAGGAGAGAATTTTTTGTTGTTGCCAAAGTCAGTCAGTAGATAATGATCTAGTATCTCAAATGTGTCATTTTTCAGAAGCAACTATCATAGTTTCTATTGGTCTGGCAAATCAACAATGCCTTGTTCACATTGAAACATTAACTGTACAATGGAAAGAACGTGTTGTTGACAACAATGCCACTTGTATTAGGATCTTGAAAATAAAACCCAAAGAGAAAGGTATGATAAGTGTTCTGTTCTCTGCAGTGGAGATGATGATGCCCTTGTGTAATGATAGACTGATGTCTCTAAGAGGAAAATAACAAAAATGAACTGCTTTCTAGGTCTGACAAAGGATAGATCACTAGAAATAAATTTTAAGAATTGGTTAGGAAAAAAAAACTGTGGAGACCTCGTATATCTGCACAAAAGTCAGGTACCCTTTTGAAAATTGGGGAAAATGGTAAAAAAACAATTACTGTCCCATGTGCCTAATTGTTACCTCAAACGCTCATTTTCTTATAAAGAAATATCTGTGCATTGTCAACAACTTGTAAAATACAGATGGACAAAAAAAGGATCATTAAATAATCTGTTATCCCACTGCCTACTTTTGCACCAGCATATCACATTTTCTGCAAAGAAACTACTGTGAGCTTTCTAAATTGTGAATCTACTCAGAGCTCCCTAATGGCTCCTGGACACACCTAAAATAAAGTTTAAATTTCCATGCCAACACAGCCAGGACAACCTGGTCTCAGGCATTCTCTCTTCTTCCTAAATTTTCCACCATTCTCCCGCTAGCTCCTTTTGCTCTAGCCAAGAATTGAATGGAGATTTATCAAACATGTCAAGCACATTCCTAGCATGGGACATTTTTGTCTGCTTCTTGATTGGAATATTCTTCACCCAAATACAGCCTTTGCTGTGCACATCACTCAGAATTCTGCCCAAACATCGTCCCTTCAGGGGCCCTCCCTGACAACCCACCCAAAGCAACACCCCTCCCATGACACCCTGTCCTTCACCCTGTTACTTTGTAACCACTGCACCACTTACCAACTTTGTATTGCTGTTCACTTGTTGATCTCCATGTTGTATAAATCCACTAACATGTAAGCTGCTTGAGGATAGGAACTTGATGTTTTGTACATCAGATGCATCCCCAGTGCTGATCAAGTTCTATACCTATTGTGTGCCTCAAACAATATTTATTGAATAAATGAATACCCACGGTTAACGTTTTGGTTACTAAAGTAAAAAATAATGTGTTGGGGTGCTTATCTGTGCCAGTGGTTCTTCTATATGCTTTATGTGTATAAATTTAATTAATCCTACCAACACTTGAATGGGAAAGGTATTATTTCTCCCCCCTCTTATGAATGAGGAAATGGAGGCTCGGGATGTTGAATAACTTGCCCAAGATGGAGTTAGGAAATGATGGGACTAGAATATGAACCCAAGCAGTCTGGCCTTAGAGCCAAACTCTCAATCACTAGTTCTCCCTCTCACACTCATCCACTCACATGCACAATATGCACACGCAGTCATACTGAACAGAGTGTATGGGATATACTTTCCCATGTAATTAAATATCCTCTGACAATATCAATTTTATGCCTGTGCCATATTCCACACTGGGGTTTGCCAGAGGGATTTTTAAACCATTATCATAAGATAAATATTTACAGCTATTTTTCTTCACTACTGTTATAATTAATGTTATTTTCTATAAATCAAATTATCAGATTAAAAAGATGCATGGTCTCCGGGCTTTAAACAAATTTATGTTAGCAAGTGGTTCCCCCCAAAAATTAACTTTATATCCATTTATATTACCCTTATAAACCTGAGCAATATATATATTAAATTTTAAACATTTTGATAAAAATTTTGTATTTGAATTTTAATTATTTGTATGTTTTGAAACCCTTTTCTAGTTTGTAATTGCCTTGAAATTTATATGTTGTTTTATGTCAAAAAGGAATTTCATTTATATAATTATGTGTGTGCGCACATGTTTTGTTCAGAGAGAAAGAGACTGCAAAAGCAGAAGACAGGATGAGAGAGAGAGAGAGAGAGAGAGAGAGAGAGAGAGAGAGAGAGAGAGAATCTCAAGGAGGCTCCAAGCAGGGCAGAGAGCCTGCTGTGAGTCTGGATCTCATGCCCACAGGATCATGACCTGAGCGCAAATCAAGAGTCAGACGCTCAACTGAATTAGCCAACCAGGCCCTCCTTTTTGTGTATGTATCTTTTATTCTGTGGTTCCCAATTAGTTTTTTAAATGATTGAACAAACAGCCTAATGCATACCATATTCAACCTACTTTTAATCTTTGGTTTTGTTTACATGCTTTTATTATAAAATGGAAACCAGGTTTGCAAGCACTCTGTTTTGGCAAATGTTTACCTTTGATACTAAGCCAGTCATTGGGCACACTTGGTATTTCCCCTAAAAATGAAGAATTAGTTAAAAGAAAGCAAATAAAAAGAGACTAACATTTCACCCAACTATTGACTTGGTCTCCCGTCTCTCTAGGACTACCAGAGAGAACCAACGAGGTAGATAATGATATGTGTGCAATAGAGGAAAAATGCCAGATCATTTCATGATTTTATATTTCATCTTCACCTAGCTGGTTACTGAGTAATTTATTACAAAACTGTGCCAGGTCAAAAAAAGAGGCATTTAATTTTTCACAGTGGAATAGTGAGCTCAGAATTAACTTCGCGCTAGGGGCTATGCTAAGCAATTGATGATTTGTGTGTGTGTGTGTGTGTGTGTGTGTGTGTGTGTACACACACACACATATAGCATATGCACATGTATTTTTTACATATCACATATATCTTACATATACATCACATATTATGTATATAATTTCATGTCAATTACAAACATATTGATGGATAGAGGCACCTGGGTGACTCAATGGGTTAAGTGTCTGACTTTTGATTTTGGCTCAGGTCATGATCTCGCCTTGTGTCAGCCTCTTTGCTAACAGTGAGGAGCCTGCTTAGGATTCTCTTTGTCTCCCCATCTCTCTCTGCCCCTCTCCTTCTCTCTCTCTCAAAATAAATAAATAAACTTTTTTTAAGAAAGAAAAAAACAAATATATTGATGGATAGATCATCCAGTGGCAAAACTATTCTTTCTCATCTAATTCAATGGAGGTTTTCTATATAAATGCTCCCACTTCTGGAGAACATTTTGATAAGAGGAATACACAAACATTTTTTTAGTGCCTTTCACCAGTGCCCAATGGTAAATAAGAGAAAGAATTTGGGAGCAGAAATTCAATTGAATTATTCTGAGCACTGAGCTTTGAATAATTGTAAGAGTTGCAGAACTCTTTGTATCCACAGTGATATAAAGAAGTCACCAAGACATGAATCAATACAACACTGACTGTCATGGGTCATTGGAGCAGCCTGGAGAAAGAGACAGAATCAGATGACAAAAGAAGAGGACATTTAAAACAGAACAAGAAAACAGTCTTTTGAGAGGCTGTCTTGAAAAAAGGTATCTCCAATTTCTAGAGAAAAGGGATAAAGTCAAACTTGAACAACTATCAAAAATAGGTGACTAGACTGCACTGTGGATAAACATTTTTAAAATAACCTTTTGGTAAAATATAGGCCATTTTTTCCAAAGAGTAATTTAACTCTTCTCAATAAATAATGATACTTGATTAAGTCTCATGTTAAAAGAACCCCTTTAGATGCTGAAACTATATCTAATCAGCACTGGAATAAATCCCATTGGTTTCAGGTTGGCCAGGAGAGCAGAGTTCCAGCACTTTTAAAATGCCACTATTACCCTTTCCCAAGCCACCATCATCTCTGACTTGGAACACTGCAAAGGTTTTCTAGTGGGCTTCCCTGAGTCCACACTTAGTGCCCTCTACACTTTACTCCCTGTACAACAGGCAAAGTTCAGGTAGGGTTGCCTTATATCAAAGAGTGTCATGCTACTATTTGTACCAGTGCCTTTGTGATGAAATCAATGATTCAGGCAACTTCAAAGGAAATAATTCATTATTTTTGTAACAAATTGGAGATATAACCACTATCCCTCTCCATGTCTGTCCATAGACCCTGAACACAAAGTTCAGATACCTTCTGCTTCTGTGGGCAAAGCATCTTTTCCTGTGTCTCAGTAAGACATTACTCCGGTAAGAGATTATTACTCTAACCAGTAACAATCATTTGATTTCAGGTTACATTTTGTAAACTTGGTTTTCCTTATCTCCCTGACCAGTCCTTAATTTCTATTGATGATTTCTGCTCCTCTTCCCAATTTTGGAGTAGTTATGCCCATTCTATACTCTTCTATTCTAAAATTATACCAGAGCTGAACTCACCCAGTCCCATGGCTTTATATAGCATTTGTACACTAACAAACTAGAAAAGTAGATCTGGAATTCATCTCTTGCTTGAGTGACTATTTCATAAATGCAGCCACATTCAGCATATCCTTTGTAATGTCCAATGGATAACTCAAAATTAGTAAGTCCAAAACAGAACTCTTAGATTTTTCCTCTGGTCCCTAAAGTGTGCATTTCAGAAACTGGGCAGCAAAATCCACTCTGTGGTTCTGCTCTAAAACTGTGAAATCATTCTTAAGTCTTGTCTTTCTCTCATCTACTAACGCACTGCCATATCTATCAGGCACATTTTATCTCCACAATCAAAACATATCAAAATAAAATTCAGAACCCAATCACTTCTCACATCTGCTACCACATTGGTCCAAACACCAGCTTCTCTTTTGTGGACTACTGCAACAATAGCCTGACTGGTTTTACTGTTTTCACCCTTGCTCCAAAAATGCTCGGTGTTTCATTCCGCACCTACAGTGGTGTGTTTAAAATGTAAATCTGATCGTTTCACTCTCCTGCTCAAAGTTACCCCAATTGTATTTAGAATGAAATCCATCTTTCTTACTATTTTCTTCATGCCCTGTCCCCATGCTCTGATCCCTGACCTTAATCTTATAACTCTTCAAGTCTTCTGCTCTAGTCTTACTGTCGTCTTTGTGGTATCACCAAGTCAGGAACAATCTCAACTCCCAGCCTTTTCCCTTTGGTCGCCATGACTCAAAGCCTTTTTCCCAAATCCCACCACATTCGCACATATACACAAATGTTCACAGGACCTACTTTTAGTACATTCAGGCTCTGCTCATCTGTCACCGTCTCAGAGAGGTCTTCACTCAACGTTCACACCACTGTTCACACACATCTCCCATTATTGTAGATCTTCTTGTGATATTTTATTCACCTTCCTAGTCTATTACATCAGTAGCTGTTATTTGCATATTCTCTGTCCTCCTCACTAGAACATAAACTTTATGAGGTCAGGCATATCACTGTTTTAGTTCCTCTATATGCAAATTGTCTATACCCCCAGTGTCTAGAATGGTACCCAGCACATAGCAATTCTTCTACAAGTATTTTGAATTAATTATTATATTAGCTAGCATTCAAAGTTGTCACCCAACATTGCTTTGTTTTGCAATAGACATGGAACTATTAAAATATATGGCAAAACTAATGCAAAAATTATCAAAATGACTTTTTAAAAATTAGTAGATATAAATGTATAGAAATACCACCAATATCTGGGTATTAATTCTATATCCTGTCACTGTACTGAATTTGTTTCTTCTAGTAGTTTTGTCGTAGAGTCTTCAGGATTTTCTACATATAGTACTATGTAGTCTACAAATAGTGACAGTTTGGCCATAGCAACATTTTTCTAGATAGGTCTCCTAGGACAAGAGAAACAAAAACAAAAATAAACTATGGAACTCCATCAGAATAAAAAGCTTCTGCACAGCAAAGTAAACCATCAACAAAACAAAACAAAAAAATGAAAATCCATTTTTCTTACTATTTTCTTCATGCCCTGGCCCCATGCTCTGAATGGGAGAAGAGATTTGCAAATGATATGTGCAATAAGGAGATAATATATAAAATATATAAAGAACTTATACAACTCAACACCAAAAAAAAAATCTTATTTAAAAATGGGCAGAGGACCTGAGTAGAAATTTTTCCAAAGCCATACAGATGGCCAACAGACACATGAAAAGATGCCCAATATTACTAATTATCACAGAAATGCAAATCAATACCACAATGACATATCACCTTACGCCAGTTAGAATGGCTAAAATCAAAATGACAGGAAATAACAAGGGTTGGAAAGAACGTAGAAAAAAAGAACTCTCATGCACTTTTAGTGGGAATGCAAATTGGTAGAGCCACTGTGGAAAACACTATGGAGGTTCCTCAAAAAATTAATAATAGAAATACCATATAATCTAATAATACCACTATGGGGTATTTACCCAAAGAAACTGAAAATACTAATTTGAAAAGATATATTCACCCCTATTGCAGCCATATCTTGGCTAGGCAAGATTTGATTTTGTCTAGTCATTTACAATGGCTTTTGTAAATCTAAATGTCCATCAATAGAGGAATGGATATAGAAAATGTGATGTATATACACAATGAAATTACACATCATAAAAAAGGATGAGATTATGCCATTTGAGAAACACAGATGGACCTAGGAGTAATATGCTAAGTGAAATTAGTTAAACTGAAAAAGACAAATACCATATGATTCCACTCATAAGTGGAATCTCTAAAAAATGAATAAACAAACAAAAAGCAGAATCAGACCTATAAATACAGACAACAAACTGATGGTTGCTAGAGGGGAGAGGGTGAAGGGTTGGACAAAAATAGATGAAGGGGAAAGGGATGTATAAGTTTCAAGTTATGGAATGAGTAAGTCATGGGACTGGAAGACACAGCATAAGGAACACACTTAATGATATTGTAATAGCAATGTAATGGGACAGATGGTAGCTACACTTCTGGTGACATTAGCAGAACATATAAACTTGTCAAATCACCTAGTTGTACCCTAAAACTAATGTTACGTTATATATCAATTATCATAAATAATAATAAATGGAAAAAAAATAGTAGATGTAAAAGGAGAGATCTGACCCTTGTATTTCCCGTAAACAAATCCACTGAAAAGGGGGGATGAAGTCATTAATCCAAAATTTTAAACAGATAACATAATTTGTTAATCCATTACCACCATTACACCCAAAATATTTTTGTGTATAAAAAGTTATCACTTCCTCTGTAGATTATTGAATAAAGACTACTTCCTCTTGCACTGTTGGTAGGAATGCCAACTGGTGCAGCCGCTCTGGAAAACAGTGTGGAGTTTCCTCAAAAAATTAAAACTAGAACTACCCTATGACGAGCAATAGCACTGCTAGGAATTTACCCAAGGGATACAGGAGTGCTGATGCATAGGGGGACTTGTACCCCCATGTTTATAGCAGCACTTTAAACAACAGCCAAATTATGGAAAGAACCTAAATGTCCATCAACTGATGAATGGATAAAGAAGATATGGCTTATATACACAATGGAATACTACTTGACAAAGAGCAAGAATGAAATCTGGCCATTTGCAGCAACGTGGATGGATAATAAGCCAGGCAGAGAAAGACAGATACCATATGTTTTCACTTGTATGTGTATCCTGAGAAACTTAAAGAGGACCATGGGGGAGGGACAGGGGGAAAAAAAAGTTACAGAGAGGGAGGGAGGCAAACCATAAGAAACTCTTAAATACAGAGGACAAACTGAGGGTTGATGTGGGGTGGGGGAGAGGGGAAACTGGGTGATGGACATTGAAGAGGGTACTTGTTGGGATGAGCACTGGGTGTTGTATGGAAACCAATCTGACAATAAATTTAAAAAAAAAGACTGCATTCAATATGTGATTGCTTAAATTATATTCTAAATTCTGTTTTTTCTGTATTGTTTTGTCTCCCCCTTTTTTTTTTTTTTTTTTACTTTATAGTACACCGTGTTGTTTAATGACATATCTTGGGCATATGCCTAAAATTCTTTAGATCTATACTAGTTTATGGTAGATTTGATTGTGAGAACTCTCCTTCCCCTAGACCAACTCTAAAACAGATTTAAAAATTTTAAATATATAAAATAAAAAAGATTTTCTTAGTACAAATGACTTTTTAAAAAAATTCTAAAATTCCATTTAAACTCAATATTTATTGACAATAAAAATGTTCTTTTAAATTATGCTTTTTTAAAGGTTTAAGAATACTCAAGGATTTAAAAAATAATTTCAATAGCCTAAATTAATGGTTCAGCTGTTTCTCCTCCAGAATTATATGTAATTGTTTTTTTTTTCTATTCATTAAGGGAAAGTCACCAGTTTCAAAGATCATAATGTTTGTAATTGATCACATATATTTTTTTAGAATTCTTTATTCCAATTTCAAGTTGCCTGGATGTTTTAGCTAGATAATCTTTTTTCTTTATGCATGAGTTATCAGCACTACATTATTTTTAATTTAAAGATTTTCTGATTTTTTTTGGTAACATATCTCTAAAATTTACCTGAATTTGCTTGTTCTGTGAATTCCTGAGATACATTGTATATATGGCTAGAGACTAAAGATGTGGCAAATGCTCTCCTTCTTCCCATACTGGAGCCTCTATCATAACACAGAGCCAATCTAAATGGTATTTAAAAGTTTATGCCCAAGGGAAGTGTTCTCTATTAACTATAAATGTATACAATTAAACCTAAAGCACAGTCACAGTGTTTTAATCAGGAAAGCTCAGAGTCATTTCTGTCCTGTGGGGTAATAAATGAAGGCAAAAGCAATTGAACATGCTTTCTGATGTGTTAAGTGATATATGGGCTCTCTTGAGTCACCAAATTGAAAGGGCCACATGCTTAGTTAATCAACACTACACTGCCATATTGGGGGAGAGGTGATAAATTTCACAGATGGTACATTCACAGGGGTCAGGGTAAAATAGACTTGATCAACCACCTCAGTAATTAAAAGGATGTGTTTAAATGCCTATTATCAAATGCTTTACTATAAAAGAGAATTAATTTTTTATTCTCAGTCATTCACCATAAGTGAATTTAATAATACTATCAACCACAATGGTCAAAGCTGGCCATTGACTAATAGGTACTGACTAATATGTTGACAGTTAGGGTAGAAAATCAGGTCCTGGGAGACCAGTTAATGCACTTCTTTTGAGAATTTTCAGGGCTGATTAGAACAAAACCACATCCAGAGAACCATTAAGACTACACTCAGAAGATAAATTGCTGTTCCTGTAGGCTTTTCTCCTTCAAGGATAAAGCCATGTACTCTCTGCCTAGAAACATTGTTTCTCTTGCACACAATCTCAGTGCAAAAGAACAAAAGCAATTTTTAGACAAAACTTAGTCACCTTCCATTTCAACAGTGTATGCCACAGCTTATGTTTGTATATGTGTTAGAATGGGCAAGTGATATTTCTAGAATTAAAAGTTTGGTGCCTGTTTTCTGATAAAATATTTTGTGTTCTGAAATTCCAGTAATTGTTTACATTTTTTGAAGCATCGAAGTTGAATTAAATACATATATGGATTTTTCCTATCAATGGAGAGAACAGGGTTTCCTAAGTCTTTCCAATTCAACAAATTTAAATTTTTCCTCTATTTCCACCATCTCTTCAGACCTACAGTTGTAATATTGCTATTGGTTTGGTTGGTGGTGGCTTAGTTGGAAAATGGGGTCTTGGAAGAGGGCAACTTCCCTCATTTCCATAAATCTTTAAGAACAGAAAAGAAAGCCCTGTATCTCTTCCTCCCCTTTCTGCATCCTCATTATTGGCCCGAAAAATCTGCTCGGAAGTAAACCTAAGGTGAGGCTCCTGGGTGGCTCAGTAAGTTAAGCATCCAACTTGATTTCAGCTCAGGTCATGATCTCACAGTTTGTGGGTTTGAGCCCTACATATGGCTCCATGCTGTGTGGAATCTGGTAGTGATTCTCTCTCTCCCTCTCTCTGCCCCTCCTCCACTCATGCTCTCTCTCTCTCAAAATAAATAAACAAACTTTATTAAAAAAGAAAAGTAAGCATAAGGAAAGGAAAGAAAGATGTATCTCCTTTATATCCCATGCCACGTTATGGTCATTCCATTTTATTCTAAAGCTGTGCTTGATCAACCACCATTTAGGTTGAACTTCAAGTCTGAGAATGGTATTAAAAACAAGGGCTACACTTTACTAATGTTCACAAAATAAATTATTCCTGCGGCAAATTAGTTTGAAAATGTTATTTTAAATATACCCATCTACTGGTCTTACCTGGCCTCTTTTCTGTCACTGTCTCACATGAGTAAGCCAATACCTTTGAGCCTCAGTTGGCTCAACAGTAAAACGAAAATTAAAATTATCCCCATTTCATCTCCTTACACATGCAATTCTTAATGATAATTAACAATAAATTAATTAATGTTCCATGTAAAAAATACATAGAGGAGTGAATACAAAGTATTAAGAAACCTCCTCTCCACCCCCACCATTCTCTCCAGAAAACCCAATGCCTCTGAATTATCTTATTAAATGCCACCTATTCTAAAAACAAAAAAACAAAAAAACAAAACAAAACAAAAAAAAACAAACACACACACACACACACACACACACACACAAGAAAAGAAAAAAGAAAAAGAAAGCAAGCCATGGTTGAGTCAAAACTGAATCACAGACAATGGAAAAATATGTAGCCTAAGAAATCTTGGAGTAATATTCTAGGATGGTGAAAATATAAAGAAACATATGTAGTATGATTGCACATGCACTGTTCTACACCTTGGTCTTTGCTTTTTTTAATTTTATACTTTATGCTGTACAATAATCCTATTCCAGTATCTAAATATCTGACACAGCTATATAATACTTCATCGTGTGGAAGTGTCAAAGTATATTTAACTACCTGCTGATGGATATCAGGGTAGTTTTAGATTTTGATAAATATTAAGACCTTCCATAAAGATGTTAATCTATGCGTTTCTGCAAGACCACCCTTAGTGCTGGGCACCCATCCTAAGCCACACTTTAGGAGCTCCTCTGGTCCTGTTCCAACCTGGGCCTTGTGAAGAATGGGAGAAAACCCTAGAATTAAGGGATATCCACCCTGAATTTATGTACTTTACTCTAGATGATAATCTGAATGCCTGAGACTGGAGAATAGTGTGTCTGAATTGCCCTGACCCTGCTTCCAAGACTGAAAGGCTATCTTCCCTGGATCTGGTCTTCTCAGGGTGGACTGCAAGTGCACACTCTAGATTTAAGGGGTGGCCAACCGGGGTTGTGAGCAGATGTGTGGGGATGGATGGAACTTGAGTGCACAGACTAAATTGTCCACACACATGCTGTGAGGTCCCTCCTGGTGAATGATTGCACTGGGACGTGAACGGGGGCAGACTGAAAGCTGGAAACTTCCATTTGTATTCTTGTCTTGGGACCTGTAAATGTAAAAGCTCATCTGCTTGTACTAACTGGATCTAACAGGTTTTGTTTACTGAACCCTTGCCATCACTTAGTGTTATATTTTTCTTTTTTGATCTAAGAGCTTCAAAAATCATGTTTTATTTTTATTTAAATTTGCATTTATTTAATGGTTCATATTTTCACACACTGATTGGCACTTCAATTTTTTTTCCAGTATACTGACTGACAATCGACATACAATAGGTTCCAGTTCAAGATGGTACCATATGAGAATCCTGATCTCCATTCCTCCCACAGACACACTGAATCTATAGCTATAAATGGAATGATTTCCTCTGGAAAAAAAAAAACCCAAAAGCTAGCTGAGCAACTCCTGTACATTGGGCAAACAAGAAAAAAAGCCTATATCAAAGTGGGTAGGAGAGACTGAAACACAACCCCCAAAATGGCAACTCATAATCAACAGGAAACTCACAAACCTGAGCTCCTCTCTGAGGAACAATTGTTTAAACCCACATGTGGCACATCAACTTTTTTTTAATGTTTTCTTCTTTTATATTTTTTAAAATGTTTATTATTTATTTTTGAGAGAGCATGAGTGGGGGAGGGGCAGAGAGAGAGGGAGACACAGAATCCAAAGCAGACCTGAGGCTCTGAGCTGTTCAGCACACAGCCTGATGTACAGCTCGAACCCACTAACCTTGAGATCATGACCTGAGCCAAAGTCAGAAGCGTAACTGAATGAGCCACCCAGGTGCCCCCTGGGACCCTAACTTTTAAGACCTGCACCTGAGAGATGAGTCTCAGGTCATGTAGCTTTGGGAGCCTATAGGGCTGGCATCCATGAGTTCCATAAGGCTGTAATGAACTGAGAAATGGCTCCTAGAAGGCTCATACATATGGACTCACCTACCACATAGCTCACCATAGAAGCAGCTGATTTGCAAAGTGCCCAGAATTTCTGAGAAAGAATCTTATTTAATTAATCATTTGAAAAATATGGCCTAAGTGGCAGGCATCTTATTTAACACTGAATACTCTCCTAGGAGTCTTCTGAAGTACTCTCCAAAGATGGGGGCCAACAGGTTCCATCTAGTAGTCTTCTTCTGCCTTCTTCCAGTTCACTGGTATCCCCTATAAAGGAGCTTGTACCCTCATCTGGCTCCCTGAATTTTTTCCACTACCACCCAAGGGACTACTCTAGGTCACCTGGCTCTGGTCGCCAATTGGAGTTATGCTTGAAGGCCTCACAGGACTGTAACAGAGAGAGCTTTTCACTAGCTACCATCTCCAGAGTACAACAGAGGCTAAGGAGGTCTTTCTGTGAAAGAGGCCTATTAACTTATCTTCACAATGATAGCCTGAGGGACAGTCTTCTAAATTTTAATTTTTTTTTAATTTTTAACTTTTTAATGTTTATTTATTTTTGAGACAGAGACAGAGTGGGGGAGGAGCAGAGAGAGGCAGACACAGAATCCAAAGCAGGCTTCAGGCTCCAAGCCATCAGCACAGAGTCCAACATGGGACTCAGACTCACAGAACGTGAGATCATGACCTGAGCCAAAGTCAGACGTTCAACCACCCAGGTGCCCTATCAGTCTTATAATTATACATGATCTAAGAGCTGTCATTCTTTCCAGAGACCCAATATCTTCACACACCCCCTCTGCCATGCTCCAAAGTCCCAATATCTTCCGAAAGGGAAGTTATATACACATATTTGGTTCCCCGGTTTTGTAGCTACTGCAGAGAATACCCATTGACTGCCTGGCTCTGGTGCCCAATGGAGCTTATGTTCCTGGTCCCATGGGACTGTAGCAAATGGGGACACAGTACTTGACAGGCTACCACACCCAAGGCACACAGCACAGACAGCAGACTGAAACATACCCCCAGTCCTCCTGTGAAAGAAGTCTGTTTGGTTGTCCTGGAGCTTTGGCCACAAGGGCAAGCTTCTAGTTTGGCACACATTTAAGAGCCTACTGAGGTACTCTCTGGGGACAAAGGACAGTGGATGACCTCTTCACTCTCTCCCTTTGCCTCATTCCAGACTGCTGGTCACTCTCAGAGAGAAGCTTATACACTCATATGCCCCCCACCCCCGATATTTGCAGCTGCTGCCCAGGAAACACTTCAAGATCACCTAGTTCTGGTGGCCAACAGAGCTTACATTCATGGTCCCATCAGACTGTCTATATTTGCATTCTTTAAATGCTGCTTCCTAAGGGTTTGGTTTTCAGTCAGCCTGAATCTGGGTGCTGACTGAGATCCTCCTCTTTGGAACATTGAAAGGTCTTGGCATACCCTGAACTATTGGGGGCCACTGAAAATAAGGTAGGCTGCTCAGACAATCACAAAGGTCTGAGAGATAACCAAGAGCTAGAGCAAGGTTGAACAATAAGCTTAAACTTCTACACAAGGACACTCCTTCAAGACTGAAATCATACCAACCATCTCTTCAACCACAGTGGTATGAAACTAGAAACCAATTACAAGAAGAAAACTGGAAATTTCACAAACGTGTGCAGGTTAAACAATATGCCATTAAACAAACAATGTGTCAGAGAAGAACTCAAAACAGAATCAAAAAATACCTTGGAACAAATGAATATGAAAATACAACATACCAAACTTGTGGGATTTGTGAAAATAGTACTATGAAGGAAGTTTATAGTGATAAGTGCCTATAACAAGAAACAGAAATATCTCAAATAAACAATCTAACTTTACACTTTAAAGAACTAGAGAAAGAAGAACAAAAAAAGCCCTAAGTTAGTAGAAGGAAGAAAATAACAAAAATCAGAATGGACATAACTAAAATAGAGACTAAAAAGAAAAGATCAAGGAAACTAAGAGGTAGTTTTCTGAAAATAAAGTTGACACCCTTTTAGCTAGACTCACCAAAAAAAGTAAGAGGACTCAATATCAGAAATGAAAGTAGAGAGTTACAACTGATACCACAGAAATATAAAGAATCATAAGACACTATTATGGTTGCTTTTTGGCCTTTTGACTAAGGTCAAGTAAAGACACTTGAACAAATATACACTAACAAATTGGACAACCTTCAGAAAATGGATAAATTCCTAGAAACCTACAACCCACTAAGAATAAATCATGAAGAAATAGAAAATATGAACACACTGATTACCAGTGAAGCGATTGAATCAGTAATCTCAACAAACTAAAGTCTAAACCCAGATTCCTCACTGTTGAATTCTACCAAACATTTAAAGAAAAGTTGATACCAATTTTTCTCTTCCAAAGAAAAAGAAAAAAAAAAGGAAAATAAAAGAAGAAAACACTTCCAAATTCATGTATGGGGCCAGCATTACCCTATACCAAAACATTTTTCAAGGACATCCCCCCCCAAAAAAAAATACAGACCAATATTTCTGATGGACATAGATGTAAAACTCTTCAATGAAATATTAGCAAACTGAAATCAGCAGCTCATCAAAAAGGATAACACACCATGATCAGGTAGGATTTATTCCGGGATACAAGTGTTGTTCAACATCCACAAATCAATCAACATGATACACCACAGTAAAAAAAAAAAAAAAAAAAAAAAAAAAGGAAAGATAAAATCATATAATCATCTTAATAAATGCATAAAAAGCATTTGACAAAATTCAACATCCATTATTAAAAAAAATTCTCAACAATTTGATTATAGAGGGAGCATACCTCAATAAAATAAAAGTCAGATATAACAAGCTCACAGCTAACATCATACTCAACGGTGAAAAGGTGAACACTCCTCTAAAATCATTAACAAGATAAGGATGCCCACTCTTGCCATTTTATCCAGCATATTATTGGAAGTCACTAGTAAGAAAGTATCCAAAATAATAATAAGAAAACAATCCCATTTACAATTAAATAAAAAAGAGTAAAATAGCTAGGAATAAATTTAACTAAGGAGGCAAAAGACCTGCACACTGAAAATTATAAGACACCGATGAAAGAAATTGAAGAAGACACAAATAAGTGTAAAGATATTCTATGCTCATGAATTAGAACCATTAATATAATTAAAATGTCCACATAACCTGAAGTCATATACAGATTCAGTGCAATCCCTATTACAATCCAAATGATGTTTTTCACAGAAATAAAACAAATAATCCTAAAATTTGTATGGAACCACAGAGGACAAAATCGCCAAAGCTATCTTGAGAAAAAAGGACAAAGGAGGCATCACACTTCCTAATTACAAACTGTATTACAAAGCAACAGTAACCAAACACTATTGTATGTCCATAAACTCAGACACATAGATCAGTGGAATAGAATAGAGAGACCAGATATAAACCACACACATACAGAGTCAATTAATTCATAATAAAGGAAGCAAGAATATACAATGAGGACAGTCTCTTCAACAAATGGTGTTGGGAAAACTGGACAGCCCCATGAAAAAGAATGAAACTGGACCACTTTCTTACACCATACACAAAAATTAACTAAAAATGTGTTTAAGACTTGAACATAAGACCTAAAACCATAATACTCCTAGAAGACAACACAGGCAGTAAGCCCCTTGACTTTGGTTGATGATATTTTTGACACCAAAAACAAAAACAACAAAAGCAAAAACAAACAAATGAGACTACTTTAAACTTAAAAACTTCAAATTTAAAAGCTTCTGCACAGCAAAGGAAACCATCAACAAAATGAAAAGGCAGCCTACCAAGTGGAAGAAAATATTTGCCAATCATATATCTGATAAAGTTAATATCCAAAATATATAAAGAACTCAAACCAAAGAAGCTAAAAACAAACCAATTAAAAAATGAGAAGATCTGAACTGACATTTTTTTTTCTTCTACCTATGATCTTACTTATATGTGGAGTCTATAACAAAACAAAAAACTCATAGATACAAAGAACAGATGTGGTTGCCGGTGGGGGGCAGGGGTGTGTGTGGAGGACAAGTGAAATGGGTGAAGGTGTCAAAAGGTACAAACATAAAATACCTAAGGAGATGTAATGCACAGCATGGTGACTATAGTTAATAATGCTGTATTTTATATTTGAAAGTTTATCAGTAAATCTTGAAAGTTCTTATCACAAGAAAAAATAAATTTATAACTATGTGTGGCAATGAATGTTAGCTAGATTTATTATGGTGATCATTTCACTATATATACAAATAATGAATCATTACATTGTACACCTGAAACTAATAGGCTGTATGTCAATTATCTCTCAATTAAAAAAATCAAATTAAGTCATTAATCTGTTCTCCTCTACAACTTATTTATTTTGAGAATATTATATAAATGTTTTATTTTTTATGTTGGACATAACTCAGTATTCATTATTTTTATTAAATACCATAGCCTTTTACCTTTCTATTGGCATGTTTCATTTACATGTATGTGATAATAAATAGATCTGATCTTTAGTCTACATACTATGTTTTATTGTCAGCTTTAATTATTCATTTTATTGTCACCTATCTCTTGCAATGTCTGTATCTTCTTTTTTTTTTCTCCTTCTGGTAGTTGAGACTACTTAAAACCTATTCTTAATTTTCAACTATGAATTTACCTTCATAACTTTAATATACTTAAAACTCAATTTTCTAAGTTATAAGGTTTAGAAAGTATCCATTGTTTCCACAGTATAAAACATTAGACACACTTCCACTTTCTTTAACAACTCTTCTCCTAGTTTATTACCTTAATATTTTCATCTTTGAGTTCCTATTCTTATTTATAAACATGATATGCCTACAAGGTTTTACTCTTTATTCTATATTTATATGAATTCAAAGTTACACAGGCAGCTCTTGATATTATAGCTTCCTCATTTCATAGTGTTGCTATTTTACCTTTTCAGTTGTGTGATAGATGACAAAATCGGCCCCAGCACTTCTCAACTTCTCCCACAAGAGAGGAGTTGATGTCTTAAGCCCTTAGCACATGCTTTGACCAGTAGAATGCTGCACAGTGATGCCATGAGGCTTATAAGCCAAAACCTCAGGGGGCCTTGCAATTTCGGTTCTTATGGTACTTTTGTTTTGGGGATATTGTCCTCTCCACCTGCAAAAAAGTCTGGGGTAGTCATGTAGATGATGAAAGACATGTGATCCAGTTTACCTTTGTTGCCCTACCCAACAGCCTGCCAACCATCAGACACTAGAATGAGGCCACGCTGGGTTATCCAACTGCAGGGGACATGCAGCTAAAAGCAGATATAGGAGAACCCAGAGAGATGGATCAAGTTGTCTAGATCAGAAAAACTGCTCAGCCTACTCACAGGATCATGAGCTAAATAAAGGGTTATGGATTTAAGCCACTAAATTTCAGGGTCATTTGTTTCATAGCAAAAACTAACTGATACAAGTTGGTTGGTGGAATTCATAACTAAGATTCTTCCCCCATAGTCTCTCATTGGTAGTATATTCTGAGTCCTTTCTTATTTAAGAATGGTTTCTTATTACCTTTATTCTTGCATAAAAGGCTACCTATTAGACTTTTGCATCAATTTTTTAACTTAAAATTCTGCAGACATGCTCCACCATCTCCTGACATTGCAAGAATCTGAGTGTAGCCCAATTTTTCCCACTTGAAGGTAATTTCTTTTTCCAATGGATGACTATAATACTCTATTCCATCTTGAATATTAATATTATACCATAGTACTCCTCAGGATTGATAATTCCACTTTTTCTTGCAACATGGTGTTCAGTTTACATTTGTAAACTCAGTTCTTTTACAGAAAGTTAATGTTGTTTTGTATTCATTTCAGTCGAATACAAAGACAACAATTAGGCAAATATCAGATCTCCACTCTAGTCTCTATGGCTAATTGTTCTCACAGTTTTGTCTATGGAATTTCCTCAAACATATCCTTACTTCCACATTGTCTAGCAGTGAGACAATGAGCTGACAAGATTTTACACATAATGTAATTTAATTTTATACAGTCTGAACTAATAAAGAGATATAGCTAAGGCATGCTAGCTGTGTCTCAATTTCTTCACCTATAGAACAGAGATAATAGTAGCAGTAACTAATGGAAGTCTTCCGAATATTCAATGAGCCTATAAGAATAAGGCCCTCAGAAGAGTTCCTGGTATGTAGTAAGTCAATATTAGCTTTGATTAGCATTATAAATTATTGCTGGCTGTTTTTTCATCATGGATTCTACTTATTGCTTTTAATATGGCTCTCATTTTTGTAATGGCATTCTTGCTATCTTTAATTTCTTTCCTTAACCTACCTGCCTCACTTTTTAATTGCTCCTATTTTTCTATTCTCTTTAGACTCTTTTTCATTCTTTGGTATGGATTTTCTTTTTTTCTTTCCTCAGAGTCCCTGTTCTCTTATATTTCCATATACTTTTTAGAATCAAATTCTACTTTTCTAATGTGGACCAAATTATCCAATGGGCACTACTGTAAGCCATTCCAACTTGGTGATCCGCTTGCTCTGAAGAGAGAAATTCCAAAACAGAAGGTAAGACAGCAACCAAGGAATTCAGAATTTATGTATTGCTCTAAAACGACAAACCTAGCTTTGGCTTCCCCTCCCTTCTCCGGCCCACGTCATCTCTATTGCACGTTTTTGTGTTAGAAGTATAGGTTTCATGAGGCAGTGTTCTCATTTTGGACCCGATGCTGCTGGTGCCTCATATCCCTCCACCTCTGATTTCAGCGGTGGCTCTAGGCGACAGTTTTGCATGGGTTGTTTCACCTCATACCACCTGCACCAATCTGCAGAGAGAACTGTGTGTTGTACTGTTTTCAGTCTCAACTCCTTCCCAGGTGCTTCAGGAACCTGCTTATCGCTCCCAAGTGCTGCTAGGAAATGGGGGGGGGGGGGTAGTTAGGACCCCTGAGGCAACCTTCAAATAACAAGAGATGGGATCCTGTAGAAAATTGTTCTGCTTATGGTCCTTCAAGCAGGGAATTCTGAGAGCCATTCTGTACACTTCTCAGAGGTCCCAGTGGAATCTAATGTGCATTACTCACCATGGCAGCTTTGATGACCCATGTGCACACCAGCTTTCCCTCCATCCTCATCTGTCTCTCCAGCCTTGTCCCTCCTTCTTTTATCCTCAACTTTTGCTTCTGGAATCACTGTCTAAAGAGTCTCTGTACCAGAGTCTTTGTGTCAGGCTCTGCTCTGAAGAAACCCAAACTAAGACACACTTTTGTACAATTTCTCTTTAAGCCCTTTACCTCCTATTTCTCTGGAATATGGTATTTAACCCCAAGTAGTCCCTAAACTTTCTGGTAGCCTATTAATGGCCCAAGTTCTTGTGATTTAGATCAGAGTATTATTCCTTTGGCAAATGAGGATCAAATAAATTCAAATTTTCAGATAAAGAGGCATCCTGATCGAGATTTAGAGTTAGATATCATCTTGGCTCATGAAACAGGGGATTTTTTCCTCTTTCCTTTGTTGTTTTCATTCACCTAAGAGGATTTTGGTGAGCAGATTTAAGCAAATGGTAAAACCCTAAAGATAAGAAATCATTTTACCTGTTATCATAGAACTTCCAAAATAATGTGATTCTGGCCCTGTTTCCTCTGCAAAATAAAGAGACTGCTATTAAAATTAAATTCTCTTTGAGATTTATAATTCTGTGTTTGGTGCTAAACCATAGTGCCACAGTGTATCCTTTAGGAAAGGCAAAAGATATCTTCCTTTGTCCATAAAGTTCAGAACGCTTTAGTAATTCAAGCAGAAGTAGATGGTCTAAATTAGGTAAACATAGGAGAAGGAAATTTACCTATTGTTTCTCATTGTCTTGAACTCTATAATCAGGGAAAAGGTTGTATGAATAGCAATATCTACAATAGGAATAAACCACACTTAATTAGTTTCAAACTTCATTTTCATTTAAGTAGAATTATAAACAAATACAGCTAGCTGCAAATTTATCTACTTTCCTTTGAAAATGAATTACTGATATTTGCATACTGTTTAAAAAGTATAATAGGAAGAAATGCTACAATAACAATACAATAAATAATTTTGCAATATGCTTTGCTTTCCTAAGTCACTAAAATTCTGTTTTAAGTATTAGCATCATGGGATGTTGAAATATTTAAAAATCTTAATTTGAAAAATAAATTATTCTACTTGGTTTACCCAATGAGAATTTACTTATATAATGTTTAAATATATAAAAGGCCACTATAATTCTAAATGACTCAGTGATATGACACCATCCATGGAACCTAGTTATTTTTTAAGTTTATTTATTTATTTTGAGAGAGAGAGAGAGAGAGAGAGAATCCCAAGCAGCCTCCGTGCTGTCAGCGCAGAGCCCAATGCAGGGCTCCATTTCACAAACCCTAAGATCATGACCTGAGCCAAAACCAACAGTCGGACATCAACCAACTGAACCACCCAGGGGCTCCCCTAGTTATTTAAAACTAAATGTAAAACCGTATGTTTTCAAGCATTTAGTTGTGCAGTGATAGCATTTTTTTAATGCCTTCTGTCTTCCACACACAGCTAGACAGCAGGAAGGTGAGAGGAGACCCTGACCACGTAGAACTGACGTCCAGAGAGATTATTAACATGTGAACGGGCAATCCTAACACAGAATGAGCACTGCCATGGTCAGAAAAAAAGAGCTATCGGAACACCCAGGACTGCTTTCTAATCCAGACTTACGTGTTAAGAATGATTTCTCAAAAGAAATCCTTATCTAATTACCCAATAATTGAAATAAAAAGCTTTTCTATTACAAAGCTGCTTCCCGAAAAGAGATCAAAAGAAACTACCTGAAAAATCCCATGCAATTTAGTTATTTTGCATTTTCACATCTTTAGATACATAGAGAGAATGTTTTCAATATAAATATGTCTTTGAACAGATTTCTTCTGAAAGTGATTTATTGGCTATGACTAGTTCTCTGTAAGCATCCTAGAAGAACAAAGTTTTGATAGTTAAAATTATTCAGGAGAAAATAACCAAACACTTTCATTAAATACATTTTGATAAAGACAGACTACTGTTGCTAATCCTAATTAAAGCTCTTCACGATGGTCCAAAAAACAAAGAAGAGAAAATAATGATCTTAAAGAGAGACACTGTGATTGCTTTAATGCATTATTCTGGGCTTTTTAGAAGATAAATGTTATATGAAGATAAATAAATATTGGGGGGAAAAAGCTTTATCCTACTTAACTATACTAATATTTAATATTTATTGAACATTAACAATATGTAGGAAATAGTTTAAAATTCCAAGTTAGTCATGGTCTCTGGCAAAAGATAGTTATTTTATTCCTAATTGCATTTGGGTCCCAGCCATAACTCTTATAACACCATGCATTCTCTGATACAGATCTAAATGTTAATTGTTATAGAATTGCTAAATCCTTCACAGATGACCTTAAACAAAGCAATTGTTAAGTGTTCGTGACCCCTAAACATTAAGCATAGTGACAGAAAAAATTATTAGTATAAAATTATTTAAATATACAGAAAATTTAATGTAATCTATTAAAAAACTAATAGCAAGGTTACCTGTTACAAATTGATATGCAAATATCAATTTCATTTCTATATAGCAAGCAATTGAAAATTGAAAAAAATTTTTAATGTTTATTTTTTTTCAGAGAGAGAAGCACAAGTGGGGTAGAGACAGAGACACAGAGAAACAGACACACAGAATCTGAAGCAGGTTTCAGGCTCTGAGCTGTCAGGAGCTCGAACCCACAAGCTTTAAGATCATGACCTGAGCCAAAGTTGGACACTTAACCAACTGACCCACCCAGGTGCCTCAAAAGTTGAAATTTTATTAAAAAATACCATTTACAATGATCACAAATATATTACATATTCAGGTAGATATATGACAAAATACTGTAAGATCTAAACACTACAAAATAGTGCTCAGAAAAATTTAAAAGACAAAATAGAGAAAAAAAATAAGAGGAGGGATATACCATGTTCAAGAGTCAGAAGACTTAATATGGTAAATATGGTGATTCTCTCAAATTAATCTATAGATTTAACACCATCTCAGTCCAAATCCCAGTGGGGTTTTTGATAGAAATTGACTAATTTTAAAGTCTTCATGAAATAGCCCAAAGACCTTAGAAAATAACAAAGTTGAAGAACTAACATCACTTGATTTCAAGCCTTCTTATAAATCTAGAATAATCAAGCAATGTGATATTGTTACAAAGATAAAAAAAAACCTCAATTAAACAGAATGGAAAGTTCAGAAATATACCCACATATATATGGACAACTGACTTTCAATAAATTTGAAAGACAATTCATTATAACATAGTCTTTAAACAAACAGTGCTAGAAAAATTGATGTCCATATACCAAAAATAGACTTCAATTTATACTTCACATTTTATAGCAAAATTAACATAAAATAGATCATGAATAAAAATGTGAAGGCAAGAACTATTTTTAAAAAATAGAAGAAAATATAGGAGAAAACTATTTGTGACCTTGGGATGAGCAAAGTTTTCCTAGATACAGCACCAGAAGTGTAATCCATAAAAGAAAAACTGATAAATTGGACTTCATTAGAATTAAAATGTGACCTCTTTGAAAGATACTGTTAAGAAAGTGAAAAGACAGATGTCAATGTGAGAAAACATTTGCAAATCATATATCTGATAAAGGAATTGTACCTAGATATACAAGATCTTTAAAATTGTACCCTTTTTTAAAATTAAAAAAAATTTTTTTAAATGTTTATTTATTTTTTGAGAGACAAAGAGAGACAGAGCATGAGCTGGGGAGGGGCAGAGAGAGGGAGGGACACACAGCATCTGAAGCAGGCTCCAGGCTCTGAGCTGTCAGCACAGAGCCAGATGCAGGGCTCCAACTCACGAGCTGTGAGATCATGACCTGATCTGAAGGACGCTCAACTGACTGAGCCACCCAGGCGCCCCTAAAATTGTACCCTTTAAACATGTACAGTCTATTGTGTGTCAGCTATACTTCAAGAAACTGTCTTAACACTTACTGAAATATTTCTACTCCATTAGGTAAACTGCATTTTGTAATGTCACCTTCTGATTTTCTAGTATGGACTGTTCCCATTATTTCCTGGAATAAAATGGAAAGCAGCTCGCAAAATTCACTCTAAGCAGTTTTCAGGCAGTCTTCTGGAATCTGAGAAACCTTTGAAAACAGGAATGAAAATGTGTGTTGCCTTTTCATGAGTCCCTTTAGAGGAGCACATATCCTCAAATGAACAAGTTATTTGTAATAAGACCTGGTTTTTAACCAACTTAAAACAGTTTACCTTAACTCAGTTTCTTTTCTCAATTTCACCCATCATTCCCTTAGATAGAAATAATTTCCACATATTCAGCCTTTCTTATCAATATTAGATTTTTTTAAAATGCTTATTTATTTTGAGAGAGAGAGAGCACAAGCAGGGGAAGGGGAAGAGGGAGAGGAAGAGAGAGAATTCCAAGCAGGCTCCATGCTGTCATCACAGAACCTGATGCAGGGCTTGAACTCCTAAACTGTGAGATCATGACCTGAGCCCAAATCAAGAGTCAGATGCTCAACTGACTGAGCCACCCAGGGGCCCCTCTTATCAATACTAAATTTTACTTTTTAAAAAAATATGTTTATGTCTGAGAGACAGAAAGAGACAGACTACAAGTGGGAGAGGGGCAGGGAGAGAGGGCGACACAGAATCTAAAGCAGGCTCCTGGCTCTGAGCTGTCAGCACAAAGCCCAATGCAGGGTTCGAACCCATGAACTGCAAGATCTTGACCTGCGTCGAAGGCAGATGCTTAACTGAGTCACCCAGGCACGCCAATACTAGATTTTATTTATATTTTTTAATATTAATTTATTTTTGGGAGAGCACAAGAAGGGGAGGGCCAGAGAGGGGGACGGAGGATCTGAAATGGGCTCTGCACTGACAGGCTGTCAGCAGTAAGCCTGATGTGGGGCTTAAACTCATGAACCGTGAGATCATGACCGGAGCTGAAATTAGACACTCAACTAACTAAGCCACCCAGGTGCCCCCAAAACTAGATTTTAAAGAGCAGTTTTTCCTAGACTATTTGGGCAATGAACAGAAAATTTCACTACTAAATGTTTAAATGTCCCTTTTATCAATAAGGACATTATAAAACATCAAATAAAGACTATATACTTCTAATCCATCACCTCATCTAAACTCCTGCACCGGCAAATATGAAATAACATAATTGTGTGCTAAAAACTCTCCTTTAGATGACCATGAGAAATATTAATGTGTCCACTGAGCATCAGGGAATTACAGAACAAACATAAATGCATTTAAATCATGGATACATTCGTAAATCTAATAAACCAAGCAAGAAATCATGCAACAAGATTGAGAGTCAAATTGGCCTTAAGTATCCACTGATAGAAATATTTATAGAAAGATAAAGTTCCAATGTGGATATAAGGTATGGTGACTTGAGGACAAATACTTATTAAACCCATTCTTAGATATAACTTGATGGGAATGCAAAGTGATGCAGCCACTGTGGAAAACAGTATGGAGGCTCCTTAAAAATTAAAAAAATGAAACTATCCTACAATCCAGTAATCTCATTATTAAGTATCTACCAAAGAAAATACAAAAACACTAATTCAATTGGATACATGCTCCCTTAATGTTTACAGCAGCATTATTGACAATAGCCAAACTATGAAAGCAGGCCAAGTGTCCATCAACTGATGAATAAAGATGTGGTATATAAATTCAATAAAATATTATTCAGCATGAAAAAGAATGAAATTTCCCTTTTGCAACAACATGGATGAAGCTATAGAGTATAATGCTAGTGGAGTAAGTCAGTCAGAGAAAGACAAATGTCATATGATTTCACTCATGTGGAATTTAAGAAACAAAACAAATGAGCAAAGGTGTGGAGTGCCTGGGGTGGCTCAGTTGGTTAGCCTTCTGACTCTTGATTTCAATGCAGGTCATGATCCCAGGATCATAAGATCAAGCCCCACGTCTGGCTCTGTGCTAACAGCACTGAGCCTGCTTGGGATTTTCTCTCTCTTTTCTTTCTCTGCCCCTCCCCCTGCTCGCTCGCTCTCTCTCTCTCTCTCTCTCTCTCTCAAAAATAAATAAACATTTTTAAAAATGAGTGAAGAGGAAAAAAGAGAGAGACCAACTAAGAAACAGACTCCTAACTATAGAGAATTGATAGTTACCAAAGAGGAGGTGAGTGGGAGGGTGGGTGAATAGGTAATGGGGATTAAGGAGCACATTTGTCATAATGAGCACTGGGTAAGTTATGGAATTGTTGAATCATTGTATCGTGCATCTCAAACTGATATAACACTGTATATTAACTATACTGAAATTAAAATAAAAAAAATTGAAAAAAAAACCTATTCTTAAATACAGAGAGAGAGCATGTGCTTTTGTACAAGATGAAGGTCACTGAGTCATTTTACATGCCAAACATGACACTTAAACTCAATGCATTTACCCAACATGACTTGCAATACATTTGTAGTATCAGTATTATCACCCAGCTTCCGTACACAGAAATGAGAGTCAGAAAAAAGGATCAGGAAAGGGAAGTTTGAGGAGTTTGATTATCTGAATGTAATTTAACTTTCATTTAAAATAAAAATACCAATAGGATCTATGCCTCAAATCAGGAAACATACATGAAAATAGACTTGTGCTTTTAATTTTTCAAAGCATATAAGGTTTTATTTTCCTGCAATTTTAGGATCCTATAGGACCATTCTTTATGAAACGTATCAAGACATTGTCTAATCTATTTAAAGTGTCAAGCATTTTCAGCACCAGGCCAGAGGGTTAATGTCATCTCAAGAAAAGCCATAATAACTCAAGTACAATTTTTATGTGATACACTCAAAGAAATTACTATAATGAATGAGACATCACCATAAGTACTAGGGGGCATTTTCAAATGAATAATGGCTTAACATGAGCACATAATTAAATCCCAGGCCAAGTGAGTAAAAAATAATTTAACAGCATTGTTAATATATAGTTAGTTGATTTGTTCATTCCATTTAATTTATCATAGTCCACATTGTAAAAGTAAATAAATAAGTCTAATGCAATGTCAGCCTTAAGATAAGCATAGCTTCAGGGTGCCTAAGTGGCTCAGTCAGTTGGTTAAGCATCTGACTCTTGATTTCTACTCTGGTTGTGATCTCAAAGCCCTAGGTCAGACTCCCTGCTGGGCATGGAGCCTGCTTGGGATTCTGTCTCTCCCTCTCCCTCTGCCCCTCCCCTGCTGGCAATCGCACACTCTCCTCGCCTCCCCTCTCCAAAAACAAAAAAAAATGTAAGCACAGCTGCTCTGACCACCTTCAGCTCACATCTTTTTCCAGGGAGACAATGACCCCAAGACATTTAAATTATCCTGTTGGTTAACACAAAAGCAAGCTACTTTGCATGAAAAAGGCATTGAACTAAAAAGCACAGTTGTAGATATAAGCAGACAAGTCTGAGTTTTGTGAACCTGTTTTTCTTTATGTAAAATGAGAATGATCATGGAGAGGAGGTAAAAATATAAAATCTAAAATTCTGCATTCATATGGTACTCAGGAAATACCAACCAAGAGAACTGAAATGAGGGGAAAAGGACTTATAAAAAAGATATTGTGGAAATCAAAACTTCAAAATTACAATAAATCTTACAATATTTTCTCTATACACCATTTCGAGCTCTTGTTCCAAATTACCTACCTAATAAAAATGTATTAGATTATAAATTATTAGGATCTAAAGGACTGCTAATGATATTTTTAAATCAAGATCTGATTCTTCAAGTTTCTGTCTTAACTCTTCCATGATATTTCTACTGTGTACAGAAGGACTAAATGTCTTTGGCCAAAGTCCTTACCATATTTGTAGCCTTCCTCTTCTAGCTGTGTTTCTTCCTTTCCCCAGCCCTCCTGACTCAACTCTTTGGGAACACTCTGTTACCGTTCCCCAAGGAAACCATACATTTTCCTGATTTCTTCTCTTCCTCATTACACAAGTTCTTATCTTTCCACTCAGTTGTAATGTTGCCTCCGTTGTGAAGGCTTCCCGGATCCTTGCCTAGAGAGTTGGTTGTTCCCTCTTTGTTTATGGTATAGTGAAAAGAACAGACAATCCAGAGTCCAGCATTAATTGCAAATTTCCAGCTTCCAGCACTGATCATCTGATTCTGAGTAATCTGCCAAATCCCTCTCATCTTGGTTTCAACTCTTTAAGTACTTTAGTTCAGTAATTGCCTTATCATGTAACATGAGGGCCACATTCCCAAATGTACATAAATCATGTATACCAGAACCAAGCACTTACTAGATTCTTAAAGAACGATAGCTATTAGTAGTAGTATTCCATACCGCTCTGAGAGTGCACTATTATTTAACTTACGTCTATCCCCCATACTAGACCATCACACAAAGACATCATATTTCATCCTCTTTGAATTCTTAACAAGTAGCATAGCTCCTAGCAGAGAGTGAGCACTTACTGAAGAATGCATGCATGGAAAGATGGATGAATATAAATCATAGAGCACAACACTTTATTTTATAGTTGAAGAAATTGAGGCCTAAACTATTCAGATGACTTGCGGCAAGCCACACTTGTGGCTAAGGAAAGAAAGAAAGTGATAGAACAAAGGTAATGACGATTGAGTAATCAGGATCTTTCCTACTTGGGAACTGCATTTCCTCCAGTCAATGCTTTTTGGATGAGGTTGCACATTAGGTAGTCCTACTTTCCTCCAGCATCCACAAGTCATGTGACCCAAGCTGACAAATCAGAGTATTTCACTTCACCTCTGGGTTACTGTGATTGGTTCAGGGGTGCAACTGCAGCTCAGGCAAGGCTATGCGAGTTCTTTAAAAGTCACTATTCTCTAGATTTATGCTGTTCTGAAACCAAACTTAGCTAAAAGGGAGTAGACAAAGACAGGGGAAGAAACTTAATGTTGACATCATTGGAAACTGTGTCAGGCTGTAGTTGAAGCTCCTTGTACTTCCATTGTCTCATCTGTACGAGTTGAGTTTCTAGCATTTGCAACGGTAAGGATCTCAATACAATTTGTTTCCTAATTTCTAGGCCCCTGTTTTTCCTTTACACTCTGATGTCTGCTAAATAACTACCGCATGATGTAAAGTGATGGAAAACAAGCAGCAGTGTGCTAAGCCAGTTGTTTCGTTTCTAACAGCAAGCCCAATGCATTGAACGCCCGTATCCACCAGTTAATAGACTGCCCCAAACGTGATTAAGATGATATTGCTAAAACTTGATATTCACAAGTATTACCCCTTACCATTTATCGATATCACTTTTAATTAATAAATTGTAAGGTTTGCCCATCAGTTTTACTTCATGGACAATGCTTACACAAAAGCATTTAACCCTCAGCTGGCAACAACTTTGTCATATTTAAAAACACGGGTCTTTGATACAGTGCTGTCAACACAGTCCTCTATCACTTGCCTTTGTAGAAACATTTCATTAACACAGAGCAAGTTTTCAAATGAGAAATATAAACTGGGTTTTCCATCTGCAGAATACATTAAACTAGTTTTTTTTCTTTGAAGAAATTTTTAAAAGCCAAAATCTAAAACGGTTTTATAAACCTTTCATACATGGATCCATTTTTTTCTTCAAACATATTTATCAGGAGTGACAGAAATAAATACAGCAATTTTAAATCTTTGACCTAAACATAGTTTAAACCCCACTGATTGACAGAGCAGGCTGGAATTTAATAAATGTCCTTTATAAACAAGGGTAAGGTAGGTGCATGCACTGGGCTATTATGGTTGAAATTTAAAACAAACTATCACTAAGTCGCTTATAGTCTACTATTTTATTGTTACACTAATCTTTTAATCATTTTGTTAAACTATCTTCACAATTTAATAGAAATGTTCTTTCAAGTGAAAAAATAATAGAATCCAATGTGTTAAAATAACATATCAAAGATCAGAACACTTAGAGGCTAATTTCCCCAGAAGAACTTTCCAAAGCTTCATCTTCATCAATTATCCTTTCAAAATGGGGTTAAAATTTGAAAAATTTTAATAAAGTATTTATCGTGATAAATATTTGAAAAATATTATGTAACACCAGGTTAAACTAATTATTTATCTTTATAAAACAACCTTGTTTTAAATATCCTGTACTAGAGAAAATACTTTTACTTCCTCACAGTCATTATTCTTGAATAATTTTAACTGAGAAACAGACACTCGTGTTCTTTTTAAATAGCTTCACCTTTCTTAATTTACTCTAAAAAATGTATGGTTGGAATTTTTAAATCATTAAAATATAATCATAAAATAGATATCAAAGTGTTTAAAGCATTAATTCGTCTATTTCTTCCCCAAAGTCCTCTTCGATCCCATCACCTTGATTCAGCATTTAGTATGTTAGGATGGACTTGTCAGAACAAAATCAAAAACCAAATGAGTCAAATTATCAGCTTTTAATTTAGTATCCCCAAATCCAGGTATGAAACAAGTAAAACAGGAAGAATACTTGCTATATAGGTTGTTCCCATTCAAGGGGATATGCAAATTTCCTGTAAAGTGTTGGGAAGGAAAGCCATAGAGTTGGAATGTTAAAGAGAATTTCTAAAAAAGGAAATATATATCCTGATCCTCTCTTGGGTCAAACATCTGGTGTGGGGGTTGGAGAAATGGAGAGGCAAAAATGATAAAATAATCTCAAATAAATATGGAATTTTGAGAGCAAAGAGGACAATTTCTATTTTCCCTAATAAGGCTCCAACTCCAGGAGTTTTTCCAGCCTTATAGAAAAGCCCTCTGGCCAGAGGCTAAAGAACAATGAATTAGAAATGCCTGCAGAAAGATTCTAGGTACCTCATCCTGAGGTCAGCTTCAGAGACCCCAAGGGCTCAGCTCAGAAAGGCAAGTGGTGTGGACAGAGGGATACAGCAACAGATACCAGCATGGACCAGAGAACAGATAGAACTGAGAATATGCAACAAAGGCTTAGTGTGGAAGGCCAGACTGCAGGTAGGAACAGGGAATAGATGATGATGCAGCAATGGGTATCTGACTGGGACGATTGCAACTTAGTACCTGGTGTTATTTCCTGACTTCTCTCCCCTCCAGGACCTTGACATTATGTGGTCCTATTAGAACTCTTACACAACCTTAAAGGAAAGAGGATATTTTAGTTAGCTATTGCTGTGTAGCAAATTACCACAAACTTAGGAGACTTAAAATAATACCTATTAGTTATAGTTCTGAGGGTCAAAAGTCTAGAGTGGCCACACTGAGTGGTCTGCTCAGGGTAACACAAGGCTGAAATTAAGGTGTCTGCCAGGCTGAGTTCTCATCTAGAGGCTCAGGAAAAATCTGCTTCTTAACTCATTAAGATTGTTGACAGGATCAGTTCTTTGTGTCTATGGGACTAAGGTCCTTGTTCCTGGCCAGCTATCCAGCCAAGGACTGTTCTCAGCTTCTAGAAGCCAAACAGGGCACTCTGAGCTCCTAGAGACTGCCTGCATTCCTTTCCATGAGGCTCCTTCTGTCTTCGATGCAATCCATCTTGCCCACATCAAATCCTTCTCAAGCTTCCAACCTGTGACTTTTCGGTCTCTGATCTCTAATCCCACATCTAAAGGGTCCATGCCATTAGGCCAGATTCACCGGATAATCTCCCTTTTTTAAAGTCAACTAATTTGGGACCTTAATTATATCTTCAAAATTCATTCACAGCAGTACCTAGATTCATGCTTGATTAAGTGAAACCATATGAACTCCAGAGGGCAGGAATTATGGGGTAGAATTCTGCCTACCACAGAGGAGAGGAGATAATTAGCCTAGGATCTCTAGAACTGATTTAGAAAACCCCGAGAGTATCTATGTGGAATGAAGATGATGGAACACAGGTCAGGATAAAAATTAATCAATATTGAAATTTTTCTTTAAAAAAATGGTTTTATATTACACATGCCAGAGTTTGTAACCCATGGAATCTGTACCTATTCAAATAGAGAAGAGCATCACTAGCAAATAGTACTTAAGGTCATGTGTAAACTTAACATCATGACAGAAAACCATGAGCCAAAACTCCTTTAAAATTTTATGCACATCCTCATGTTAGCAGAGCAAACATAGGTACTTGAAATTATAATATTTGATCATCAGACTTCCAGCCTTTCCTATCTTTAGCTAATTCTATTCCCTGACCCATTCTGGCATTATTTACATCTTAAAATTTCTTTCACCTAAATTTGCAGCTATCCAATTATATCTATTTTCTTTAGATCATGCCCAAGACTATTGAATAGCAGGCTGGGACATCAAGAAATGTCCAAGTACATAAATCAGAGTTAGAACAGGGTTAGGAGGGGCCATAGGTGGCTCAGTTAGTTAAATATCCGACTTCAGCTCAGGTCATCATGTCACAGTTGGTGGGTTTGAGCCCTGCATCAGGCTCTGGGCTGACAGGTCAGAGTCTGGAGCCTGCTTCAGAATCTGTGTCTCCCTCTCTCTCTCCCCTTCCCCCATTCATATTCTTATTATCATTCTCTCTCTCTCTCTCTCTCTCTCTCTCTCTCTCTCTGTCTGTCTCTCTCAAGAACATTTAAAAAAAAATAATAGGGTTAGAGTATTATTTTTATCTCCCTAACCAACTTTTTACCACCTGGGTGATTAAACCCAGGTGAGACCCAAGTCTCAGGGTTAGAAGTACACCTAGAGAACATTCAAAGCAGCAGCAGGGTCCTTAACATTCTTCAAAAGCCAAGGAGGGATAAGAAAGACTACAAGTTGCTTTGAAGAGTACTCTTGAATTGCACTTCCTGTAAGAGTACTCTGATCCTTATAGACCAAAAGGGTTTCATGGTGAAATTGCTGCTTGAAAGAACCCTCTATTTTGACAGATAGCTGAGAGTCACAGTTTTCTGAGAATTACATTCCCCACCCCCTGCCCTGTGAAAATAAAGCAGAAAGACATTGAAGACTGCTACACTGACACTACTGTCCTCCAAAACACAAATACACAGTTAATTTGCACTAGAGTAGGACTTTAAACATTAAAGTGTTAGTTACAAATATAATCTGTCTGGTATAGGGCTATTGCTTTTATCTTACAAACCAGAGAGTAAATCAGATTTTCAGTCAGGGCTTTACTTGGCCATAGTTATGCTCAACTATTATTGGTAATTACTTTGGCTCTATCCATAGTGCCAAGAGCTCTTCCCATGAACCAAAATAAATAACTTGTGTCCTTTAGGAATAAAAGAGGGACTGAATAAATTGAAGACACTCTTCAATCAGCATCAGGAGCACCAAGCAGCTTCTAAATTTATTCCATTCACACTTGGTTTTTAAAGAAGACTGAGCTATTTATTTCTGTCCTATGGGCAAACTCAGAAGTATAATGGACAAAATGTCAGAGAAAATGAAGAAAAATGATGGTATTCCCCAACAGAATAAATACATCTTTGCAAAAATCAAGTTACCAAAGTTTCTCTAAGCCCCAAGTGATCAGCCGCTGTGAGACATAAAACTGAGCTGAAAGCACTGGGCAAAGGACTTGAGTAAATGAGGACTTATATTTGTAATGAAGTAGCATTGGTAACGACTGATCATCTTTCAAGAGCTGAGGCTCTAGTTCTCAAATCCCTAGATGCTACCTCAATTTTCCGAAAGGTATTTGTATCTTTGGAGCACATTCCCCTCAGGGATCTCAGAGACTCATTGGTAGTGCATGTTTCAAGCTCTAATCTAGGGAGACAAACAGCCTTCTCCATATGCATATGGAGGAACATTTGGGATTTCTGAACCACTACTTCGACATCTGCCAGAAAATGGGGTATTATTAGAAGATGCTGCCTCACATTTAATAATTCAAGCACAGCCAGTTTTTTTTTAATGTTTTACATTAATCACTTAACAATGGATGAATATTGACTGTCCTGAGTAATATTTACCAGATCCTGCCAAATAGACCTCTTTGTTGTCCCCAAATTTATCTTAGACATTCCCTGCTCAAGGTCTCTGCTCACCATTTCTCCATAAAACCTGTAATTGTCCTCCCAATGCAGCTGAAAATCTGCTTTCATGAAGCTTTCCCTTAAAATCTAAGACCGAACAATTCCCCTCTTTTCTCTAATAGCAGTTTTTATCTGCACTATTCAGATTGATGAGTTCCCGATTTCCCCATGAAGACTTTCTTGTTAAGTCCCTGCAATAGGTTGAATAATGACCACTCAAAGCTATCAAGTCCTAATCCCTGGAACTTATAAATATTATGTTATTTAGATAAAGGGTCTTTGCAGAAGTAGTGAAGTAAAGACTTTTGAGATGAGATTGCCCTGGATTATCCAGGAGGGCTCTAAATGCCTTCACAAGTGTCTTTATAAAAGAGAAGCAAAGAGAGCACATTCAGAAAAGAAGGCAATGTGAAGACAGAGACAGAGATTGAAGAGATAGGGCTAGAAACCAAGGAATACCAACAGCTATCAGACACTAGAAGAGGCAAGGAATCAGTTCTTCTCTAGATTCAGTGGAGGGATCACATCCCTGCTGACCATGATTTCAGACTTCTGACTCCAAGAATTATGAGAAAATCTATTTCTGTTGCTTTAAGTCACTAGTTTTGACTAGTTACAGCAGCCATAGGAAATTAATACAGTCCACCAAATAGTTTTGATAATTGATCATTGCTCCTCACAGAGGGAGTATAATGCAGCATATAGCTGACCTTTGCCCTTTTTAGTCAACACTTGGGCTTTTGTAACTCCATATTTACATCTGGCTGGACAGGTTAAAGTTTTGTATCCCCCAATTTCAAGAAAAATGTAGGGGCGCCTGGGTGGCTCAGTCGGGTGGGCGTCCGACTTCGGCTCAGGTCACGATCTCACGGTCCGTGAGTTTGAGCCCCGCATCGGGCTCTGGGCTGATGGCTCAGAGCCTGGAGCCTGCTTCTGATTCTGTGTCTCCCTCTCTCTCTGCCCCTCCCCCGTTCATGCTCTCTCTCTCTCTCTCTGTCTCAAAAATAAAACGTTAAAAAAAAATTTTTTTAAATAAAAAAAAAATAAAGAAAAATGTAACCCTCTCTTTGCAAGGTTATTCAGATTCTGTTATTCCCCAGTAAAATAGTGGTTTAGTTCATGAATTTTTGAAATAAGACACATGAGTTCCAATCTCAGCCCTGACACTTTCTAGCTTTTTTAGATTAGGCAATTCATTTAACCTCTTTAGGCTTCCATTTTCTTATTTATGAAAATTTGATACCTTATAGGATTTCTGAGTGGATGAAATAATTCATGTAAAGCACAGTGAGTGGCACATTATAAATGCTTAGTAAATGGAAGGTATTTTCATTTTGTGTTTCCTATAGTTTATCCTTCAACCAATATTTACCAAAGGCCCCTTATGAGCTAGGCTGTCTACTAGAATCTAAGATTACAAATCTAAAGAAAGAGATTCCCTCAAAATATTAAAAGTAGAATTATCATATGACCCAGCAATTAAACCTCTGAAAATATACCCAAAGTAAATAAAAACACTAACTTGAAAAAGCAAACTGCACCACCATTTTCATTGCTGTATTACTGACAATAGCCAAGACAAGTGTGCATTGACTGATGGATGGATGAATTAGTGATATGTGTGAGTGTGTATACACACACAATGGATTATTATTTAGCTATTAAAAATAAGGAAATCCTATAATTTGTGGCAATATAGGTGGATCTTGAGGACATTATGCCAAGTGAAATAAATCAGAGGAAGACAAATATTGTATGATCTCCCTTATATGTGGAATCTAAACAAAAGCAAAAGCAAAAAAGCAGAAAAAGAGATCAGATTTGGGGTTACCAGGGGTAATTTTATCCTCTAAACATAACCTAAGTGTAATTCTAAATGTCTACCAGTTTAGTTCTCCCAGAGGCCCGTGTTGCTCATAGACTAGCTACTTCCCCTGATTAGTTCCTAATCTTCCTCAGACACTATGTACACCATGAGGCAGAGGCAAGGCTGAGAAGGTTGAACTGGTTCTGACAAATGTGTTGAGCATTCACACGACATTGATTTATGTGATCTTAAAATGGCCCCCGAACACTCTATTTGATCCTTTCTAAAAAGTTTTTCATCAAAATAATAAATTTACTGAGCTTTCTTGTAGATATTTACAAATAATGTGTGTCACTTTATCTGAGAAAAGGGAAAGTATTCAGGGAGAGAAGTAAAGCTAAAATACACAACAGTCCAGGATCACCAAATTTCTTCATAGTTCATTTCATGCCATAGTCCCAGAATGGAGAAAAGTCCTATAGTAGCAACCTTGCATTCTTCAGTTTGGTGACCTACTACTGAACAGGATCATAATTCTGCAGGAGCTCAGCCATGGTTGAGGATTGGGCTGAGGACTGGGTTACAAAGGTTAATTAAAGAACCCAAAGGATTCAGAAGACAATTAGAATTCAGCACAAAGCATCAGCACTACCTTGGGCTTTATGAGGTATTTTCTCCAGCAAGGCTTTGCTAAATGGGGAGCTATTTTTATGTCACTATAAATTACATTTAATTGTAGGCTTTGTTGCATAATTTACTGCATCTTTGTCTTCTTAGAATTTCTAACTTAGCCTTACTTTTGAGAACATGTTTTTCTTTGTACTTTTTCCTTACACTAGCTGTGTATGTCCATTCCTTTCCCAGTGCAGTCCCAAATTGTCTAAGTACTGGAGGTTTTGTTTTTTGGTCCAGAGTTCTATGGTCCTCACTGAAAGTCAGCTTCAACTTACACTTGCCTTGCTTCCAAACCAAGGTTTGTTCATGGGATAGTCGGTATATTGTGCATTAGGGAAACCCACAGTCTTTTAGAATGAGTTTTAATTTTTGAAAACCTGCTATTATCTTTTAAAATACTCTCTGGTCTTCACTACAGCTCCCTTTTGTACAAGAGAGAGTAAGTATAAGGCAGGCTTATCCTGAACTCCTTCAGTAGAGTTAATTATTAAAAGTGCTAGAAGAAAGGCTCCTGGGCGGCTCAGTTGGTTAAGCGTATGACTTCAGCTCAGGTCATGATCTCATGGTTCATGAGTTTGAGCCCCACATCAGCATCTGTGCTGACAGCTCAGAACCTGGAGCCTACTTCAGATTCTGTGTCTCCTTCTCTCTCTTCCCCTCCCCTGCTCACGCTCTGTCTCTCTCAAAAATAAACATTTAAAAAAGTCTTAAAAAGTGCTACAATAAACTCATGAGAGCAGCTTCATGTCAACAGTTTTATGGCATGAATCAAAGCTACAGTATCAATGTTAGCACCAGAAGACATTAAATCTTACCAAAACAGCATACAAATAAAAATTTATATTTGGTGTTAAATAGGTAATATCATTAAGTGTGTTTTAAGGTGTTCTGAATAACCTGAATAAGATAAAAATAATACAGCTCAAAAAGAAATACAAACATGCTAAACACATTTAAGTTATACATTGAAGTTATCACTATATGATAACTTATCTATATGATAGCCTAACTTATGTGGCCTCAATTAGGCCATAGACCTCTTAACCATGTTCATATTTAGCAGGAGGGTTAGCAGGGGACCAAAATGCCAGTTTCATCCTTTTTTGTATCTTTTGGCCTATAGGGAACATACAGTTCATATTAGAAATTTCAGCAAAGGGATAAACTAAAATGTTTTCATTCCATTAAAGAACATTATGGCAGTCTAAAAAGCAGAACATATGAATCAACAAAAAAGGGACTGATACCAAAATAGAGTCAAGGGCAAACTTTTTGTGTTGAAATATTTGGACTTACAGAAAGTTACAAAAATAGTACAAGGACTTGTCATACACCTTATCAAAGCCCTCAAGTGTTAATATTTCAACTCATTTACTTCTCTCCCTACTTCCCTACCCCCTTCTGTCTCTCTGTATGTGTTTACACACCTTTACTTTTTCTGAACCATTGGAAAATACATTGAAGATACAATGTGTCTTACCCTTGAATGATTCAGTATTTTTTTTAAAATAAGGGTATTGATTGATATAATCATAGTTGCAATTACCAATCAGGAAATGAACTACAATCTAATCTAGAAACTGTACTCAAATTTTGCCAATATCTCACTTAGGTCCCTTATAGCAAAACAAACTTTTTTTCCCTGATTCAGGATCTAATTCAGCATCAAATGTTCCATTTAGTTGTCGTATTTCTTTAGGCCAAGTCTAGCAGCTTCCTCGGTCTTTGCAAGACTTTCAGGACCTTGACATTCTTCAAGAGTATAGGTCAGTTATTTTGTATGCTATCTCAGTTTGAATTTCCGTGGTGTTTCTTCATGATTAGATGCAGTTTATGCCTTTGGGGAAGGATTATCACCAAGTGTGTGTTTTCTTCTCAGTATATCCTATCAGGAGATACATGAATAAATATATTTATCTTATTGCTGGTAATGTTAACTTCAAGTATTTGGTTAAGATAGAGTCATCAGATTTCCCCACTTTATTCATTTTTCCTTTGTAATTATAGTACCTTGTAGAAGGTATGTTTTTATTTATTTATTTTGACAGAGAGAGAGAGAGAGAGCAAGCAAGTGAGCACAAGCCAAGGAGGAACAGAGACAGAGGGAGAAAGAGAATCCAAAGCAGGTGGGTCTCAAACCCATGAACCGCTAGATTATGACCCGAGCCGAAATCAAGTGTCGGTGGCTTAACGGATTGAGCCACCCATCCACTCCCCCTTGTAGAAGGTATTCTGACGCTATATAATCATCCTATTTCTTGTCACACATTCACGTGTTAGTTTTATAATCCACTAATGATTCAGCCTAAAACAGTCGTTACTAGCAATTGCCCAAAGGTGATTTTTCTTATTCCTTTATTGTTGCTGGGTCAGAAAGTAAAATGTGCTTTAAAAAATAGCAGCAAATATTTGGGGCGCCTGAGTGGCTCAGATGGTTAAGCGTCCCACTGGGGCTCAGGTCATGATCTCACAGTTTGTGGGTTTGAGCCCCACATCAGGATCTGTGATGACAATTCAGAGCCTGGAGCCTCCTTTGGATTCTGTGTCTCCCTCACTCTCTGCCCCTTCCCTGCTCACACTCTCTCTCTTTCAAAAGTAAACAAACATTAAAAAAACATTCTTAATTAAAAAAATAGTGGAAAATATCAATAAACATAAGAGCTTGCTGCAAAGGGCTCTTCCTGATCTGGGCTAATTTAATGATAGCAAATGATTACAACCTGTAGGAAAAAGATAAGACTCCATAGATGATAGCCTTATATAGACAGTTAAATAAAAACTCTTAGAGTAGAAGGCAAGGCACTCTCCAGATACTTTAGAATGAAGGATAAAAATCTTAAATGAATACAATGAAAGAAAACCTCATCTATAATAAAGAAATACAAATTGAAGTAATGACATGCTACCCCATCCATTTATGTCAAGAAGGTTTCGACAATTAATGAAATTGGTAGTATCAACTGCTGATAAGAGAGTGGAAAACATGAGGTCTCAGATACAGTACTGATTTGGGTGTGTACATTGGTAAAACCTTTCTGGATAGGAGTTCACACTATGCATCAATACTTAAATGAATGGAACACCCTGACCCAGCAATTCCACTTGAAATCATGGAACAACTGAGTAAGTAAAATGTGTCTATAATCAATCTGATTATCTGTCAGTAGAATTAGAGTGTTACATGGCTGAAAACGGTATGATTTAGCTCTACTGATTTGGAAAGATTTAACATACTGCTATGTGAAAAATCCAGATTTAAAAATACACGTAAGTGTGATTATTCCATTGTTTTCATGCATATATATGTACACTTGTATGCATATATTCATAAATACACACATAGTATCCTAGTCTGATCATCTGTTAAAGGGAGATAACATGGGAACTACTTCACAGATCACAGAGCTTATAAGAGGATAAATGATTATTTTAATCTGAGCATAGTGTCTGACACATGAGCTCAGTAAAAGTTAACTATTATTGTAACTATATTGACTATTATTGTTCCTTGAACAATTTATTATGGTTCTTATTTTTCTAAACTAGAACACAGTTTTGGGAACCATATTGTAATTTGTCTCCTTCTGTTAATCACGAACCCCAATTAGGCAACTTATACCAGATGTAAAATTGACCTTTAAAATCTTTGATGAACCAATTGAAAGACAGAAATTGAATTCTCACCCTTGCTTTGAAGAACATTATCAATATGGACCATTTTACCCTAAGGAATAAATAGGACAGAAATAAAATGAAATAGCACAGAGATACAGAAAAGAGTAATTTAAAAGTTGCTTAATGAACACCTTGGTCATCTGGTCCAAGAACTACTAATATTTAATATTTCCATATATAAAATTTTCCAAAAATAACTACTTATGGATATTTTTATTAATAAAACATACCCTTAAAAGCTACATCAAAATACACTAATTATACTATTACTATTCCTTTATTTTACTTGTTTTAACACTGTGATTGCCATAAATCAACTGCAATCATCTCAGCGAAATTCTGTAGACACAGCATAAATCAAAGAATGTATTTGATTCATCCTAAAACTTAATTAGAAAAGTGTATCTTGTGACCTTTCTGTGGGTGAGTGTTGAATATTTTCTTAACAAATGTCCCCAGGCAAGAAATGATTATGATAAAATGTGAGAAATATACAATAAGGTACATAGCAATGAGGTTATTTATCAACTAATAAGGTATCTCACTGTTTGATATCATGCAAATTTTTATCATTATGGAAATTTAATTTGCACCTTTGATTTCTTTGTGTTTTCCTTTAACCCAGTTCAGCTGTTAGGAGTTACCTTTTATCACAGTAATTGTAGCTCTGATTTATTCCTCTTTTTTAGGCAGACAAAATAGTCATGAAGGTATCTGCCATTAAATGACACAGGAGTTGAAGGTTTCCTTAGTACTCAAAGGCAATTTAATTGTGCTTACAATTGCGGTCACAGGAATTTGCGGGCACTTGGCTCGGTACTCAGCATGGGTGCATTCTAAGAAGTAGTAGCAACCACTCTAACATTCTAATTCTTCATTCTAATCGTCTCACCATTCTTCCCGTTTAGTGGCACAGGTAAATTATCACCTTATTCTTTGGCCAAATCATAAAACCAAGAACCAGCAGATCTGTTAATCAGAGTTTAATTTAGGATCTGGGCCAGATATTTATTAGGGTGATTCCCTGAAATGGCCTGTGGTTTCAGTGGCATAGTTCACATTCATTCATTTTCTGACAGGAGCTTTTGAACAACATTGCTTTTATACCTCCTACCTCCCTACTGAGATGCCACAGTTCTTAAATTAAATTAAAATAATCCTACAACTAAGTGCCAAAACGTGATGACCTAGTAAAAGGATATAAAAAGTTTGGGATGGTGTCTTATAATTAAAAAAAAAAATACAGTTGGATAAGATGAGCCTTGAAAATCCTTACTTTTGGCAAGCCTCAAGGCCATAGGCTATGGTCACCTCTCAAACTGGAACCCTGGCTTAGAGGCCAGCCTTAGAGCATTCTGGTCACCCCAGCCACCTGTGTCTGACTACATATTCTACTGCAAATGTCATTCTGAATCTGATTAGATCACACAATCAGGAAATCTCATTCATGTCCAAAAATTGTCCATCTAATCTTTGGGGGACATATAAATAAAAGCAGGTGAGTTCAATTCAATAAATATTTACAAAATGATTAGATGCTAAGGCAGTTTTAAGTATTGCAGAAAATCTAATCAAAGCATAGTTTGCAATCCCAAGGAATCTTCAATCTAACAGCGTGGTTGGCACACACAAAAACTAGGTACCAGGCAAAAGTGCTAAATTCTGTAAAAGGGCACAAAGTAGAGTAAGAAGCCAGCAAAGGAAAGTGATTCTACTAAGGACATCAGTAGCAGAGTCCTTGATATTTTTCTCAGGTTAGTCCAGTGTAAAAGAGTACTGGCCTCCTACAGGCATGGCCAAATGATTCTACAGAAGTGACACTTGTAAAGTCCATACAAGGTTAAGAAGAAAAGACAGAGATCTCACTCTCTATCCTGTGCACACTGTGCTTCATGTCTCCCTGAATCTTTTCATGAGAAAATATTCAAAATCATGCATCAGTAGCCAATTAGAAGATTTATAGAAGTTTAGTTTAACTGGCTTCCCTTAGTAATTATGTAATGATTTCATTACCATTTACTTTATCCACAGAAACACTTACTGTTCAAAAGAACCCAGGCATCTGATAATTTTAAGTGAAAGCTATGTTTCGGATTATTAGTGTACGCCTTGTAATTACAAAGAGGGAAACAGCTACTCAAAGAGTTTAAGTGACTCTTCCATCATCACAAGTAGCTAAGATGGGCAGTTCTAGCAACTGATATTTTGTGTGTCTATAGACAAAGACTTTTGTATTTTGTTGATCACTGTGTCAAATACTTGAGTGCCCATTTTGTCTCAAAGTCCAGCCAGTAATTATTTAAGCATACATCTTTATGCACTTGAACATTGTAAGTATTCTAGTTTAGAGCTCTTTTAAAGATTTGTGGTATGGAAACCAATTTGACAATAAATTATATTTAAAAAAAATAAAAGAAAAAGGAAAAAAAAAGATTTGTGGTTCTTGCTTAAAGGACTTTATTGCATGTGAGCACTCTGTATAATCTAGCTTCCAGATACATCAGGATCTAAACAGTGATTGCTCACTCCCTTTCCATTTCAAAGCGGAGACATTTTTTTTTTTTTCAAAGCGGAGACATTAAGGGAACATTCAGAAGCTCTTCAGAATGTGGTTCTATTGTTTAACTGATCATCAGGCCTTGATTTTATCATCCTCAACAACCCAGGAAACACGGAATAGATAACCATGTCTACCTACTGCCTCACTCCAAAAGGCATTCTTCATGAGAATAATCCCAGAAATGAGGAACATTTATAAAAGGCTTTAAGGCAAGCAAGCTGTCAAAAGGAAAGAATTGTTAGATTTCTCCAAATTCAAAAGAATGGATGATAAGCATACAGTTAATATAAAACAGGAGAGAACCGTCTGTGTGGCTTTGCGATAGTGCACTGAGAAAAAAAATAATACTGACGTGATGGCAGTCTTTTCCCAGTATTTTTCTCAGCAATATTTTTATAACAACACCAAGTAATAAGGACATGTAATGTATCTGGAGTGCTGGGAGAGACTGAAGACTTTCACAGGGTGGTTGATTCCTTAGGAAAATATAGAAAACGTAAATAGGAGCACCAATTAAATATCTCAGACAGATGAAGATAGCATAAGCAAAGGTATGCAAGTCTGCCTTGAATTAAAATATTTTGTATTACCATTTTCATGAGTTTAATCACATCTCTTTTTTAACTGTGCCTAAAATATAGCATATCTATCCTAGCAGATTAGTTAATATTTCTCACTGGGGTTTATTCTATATGTCCTTTGTCGTATAATGATACCCTGTTGACAAATATATAATAAATATGACATCCCAGACAAGTTGACCTTATATTTGCACATAAACTTTCTGACCATCTCATGGTCATATTACCCCCCTCCAAAAAAAAAATTCCTACGTTACATACAGAAGTGACTAAACATAGTAGTAGTAAAAAGGAAAACAATGTTGGAAAAAAACCCACTCTGCTTGACACAGTCATAACTACTTTGAGATATGCCTTAAGCCAGTGGTTTCAGATTACACAGTATGGTGCAATATGGTCCAATACAATAAAATTGGGAAGGAGATCTGATATCTAAAGCATCTGATAAAATATTAAGTGGCAAAGTTATATTCTCAATCTGTTTCTAAAGTATGCTGTGAGGATCGACCTCTTAAAAAACTGGGATAGCATTTGACATAGTAATGTTGAATTAAATTGAATTGGACATTGTTCAATCCCACAATATAGCAAGGAGTCATCTCTAGGGAGATTTTGACAGTATGAACAATCGGCAGCGAAGTGGGGAGAATGTTATCTTCTTTTCAAAGATCTTCGGAGGGAGGAAAAGAGCCACTAAACAACACATTGAAAAAGAAAAGCTAATATAATTTCTAATTCTCTGCAACACCATAACAAATACTAATTTGTGTTTCCAAATAATATCACCAGAGGTTTTATGCAACTTACAGTAAACAGAATTAGAAAAGCCAAGAATTGGATTTTATAACATTCCTCACTCCCAAGTTTATGCTACATTCACTAGGAAATATCTTAGCCTAATACAATACCATGTAAAATATGAAGACTGCAGGGACACCTGGGTGGCTCACTTGGTTAAGCATTTGACTATTGATTTTGGCTCAGGTCATGAGTTCATGGCTCGTGAGTTCCAGCCCTGTGTCGGGCTCTGCACTGACAGCACAGAGCCTGCTTGGGATTCTCTCTCTTCCCCTCTCTTTCTACCCCTCTCCCCAAAATAAATAAATAAATTTTTCAAAAAATACTTTAAAAAATAAATAAAATATGAAGACTGCAGGGGAGACAGGGTAGCTTAGTCAGTTACAACACTTGATTCGGGCTCAGGTCACGATCTCCCGGTTCATGGGATCAAGCCCTGCATTGGGCTCTGCACTCAGCATAGAGCCTTCTTGGGATTCTGTCTCTCCCTCTCTCTCTCTGCTCCTTCTGCTTACACAAGGGCTCTCTCTTAAATAAACGTTAAAAAACAAATAAATATATAAATAAATAAAATATGAAGACTGCAAAAGGGGAAAGTGAATTTCAATTGTCATTTGATTATTTCAAGGCTGTATTTTCACACTGCAGGCCAAACCCCAATAATAGCCTTTCCCTAGAGTTTACAAAACTAGATGTAGGATAGAAAATTCTTTTCGAAATGCTGAACAAAACAAAATATGTAGAAAATCTCATTCATTATTTACCTATCAGAGAATAACAAACATAGATTATTTCTCAACTAATTCCTACACAGTCACTAAGAGATGTGACCATTTAGCAATCAATTTACATTTAATAATGATCTACATTTAATAAAAATTACCTATGTAAATTAAGTAACATGCTATCATCTTTATTTATGGGGAAATTGTTGACACTGTGAATCACTACCAAAAAAAATAAAAAATAGAAATAGAAATAATTTTTTAACGCCCTTATCTTCTACATAACATTTAATGAACACATGACAACCTGGCTTTATAAAGTAATATTAGCTACATGGGCATTTTTCAGCTTTAGAAGAGAAGTGGAATAATGCAAAGAAACAAGATGAAACATTGAAAGAATAATGTGTTTACATCAACAAAAGCATTTTAAATCAGCAATCTTTAATTCATAAAACCACAGACATTGAAGCATAATTCATAGTTCAATAAAAATAAACCAAAGCATTCTGAAAATGTAGAAGTATTTTGAAGTAATAGACCTTAATTTGTATGATAAATAAGGAAAGTAATTACTCTTTTGCCACAGAAATGCATTGTAATTCACTGGTCTTGTAAATTTGAATTGAAATTTCTAAAAGGCATATTGAGTTAGTGCTGCTACATGATACCCATCAGATTAACTATTTTTAGTTTTATTTGTTTTTGGCATCACTTATATGTAGCCTGTTGTTCCTTTGCTAAAATTAAAGTCATCTTTAATTTTATTTGTAATTTAATTGATTATGTAATCTCTTTAGGCGAGTGATTGTGTCTGTTTTATTTAATGGCATCTCCCCTGCTCCTCAAATAGTGTCTGGTGCATAGAAGGCACTCAGTAAATATTTGCTAAATTAATGAATTCATTTAAAAGTTGGACCATGGTAAGAAAGTACGTAATAATCCACAAAGGTTAACTATGTACAGCAGAAGAAAAAACAGAATCTAGATAACGAGAATAAACCACTATCCTAGCTGGGCAAACATATGGTATGCCAAATATTAAGGAAACTCAAAAGGAGACTTCATAGTGACTTTGTAGTCTATTTGTGAACATTTATGATACCTTGATTTCTGTGTCAAAGCCAAATTTGCTTTGCATTATAATTACGTTTGAGGTGATATTGCATAACCACTAAATGATGGTATTGATTGTGGCTAATGTAGAACTTTTCATGGTAATACAGTAAGACGCAGTCATCAACACACGGCAGAACACATACTTTGGAGCACATCACAGTCTCTTGCTCCAAAGGAAGAGTTCAATACCTTTTTCTTTAGCATCCATCACAGTGATTCCAGAAAATGAACTTTTTCAAAACCACATCATAATGAAAAGTTTTCCATCATTTACACATCTGAACAAAGACATGTGGACAAATACACATAGCCATTGCACAAAGACACATATTCGTCACCAGCAATCCTGTAGCTGCTGCACAGATACCCTGACCATATTGTTGTCAAAACATCTTCAGTGTTGCCACAGTGCCATAAAACATTTCTCTTTATAATACTGATCTGTACATACCTTAATAATATGAGAGAATGACACTGGAGACATGGCATCTACTAGCCTTCCACTACATCTCCTAATCTAACTCTCCTTATTTAAAGAAAAACTATCTTACATATTCATTAAATACAGGATTTAATTTAATGCTATATGGCCAGCATTGTATCAATGGCTATAGAGAGTTCAAACGAGGTTTAAGACTTGGTCCTTGCCTCTAAAAATCTTAAATTCTAACCAGAGAAATAATACTTATATACATAAAATGGCCATCTGTCAAATGTACAGAAATCACATAAATGAAAACATCATGATGGATTGATTTTTTACTATGAAACACTTGACCAAGCATTTTCTCATTTAATTCTCAACAACTACAGTCACGTTGACTCTATAGTTACCATCCTCACTTTACAGTCGAGAAAAACCCAAGTTCCATGAAATTAAACATACTGGCCAAAATCACCAGTAGAATTCAATCCCCATCTGTACCTTCAAAGATGGCACTAGGAAATACTACAACATCCCAAGACTGACTCAAAGCAGGCAGGAGGAGGGGCGTGCTGAGAAGAGCCAAGACCTGATTTAAACAGGTATGGAGGGAAATTAATAAAAGACTTTGAACACTGGCCTGAGGAACTAGATTGACTAACATAGGAAATGGAGGAATAGCATACAGGTCCTAGAGAAGAAATAGAATATAAGAATGTGTTTAAAATACTATCCTAATAATTTTGTTAAGCTACATGATAGTTTTGAAAAGTTGAAAGAGATTTACGGAAATCAAAGAACATGAAGAGGTATTATACTATACGTTAGCCAAAAGGAATTTAAATAAAAACTTGAAACAAAACAAAAATAAAAATAAAACACTGGAGAAAATCTCCATGGGTGTCTGGGGGGGGGGGGCGGAGGAGAAGAACATGAGGAGGAGTGAATGAGACCAGAGTAATCGTTGTGGAAATGGAATAAAAGAGATAAAAATCCAAGGAATATTAGACATAAGTGAGAAGGTTTTTACTGCCTGGCTAATTATAAATACTTTATAGGCTGTGTGTATTCCTGGGAGGCGAGTAACAACAATCATAATTTACAGGGTTTTCATTCAGGAAAGGCATTACACCACTTTCATCAACTCTAAAGGGTAGAATTAGAATGAGCTCAGGTCAGTAGCCAAGAAGATAATAATACCTTCTAGAAATCACCAGAAAAAAAGAACTTTCTAGTGGAGTCCAAATGGGACCAAATGGGACATGGGGAATTTAATTGATTTGGGTTGTGGTCTTGCAAACTTTTTTGAAATCAGTTTCATAACAATATAAATATTTACCACTACTTAAAGGTACAACTAAAATCGTTAAGTAAACTTCATGCTCTATGTATTAATTAAAATTAAACAACAGAAATTTTAAAAAATTTAAGTGTAATGTATCACATATAAATTAGTAATCACTTGTTTTTCTCTTTTCTTTGTGTTCTTCACATGATTCCTTTTATAAGGACAACAGTAATATTGGATTAAGGACCCACCATAATCCATTATGACCTCATATTATGTAATTGCATTTACAATAATTCTGTTTGCAAATATGATCACGTTCTGAGGTGCTGCAGGTTAAAACTTTAACACATATTTGGGAGGGTGTATAATTAGACTCATATGTACAAGATACTGTCTAGAGTAAAATTATTACTAGATGATGACCCCCATGATAAATGATATTTTGTCTTATTCTCCACTGAAGCCCTAGCACCTAACCCAAAAAAGTAAATTAAGGAATATGTTTTCACTCACATGTGGATTTTGAGAAACTTAACAGAAGACCATAGGGGAAGGGAAGGGGAAAAAATAGTTACAAACAGAGAGGGAGGGAAGGAGGCAAACCTTAAGAGACTCTAAATACAGAGAGCAAACTGAGGGTGGATTGGGGGGGGTGAGGAAGAGGGGAAAATGGGTGATGGGCATTGAGGAGGGCACTTGTTAGGATGAGCACTGGGTGTTGTATGTAAGTGATGAACCACGGGAATCTACACAAAAAACCAAGAGCACACTTTACACACTGTATGTTAGCCAGTTTGACAATAAATTATATTTAAAAAAAGAAATATCTGTTAAATAAATAATTCAATGTGGCATATGAGTGCAAATTGAAATCATAAAGTTACTATATACTTTGGAAGTCTAATGTGATAGCCCCAACAACAAGCTTCAGAACTAATTTAGTCTGTGAATCACCAGCATTTCTCACCTTTTTATGTACCTGTGATGCCTGGACCTATCACAGAAAACATTTGCAGGATCTTGAGCACTCTCTTGATGCCACTTTGTGTAAAAAGATGAGCTGTGATGAGTTTCTGGAAAATAGCCTATTCTGCAGTGGAGAGTTCAGATGATACCATACAGCTACCCCAAGATGTAATTGAAATTTTCAAGGAAAAACAACAGCATAGCCTAACAGCTATTGTGTGAGTGAACCAAAGCAAGAGCATCACAGGCAGTTGAAGAAGGGCCTTCTATGAGCCATTGATTAACATTTTTAAGCAACCTGGCACAATTGTAGAAAACAGTGATAGACAAATCAAGGTGACATCCAGCTATAAAGAAAATTCTTTAGCCACGTCTCAGAATAAACTAACAACCTGGTCAAATTGCAGCCAGCAAAACAAATGACAAACGTCAGGTATGCACAGTGTAGAGGTGACATGTAGTTCTGTACTGTCTTTTCAGGCTCATCCACACATAGAAATACTATTGTCACCATTAGTAGGTTGTCTGGAAAAGAATAACACGCTCAGAAAAGTGTATCTCAGACATTTCTGCAATGTACAAGCCTTAAAGATCTTTATTTCGACATATGCCTAACAAATTGTGGGCATTCAATCTACCAGAAGCTGATAGCTCAGTTTCTCAAAATAAGATCCACATGCTCTGTAAGTTTTATGTCAGCATTTGACCCAAATAAAATTAACATGACAGAAAAAAAAATCACATTGTACTCAACCATCAGGGCAGAGTGACACAAAGAACCTAAGTTGGTGTCTTAAGAATAGTCAAGAGATGCCCATCCTGACAACCTCACTGCCTGACCTGGTACAAAGGATTTAGACTTTTGATCCTTTGCTTCTTTATGTCAGAAACAAGGGACAGTGGAGCAGTCAGTGCCTCGTCCTGGTTATGTGCAGAGCTTAAGAGACTGCCCTAGATTTGTCAGTGTGTAAATCACCCCTCATGAGAAATATTCTATTATATTCTGGATATTGTGAACAGACAACAAATGCTTTTCGTATTTGCCAAGGGATTACCTGGAGATATTTTGCCCCCTCCCACAAAGTACACATTCACTAAGCACAAGAGTGGTCCAGGCGTAACTCTGTAATCCATGCACAATCTTCGTGTTTGCAAACACTTGTCTAGGACAGGTTCACATTTAAAACCTGTTTAATTTCCAAAACTGATTTCAATTTAAAGTACAAATACCAATGAGATACTTAAAAGATAAGCCTGTCCTCATATTATTTTATTCGTTAGATTGGATTTCCAGCTAAGTCTTTAACAGTGTTGTAGAGATATTTTGGTTTAGTGTTACTTGTTAGAAAAGGGTTTAAGCTAAAATGATAAGATAGTACCTTAGACAATTACACTCAGCACAAGATCACATACAAATGACAATTACTGACTAGTAATTAAAATCAATCCCCAGAGAAAATCCTCAAGAATTAATGAATCATAATTTTTTTTAGCATTTTGTATTGATGTGTATTTGACACAACAAAAATTGATACATTCTTCAAATGCATTATCTGAAGGGTTTACATATTTATATATCATAAAACCATCATAAAACCATCACCATAATAACCAAGAATAACCATATTCTCTACTCTCCCCAAAGTTTCCTCATACTCCTTTGTAATCCCTCCCTTGTCCCTGACTCCTCCCTTTCTCAAACAATGATTTGCTTTTCAACACAGTAGATTGGCTTGCATTTTCTAGAATTTTATGTAAGTGGAATTATGCAGTATGTACTTTTTTTTTCAGTCTGCTTTTCCTCAGAAAATTTTATTGGAAATTTTCTATTTTATTGGAATATACATATGAACATATACATGTATATGCTTGTATACAAGGAACAATGGCGTATTTTTATTGTTGAGTAGTATTCCAAGGTATAGATATACCACAATTGATTCATACATTCCTATGTTGACAGACATTTTAATTATTTCCAGTTTGGGGGCTATTACAATTAAAGTCACTATGAATATTCATGTGTAAGTATTTGTATGGACATGTGGTTTCTGTTCTATTGAATAAAACCTGAGTAGAATGAATCATATGTAGGCATATTTTTAAACTCTTGAGATTTAACCCTAAAGCCAAGCTGTTTTTCAAATTTTACATTCCTGGTGGCTATGTTTGCAAGTTTCTCTACATCCTCATCAATACCTGATATGATCAGTCTTTTCAATTTCAGCCATTCTAATAGACATCTAATGGTATCTCATTGTAGTTTATTTTGTGTGTACCTAGTGATTAATACTGAGCATATTTTCATGTGCCCAATAACCACTATAAAAGCTTATTATGTAAAGGGTATGTTCAATCCTTGCCCATTTTATATTGAGTTTTTTTTTTCTACTTATTGAGTTTTGAGAGCTCTTTATATATACTGCATACAAATCCTCTATTAGATATATGGATATTTGTAAATATTTTCTTCCAGTCTGTGCTTGCTTTTTCTTTCCTTTAACAATGCAGTTCAAAGAACTGAAGATTTATTTCTTTATGAAATGCAGTGTGTCAATTTGTTCTTTATGGATGACTTTGGTGTCATATCTAAGAAATGTTTGTCTAATCCAAAGTGATAAAGGTTTATTCATGTGATTTTCTTTAGGAGTTCATGATTTTAGGTTTATATTTAACTTTATGATTTTTTTTTACACTCAGATTAGCATTTTCCCAAAACCATCTGTTGAAAATACTAACCCTTTCTCCACTATATTACCTTGCATCTTTATTAAAACTCAGTTTTCTTTCCAGTATTCCCTCTTATTGAGGTTTCTGGAAGAATTCCAATAGAATTGATATTATTCCTTCCTTAGGTGTTTGGTAGAATTCACCATGCAGCCATCTCAGCCTGGGGTATCCTTCATGAGCTGGGTTTTAACTACAAATGAAATTCCTTTAACAAGGCTATTCATATTATCTGTTTTTTTCGGGGTGAGCTTGGGTGGTTTGTATCATTTGTGGACATTTAAGTTACCAAATTGTTTGTAAAAACTCCTTCATGATATTTCATCATTATTCTTTTACATCTATAGAATCTGCAGTGATATTATTTTATTGATAATCTCTATCTTCTCATTTTTCTAATCAATTTGGCTAGAGATGTGTAAATTTTACAGATCTTTTTTTTTTTTCAACGTTTATTTATTTTTGGGACAGAGAGAGACAGAGCATGAACGGGCGAGGGGCAGAGAGAGAGGGAGACACAGAATCGGAAACAGGCTCCAGGCTCTGAGCCATCAGCCCAGAGCCCGACGCGGGGCTCGAACTCACGGACCGCGAGATTGTGACCTGGCTGAAGTCGGACGCTTAACCGACTGCGCCACCCAGGCGCCCCTAAATTTTACAGATCTTAAAGAAGCATTCGATCTCATTGATTTTTCTATATTGTGCTTCTGTTTTCTATTTTATCCATTTCCACTCTGCTATTATTCCCTTTCTTCTGCTTTCATGGGTTTCATTAGCTTTTTTCTTCTAGTTTCTTAAAAAGTAAGTGAAGTCACCAATTTAAGATCTTTCTTTTGTTCTAATACATATGTTTAGTATTATAAATGTCTCCCTAAATTCTGCCTACTCACAGATTGGTACATTTGCACTTTAATTCTCATAAAATTGAAAATACTTTCTAATTTCCTTTTTGACTTACATTTGACCCACAGGTCATTTAGAAGTTTGTTATTTTCCAAATAATTGAGGATTTTCCAGGAACCATTCTTTTATTGATGTCTAGATTAATTTCACTACAATCAAACATACGTTCTATGGTTTAAACCTTTTAAATTTATTGAGACTTATTTTATGACCCACATTATGTTCTGTTTTGGTAAATGTTTCACATACACTTGAAAAGAATTTATGTTCTGCTGTTGTAAGGGGTGGTGTTCTTAAACTGCCAATTTACGTGTTGTTTGATTCCAAGTTCTTACTTATCTTTTGCTAATTGTTATAGCACTTATTGAACGGCATTGAAATATCTGACATAATCAAAGATTTGTCTCTCTTACCTTTCAGTTCGCAGTGTCTGCTTCTTTGAAGCTGTTTTGAAACTCTGTTATTAGATACAAGATTGTTTAGGATTACATGTGCTTTTCACTAAATGATCCCTTTGTTATTATGAAATGTTTTTTTTATAATATTCTCAACTCTAAAATATAATTCTTCTGATAATACAACTACCTTATTTTGCTTAGTGTTTGTGTATACATAAATATATGTGTGTGCAAATATATATATATACACACACATATATATTTATATACACATACATATATTTGCACAGATACTAACATTTTAATGTTGTTCCTTTGAGATTTTCCTTTGTACATATGATCACATTTTCTTATAAAGTGAATATAAAATTATGTACTTGTCTTTTCATTCAATGTGTTTAAAGTTAAAAATACACATAGTTTTGTTTCCTGTTAACATTGTTTGATCCATCCCTTAATTTGAACTCACTTGTATTTTCACTTTTAACCTATTTGGATACCCTTATTCCCATCAAAATCAAAGAATACAATTCTCATGAAATTATTTTAAACCAGAGCTGATTAACCTAAATGTCTTATGAAATATCGCTTATTAAATACTGATATTTTAAAAAAACATTTAATAAGTTATGTTCAGGCCCTTTTTAATAACATAAATGGTAGGCTAATATTCATGTATAAAATAAGAAATATATGTTTGTTTTAAGTTTTGGCAAGGAGTAGGCAGATGAATCTAATATCATAATTTGACAGCATGTTATTTTATTTTATTTTATTTTTTTTACATTTACTCATTTTTGAGAGACAAAGAGAGACAGAGCACACGCGGGGGAGGGGCAGAGAGAAGGAGACACAGAATCCCAAGCAGGCTCTGGGCTCGGAGCTGCCAGCACAGAGCCCATCGCGGGGCTTGAACTCAGAGTGCGAGATCATGACCTGAGCCGAAGTTGGACGCTTAACAGACTGAGCCACCCAGGTGCCCCAGCATGTTATTTTTCATTACTGTCTGTACATATGTATTTAAAATGTTAACAACTTATTTGCTAGCAGTTATCACTGCTAATAATTTAAATCAGCGTCTTTTTTCTGGAACCTAATAAGTACATATATTTGATACAGAAATTTCATTTCTACAGTTGTATTTTAGGTAATAATGGATATACACAAATTTTCTCAGTAATGATGTTCTTTAAAATAGTATTTTCAACAACCAGTAAATTAGAAATAAATTAAATTTTCAAAGTACATAATTGATTCACAAAAGTATACTACATCCATAAAGCAGAATTCTATGCAGCCAAGAAACTAATAAATATTTAATGTCACAGAGAAGTATTCAGAATATACTATTAACGGAATACAAATTGCATTACCAAACAGCCTACACAGGATTTTGTTTTTTTAAATATGTGTACTAATAAAAGTTCTGAAATGAATATAAGAAATAAAGGTATATTAACATGTTAAAATTAATTATTTTGATATTAGGTTTGTGGATACTCTTTATTTTGTTGTGTATATATATAGTATTTTTACTCCCAAAATTTTATACAATGAATATTTATTTGTTATAACCAAATAAAAATTATCATTCACTGTTCATAAAATAATTAAAAACTTTCATTTTTACTGATCAAACATCAATTGGGAAAGGACTCAATGAACATCATGAGTTATGCTGGTATTTAAAAAACAAACAAACAAACAAACAAACAAAACACAACCTTACCCTCAAGATACTAGAAATCAATCCTGACAGACTATGGTTCAGGAAAAACAAACATTTTAAACAAAGCTAAAACAGTAAAAACTGAAATCAAATTCCCTTTGTGATTAATTCACAAGAGACTGCACTCAGCTGCTTTGGAAATATAAAAGACAGTTCATACATTAGCTGCTAATACAAAAAAACACAAACTTTTCATCAAGTTATGCCTTTTAGAATTTTATAATCTCTTGCTAGTTTTTGCCATGTGATACACTAAATACGATTATTGCAATAGCCATCATCCATCCTGGTTTTCTTGTACATAGTGTATTGAAATGTTAGCAGAGAGAGAGAGAGAGAGAAGAAAAAGAAAGAGGAGGAGGAGAAGAAGGAGGAGAAGCAAAAAGGGAGGGAGAGGGGTAGAATGGGAGTTTTATACTGTTTTCGCCAAACAATTGTGTGAATGTTTGCCGGCTGTTGTTGGGATTACATATATGAGTCAGATAATGGCTAAAAACTACAATGAATTTTGAGTCTTGGGAGGATAAAATTTTATGTAATACAAATTAGCAGTCATATACCATATACCAGCATACAGCAATAAGTTTTGAGTTCCCAAACTTGAGATTCAGAAACAGATAGAGTGCTCCAAGTATTCTTGGAAGCAATAAATATTTCTGAATTGGTTGTTCTAGAAATGTTTTCTAGTTGAACTATCATCTGAGCTGCAATCATGATCATTTACTCTCTGTAAAGCCAGCAGAAACCCTAGATAACAAAGGAATATCAAGTAATACAGATACATTTTCCTATGGAGGAACCATACAGTGCACACTGCCATCTACACAAATAAGAATTTTTCCTCACTTGACCTTTAAACTCTGACAAAGACTCTCCCTTGACCAAATTTTAGTCAGGCCCCTCTGAACTTTCTTATCAACTAGGCCTGTCTTGGCTCCCATCCTGTCTTGGATTGCCTACCCCCATCTTAGGAAGAATCCTTCTATGTCAGTTTAGTGACAATTCCCTCACACTTGGTATCTGATCAAATTCTTATCCATTACTCTTGATGCCTAAGTCCTGAGCCTACCTTCAGGAAGAATCCCATCAAATTAGTTTAGGAAAAATTCTCCCATCTTTGATGTTACTCATTTTCTCATCCACTGACCTCCTCCACTCTGTTCATTGTCTGTAAATTCTCAGCTGTCTTTGCTCTGTTTGGAGTTGAGCCCAATTTCTTTCCCCCTTGCAATATCCCCAATGCAAGAGTCTTGAATTAAGTTTTCCTTACCATTTTAACAAATGTCAGAATGTTTTTTTTTTCTTTTCAGTTCTGAAAGACAATCCTGAATCCAGTCAGTAAAAATATACCTTGTATCTAGTCAGTAAAGATATATCCAGTACACACATTTTTTTAATTGTAATTCAACTTTATAAATTAAGTTCTATTTTTACTTTACCAGAAAAACTGTTCAGTTCCTCAACTGGTGTTTGTTGAAAACCTATCAATAATAACTGAAGGGTCTGAACTCACCATATTCCCAAAATAGCAAGTTAGCTTGCCAGTTTCATTGATGCTGGCAGAAGACATGAGACTCCCGGGTCAGAAACAAAGGACTTTCATTATTTATGGCACAGCAAGCAGCAGGAACATCATCATATTTGCAGCGCAGCAGTTCCCCTTTCCCCCAAGTCCTGTGGAGGTGATACAGATGCCCTCAAATGCTTACATGCACAGTGAATTGCATTAGAAGAAACTCAGATCTTAGAGAAACTGAATCTTTTAAGTATGCGGTAATCATGCCTGCTCTTTCCTCTGGACAGAGACTATTTTTCAAGGCTGTTCACTATTCAGACATCCTTCATAAGACAGTCTAGAATAAAGACCCATTAGTGCCTCACTCACAAAATGTTTAGAAATGTGACAGACCTTGGAGAATTGTCTCCCAACACTACATTAGGCCTACCATTATAGGAATCCTGTTAAGCATGTAAGACTAAGGTAATTCACCAAAATGTTCATTTTCATATATTATTTTTTAAAAGCCTGAGATACACTTATACAAAACACTAATTTTGTTACTTAACCAAACAATGTCAGATATCAGTCCCTTTTTGATATAAATTCTGGATATCACAAGAATTGGTTTGTGAGATGGAGAAAGACAAGACAAAGTACATTTAATGTCTTTCATCAGCTTCAATTCTGCTCTTTATCCTAAATTATTTCCCCAGAACTTTTCCCTCTATTCTTACTGCCTAAAAGGGAAAAAGAAAGCACTTACTGAGTGTCATCTTCTGTGCTGGGCATTGTAATGAGCACTCTTCTCTTAATGGTCTAACAACTCTCTCCAAACCCCCTATTTGACATATAAATCTGGATATTATGCAGAACCTTAGATTTAGCAAAACCAAAATATCACTCCTCCATCCCACAATGCAAAGCCTGTGGCTCAAGCAGATTTGAATTTTCATTAGATATTAGAGAATAACCAAAGGTTAGCCATGTATCATCTTTCTGGTTTTCTAACATTCTCACAAAGAAGAGCCAAAAATAAAAAATGGAAGGAATTCATATTCATTCATTCATTTTTTTCCTCTCTCTCTTCTTTATATTGTGATAAATACATCAATGGGAACTCTGAAAATCCATCTGCTTTCATTTTCTTGAGATACAAACTACTTCTGTAAAGCTTAACTTTTACATTTCAAATCGGAATAAATTTAGAGAGGCAGCCTACTGGATTGTCAAGAACATAAACTATACAGATAGGGCCAGGGTCAAATAGTTTAAAGATGACTACAAACCTTTGTACTTTATTCCTTTTAGTCTATTTTCTAAGTCCAGGATAAAATATAGTTCTCAATAAATGAATTTAGATCAATCTAATAATACTGAAATAACTACTTGAAAGGAAGACTAATTGTCCAAATTCTCTACCTAATTTTATAATCAAATTTGAACAACCTCATTTGTGGTGTTAGCATCGCTTAGACTTATCCATAGCTCTCATAACATTTCTTAAACACTCAAAATATTATGTAAATTCTTTTCTCTAAATGTATGCTTTTTTTTACTTTGCCTTTAGTCAAAGTACAGAGATTATTTTTGTGCAATATGTGTGATATTTAAACATTTCCTTTTGATGTTGCTGAAAATTATAACAAGGTTGGATGTCAATATCAAATTTACAAGATTTTAACAGCTACATATGTTCCTCATACTAAGGCAAGAATAAAAACCTTCATTTTCCATCCCTGGCATCATCAATAATGTTTTTAAAATATATTTTAATTACATAATTTCTGGATTCATCCTAAGGTTATAGACTGAAAGGGTACAGAACACATTGTCTTTGCCAGGAAACATCAGGAGCATGGGACATAGGCAAGGTTTGCCATGGTCTACCCTTCTCAAATGCTCTGAAACATACTACCAGAGCTTAGCTATTTCACAGGATCTAGCACCATCCTGAAAGTAGAAACACCATTTTGAGGTGGGATAAACATGAATAAAAGTATAAGAGATGCTTAATTAAGAGAGATTACAACTTATTCAAACTGTGAATAAGTTTGAGAATTCCGGGAATTTCTGAGATTTGGCTAGGTCTTAGGACATAATGGATAAGGTCCTGTGCTCTAAAGTCAGACAGCCCTGGGCTTGACTTTCAACTTCTATGCTGTTTATTTTGAGATGTTATAAAGTTACTTAATATTTTTTAGACTGCTTTCTCCTATCCAAAATGGGCATGGTAATACCTTCTACATTGTGTTACAGAAAAGACTAAAATAAGACAGAAAGCACCTACTGCAGTTTCAAGAATGTTACCTATTATAACAATGATGATGGCAATGATGAGAGAATGACATTTTCTGACCAATTTGGGGTCCAGATAACCAAAGACCATGTGTATAGAACACTAAAACAAAAAGCCTGATAATTTGATTTTCATACATCACAAATCTATTGGCTATTTAACCACAACTTTATTTTTCACTGCATTTAGTCTTAACAGGCTCTTTGTGAAAATGCATCCCAAGTCAGATTTCTTAGATTGTTTTTTGGTTTTGCTGTGTTTTTTAGAGATCAGTCACCAGAAAGCAAGGTTCATATAATCTGTAAACAACTCAAACTTTCAGGAATTTACCCTAAGGAAATAATCAGAGACATTCACGAAGAATAATAGTCATACCAATGATTTTTAATGTTTTAAGATAATGTAAATGTATAAAATATGGGACTGGTTACTCAATTTTGGAATATACAAATATATGGAAGCATATTTAAAGTGGCCTTGTTTGAACATATTTCATGTTTGAAATATAAAAGTTTTTTTAAAAAAATAAAAATTATAAAATAATTTCAACAGACCCATTTATCCATTTTTATTCACACACATATGTGTATATGTTATATACATAAAAAACACACACATATATGGATATACATCAGGAAGTTAGTGAGATTTTTATTTATAGCTACTATAGTGAAGAGTGACTTTTATTTTCTTCTTTATATTTGCTATATTTCTAACATAAAATAATATTACCTTTATTATCAAAAAATAACATTCTTAAGTTGACTGCTCTCCTACTGCATTCATTTGCATGTATGAAGTAAAATGTCCTGGGACACAAAAAAATATTATGTAAGTAGATCATCCTAGGCTGAAAATGTTTGATTCAGTAAACCTGTTTCTTCAGGGATGAGTCAGTGCTACATTAGGTTATAGATAAACTATTTATTTAAAAGTTAAATTACTTTATAAAACTATAAATTCTATCTACCGATAAATTGCCTTGCCTGGTGAGGTTCATACTGATACATCCATAATTCTCTTCTACCCATCAAATCAATAAAGTTGCACATCTAATATAAAGGGGGAAAAGTAATAATGATACTAGTTTTGCTCTCTTTCTGAGGCAGAATTCTTAAAAGCCTAAACTAATAAAGGATAATAATAATAACAGATACTAATGAGAGTTTTCATTCTTTGAATACTTGCATAGTACATAGCACTGTTTTAAGATGTCTTATTTTCAGATATTATCTTTTTTCATCTCCTTAACTACATGAGGCAGACATTTACTATCATTACCCCTCCACCGATAAGAACACTCGGTAGGTTAATGTTGTTGTAGGTGACACAGCTAATAACAGCAGAGCTCGATTTTGGACCAAGGTCGTTCTGATGCAAAAGCCCATTTTCCATAAACAATATTGTTTCCCTTAACCATTAACTTACTTCCCAATTATCCCTCCACTTCCAGAATATTTCTGGGCAACAAAACCCTAACATACATATTATTTTTATATAATAATAATTTAAAGGCTTAATCAAGAATTTTGGACAAGATTATTTTCCTTCCCCACTGTATTAGTTTGCCAAGATGGCCATAACAAAGGATCACAAACTGAGTGGCTTAAACAACAGAAATTGTCTCAATATTCTGGAAACTACAAGTCTAAGACCAAGGTATCAGCAGAGCCATGCTCTCTCCAAAGGCGCTAAGGAAAGATCTGTTCCAGGCCCTTCTAGGTAATCCCTTAGCTTGTGGCAGCATTAACTCCAATATTCACAAGGTATTCTGTGTGTGAGTCCCTTCCATAAGGACTCGAGTTCATGTTGGATAAAGGTCCACTCTACTTCAGTATGACCTCAGCTTTACTAACGACATCTAAAGCAGATCTATTTCCAAATAATGTTACATTCTGAGATACTAGGAGTTAGGATTTCAAAATATGAATTTTGAATGAACACCATTCATCTCACAACACTCACCATACTATATCTCATTTGTGCTCTGCGTATTTTAGGAACATGTATTTCAATAGACTACCAAAGGGATGGATAACCCCCAACAAAAAAATTAAGAACATAGTCGTAGAATGTGACACAAGACAACAAAATTTCAAGATTAAGATCTCCATGGTTCTTAAGCAAGCCTAAAAATCACCGGCGTAGCTGTATTCATCTCTAGTAAGTACTTCACAGAGGCATGCTTACTCTGTCCTGTACCTTTTAAGACTTATGTTATCAGTCTCATCATTCCAATATTAAAGCAAAATTTCAGTGATACCTTAAGGCACTTATGTTTTTTCATACTTAAAATATGTTTGTTTTTTCATAAAAACATGTTTGCTCTTTTTTTTTTTTAGTAGGGACTATGGGAAAAGGTCCTATTTTATATTTTGTTTTTTTCACAGTACTTATTATTAGCACTCACAAGAACTAGGTGATAGAGTTTTATGAATATTTTATTATATTAATGGATTGATGGATGAATAAACATGTATTTGGAGGTGCTCCATTTGATTCCATCTCTAAGGTCTACCAGCCTTACATTTAGGTCTCCTGCTTGAACGTGTGAGCCTCGTTCACCATCCCATGGAATCTGATTTTTCAAACTAAGTTTTCCATATTTAATATTATAGATTAGTTGACCATATTCAGATGACTTGTTCCACTTCTAGCCTATTAATAGAAATATTTATGTTTAACCTCATAACATTAATGACCTCTCTTTCTGCCCCTCCCCTGCTCATGTTCTGTCTCTTTCTCTCTCTTTCTCAAAAATAATCATTAAAATTTTTTTTAATTTTTAAAAAAAGAAACAGTAATGCTTGCTAGAGTTAGTTCCCCATGGAATAAGACATTGTTGGATATACATGCCAACACATATGCTTCAGTATTCTGACATCGGTTTTCCATACAAAAATAGCCCTTTTCTAATAACAAATGTATGGCTGTACTAAAAACCATCTGCATTTCTGGAGGGGAAAAGAGGTCTAATACACAAAGTATTAAGACCTTATACTTTTAAAAAATTACTTCTCAGGGCACCAGGGTGGCTCAGTTGGTTAAGCTTCCAACTTTGGCTCAGGTCATGATCTCACAGTCCCTAGTTCGAGCCGCATGTCAGGTTCTGTGCTGACAGCTCAGAGCCTGGAGCCTGCTTCAGATTCTGTGTCTCCCTGTCTCTCTTCCCCTCCACTCACGTGCCATCTCTGTCTCTCTCAAAAATAAATAAATATTTTAAAAATTGTTTTTAAATTACTTCTTGTAAAGTCCTCAATATCCATTATTCTTATAATAATGCAGTAACCTTGCCAAAGGAGTTGTGCTCTGCCCACCCCTAGAGATTTAAAGATAAACAAGGCAAACATCATCTGGGCACTTATGGTTCAGGTTAGAAAAAGGGAGATAGACTTGACCAATCCCACAAGCTTCTATGATTATTCAAGGCTGAATTATAGATTGTAGCTCAAATTTATTTTTGTTCCAACCTGACCAGTTATTGTAAACTCAGAAAGTCTTAATGCTAGAGAGTGTCTTTAATTCAACAAACCAATTCAGTATATAGTCATTTTAAGGGCTAAGTACTGGACTACCCCCTGACTATACAACAGGCCCTGTGTTCGTGGAATGTTCAATCAAATGAGGCATTGGGACAAGTGTCATGACTGCAGTAACCCCAAAGTGCTACAGAAGCACTTAGACTAGATGGCACCTGACCCAGGTGTTAGTGGTCCAGGAACTGCTTTCTGGGGGAAGTTACACTTGAACTGAGGATGCTAGGGCAACTGGGAGTTCACAAAGAGAAGCACAGGGTGGGAAGCATGGAATGAAACAGACAAGTGAGAGGACCCAAGCAAAAGCAAGAGAGTGTTGGTTTGAAAAATACAAATACAAATACAAATCCCAAGAAGTTTAGTGTGACTGAGGAGTTCAGATTAAAGAAAGAAGTAGAAAAAGGTGAGCCTGGGAAGATAAGCAGGTACCAGGTTATGAATAGCCTTGTGATCCACAGTGCACATTTTGAACTTTAGGGGTGAATATGAAGCCATTGAGGGATATTAGTAAAAGAAGTGCCATATGGTAAGACCAGAAAATTCCATCTCTTTCTCAGCTTCTTCCTTTAGGTACTGGGGTGATGGGGGAAAAAAGCTGCTGAATATCTTCTTCATAATCATGTTCATCTACTGGAAAATGGGTAAGAAATGGGGCAACCATGTAATGTATCATTCACAAATAGTTGTGTTAGAATAAGTATAAAGTGGGGAGTAGGGCCACCCTAAATTTAAACCTTTTCTTTGACCTTCTGTCTAGCCCACTAGTTTTTATTTAAATCCTATTGAAAACGCAGAAATCAAATCCTGACTTTCCAATAATCGTAAGAATGTGTTCATTTGTAAGGCCAAAGGATTACCATTCTCTTCAGAATTAATTGTATCCTCTCTGCTTTTTGGGATACAACCTCCTTTTGCTGGATTCATTTACAATTTGTATCTCATTACAATTCCTAAGTATGTTTATACTATACTTGGGTTTAAAAAGTCTTTACTTCATAGTTGTTGGTCTCAGAATTTTTCCTAAAACAATGTATCTTGGTTTTAATGGATCATTTCTCTAATGTGCAGAGAGCACTTTCAATTATTCCCATCTCTGAGCTGTTAGTCACGGAATTATCAGCCATTAGGTCGTAAAAGACAGGAACTATGCCTTCCTGGATGGAATAAGTTACATGTCTGAGTACTTTCTAGGTGAAGGAGCCAAATTATGTTATTTTTATTGTTGTTTCTGTCAATTCTCTAACATATAAAGGTACTGTTATCACCACATTACACAAGAGGAAAATGAGAAATTGGACAATGGTAGAACTGAAATTTTTATTAGTTTCCAAATTGTCCTTGATTATTTATTAGCTGCCAAGTGAAGTTGCTGCTTAGCAATGATTATTTTTTTCTTAATAAAAATATTGTAACAACACATGGACATTCATTGTAAAAACTTATTTAAAAATGTTAAGCTCCATTTCAGTTATTAAAAGTTGCTGAAGACAAATAGTGGTTTACTTATGAATTAAAATGTTACATTGACCTTGTCATGGAAGTTATCAGCAGAGAGGAGCTTTTTTGTTGCAAAGTATATTGTTAGGATACAAACTGGAAAAATCATTGAGACTAAAACATAATTCCTAAAATTATTTTCATTTCTAAATACAGACACTATTATTTAAGTAAAACATAGCTGATGGGTGCCTGGGTAGCTCAGTGAGTTAAACATCTGACTTCAGCTCAACTCTTGATCTCACAGTTCATGAGTTCAAGCCCCATGTCGGGCTCTGTGCTGACAGCTCAGAGCCTGAAGCCTGCTTTGGATTCTGTGCCTCCCTCTCTCTCTGCCCCTCTGCTCATGCTCGGTGTCTGTCTCTCTCTCTCTCTCTCTCTCTCTCTCTCTCTCTCTCTCTCTCAAAAATAAAAACAAACATTAAAAAGCTAACAAAATAATAAGAAATAAGAAAACATAGCTGACACATTTTATATTTATTGATCCTCAAATAAAATCCTTTTAAAGTTTTTATTCCTCCTGAATTTCAGGATTCTAGTTATGAAATTAATTATCAATAGCTATTAATGAAATTAATAATTTCATTTCCCTTAAATTTCTTTTAAAATTCATACACTAGAAACATCCTTCATCTGGCATTAAGAACATATATAAATATCTAGTTATGTATAATTAATTTTGGTTTATATTTTAAATGTTCTTTCTTACATTTAAAGCCACTACTGTGGGTCCCTCCATTTCCTTGGAAACTTCAGTGACTTTCACCCCACTCTTTTTTCAGCCATTCAGGTCCATGCCCACAGTCTAATGTTTCGCATCCCTTGATACTGAAATAATAAATGCAAACATTTGTCTAATTTCCATGTCTTCCTCTAGCTCTCTCTTTCAATTACTTATTTATGCTTTGTTCAACATTCAACCTGTAGAGACCCGAGTCTTGTTCTGCAGATTGTTTTATCATTTGACCATGGTTTGGGGATTTTTTTTTCTATGTGTGTATGTGTATGTGTATGTGTGTCTGTTATCATTTTCTAGTAAGTGTGTAAGCAAAGGGAAAGGAGCATTTCCATTGGTGTAAGTTATATATAATTAGTTATATATTCATCCAGCAGAGCTGAAGGCTCACAGCGCCATAGGCTGAAGTCTGCACTGCAGTTGCCACATGGATGACACCTGGACCCCAGGAGTCACTGATAGACTGTCATTACTCCTGAGCTCTTAGACTCCTTTCTGCCCAGTATGAAACTGAGTCAACCCAAGTCAGCATGTCAGCACCACTCTGACATGATCACACAAAATAAATATATCACAAGCTATCAGGAGCAAATTGCTCATCCAGTTGCCCTTTGGAAACTGGACCCAGCCACAGAGCCTCTAGACAACTCCGTGGTCACAAATCCTCTCGTTTTTCTGGTCGACACCATGTGTGGAGTAGAGGAGTGGAGAAACAAGTATGAGGGTCCACACATGGTTCAGTCTGGCCTGAAGTATCTTGTCCAGATAGCATTGCCAGCCCCAACTAGGCCTAGGCACCAGACAGGTCTTAGAAAATTCCAAGGAAGGCATTCCAAAGTGTAACAACACCCTGAATCACAAAGCTTGGAGCAGACTCACTTGCCCAGGTCAAAGGGAGGTACAGAATGCCGGTTTCAGAGAAGGAACATTCTAAGATCATCTAGAAAGGGAGATTCCACGAGTCCAAGGCAGCTGTCACACTTCCAACCTAGCCTCAGAAATCCAACAGCATTATTTCTGTCTCATTTTATTGGAAACAAGAGTATGACTGTGGGCAGACCAGAAGCAAGGGAAGGAGAATTAGACTCCAGCTCTTGATGGGGGTGGTCAAGGCCACATTCCAAAAGAGGATGGATGATATTGGTGCTACTACCTTTGGAAAATACACCACAACTTTAATTTTGCCTCCATAGCACGAACAGTGTTTAACTCTAACTCCTATCCACTTCTCTATATTCTCCACGAGACTATTAGATGATTGAGTGACTAAATACCAACACTTTGCTCTTCACTCTCCTTGACCCTATTGATGGAGGCAATATGAGGAAATGAAAACAAATGTTTGAAAATCAATTAGCAATCAAATTCTACTGACTGATATGCAATTAATCACGTTTTAAAATGTCTAAAAAGTACATAGTAAAATTGTTTTTTGCTTTTATGAGAAAAATCAACTTCTGTGGAGAACTGGGTCAAATTCAGCCCTTTGCCATAAAGCTTTTGCATAATATTCAAAACTCTTCTATGCTTAGTTCAATGTAACACAACAAGGAGAACACAGAAGATAACCTTTGGGCAGAGAAGTGTGTATGCCACGGATAGTATTGCCTCCCAATGCCCACGGAAGGACTGTGAATGCATCCCGAGAGTAAGGAATTGAGCTGCTTTAATAACAAAGATGAAATTAATAGCTCTAATATGTTTATCTATTCTCATTCCAGTCTGCTCCATCTTACCATGTCTGGAAGTTTTCAGCCTCAAAAAAAAAGCCCAGCACTTTATGAGTCTGTCATCTTGTGCTAATCTTCAGATGCTGAAAATCACTTTAAACCCATTCTTGTCATTTTGGATTTGCATAAGTGTCTTGAAAGAAAAGCCTAAAAAGGCAAAGGCTGATTTAGTGTGAATGAACATACCATAAACCATTTCAAACCTTATATCATTCATGTAAATCTTTCATGATTTAAAATTTTTCAACTTGCCAATAACAAGTATTCCAGTGTCTGGCTAGATGCAATAGCAAAGGCTGAGAAGGCACTTTCATTAAAATCTTCCCTCCTGAGACACTTGCAAGTTTGGGAGAGGGTAGAATAAAGGAACCTTCACTTCAGCCTGGAATTTACAACCTTAGTTTAAACACATCAAGTACTAGTTGAGGGCATAAGAAAATTCTACAAGTCTTCATTAAAATACCAAAGGTAAATATGTTATTTGCCACTCAGACATGGAAATGTTTTTGATACTTAAATTCTTCTATATCCAGATCAGTTTGGTAAACATATTTTTAATTTAGTCACGTAATTGATTGGAAAAGATGACTTATAAATTTGGAATTTAGCTTAACTAACTTGGCTTTACTGTTTTTCAAAGTGAGCATGGTTGTAGACCCTCACTCACACAGTAGCTTGGAATAGAGTCAAATCTCTGACTGGTGTATCAACACTTGGCCCACAAAAAAAGCATCTGGGCTCCTAAATATCAGCTTCCATTAAACACAAGTCATCCATCCATGAATTAATCTAATTCAGACCATACCAAAGTCTTCACGTTAATTTGTGCCATAAAGAAATGACCATTACATTTCAACTAAATTTTTAAAAACCCTAAGCTATTAGTGGCTTACAGGCATCACTCTGACTTCCTCATTATACTGACTTGACCCACATGTTGCTGCAGTGTTTAAAAAGAGAAATTTCAGGGGCATCTGGGTGGCTCAGTCAGGTAAGCATCTGATTCTTGACTTCAGCTCAGGCCATCATCTCAGTGTTTCTGAGATAGAGCCCCACATCGAGCCCCACATGGACAGCACAGAGCCTGCTTGGGATTCATTCTCTCTCTCTCTCTCTCTCTCTCTCTCTCTCTCTCTCTCTCTGTCTGTCTCCCTCTGCCCCTCACCCCTCTCAAGACAAATAAACATGAAAAAGAGAGAGAGAGAGAGAGACTTCATAAAGTGAAATTACTAAAAAGAAAATCCACAGATATTTGGCAGATACTAAGTAGACAATCCTATATGTGTGTGTGTGTGTGTGTGTGTGTGTGTGTATGCTATTCTTAAATCTCAACTAAAAAATATAAACTCTTATCATTGAGGGTGGAGGGTAAGAATTTCATGTTTAATGCCTGTGACTCAGAACAGCACTGTACTGTGTTTTTAGAGTTCTTATTTATGGGAGTTGTTCAGTTCCAGTCATTGAGGAGGCCATGAGCTAATGTTTTACACCTGCCTGTAGAGATATGGTGAGCACTGGAGACACTGAGCCTAATAAGGCTGAGTCTCCCCTCCGACAATGCACAGAGCAGGCCTCTGCACAGTTTGTATTAAGGATTGCAAAAAGGAAAGGGCCCAAAGCAGCTCTTTCACCTGAGGAGCCACAGGGACCACCATGAGAAGCGTATTGCTTGGGATGAATTGTTCCTTTCATGCTCTCCTATGTAAAAGCCACACACATACACAACAAAGACACTACGCTGATGGATGACTCGTGTTTTAAACTGAGAACCATCCTTGTGCTCTGTCCCCACTCCCAGCGCTGTGTACCATTTCCCCAGAGACATCTTGAATGCTACTATTCAAAGTGACAAAAACATGCAATATCTAACCTGAGCATCTGTAACATTTAATCAACATATCCAATCCTTTCAGTTCCTTTCTTATTGACTCTCCCACATACCTGAATTCTCCACAGCATTTGCCTCAAAACTTTTCCAGTTAATGGTGATGGTTATACAGCCTTGTGAATATACTAAAAGCAACTGAATTGCATAGTCTTTAAAACAGTGAATTGTATGGTATGTGACTTATATCTTAATTTTTTAAAAAAGAAAGAGGTAGGACCCCAAGATATAGATAAGAGCCATCAACAAATAGGTCAGTGATTCCTTAGGAAGCCTAAAATATTTCAGTGCGTATTCTATAATCTTGTTGCTAGCGTTGCTGGTACAGCAGGCCCGGCAAGTGCACTAGTAGTTTGCACTTCAGCAAACCCCAGGAGTGATCCTGATGGAGGTGATGGAGGTAAATGGTCCTGATGGAAGTGCAGGACACCTTTGGAAAATGCTAATATTTTTGCAGATACGACTAAGAATGCTCACGAATGAGAATTGGAGTGGAAAGAAAGAAGGATGGAATTCTAGTGAGGGGAGGGCATCACTTTCACTTCTGAACTCATCAGTGTTTAAGAGTTGACCAATGCTTGTTGATTAATAGGAATTCACTATCAGGGCTTGAATGTTTATATTAAGGCAGTTATTAGGAGGGATTCTTTTGATTCCAAATAAGTGACATTAATGAGAAACTGTAGGCATCAGCTTAGGTTAATAGGTAGACCTGTGTTGGCAGGCAGACCTTTCTTTTTTCCCCTCAAAGCACACACCACAGGTGGCTTCCTACTTTCCCATGTCTAGGGCCAGCTCTACTCTCACATATTAGCCTTTTGAGGTTCCAAAGACCTGGATCTGAAATCCCAAGTTCTGTAAAATACTGACTCTAAAACCTTTCACCAAATAACTATGAAAGTCATTAAATGCTTACTGGACTTCAGTGTAGTCTTCTCTCCCTGAAGAAGGAATAAAATAATCTATGCAGGTTAATGCGTACCAAGCCTGGAAGATTTGAAGCCCGTAACAAGACTTTCACTGAAAGCTTGGTATGACTAAGTGGGGTTATTTGAATTATGTTATGTAAATTTGTCTTAAGAGACATTTAAACGAGCAATAGAACTGCTTTCTTCTTCTTCTGCCGTGTGGGTGAATTTTAATTTACTCTTTTAATATCATTACAAAAGCAATGAAGAACAATACATATTCCTGCTAATACTAACGTTAGGGCCATTAAGTTATTAATTACATATCTAGAGTATATCTAAAATGTTGCTAGCTTGCTTATGTATAATAAAGATATAAGTCTTTCTAAAATATCTAACAGTACTTAATATAAAACTAGGGCATAATTTCTAATCACCCTTAACATATTGCCCTTATAAAACACAGTCTACCATGGTTGTTTGTCCTTTGAGGTTTCAACTGTAAAGGGAAAAAAAAGTAGACACAAATTTCAAGACAAACCTTAAACCTTCTAAAAGGTACTGAAATCTAACTGAATCTGAAAGACCAATATTTTAACATAAAACTTTGTTAATCATAAGTCAGTTGTGTTCCACTCTATTATCTTTTTTTAAGTTTATTTATTTTGAGAGATGAGAGATGAGAGATGAGAGATGAGAGATGAGAGAGAGAGAGAGAGAGAGAACGAACACAAGCAGAGGAGGGACAAAGAAAGAGGGAGGGACAGAGAGAATCCCAAGCAGGCTCTGCACTCCCAGTGCAGAGCCCAATGTGGGGCTCAAACTCATGAACCGCAAGATCATGACCCGAGCCGAAACCAAGAGCCGAATGCTTAACAGACTGAGCCACCCAGACACCCCTTGTTCCACTAATTTAAAAGAACTGTATGTATTTATTAAAAGTCATTTGGGATGGAAATTTTAAATACTGTATCAATTGAAACTCTTTCCTATATATTCTTTCCTATTTCTTTCCTATATAACTTCTTCCTTGTTATTAACCAACCCACTGAATATTAATCCCACAGTTGGGAATCACGGAACTAGCACAACCTATTTTCTGTGCTCTCTTTAGCTATACTGTAGCAGTGAGCTGTGTCCATTATCACCGTCTCAGATTAAGTGCTACTCCACTTAAATTCTAACATCAGCATTGTGAGCCTGGATTTGAAGTCTTGGCGATCGTGATAAAAATACCAGCTCCCAGAATGCATATGATACTTGATATTCTTCAGGGCCATTTATTCCACAGCAATGACTGAGAAACTTCTAAGAGGTTCAACATTGTACTTGGCATTATAGATACCCAGGCAGATAAGACACAAGTCCTCTCCTCAGGGAAATGGTCTAGTAAAGATTACCGACGCTTTAGCACCAAGATATACTAGTGTACTGGGCTATGATGAATATATATAATAAACATGGAAATAAGGAAGAGGGTAGTTATTCCTACCTGAATTAAAGAGGACTCCTGAAAATTTATTCCAGAAAAAACAATGCTAAATGTTAAAGATAATAAGCAATCTTTTATCCAGTGTACAAAGAGGATGTATCAATCAGGATTACACAAGAAACAGATGGCATATTCCAAGTAAGCTAATGTGTGGGGAGTTGATTGACAAAGATCATTCATTTCTGAGTAACCTAGTTTCTACACTTAAATAACCACTTGACAGCTTTCAAGAGCCAATATTACTTGTATAGTTACTAATAAACACCACCATTTAAGTATTACCCTGGGTCAAGCACTTCACTAACAACACTTTTAGAAAAATAGGTAGGTATTCATTCATTCATTCATTCATTCATTCAGTATAAATTCAATGAGTCCCTACCATTTGCCAGGCATTGTTTAAGCCCTGGAGATACGGCTGTGAACAAAGCAGTCATGGCCTTTTCCTTCATGGAAATTTCATGGGAGGAGGAAGACATTAACAAGTAGATAAGATAATTTTGGCTAGTGATAAGTATAGAGAAAAAAAAAATAGGCTTAATGTGGCTGTGTAATCATGTAAGGAGGCTATTTTAGGAAAGGCCTCTCCTAAGAGAAAACATTTGAGATAAACATGAGTCATGAAAAAAAACCTGACTTGCAGGACCAGGAAAGGAGCATTCCAGATGGAGGGAGAGTTAAAAGTAAAAACTGCCAAATGAGTCTGGCATATTCAAGAAATAGGCAGAAGGCTTCAGTGCAGGACAGGAGGGAACAGGCAAAAGAGTTCTGGGGGGGGTGGGGGGTGGGGATGCCATTGGATGATGTCTTAGAGGTGAGGAAAAGCCAGGTCATGTTGGGCCTTATGGGCCATGGTTTCATTTTCTCTCCTTTAGAGTAAAGATTGTCACTTGCTCTATTTGCATGGGTGGTAAGTAGCAGAGTCCATATTCAAACCATGCCTGTCTGACTAAGCCTATTTCACTAGATTAAGAGAAAAAGATTCTGTCATTTTATTGAGTTTCACCCCCTACCAAATGGGTTAGAAAGTGTAGGCTGAAATTGCTTTAAGACAGTATAAAAGTGAGAGACCATATTGGTTAGTGATTTTTGTACTGCTACACATAACACTGGTATCACATTCTTGACACTCAAATTTGGCCATTGCAAAAGCTATTTCACTATATTGATGAAATAATAAGAGGTCATGCCTAAGGAAGTTCAAATTATATTCCAAAATAAATAAGGAAATGTTCAAATGTGACATATGATCATCTAGCTCACAACAGAGCTCAATTAAATTTTCTGTGATTCAAGTTAAAAGAGATGTATTAAAACCCTAGGGTATCATTTATATAATGAGAATTTCTTCGGGTTAACCTGTTGGAATCTGGAGTCTCTAAGATGCACTCATCTGCTAGGTGAATTTCAACACTGTATTTGAATTAGGTGATTGCACTGAGGAAAAAAAAAAACTGATTGCTGCATTTTCAAGCTTAGAAACACGTTGGGGGATGGATTGGGACAGGATGGGTATGGAATGAAAAGATGTAAAAGGTAGGAAATTATAGGGTATTAAGCAATTGAAACTCATCTGAGTAAAAGCAAAAGCAGTTTCAGTGCAGTGTGAATCATTAAGTCAGCACTGAATGTCACTGGTTACTATAGGAACTTGGGTAATGGAAAATGAAAACAGCTGGATTTATGACTCCCATAAATGTGTTAAACAGCTGCCTACACAGTGCCAATGAAGACTATTGAGAGTGGTAAATGGTGATACTTTTACATACAAGTAAGTGGAAAGGAAAATGAATAAATTGATAAATCTTTACCTTTTAAGACACAGATTAAATATTGTATTAATGAATGACCAAAAATAATTTTAAACCACCAGTTTATTATAAGAGTTAAAAAATCATAAAGCTTCTATGTATATTTTTTTCTCAGTTGTTGGGTTGAGTTGAATTTGGTCTCCTACAAAACAAACCAGCAAAGCTACTGTCAGCCAGCCATGCTCCACCAAGTGCCTCAAATAAGGACAGAAATGTAAGTGATACATAGTATAACATATATAGATATTGACTCACTGTGTTGTATACCTAAAACTAATGTAAATAACATTGTGTGTCAAGTATACTATTAAAAAGTGATGATTGTAGGGGCGCCTGGGTGGCGCAGTCGGTTAAGCGTCCGACTTCGACCAGGTCACGATCTCGCGGTCCGTGAGTTCGAGCCCCGCGTCGGGCTCTGGGCGGATGGCTCAGAGCCTGGAGCCTGTTTCCGGTTCTGTGTCTCCCTCTCTCTATGCCCCTCCCCCATTCGTGCTCTGTCTCTCTCTGTCCCAAAAATAAATAAACGTTGAAAAAAAAAATTAAAAAAAAAAAGTGATGATTGTATATAATATTAATTATAACTAAGAAAAGCAGAAGTATCCATTCTAAACCACGATAAGCTACACATATTAATGTAATATTATAACTAACAAAGGACTGTTTATCTCAAGTCTGTTATGCTCTTGATTTCCTTTCTTCTAGACCCAGGTTCATGGCTGAATTCAGGATCTCATTTGCTTACCCATGGGCAATTGCAAAAACCACCTACACTGTGTTCTTCAAGCATTCTTCTCCAGTCTATCCTCCACACTTGCCATCTGGGTCATCTTTCGAAAACATCACTTCCTGCTGAAATGCAGGATCCCCAGACCTACAGGATACAAGCAAAACTGCTCACTTGGGTGTACGTGTGTTTTAGAACCTGGATCCACCTAAGATTTTTAGTTTTATCCTTTAAGGGTGAGAGGACCGGTAGGTGTGAGGTGCACGTTAGAATACCTTTGTGAAAGAAGGAGTTTTAATAGTTACACTGGGGAAACAAGCACAAAACAGACTGTTGAGGTAAATCAGGAAATATGATTACTTTACTTAAGAGTCCACACTGAAGACTTAACATTTTCTAAACTTTCCCCAGATAAGTCAGTTTCTCTCTCTTCTGTGCTCCCAGAGTACTTGGAATGTTCCTCTATCAGCAATTTCACAAAGTTTTGTGGGCATCCTTATCATAGCTATTTCCCCCCACTAGGTTCACATGTCCAAGAAATCAAAGATGCATCTTTGCATTTTGAGTACCAAGCACAAAACACATACTTACAAGGTGTGTAATAAATGTTTCTGGATGGTGAATTAATAAATGTTTGGTGAAATAAATAAATAAATAAATAAATAAATAAATAAATAAATGGTGTAATAAATGTTTCTGGATGGTGAAGCAGAGGCCTGACTTATTTAGAAGCAGTAATACTGAAACATGAAACAAAGATCAGATAGAGATCCAATCACCCAGATGAATCTATAAAATTCTGCTGCATAGGAACTCTGAGTATTCATCCCAAAGGAGAATATTGTATATAAATAATCAACATTGCTGATCCAAATTATTACACAGGATTTGGTACTTGTATCTATTCTTTGAGATGAAAGAATAACTTTACATTCTCCCTTTAAATGGCAATGTGCAAAGATAAAATAAAAAAAAATTAATCTTGGTTTAAGAATGCTTTGCCCTTTGTTAAATAGCATTTGTTATGGTTCCAAACCATAGTCACACCAGGACTTGACCATTTCTTCTCAAATCTTAACTAAGGTATGATCCTGCAATTATTCTGCTCAATTGATTAAGATAGTCTCCACTTTACTCCTCACAATCCTTTCTCTCCTGCGAGATGTTTCCCACATAGGAACATCGCAACTGATTCTGCATAATCACCATAGCAGAAATAAGTGAACAAAAGATGTAGCTGGAATGGAAACATCTATGCCTCCAGATGGTACATCATTAGGGATCTTGCTGAAAAATGCTCAGATTTTCAAGTCTTTTTTTCTTATTTTGCAGAAACATGTATTTGATTTTTTAAATATTTTATTTACAAGGATATAAAATAAAATGCCTTAAAATGAGAATATAAGGATGTACATTCACAGGCTAGCCTTGTATTATTAGTTTAAGTAACTTTATAGCAATCTGCATGGGACAAATGATCTTTTCTAGTAAAATATAAGGAGAGCACCCTCCTCCAAAATCTTGTAAACCCTCCCCCTAAGTAGAGCCCCGGTCATTTTTTAGAAATCCCAAGACAGCCTCATCAGCCCCCTGAGATTCAGCCACACATACCTCACCAGGGTTCCTCAGTCTAATGCTTACAAACAAATGTTATCAAACATACATGAAGCCAATTGTCTTTAATTCATCTTCACCTCCAACACTCTTGGTCACATTTCCTTACTACTCTGCATTTTTTCTCTCCTATTTACTCTATTTTTCTTTTGATAAAATTTTATCACGAAAAAATGTTTGTTGCAGGCAACTTAGAAAATATTTTAAAAGTAGAACAAAATCATCCATAGGAATATTGGAATACCAATATCCACACAGATACCAACATCCAGATACACTGATACACTGATAAATATATATGTATGTATGTATATATACATATTCACACACACATATACATACACATACATATGTATATACACATATGTATGTATGTATATTCCTATTTACCTACATACATATGTATGTATATGTGTATATATACACACACACATATATACATATACATACATTATAACATTGTTTGCCTCATCCAGAGTCACATCCTCTAGAAACTTCCCCTGTCCATAGCCCCAACCCATGGGGCAGAACCAGAGGTCTTGCTTTACCACATGACCCTATGCTCCTGGTCACAACTGATTAGATCAGGAGGGCAATTCTTGATTGGCCAAAAAATCAGTTTCACTCTCTTCACACTCTGTCTCAAAAATCTGAGTTAAGATCCAGGGAGGCTGATGACAATAATGGTAGTTACTACTGATATTCATGTGTTATGTAGGCAGATAAAGAGGGATGGAGGAGACAGAAAGACACAGAAGCTAGAAATAAGAAAGAACATACAGTCCTTGAGAGACATAGAGATTAGGACATCAACCCCCAGTAGCTACTCAGCATTGATTCCCATGACTCATGGCAATAATTTAACCAATCCATGATCTGCAAAACTGCTCTTTGTATCTTACAATAACTCCCCACCCTTCTTATTCAGCTTTTATTCTTCTGTCATTGTTACTATGATATATGCATAACCAGTTATGTGTATAAATGTTATAGGATTTTGTTTTGTGACCAACTTTTTCAATGAATACATCTTGAGACAGTCTATGTTGTTAATTATTCTATATTTTCATGACTGCATCATTCTCTACTATGTAATAATATACCATCGTTCATGTAACCAATGTCTGGCTGCAGACATTGAGATTCTAATCAATGTCTTATTGTTGAAACTCTACCCCTTCTCCTTCAGCCTTTCCAGAATCCCTTTTCTGTTACAAATAACCCCTCCGATATGCTCAGCCTTTACACAGACTAGTCTCCACTACTATGCTTAACTCCCCAGGAGAAGCTGTTTAAGTTCCAGGGGGTTGATGGCAGAGTCTCAGGACTTTTAGACTTTTTTACCTCTCCATTCTTGTGAACAGAAAATAACAAAGTAACAAGAAACTAGGAGCCAGACTGCATAACTGGGGTTCAAATTCCAGCTCCACCATATGCTACCTGTGTGATCTGAACTAAGTTATATAACTGCTCCAGACTGTTTCCTCATCTGAAAAAATGGAGATAATAATGTGCCTGCTTTGTAAAGTTGTAAATGATGAGTTAAGGGCAATCAAGCACTTAGTGGACTCTCTGGCATACTCTAATATTAGCCATTACTACTATGAGAATTTCTTCACTTAGATTTATCCATCTGCTATAGACAGTTTTAGCCTCCTCATTGATGGAGCTCTTTAGATTCTTTCAAAGTTTTATTTTCCAACTTATAGTTATGATAAACCCAGGACAATTTAACTTCCATAAAATTTCATTTATCATTAAATCTATTTAAATATTTTTAACGTTTTATTCATTTTTGAGAGCACACAAGCAGGGAGGGGCAGAGAGAGGAGGACAGAGGACCCAAAGTGGGCTCTGTGCTGACAGCAGCAAGCCAGATGTGGGGCTCAAACTCACAAGCCTCAAGATCATGACTGGTGTCTGACTCAAGTCTGACACTCAATCGAATGAGCCAGCCAGGCACCCCTCTCATTAAATTTAAACTAAATTTCAATTTAACTTACTACAATCTAATTTTCCACCTTATATTTATTATAATCCTATGAAAATTTAACTTCCGTGAAACCTCCAAAAAGCTCATCTTATAATTTATAAACTACCTTTCCTCCAACAATCATCATTTTGGTTCACTTTCAGTGTCTTCTTCTCAAGGCAACACCAAGGATCATGGGATCACTAAAAAGTACTCCATCTAAGAAACGATCAACCATTCAAAGCCACATCTCTCAGAGCAGTCAACCTAAGAAAAAGGCAACACATAAGATCACCCTCAACCTGGAACCTTCCTATTTACATACATCCTTCTTTAATTCTACTCTCAGAAGACTAAATGGTCCTGTTCCTGCTCAAGGCCAAATTTCCTGCTTAAATCTTGTTCCTTTCTCCTCCTCCTTCAGGATTTTGCTTACTTTGTGATGACAGTTCAGATGCTTTTATACACAACTTCTTTTCTAATCTACCATGTCCTTCCCTTCATCTGAAAACAAACTCAAGTCTATCAGAGAAAAAAAAAAAAAATGTTTCCTTGTGCCTTTCATTCATCTCTAGATCCTGCCCAGATAATTTTTCCAGGTCTTATCCAACTTTCTTTAAAAAGGAATCTGCACACATTATATTTCCACCTCCTCACCTCCCATTCACTAATTCAATATTACATATAATCAGCAAAACTGACCACATGCTCCCTAATGCCTGGCAGTTAGCCCATACCTAATCACCTAACACTTAATTGTCAAATCCATAAACATTTCTCAGCCTGTCTCTTTCTGGACTTTCTCTGCTGTTTTGGAGTGTTTATCACTTCATCAATTTTCATTCCACATGTTAACATCCTGGTGTATAGAATTTTCTTTCTACCTAGTCTCAAAGACAAATTGCACTGGATGGAGTTAAACAGGCAAAGAAGACTTTACTCAAGACTACTGCAATAGAGGAGAGAGACTGAACTCCACTGAAAAGCAAGATTTTTAAACACTGGAGTGAGCTAATGGAAGAGTACTGGAGGAATTTAGGTGGGGCAATTAGTCAATGTGATAAGGCCAATTGTATTTGCTAATTGGGGTTTATGAAAGTTAGGCTCCTATTCTCCCACAGACTGGGAGATAGGGACACTATCTTTCTTGATGATTGCATTTGAAAGAATGCCCCAAGCTTTTGAGAAAGGTATTCCTGAGTTATAAAACTGTCAAGGTGGTTGGGAGATTTGCATTTCAAAATGACAGAAAAAAAAAAGTACAATTTCAAGTTTTTGTAAATGGAAGAAAAGGAAGGTTAGCAGTCTATAGTCAAGGAAGAAATCTATCTAAAGTTTAGCCATGCTAGGGGAAATGTTAAGTCCACACTGATCCCTCTGTGCTGTGCTTTCCCCTCATCCCTTGCTCTTCTTCTTAAATGTAGGAGTCCTTAACAGTTAATCTTTTACCCACCACCCTCTTTACTCAAGACCTCCTAGGAAAACTTGACCGTCTCATGGCTTTGGTTACCACCTGTTATGTATCCTCAATGGTTCTTCTCATTCCTTCGCTAACCCCAAATCACAAATTTTATCTCTTAAATATTTCCCAAGTTCACCCTCTCATGTTAATTCCTACTATAATTTCTCACCTCAGTCATTGCTACAGCTTCTTAAATCAGTGCCATCCTGGCAGTCCCCCTTCACACAGCTGTCAAGTATCTATCTGAGGTGAAAATCTAACATGTCACTCCAGAGCTTAAAGCTCTTCAGATGCTCCACAGAATCAGAGGACAAAGCCTTCCTGACATGGACAGCAGACAGGCGTCCACAAAGAGGTCCTAGCCCCTCTCTACAGCCTTTGCTCTCAAAATTTTGCCCTATGCACATTCTGTTGTCTGTCACCTCTAATCTTCGGCTCATATCTTTCTCTACCTAGGTCATTCCTATTCTCTCAACAAACCAAGTCCAACCTATCCAGTAAATCAGCCTAATTATCACTTTCCCCAAAAGTCCCTGATTCCTTCAAATTGGCTAAAGTGCCCTCAGTAATGCTCCAAAGGTAACACTCTGCACTTAAGTATCTGTGTGTGTTTGTGTATTTCCCACTAAACATGAACTCTTTACAAAGGCTTCATCTTTTCCATTTTTATGTCATAGCAAAAAGCACAATGCTAATACATAGATGCTTAATAATTGTTTGTTGAAGTATTAACTGAGTGACCAAATTAGTAAATGGAAGGATGCCTTAGACATATTTTTAACACTCACAGCCAGATCCTAAAGAAAGTAAATACTTCCAAACATAGAGATATATGCATTTATTAGTAAGCAGGCATCACATTTTCTTAAAACCTGTACTGTAAGTTTTAATCCTAACTATGACATTTTAAGTGTTTTAACCATACACAGTATAAACTTCTCTTGGATGGAGGGGGCATTTTTGAACATATTCAAAGGCAGAATTCACTAAACCTAATAGTGGACTTTAGGCAATTAGAATCTTCCAAAGTCATGACAATACACCAGGCTAGTTCAGCAGTAAGCCTCCAGTGCCATTCTTAAAGACGAAGGGCAAAAAGCTCACTAGTTTTACATTTTGCTTCGGCAATGTGAGGAATGCTTCAAAAATATGTAGTCAATCTAGTATTTTTAAACCACTACTTTCACCACCATATTTCTTAAAGATGAAGGGCAAAAAGCTCACTAGTTTTACATTCTGCTTTGGCAATGTGAGGAATGCTTCAAAAATGTTAGTCAATCTAATATTTTTAAACCACTACTTTCACCACCATATTTCATTTACATCCATTATGCTAATTAATAAGCCATTAATTCTGCCAATGAAAACCCATTGCTATATTTGCTAATTAGCTAATCTTTGGTGCTAGGGATAAAGGAAACTAAAGCACTTATCACAGTGCCTCAGGAGTGTGACCTTGCTAATTAAATGCTTATTGACCACCTTTGGAGTGTGAATATTGGATTGGGGCAACTGACTGCCCCTCCATGCAGATTAAAGGTAACTAATGCACATTTACATCACACTGTTTACTGAAGTATTATAAAGTAGATTATGGACATCATAACAGCCACCATCGGACATAAATGTAAACTCTGACTACGAATAAAAGAATTCCCAAACCCTGGTTTAACTCTTCCACAGAATGAGAAAATTGTGGTCCTAGATTTATTCTCTTATGGACTCTGCATGCATTTTACAAATGTGGTCTCTACAATCAATACTTAAGAAGATAGAAAAGGAAGTGTATTTGATGTACCTGTCCAAAGGTTTAGCACTATACCTCAGAGGAAAATGTTTCCTCATGTCTTTATTATGTCATCAGCTTATGACCTGGAGTATAAAGATAAATTTTTCCAAAGTGCTTCTTTTTATTAACAAGAGAAAAAATAAATAAGAACTTTCAGCATTCCAAGATACAACGCTTGCTTCTGTAATGTCATAATATTAATCTTTACCTCTGCAATGGTGATGAAAAACATGTAGCATTATTGTTGTTTAGACTAGAAAAAGACATATTAGCAAAGATAATCTAAGGGAGATTGTACTGTATCATGACTCTGAAACCTGCAGTATTAATACAGTTCACAAACCCGTAGGATAAAGATATGATTTTCTTCTGGAAGTCAAAACATCATAGATCAACACATGGTGCAGCTTATTGAAATATATTTTGATATATCTTCCCTCCATTTATCTTGGATGTGAATGCTAGTCAATTTCATATCTCAAATATGGTTTTCTGTGTCCTATGATGAAATAGCATGGGTGACAAGAAAAGACTCCTGAATGTTAAATACTAAATCTTTGTTCAGTTCTTATAAAGGCAAAGAATTACAAAAAGAAATGGACTCAAGAACAAGAGAAAATGTTGACATATTGAGGTAGTTTTAGTTCTCCATGCCAATATAATAGTGAATAGTATACACATATACACACACACAAACGCAATAGGTTTTAATCATGTTTCATCTTTATGCAATAGGTGTTACATATTATAAATTATTTCACCTCAACTTTGTATAACTTAAGTAGAGTTTGGTCAAAAACCTTGAGTCTTATTTTTACATGACCTAAAGGCTTCTTTACTACAGAGTGTCCGTTTGCTCTGGAATACTCTGTAAATTCATCAAGCTGGTAAATAGAGTTTTCCATTCAGGGCTGTCATGAGTGGGAATGACCATCCTGGTTATTTGTCTAAAATACTAGTATTAAAAATTCAGCTAACCTATTCAAAGTAAAATTATGATGTAAGCAATTATTTTAAGTAGGATTTACCCTAGCAAACTTTTTTTATAAAGGCCTATTTGTTTAACAAATGCAAAAAATGTTACTCTTAGCATTCACCACCTCCTTTGTTCTATTTCCTCATGATTAGACTCTACAGCTATCCGTGGGCCACGCATGGATTCTCACAAGAGAAACCTTTCCTGAGCTTACCCATTCCCAACATAGGCAGTGTTCAAACCTTTCCATTTCTCGTTCCATTGAAATGTCCTCCCTGTATCTCATTTACTCTGGTCCTAGATATCCATTAGGAAAGCAAATGAACTAATTTACACTGTGCTATTTGCTATAACTTGAATGGTTGTGTCCTCTCAGTATTTATATGTTAAAATCCTAACTCCCAAAGGCAATGGTATTAGGAGATAGAGTTGGAGAGAAGCAAACAGGTCATGAGGGCAGCACTCTCAGGAGTAGTATAAATACTCTTAGAAAATAGACCCCACAGAACTCTCTGGCCCTCTTCTACTGTGTGAAGGCATAGCAAAAAGGCCCTATCTAGGAAGTGAGCCTCAGCAAACACAGAATCTGCCAGCACCATAATCTTGGACTTCCCAGCCCAAGAAAATTATTTCCCAAAAAAATTTCTGTTGTTTGTAATCCACCCAGTCGATGGCATCTTGTTCTAGCAGTCCAGACTAAGACGTCATTAATGTAATAGCTTCATAAAGAATCCTCTAAGAAACATATTTGAATATGAATATATTCATTCTTCAACAAATATTCATTGAGTGTCTCCAATGTTCTAAACATTGTTCTAGTCTAGATCATTAAGAGTACATCAGTGAAGGGCATCTGGGTGGCTCAGTCAGTTAATTGTCTGACTTCTGCTAAGGTCATGATCTTGCCGTTTATGAGTTCAAGCCCCATGATGGGCTCTGAACTGTCCCTGAAGCCTGCTTCGGATTCTGTGTCTCCCTCTCTCTCTGCCCCTTCCTCTCTCTCTCCCTTGAGCTCTGTCTCAATTTCAAAAATAAATAAACATTTAAAAAACAAACGAGTACATCAGTGAAAAATGTAAGTGAAGAAAGCAGACAATGATCTGGAGTTTACATTCTAGGAATAAGATAGACAATAAATAAAAATGTATTCATATAGTAAAAGAATGACATATATTAAAAGGCAGTTAGTATTATGGGCAAATTTTTTTTAAAATGAAACAGTATAGGGGCACCTGGGTGGCTCAGTGGGTTAAGCATCCAATTTCAGCTCAGGTCAAGATCTCACAGTCCACGAGTTTGAGCTCCGGGTCAGGTTCTGTGCTGACAGCTCAGACCCTGGAGCCTGCTTCAGATTCTGTGTCTCCCTCTCTCTCTGGCCCTCCCCTGCTCATACTCTGCCTCTGTCTCAAAAATAAATTAAAACATTTAAAAAAATTTTTAATTAAAAAAATGAAAGTGTAAGCAGATCAGTAGTGCAGGGAGTGGTGAAAGGATTACAATCAGTGAATGGTGACATAGGACCAGAGACCTGAAAGAGGTGAGGAACAAGGTATTCAGATACATAAGCGAAGCGCATTCCTGGCAGAGAGGCCCTGAGGGAGGAGCAGGCCTGGTATGCTTGAAGTACAGCAAAGACAGTGTGGCTGAGCAAACTGAGCCAGGAGGAGAATAGCAAGACAGCAGCATCAAAAAGGGAGAAGGAATAGAGGGGAAACAGCAGATTATCTAGGGCCCCATTAATAAAAACCTTATGAACTTAATCTATCATGGTCAGACACACTGTAAGAATTCCAGTTCGAACTGCCTATTTATTTCCTTTATTCATTCAGTAATTTTTGAGTGCCCAGTGACTGTTAAGCTTTATGTGAAGTGCTGGGGATTCAAAAGTACCAAGACTGCCTTTGGAGAGTTTATAATTTAGCAGAACGACAAAACAGCCAATTACAGCATAAAGTAATATGATGGGAATATTTATAAGACACACTGAGAGTAGAGGGGAAATATGCCCACTATGGAGTGCCGCAGATAAGACAGGAATTGGTGAGTCAGGAAAGGGCAGGCAGTACTTGAGCTGAGATGAGCTGGCAGAAATTTTGGTGTCTTATATATGGGAAGGGCGTTCTAGGCAAAAGAGATGGATAAGCAAGTCAGAAAGTAATAAAAAACCATAATGTTTTTGGGTATTGTAAACAGTTCAGTAGCTTCCCAGCAAGAGAATGTATTGTCTCATAAGCATCAGAATAAAGCAAGTTCTTTCCTATCACAGTGCCCTGTCTTGATGGGCAAATTGGTTGGGGATCCTTAATAGGAAGAATGGCAGAACTAGCCACCCACAAATTTTCATTCCAGTTCAGGAACGCAAGGTTACATGGTCCTTTGTGGGGTTCTTGCAATTACAAAGGCATCTCACCCAAATGGAGACAACTTACAAGACACATCTGAGCCTCCCCAGGTCCTGCAATCACAGAATGTGGCAATTCATTAGCATGGCATCCTCCTCCTCAAGCTACTGTTGCTCACATAACCTTTCGTTCTAACAACAAGTCCACTGGATAAGTATTATCTGCTCCCATTTTATGTTACGTTAGTGGGAAAATGGTTTTAAATTACTGCAACAGCTTGTTTCTTTGTTTTAGGCTATCTTTGACATTTCTCTCTGGAGTAGATAGAATTTAGGTTAAGAAAGTTCAGTAACGGGTCATTTTTAGTGTTCAAAGGTACCCATCAGAGCCTAGTGTAGGAGGGAGCTGTTAAGACGAAGAAAAGCCCCTTGAACAGTCAGGAGAGTGGAACCTCAGGAGAAGGATATCAGCAAAGGAGCCCTCATGACCAAATAACCAAAGATCCTTCAGAACTATGACATCGGATATTCAATTTTAAGCAGTTCTTAAAATGACACTGATCCTTTCCCTTCCCACCTCTATTACACACCAAGAAAAGAAAAGAGCAGCATCTACTAATAGGAGAAAGCTATGGGGAAAGACCAAAGTTGACAGAGAAGGTATAACAGCAATTAGGGTTTCAAGAATAGAGCAGAAGAATTTTCTGAATGTATGTCTCCTACTCTTTTTGCCCATTGTCATCATCTTGGTCCAAGCAACTGTCATCCTTGGCCTAAACTACTGGCAAAGCCTCTCAAATAATTTGGCACTCATTTCTTCCCTGGCCCCAACCCTCAACCTACCCAGTTTCTTCGTAAAATGTTAGTCATCTCTTTCAATCATCTTCACAAAACCATTCCATTGCACTGGAACTGAAATCTAAAATCGTTTCCACAGCCTTTACTGCCTGTCCTGATTTGACATCTATCTACCTCTCTTATCATATCTCACACCACTCTTAAGACACTGTAGCCTTCCTGGTCTTTTAACAGAAGGCCGGTGTCTTGGCACATGCTGTTCTTTCTTCCTGGAGTGCAAATTCCATTACCCTGCCTGGTACCTGCTCACTCTTCAGATATCAGTCAAAGTTCTGCCTGACTCCATCCCTCACATCATGACCTCTATATGAAATTCATCATGATTTGCAATCATGTGTTTATTGTCTTGTTTGTTGTCCTCCTAACCCATGAGACTGTAAGTTTCATAAGGGTAATCATTATGCCCCTTTCCTACTGTAGTCCAAGTGTTTAGCAGAAGGCCTGGGCACAGTATGTATGACACAGTCAAAAAAATTGTCCATACTTCAATGCAGAAAAAATCCAGCTCCTTAATTTTTTCCCTAATTTTTTCCTCACCATCCCAACTGCAGAGTATATCAAACAACAACCACAAAATCAGAAAACAAGAGATACTAAATGCTGACTTGGATAAAATCAATATGATGAAATGTCTCTTTTTAGATAAAGCAAACTTTAAGGCAAAACTTCTCAGTTTCACATTTCTGTCCCCAACTCCTGGTTGTTCTTAAGATGGCTTCAGGGTATAGCTCAGGAAGATAGGCATAGTTTATGTAATCCAGAGGCAAAAGAGATGTGAGGGTGTGCTCTCGTTCCTTTGGTTTCTAGGGTAATGGTTTCTGCCTCCAGGATTGGTGTTTAGAATCCAGGTTCTCAGAGCTGCGGGTCATTTCTGTTGCCATCATCTTAATCTTTTTCAGGCAGATAAATGCTTCAGGTAGACTATGGAGTTAGTGTTACACACGACAAATGGGGAAAAAATTGCTTAGTGTGTTTGTACATTATTTCTCTTACTAAATGAGACCTCACTCAATAAATAGTCACTGTATAAAAGAAATGTATAGGTTTTTAAATTGTTTTTCACAAGGTAAAAAACAGAAAATGGCAACAAGCCTACCGACTATCCCCTCAGTTGGTAATAAAACTCTGTAAAATATAAGTGTCTGCTATAGTCTTTCTTTGCCTTACTACAATTTTATCTTGCAGAAATAACACGATCTATAAGTTTAATTTTAACAAGAAAAAAATTAGTGCTATAGGAGTTCATGGTTGAGGCTTACATCTCCAGACTTTAGGCTTAGGACAAAAACAAAGCAAAAAGACCCCTATTTTCTTCGTCTCTTCTCCAAGGAAAATAATCTTCAATGGATAAAGTAAAACTCACTGAAAGTTATTTAAAACTTACATGATTTAAATGAGAGTTTGAGGCTTAGAAAAACTCTGTCCCAAGATATGGAAAAACATCACAATTATAATTTTAAAGTTGCTGCCCATAATTTTGAGAAATTTTGACTAATGAGAAAGATACCAGGAAAGCTTCAAGAACAATATTGTTTTGGAGCTGCTCCTTTAAAGATAAAAGTAAGTGAAAGTGGTCTTCAAAGGAAAAGGAAGAAGGGCTCAGAGTTGGGCAAACACAAAGTAAAAGTTAACTATACTGTTGGTATGTGTAAGGAGGTGGTTAAACAGAAGCCTGGAAAGGGTAGACATCAAATCCTGGAACCAGGAATGTCAGACTAAGTAGTGTAGTGATTTTTATTTATTCTTCAATCCTAGGGATACAACTCAAAACTTATATCCTCTTCATTGTTATTTATTTTGTCAAAGAAATACTGTCTAGCATAAGTACACTTTTGAGATTCCATGCCTACATATGTAGTCAAATATGATTCATTCAGTCATTTCAACTCCATGTAATTTTTTTAAAATCAGTTATTCTCAACAAGAGACCTTAAATCAATGGAAGTAGAGTCAAGTGAACATGCCCCAGGAAGGCTTCCTGAAGAGATAAGGTCTTAACACTCATTTTGAAGGGAGGTAGACAAATTTTATCAGGGAAGAAAAAATAATTTCCAAGGATAGAAAATAGTGAGAGAACTAAAAAGCAAAAGGGCCAAGAGATGGAGCATATTTGTTAGGGTAATAAAGAGAAATATAAAGTTATATTATAGAAGGAAGAGCTATATTTCACATTACCTATTTCCACTTACTACAAAGTGCCCAAGGACAGAAAGCTTGACTTACTACCTACAAAAAGAAATTATTATTTCCAAAGATTTGATAGATTTTCCTGCCTTGGCCAGTCATGCCAATGTTCTTTCCTTCCTTTATGTGACTCATGATGCTTTCTGTGTTTTTTCCCCAAGATAAAAAATCAGAATGTGTCTGTTTAACAATATATATTTTACACTGCCATCCAATTTTTACAATCATAGGTGGAAATAGATTTCTCCATAGTTTATACCCCACTTTCCAAAGATAGTAGAAATTCACATTAATGATTACCTCTGTTTTTACCCCTTTCAGAGGGCAGAAATGATAGTTCTTGTGTATGAAAGAAGAATGAGTAAGAAAGTAAGATGAAAGTTTAGGATTTAAACAGAAAAAGAAATCTCAGTTTCAGGTTTCTTTATAAAAAGTGTCCACAATACTCTTTAGAAAACATACTATGAATAAATACTATGTTGCTTAAATCCATTGGAAATTGCTCTGAGCATACTCGAGGCACTGCATAAGTGTTTATTAAAGTGATTCAGGATGAAGGTAGGCCCTGAAGAACAAGTAGGTAAGAACTTAACACTGCATTGCTTAGTGTTTTCGACAGGGACCAACAATTAAGAGACTGTTTACAGTCTACAATCTATAATCAAGGGTAAACATACAATAAAAATTATTGGCTTCATAATGTTTATAGCTAAATTAAAAACAATCTTTAGCTTCTTGTTCCAACTGTGATGAAATAAGAGGTATTGGATTTACAACTATAAAACTGGACAACAGGCAGCACATGGCTGTGATCTCTGAACAACGGGAAAAAGCAATGGGATCTCTGTGACTGTACCAGTCTATTGCCTGGAATCTGTTGCGAGGCCATAATACAAGGAGCAGAACCCAACCAGAGTCCAAAGTCCCCCCAATTTAAGAAAGAGAACGGAGTCTGAGGAGGCAAAGGCAGCTCAAATTTGCTACCTTGCATACTGCAGAGGAGGGCACTACATAGAGACAGTTCTAGAGTCTTTAGCTAACTATTGATCTGCTCATATATACAAAGAAACTACCCAAGACCAGGACAATAACTACTGACAAGTGGTAGGCAAAGTTAATACAGGGCTATAAACCATTCATATTTTTTAGCAGACAGATTAGAAATATCTCATAATACAAAGGGCATTATATCAAGTCAAGTTATGTATTAACCTACATAAATGTAAATCACCTATACTAACGATATCTACTAAGGAAAGATATCTCCTTAGTAGAGAGGCTAAATTAGCCCTAGATTAAGGCTCCTCTGCCTAACAAAGTTTAAAATAAAGCTTCAAATGATTCAATTGATTTCAAATAACATAACTTTATGCTAGAATAAAGCCCAATACAATTTAAAAGAGTGTAATAGCCAAGAACATATAATTTACAGTAAGTACAATTCAATAAAAACATTATTAGGTATGGAGAGAAAAAGGAACTTATGACTATAAGAATTATCAATCAATAGAACCAGAAACAGAAATAAAGAGAGGAGAGAAATGGATGGTACAATAAGTGCATATTGGACTTCTAAAGATAACATAACGATCTCATCTAGGGCTCTTTTCAGAGATTGATACCAGAATAAATAAAGAAAAAAAGATGAGTGAACTTGAAGACAGCAACAGAAACTGTTAAAAATAAAGCACAGAGAGGAAAAAGTGAACAGAGCATCAATTATTCATGGGATGAGTTCAAAGCTAACATACTTGTAATTAGAATCACAGAAGGAGAAGAACACACTAAAATATATTTGAAGAAATAAGATCTTAAAAAACTCTAAATCTGATGGAAAATATAAAACCTCAGATCTAATAATATCAGCAAACCTGTAGTAAAAAAAAATAATACAACACACACACGCACACACACACACAGCCACATCATATTAAAATTGCTGAAGACCAGAGATAAGAGAAAAATCTCAAAAGCAGCCTAAGAAAGAGAGAAAGATTATAAAAAATAATGAGATGCTGCCAAATGTTTAACAACATGTGCTCTGGAGAAAGAAAAACAAACAAATACAACTTGTAGTATTTGCTGATTCCTAACATATAAATACTCACACTTGGCCTATTTCAGCCTATCAATCTGATGTCCATGAATGCTGAATTTACAAGTGAGGGACACAATCAGCTTTCACAAGGTGGTATAAGCTAGACCCAACACACCATTGTATACAGAGGTCAAATCTAAGAATGGTGGCAGAATTCTTATCAGAGCAATACAAGCAAAAACACTGTTAGTTTAAAATAGTTGTAAGAAAAAAAGTCAACTTGGACATTTTTATCAAGGAAAATATCTTTTAGAAATAAAATGCCAACTAAATATTATCTTATTTAAGCAGAAGTTTAACCTAAATAAATTTTTATCAAGGAAAATATATTTTAGAAATAAAATGCAAACTAAATATCTTACTTAAGCAGAAGCTTAACCTAAATAAAGCTTAACCTACATAAATGTAAATCACCTATACTAAGGTGATTATAATAATAAGTTAAGGCAGAAGTATAATGATATCAGATGGAAATGTGACAAGTGACAGAAATGGTGAACATACCAGTAAACGTAAAAGGCATGTATTTCTCACTTTAAAACCTGTAAGTGATAACTGACTGTTCAAAGCAGAAATAATAACACATTTGAACATTTATTGCACATGTAAAATCTATGCCAACAATAGCACAAGGACAGGAAAAGAAAGGGAGCTATATAGTTTTAAGATTCTTATATTCCAGGTAATATAGCATAATATTTGAAGATAGTATAGTAAGCCAAAGATGTGAATTGTAAAATTTAGAAAACAAGTAAATAAAATGGTATAGATTTTAAACCAAGAGTAGAAATGAAAGTGGGAGGATAAAAATTAACCCAAAAAGGTAAGGGGGAAAATACAACAAAAAAAATGGGACAAATGAAAAACCAATGTCAGGATAGTTAAGTAAACCCATATTTATGGGTACTGTATTAAATATAAATGATCTATAGGGGCACTTGTACCCCAATGTTTATAGCAGCACTCTCAACAATAGCCAAATTATGGAAAGAGCCTAAATGTCCATCTACTGATGAATGGATAAAGAAATTGTGGTTTATATACACAATGGAGTACTACGTGGCAATGAGAAAGAATGAAATATGGCCCTTTGTAGCAACATGGATGGAACTGGAGAGTGTGATGCTAAGTGAAATAAGCCATACAGAGAAAGACAGATACCATATGGTTTCACTCTTATGTGGATCCTGAGAAACTTAACAGGAACCCATGGGGGAGGGCAAGGAAAAAAAAAAAAGAGGTTAGAGTGGGAGAGAGCCAAAGCATAAGAGACTGTTAAAAACTGAGAACAAACTGAGGGTTGATGGGGGGTGGGAGGGAGGGGAGGGTGGGTGATGGGTATTGAGGAGGGCACCTTTTGGGATGAGCACTGGGTGTTGTATGGAAACCAATTTGACAATAAACTTCATATATTGAATAAATAAATACATAAATAAATATAAATGATCTAGGGGCACCTGAGTGACTCAGTCATTTAACATCCAACTCTTGATCTCAGCTCAGGTCTTGATCTCACAGACATGAGTTCAAGTCCCGTGTTAGGTTTTACACTAAGCATGGAGCCTATATATAAAAAATCCACATATTCCAATTAAAAGGTAGATTGAAAGATTGGATAAAAAGAAAGACTCTGATATATATTCTCAACAAAAAGCCTGCTTTAAACATAAAGATACAGTTAAAAGTTAAAGAATAGAAAATAATGTCCTATGTATACAGTAATTTTTTGGGGTGGCTATATTAATATCAGACAAATTAAATTTCAGGACACTAAAAGCATGAATTGTCAAAGAATATATTGGACTTCATCAAAACTTAAAACTTTGCATATATTGGGCTTCACCAAAACTTAAACTTTTTCTCTTCAGAAGACATTTTTCAGAAACAACAAAGAAAGCAAGCCATGCCTGTAAGAACATATTTTAAAAATAATTATTACATAAAGGATTTGTAACCAGAATATAAGACAAACAACCCAGCTTTTTTAAAAATGAATAAAAGATTCTGATAGACACTTCACCATAGAAGATATATAAATGATCATCAAATATAGAAAAAAAAAGTAACATCTATAGTCATTAAGGAAATACAAATTAAAACCACAGTAAGATACCACTAAACACCCAGTAAATACCACTTTTAAATTACCAATACTGACAATAATCAAATTTTGGTAAAAACATGAAGCTATTGTAAATGCTCACACATTTCTGGCATGAATGCAAAATTGTACAACTTTGGAAAGCAGTTTGACAGTGTTGTATAATGTTTAACATTCACTTACATGCAATCCAGACACCCCACTCCTAGGTATTTACCGAAAAGAAACGAAAACATTTGCGCAAGATTTGTGCTTGAATATACAAAAAGTTATTATTCATATTAGACAAAATACAGGGCACTTTCCAAATGTCTATTGTTTTATGGCTATATGAACAAGTGCTTATATCCATATGATGGAATACAATTCAGTAATAAAGAGGGAAAAAGTGCTGTTGTATACAATAATATAGGTAAAGTTTTAAAACACTATGCTAAAGAAAACAATCCAGATACAAATGGCTATCTTCTTTTTTATTCCATTTAAGTTAAATTCCAGAAAAGACAAAGCTATAGTTACAGAAAGCAAATCAGAGGTTTGCACAGGCCAGGAGTAGGGTTGGGGATTGACTGCAAAGGCACACAGAGAAACCAGGAGGGTGACAGAAATGTTCCACATCATTTTGGTAATTTAGACAACTGTGTATATTTTTGTTAAGACTCATTGAAAATAATTTAATTTTATTATATTTAAATTATACATCCATAAATCTGATGATGGGGGAAAAACACTTTAGTTTAATTCCCATCAAAAACCCAAACTCCATTAACACTTGGGCTCACTGAAACTTATAATCAAGATTGGAATTAATGATAATTATAGAGATGAAAACTAAAGCCCACAGAAGTTGATTAACTTCTCTTATATGACCACACATTGTAGTTTGCCTGGACAGCCCCCATTTATTTCTGTTACCCTAGTGGCATCATTATTAATGGTACCCTCTTCCACTTTCAAAAACCCCCCAGTTTGCATAAGAAATGGTGTGGTTACTATACCTCTATCATTTGGCAAATCAGTAACATAGCAAAGTCCAAACTCATGGTTCCTTGCTCCCAACCACTACTTCCCACTGAACCACACAGCTGTTAGTCTGAAATAGGAGGCTAGGGAACTTTACTGTCTGTAAGTCATCTTGTTAGATTTGATAGAGGTAAACATTCTCCTTTAATATGCACATATATATACTCCTACACTCACATACATAGATGTTTACACATATGAATTCACACACAGGAGTTTACGGTCAGAGCCTTTCCACTTGCCAGTGTTGAAGATCAAATACACTGTGTCCCAAGGAAGAACACAACTATCTCTGAGTACGGCCTTAGTGCTTTACTTTAGTTCTCCATGTCTCAATTCATCCTTTGTAAAAGATTACCTCTGTAAGTTTTGGTTATCTCAACTGAAAATATATAACCTCGAATTTAAGAACCAATATGTGTTACGTGTTGAATTGTGCCCCCCAAAGATATGAAATTCTAACCCCCAATACCTCAGAATGTGACCAGATACAGTTAAGAGGAGACCACACTAATCCAATATAATTGGTGTCCTTATGAAAAGAGAAAAGACAGAGACAGAAACACACAGGGAAAAGATAGCCATGAGATGGAGGCAGAGACTGGAGTGATGCATGTAAAGTCAAGAAATGCTACAGTTTGCCAGCAAACATCAGAAACTAGAAGAAGTAAAGAAGCATTTTCCCCTAATGGCATCAGAGGAAGCCTGACCCTGCCATCTCCTTTATTTTGGACTTATAGGCTCCAGAACTGTGACACAATTCATTTCTGTTGCTCTAAGACATCTAGTTTGTGGTAATTTGTTGCAGCAACCCTCAGAAACTAATACAGCAGGTGACCTGCTTAGTAAATTCTCAAATACCAGGATTGTAGAATTTTACTAACATTTATACATTTACTCCCTAATTCTGACTGGCTGAATCTTTAGAATGTTTTATTAACCTTTTATCTCTCACCAATATCGCCATTTAGGTAAAGCCATGTTTCACATCTAGATTTATAGAAACTTTCATAGCTTAAAACCCTGCCTACTTTACAAATCCTTCCATTACTCATCCCAGCACCATGACAACCTATGCCCCTTATTTCTCCATTTACAATAAGCAGGGAGACTCAGCAACCTATACTCTGGGTATGTGGATATCTCAGTCTACTCTGGCTGCTATAACAAAATACCATAAACTGGGTAACTTATAAATGACAGACATGTCTTAGCTCTGGTGTTTGAGAAGGCCAAGATCATGGTATCACTGGATTTGGTGTCTGGTGAGAGCCCACTTCCTGATTCATAGATGGAGTCTTTTTGCTATGTCCCCACATGGTAAAAGGAAGAAGGAAGTTCTGTCGGCCTCTTTTATAAGGGCAATAATCCCATTCATGAGGGATCACCCTCCTGACTAATCACCTCCCAAAGCCCCATCTCCTAATACTATCGCCTTAGGGGTTAGGATTTCAATATATGAATTTGGGGGGTATCGGGAGACACAAACAGGCCATAGGAATAGATCAGCCAAACTAAGAGGCAAGGAGATGTTATCAAAATAAATGGAAAGAGAATCTTCAGTTCTTTCCTCTTCAGCGTTATATCTTTCCATAAGAAAACCTTTGAAAATTCTCTCTGATGGTTACTCCTGCACTTTCTTGATGTTTCAGAGCATTGCAGCACCAACATTAAATGTCCTTTACATGGGGCAGTGAACCCTCAGCTCCAGAGTATCAACATCACTTAAATTTTTTGTGTTTTTCCCAAAGGCCAGGAAAAGTCCAAAAATTGGAACATGGCATGTCAGAGAAAATTGAGTTAAAATGATCCCATCTCTTAGATCAGAATTACTTATGTGGCTCTAACAGCAACACCCACCTTCTCCTGACTGTATGAAAACCACTACCTAAAGAAAACACTCATTTAAGAGTGCCTTAAAACAAACAAACAAACAAAGGATAGCCATTATAGATGTTCGTCTGTCATCTATCACATTCATTTATCGACCTTGGTGTAAGTTAAAACCTGCAAATTTTTTTTAGAAAAGATATGTTACCAAATGGAATCTGTACTATGGTCCCAGTGTTTTAGCCTTTTTAATGTGGTAAATAAATATTTAATATAAAATTTACTATTTTAGGTATTTTTAAGTGTTTAATTCAGTGGCCCTAGGTACATTTACAATGTTGTACAACCATCCCCACTATCCATTTCCAGAATTTTTTCATCATCCCAAACATAAACTCTGTACCCATTTGATCATAACTCCCCTTCCTCCCTCCCCCAGTATGGTCCCACTTTTGTAATAAAAGTGTGTGTATGTGTATGTGTGTGTGTGTATATATATATATAAAATGGGTAACTGGATTAAAGGTCACTTTTAAACTTTTGAACGTCATAGAATAAATGAGTTAGAATAGGTATATGGCCCTTAGAAACAGCACCTGAAACCACAGTATGCAAATACTGGTGTTATAAGTATCATTTGTTTTGCTTGTCCTTATTTTTCTGTTTTTGTTCTAGAGTGACTTCCTTTTATAATCAAAATAAAGGTTATTATGACATTTTTAATAACAGAAAGCCCATGAGGTCACTACAAAATAGGTAAGTATCCAAATCATAAAATATGACTTAAAAAGCAAAACAACAATATAAGATATGTAACCATGCATATAAGTAAGCAAACCTATCAGTGGAACAGTCCTAAAATACAGCAATAAAAAAGGATCTACCCAGAAAAATAGAGGTCAGGCCAAACCAGAGAACAAAGATTTGACAAGATTTCACCCCTTGCAAGTCTGTTTCGGAACAGTTTCCCATGGTCTCACTAGGGTCTACGCATTATGCTCTTGCATCATCCATGGCCTGATTTCTTTTAGCTGTGATTCATTTCATATCAACCCTGGGTCCAGGGCTAATTTTTCAGCTACACAAAGAAATATAACAGCACAAATCCTGATTAGGAACTTCTGAAAACGCAGGATTTCCTGTGTGCACAGATCAGCAGTGTTGAGTTCTGTCAAAAACGTAGGCCTATATCTTCTTTTTCTTTTATTCTTCAAACATATTCTGTCTCAGTGCCCACATATTCTATGTACATTACTCTCATTTACTGCTGCTCTGAATGTGAGCATTTTATAGCCAGTGGTGCAACGCTTATATCCTCCATAGATTCCTCTTCAATACGTGTAACTGACTCCAACTCTTTAAAATGTAGCTCTTTACTCACAAAGGTGTTGAACACAGCCATTTGTATCATCTCTGCTAAATTATACAGTTTCAGCTTTATCATGAAATTTTAAGACTACTCAGAAAGTCACTAAATTATGTGTTCTGCTTACCAGAGAAAGAGGATACGTCACGAGGGTCTGATACTTTAACACTTTGGGGGCTTAATGTCTTATTCAGTCCTTCTTAGTGACGAATCCAGACCACATTTGCATTAATAGCCTTAACCCTAGTTACAGGTTTAATTTGTTTGAAACTATATTTAGGCCTTTGGGAGCCTCTATAATGAATTTCATTAAATGGAAAGATTATATAATGTACTCTTTTATGATTAACTAACTCTGTATAAAGATGGTAATTATAATTAAACTCATAATTTGACTCAGTGTCATTATCATAATAATTAATCAAGTCATTTTACCCCACAAGTGTTCAAAAACTGCAATGTATGTGAAACAGAAACAATTCTAAATCACCAAAAAAATGTAACTTTCCCATACATTTCAGAAATGCTCCAGTCTTCTGTCAGTCCTTTTAGCTAATGGCCACTTCCCTGACTCCCCTCCACTTCTCATTACTTAAAAGATGACAATACTTTTATCTAGAACATCCTCATTTCAGATCAGAGGGACTGTATAGCTTAGGCATATATGATGTTTTTGCTTTTAACAGAGAGGATTTGCTACTTTCCTCAGGTTACTCAACTTTGCGTGTGTGGTCTGTGGCGACATTAAATAAATGGGCAGTATTAATCAGAATCCCCATGAAACCCACTTTCAGAAGTATGACCTGATAACCTGGTGAAAGCATTGGCACTAGACAGCATAGAATTTCCCCATTTCAAAAATGAGAAGGAAGACTCAGGATTCACAGCAGCCCAGAAAAACCCACACAAATGCTCCCCAGGAATTATAATTAACCCCAATGAACTGCCACATTCTAGGCTTTCAAAGGATTTATCTAAAACATCACTGATCATAATGCATCCCTGTCCCTGCACAAGTTTACAGTAACAGCTGCAGGCCAAGGAAATGCTACAGGCAAAACAAACAGTAGCATCATTATGACTATTTTTAGCCTGCAGGATGGAGTCAGCCCAGGGCTGCTGGTTGGGCTCAGAGCCCAGGTACTGAGGCGTCAGCATTCCACAGCACAGCTGAGCAGGATCATTTCAGCAACGAGTCAGGATCCTTCGGAAAACCCTGACTGAGCATAGCATCCTCTATGAAATTGTTATACTCATATTTAAGGAAACAGTACAAGGCACAGTGTGAATTCTGTGGTACCAAAGGTTTTCCCATCCAAACCACGCTCCTGGGGGACACAGGTGTGTAGTGAACACACATAATGACATTTTGGCTTTTTTTTTTAATTTTTCTAGTCCTACTTACCTTTCAAATTTAGCTCAAACAATGTCTTCTGCAAGAAGCCTTTCCCACTCACCTACCCCAAGCATTTACCATGCTGTGCTGCAATCCATGACTATAAAAGCCTTTCAAGTAAAAAACCATCTTTCATTCATCTTTGTAGCCCCAACACTTAGCACAACACCTAACAGGACCTAAAATAATTGGTTTACTGAATGAATAAACAAACGTCCTTTTCAGCTCTGCATCCAGGAAGATTGAGATAGGCCAGTCAGATGCCCAGCACAGCCTTCACAAATGAGGAAAAGGACAGCTAACTCTGGTGAAAGTGGGGAAGCTTAGGAAAATGCAGAGAAAGATCCACTTGGCTCTATAGGACAGGCCCAGGATGAGCACCAATTAATAAAAAGGAAGGACAAAAGAAGGTTTCACTTATTAACTTTGCCCAGGACTAACCTGGGGTTTTGTAAGGTAAGTTAAATGTGATCAAGCTTAGACTTTGTGGAATGAACTTAAACAGAATGACCTTATATCAAGATTTCTAAAAGTCCCATATACACTCTAATAAGCAGGAGGGGCATCAAATCTTAATGATATATTTTAAAAATACTTAGATTTACAGTTCTGCTTGACCATGTGGTTCTTCAGTGTCCTCAATGGGGCATTACTGCCCCACCTTAGAAGTATTTTGGAAATCTGTGGGAGTTCTTGATCTTCTAGTATAAATGTTCCTGTGCATTACATACTGAAATGTATTTTATTATTACTTACTTTTCCTTTGTATTTCCCTAAATTACAATTTTCTATTTTCAAATCAAGTGTACCTAGGTTTTATTATCTATACATTTTTTAAAGAAAGTAAAGAGAACATTACATATTTTCTATGTAAAAGCTCAGTCTCATTTCCAGGCATCCCAGAAAATGGACCAAGAAAATGTGGAATGGGTAATGCACACTGTACTTGACTTTCTTCAAGTCTTCATGTCGCATATCCTTCAGCTACAAGGAAGCTTTGCCCCTGGAGACTCTACCTAGAACTCTCAGACAAGGATGTTATGCTTCAACATTCGAGACAGATGCTAGTGACTATCATGTTGTCAGATCTGCTAACTTTGGAGGCAGAGAAAAGCTTATGCCACTGTGGAGATCAAGGAAAGTCCAGAGGTTGCACTTAAATTTGTCCTTGAAGAACAGAGTAGCAGGGAGGAGAGTTCCAGTTCAAAATGACATTGTAAGAAGACTCTAAACTCACCTCCTCCATGAACTATCAAATTATATCTATTCATAGAACAACTCCCCATGAGGAACTAAAGGTTGGCTGAATAACCAAAGACAGAATGGTAAGAGTACAGTAAGAGATATAAAGACATGGTAACAAAGAGTATACTCACCCCCAACACTACAAATAGCAGTGGGAAGGGATAGTACTGAGGAACTGGGAACAGATTCCTCTATCTTTGAGCACAGAAGAAACAAAAAACAAAACATACAAACAAACCAAAAAACACCTCAGGTTTAAAAGAGTATCTAGCATACAAAAGAGACAACACTGGAAGTCTATCAAGTGGCAGAGGAGCTCCAAGAAAGCTCTCTAGGTTAGAGGAAGTGGAGAATGATATGGTTTATGTTCTCATCCCCACCTTGGAAGCCTAGACCACAGCAGGGTTCAGACACCATGGCAGGTAGGTCTGGTGTGCTTGTGAATTCACTAGGCTTGTAAATTCAGTGAGCCCAGAGTCCACAGACACACAGCAGCCCTAAGACCCTCTGGGACACAGAAGAAAAGCCATAGTTTAGAAGGGCTAGAGAACTGTGGGAACATTCTCTCCCTCGTCCCTTTAAAAGCCCAGACCAGAACAGGGTCCAGTTCACAGTGAGCTTGCAACCTCAGTGAATCCAGGGACTACAATCTCACACCAGTCACCCCATGGTGCTGGGGCACAGAAAGCAAGCCATGTTTCTCTCAAAGTTTTGTTGTTATTGTTTCTGTTGTTTTTACTTCTTAAATTTTTTAATTTTTTTTCTTTTTGCTTTTATTTTTTTTCTTTCTTGTTCTTTTTATTCTTCTCCTTTTTCTTTTAGTTTTTCTTTTATTATTTTTTTCTTCTCTCTGTAAAAATCCATGGTTTATATACAGCCACAGCTCTGGCAAGCCAGCAAAAGTCACCACACATACAGTCTGCATAGGAATCACCAAACACAAGACCACTCCCTTCAACTTTAGGAAAAGTAGTCATTTCACCTAATCCATAGAAACACGGGAAGTCAAACAAAATGAAAAGACAGATGGATATGCTCCAAAAGAATTAAATGAAAGAATTAAGTTAAAGAATTAAATGAAACAGAGATAAGCCATATGTTTAAAAGAATTTAAAGTAATGATTACAAATATATTCATTGGGCTAGAGAAAAGAATGGAAGAACTCAGTACGACCTTCAATAAAGAGATAGAAAGTATTAACAAGAATCAATCAGAGATGAAGAATAACTGAAATAAAAAACACACCAGAAACAATCAACAGTACATTAGAGTATGCAGAAGAATGTATCAGCTATCTGCAAGACAATGTAATGGAAAGTACACAAGATGAAGAGCAAAAGAAAAAAAAAGAAAAAGCAAAAAAAAATTAAGTGAGGATAGATTAAGAGAATCTTGGACAACATCAAGCAAACAAATATTTGCATTTTAAGGGTCCCAGAAGAAAAAAAGAGAGAGAGAGAGAAAGGGGTAGAAATCTTAATTTAAGGAATAATAACTGAAAACTTCCCTAACCTAAGAAGGGGAAAAAAAAAAACCAAACATCTAAGTCCAAGCAGCATAAAGAGTTCCAAACTAGATGGACCCAAAGAGAGGTCCACACCATGATGGATGATAATTAAAATGTCAAAAAAAAAAAAAAAGATAAAGAGAGAATCTTAAAAACAGCAAGAGAGAAATAAAAAGTTACCTACAAGGGGAAAAACTTGTAAGACTGTGAGCGGATTTTCCAGCAGAAACTTTGCAAGCCATAAGAGAGTGGCATGATATACTAAAAACACTGAAAGGAAAAAATCTACAGCCAAGAATACTCTACCCAGCAAAGTTATGATTCAGATTTAAAGGAGATATAAAGAATTTCTCAAACAAAATAAAAAAGAGTTTATCACTACTAAACCAGCCTCACAAGAAATGTTAAAGGGATTCTGTTAAGTGGAAAAGATAATTAGACATAAGAAAAATATAAATAGAAGGATGTAAAATATGACAACACACACATAAAATGTGAAGAAGTGAGTACAAATAGAAAAGGAAAAAGAAAAATTTTTTCTTGTTTTTTTCTTTTTTATACAATGTGTTTGAACTTAAATGACCATCAAATTAATAAGGACTGCTATTTACTTAGGATATCATATGTGAGCTTCATGGTAACCACAAACTCAAAACCCAAGATAGACACACAAAACAAAGAGAAAAACAGCCAAACAAAACATTATAAATCCTCACTGATCACAAAAAGGGAGAGCAAGAGAAGAAAGGAACCAAGAAGATCTACTAAAACAACCAGAAAACAAATTTTAAAATGGCAATATGTACATGCCTATCAATAATTACTTTAAATGTAAATGGCTTAAATGCTCCAATCAAAAGACATAGAGTGGCAGAATGTATAAAAGAAAAAAATCTGTATACTGCCTACAAGAGATACACTTCACACTTAAAGACGCATACAGACTGAAAGTGAAGGCATGGAAAAACACTCACCATGAAAATTGAAGCAAAAAAAAAAAAAAAAAAGAGCAGGAGCAGCAATACTTACATCAGACAAAATAGACTTTGAAACAAAAACTATAATAAGAGACAAAAAATAGTATTACACAATGATAAATCTAACAAGAGGATGCAACAACTGTAAATATCTATACACCCAATGCTGGAGCACCTAAATATATAAAGCAAATATTAACAGACATAAAAAGATAAATTGATGGTAATATAATAATAGTAAGAGACTTTAACCTTCCACCTACATCAAAGGATAGATCATCCAGACAGAAAATCAATATGGAAACAAGGTCTTTGAATGACATACTGGACCAGATAGACATAACAGACATTTATAGAACATTCCATCCAAAAACCATAGGATACCCATTCTTTTCACATGCACAAGGAACATTCTCTAGAACAGATCACATATCAGGCCATTAAAAAGGCCTCAACAAATTTAAGAATATTGAAATCATACCATGAATTTTTACTCACCACAATGGTACGAAACTAGAAATACATCACAAGATTGGCCCCCCAAAAAAATTCACAAACACATGGAGACTAAACAACATGATACTAAACAACCAGTGGGTCAATAAACTATCAAAGAATAATTTTAAAAAATACATGGAGACAAATTAAAACCAAACACAAACACAAAGTTCCAAAATCTCTGGGACACAGTGAAAGCAGTTCTATGAGGAAGTGTATATCAACATAGGCCTACCTCAAGAAACAAACAAATAAAACCTCAGTCTAATCATACACCAAAAGGAACTACAAAAATACGAACAAACACAGGCCATGGTGTGTATAAGAAAGGAAATAATAAAGATAAAGGCAGAAGTAAATGTAGAGATTAAAAAAAAAAATCAATGATACTAAAAGCTTTTCTTTGTAAAGATAAAATTGGCAAACCCTAGGTCAGACTCATCAAAAGAAAAGGCGAAAAAAACCCAAGTAAGTAAATTAGAAATAATAGAGAAGTAACAATTGATGTCACAGAAATAGAAAAGGATTGTAAGAGAATACTGTGAAAAAAATGTATGACAACAAACTGGACAACCTAGAAGAAATGGATCAATTCCTAGAAACACACAACCTTCCAAAACTGAATCAGAAAGAAATATAAAATCTTTTTTATGTTTATTTATTTATTTTGAGAAAGAGAAGGAGTGCAAGCAGAGGAGGGGCAGAGAAAGAGAGGGAGTGAGAGAATCCCAAGTAGGTTCTGCCCTGATAGAGATCGTGACCTGATCAAGAGTTAGACACTTAAATAACTGAGCCACTCAGTTTCCCCAAAATCGAGTATCTTAACAGACCAATTACAAGTAAGAAACTGGAACAGGTAATAAAAAAAAATAAAAAATAAATAAAAAAAAAAGGTGAAGGACTGCATGCTTTCACAAGTGAATTCTAACAAGCATTTAAAGAAGATCTGATACCTATTCTCCAACTATTCTGAAGCAGCAGCAGCAGCAGCAGTAGCAGCAGCAGCAGCAGGAGGAGGAGGAAAGCTTTCAAATACATTCTATGAGGCCAGTATTACCAGATACCAAAACCAAGCCAAACCACTACAAATGCAATAAATAAATAACATAAAACCACAGGGCAATAGCCCTGATGAACACAGATACAACAAAAATCCTGAACAAAATACTAGCACACCACATACAGCAATACAGTAAAAAGATAATTCACCCCAGAAATGGGATTTCTGTGATACAAGAATGGTTTAATATTTGCAAATCAACAAACATCATATCCACATCAACAAAATTAAACATAAAAATCATGTCATCTTCTCAATATGCAGAAAAACATTTGACAAGATTCAACATCTATTCATGATAAAAACTCTCAATAAAATGGGTTTAGAGGGAATATTCCTCAATACAATAAAGGACACATATGAAAACCCCACAGCTAACATTATCCACAATGATGAAAAACTCAGAGTTTTCCCTCTAAAGTTTGGAATACAATAAGGACATCTACTGTCACCACTTTTATTCAATGTAGTACTAGCAGTCCTAGCCACAGCAATCAGACAAAAAAAATAAATAAGAGGCATCCATATTGGTAAAGAAGAAGTTAAACTGTTACTGTCTGCAGATGACATAACTCTATACATAGAAAATCCTCAAGATCCCGCCAAAAAACTACTAGAGGTAATAAATGAATTCAGTGAAGTGGCAGGATACAAAATAAATACACAGAAAGTGGTAACATTTCTATACATTAACAATGAAGTCACAGAAATAGAAATTTAAAACACAGCACCATATACAATTGTAACCCCCCCCAAATAAAATACCTAGGAATAAACTTAACCAAACAGGTAAATATATTTACTCTGAAAACAATAAAAAATTGATGAAAGAAATTGAAGATGAGACAAATGGAAAGATATTCCACATTCATAGATTGGAAGAATTACTATTACCAAAACATCCTTATTACCCAATCTACAAATTCAATGCAATCCCTATTGGAATACCAGCAGCAATTTTGCAAAACTAGAAAAAATATTCTTAAAATTTATATAGAACCACAGAAGACCCTGAATAGTTAAGTCAACCCTAAGAAAGTAGGTATCACAATTCCACATTTTAAAATACACTACAAAGCTATAATAATCAAAATACTAGGGTACTAACACACACACACACACACACACACACACACACACACACACACACACATAGATCAACAAACGGGTTAGAGACTCCAGAAATAAACCCACATATATACAGTCATTTAATCTATAATAAATAGGCAAGAATATACAATGGGGAGAAAAGTATTTTCAATAAATGGTGCTTGGAATACTGAACACCCACATGTAAGGTAGAAGAAGAAACTGGACTACTTTCTAACAACATACACAAAAATAAGCTCAAAATGGAGTAAAGACCTAAATGTGATACCTGAAACTATAAAAATCCTAAAAGAGAACTCAGGCAGTGATTTCTTGGACATCAGCATAGCAGTATTTATATTTTTATAGATACCACCCCAAGGCAAAGGAAACAAAAGCAAAAGTAAACTACTGGGATTCCATCAAAATAAAATACTTTTGCAAAGCAAAGGAAACCATCAACAAAACAAAAAGACAATCTACTGAATAGAAGAAGATATTTGCAAATGATATATCCAATAAGGAGTTAATACCCAAAATAGATAAAGAACTTCTACAACACCAAAACAAAATCTGAGAAAAGAATGGGCACAGGACCTGAAGATATATTTTTCCAAAGAAGACATGCAGATGGCCAACAGACACATAAGAAGATTTTCGATATCACTAATCATCAGAGAAATGCAAATCAAAACCTATATTACCTCATACCTGTCAGACTGGCTGAAATCAAAAAGACAAGAAATTAAGTGTTAGTGAGGATGTGGAGAAAAAGGGAGCTTTGTGCACTGTTGGTGGGAATGTAAATTGGTACAGTCACTGTGGGGGAAAAAATATGGAAATTCCTCAAAAAATTAAAAATAGAGGGGCGCCTGGGTGGCTCAGTCAGTTGGGCGACCGACTTCGGCTCAGGTCATGATCTCACACTCCCTGAGTTCGAGCCCCGCATTGGGCTCTGTGCTGACAGTTCAGAGTCTGGAGCCTGTTTCACATTCTGTGTCTCCCTCTCTCTCTGACCCTCCCCCATTCATGCTCTGTCTATGTCTCAAAAATAAATAAACATCAAATAAAAAAAATTAAAAAAAAATAGAAATACCATATGATCCAATAATTCCACTATTGGCTATTCACCCATGGAAAACAAAACACTAACCCAAAAAGATATATGTACCCCTATGTTTATAGCAGCATTATTTATAATAGCCAGGACATGGAAACAACCCAAGTGTCTACCAATAGCTGAATGGATAAGGAAAATGTGGCATGCATACACACACACACACACACACACACACACACACACACACACACACACAGTGGAATATTACACAGCCATAAAAATGGATGAGATCATGGCATTTGAGACAACATGGATGGACCTAGAGGGTATTATGCTAAGTGAAGTAAGTCAGACTGAGAAAGACAAATACCATGTGCTTCCACTCAAATGGAATCTTAAAGAATAAACTAAAAGCAGAATCAGAACTATAAATACAGTGAACAACAACAAAAAAAATACAGTGAACAAACTGATGGTTTCCAGAATGGTGGGGAGTGGGGCATGGTCAAAGTAAGTGAAGGGGAGAGGGAAATACAGGTTTCCAGTTATGAAATAAGTCATGGGGGGGGGGAGGGGGTCAGGGGGAAAGGCACAGTATAAGGAAGACAGTCAATGATGTTGTAATAGCAATGTAATAGGGCAGGTGGTAGATACGCTTGTGGTGAAAATGGCATAATGTATAAACTTGTCAAACCACCAAGTGTATACCTGAAACTAATTTAACATTTTAAGTCTACTATACTCAAATAAAGGGGACAAAAGAATAACACTGTTAGGTTTTCCCTACTTTTCTTTCTTCTCTTCTACTAAAAAAAAAAAAGAAGTGCAAAGAATTGGATCAATCATAATCCTTTGCCTGTAACACACCATTATCACTGGTCCACACCAAAGGATCCAAATCTCTTGACCAAGATAGTTATAGCAGAACAGAATCTTATTCCAGGATTAAATAACAAAGCCACTACAAAGCTAAAATTACATAAATCCAATTACCTTAGAAGTTTCCTTACTTACATCAAGCATAAAGTACATTGTACATGATTTTCATGAATAACCCTGAATAGCAATTATTATGCATATCAAAGTTTTACAATAATAGAAGAAATTTAAAAATCATCCATGCAGACTTCTGATTATGTGAACATTTCTGCTGCTATAACTCTCAAACGCTTGGCAGCCAATGGGGATGGGTGGAGACTTTCAAAATATTCTCACTTTCCTGTAAGATTTATTCAATTCTGTTTTTCTTAAGACTTCTTAAGGGTTTTTCTTTCTTTTTCTAATCTTAGAATACTTTTAGATGTACAAAAAAGTTGCAAAAATTGTACAGTGAGTTTCCATGTATCCCAAACTCAGTTTCCCCAATTATTTTTTTTTATTTTTTTTTTAATTTTTTTTTTCAACGTTTATTTATTTTTGGGACAGAGAGAGACAGAGCATGAACGGGGGAGGGGCAGAGAGAGAGGGAGACACAGAATCGGAAGCAGGCTCCAGGCTCTGAGCCATCAGCCCAGAGCCTGACGCGGGGCTCGAACTCACGGACCGCGAGATCGTGACCTGGCTGAAGTCGGACGCTTAACCGACGGCGCCACCCAGGCGCCCCTCAGTTTCCCCAATTATTAACATCTTATATTAGTGTGGTACCTTTTTCATAATTTATGAACCAATATATCAACACACTATTATTTACTAAAATTCACAATTTTTGCACATTTCTTTAATTTTGTCCTGTTTTTGTTCCAGGAGCTCATCCAAGATTCCACATTATATTTAATTATCATGTCTCCTTAGGCTCATGTTGGCTGTAATTTTCTCAGATTTTCCTTGTTTTTGATAACCTTGATGTTTTTGAGGAGTACTGGTCAGGTATTTGGTAGAATGTTCCTCAAATGGGATTTGTCTGATGTTCTCCTTAAGATTGACTAGCATTATGGAGTTTTAGGAAAAAAAAAAAAAACCACAGACATAAAGTGCCACTCTCATCACATCACAGCACATCAACATGATTTATAACTGTTGGTGTTAACCTTGTTCCCTAAGCTGAAGGTTTATCATGTTTCTTCCATGTAAAGCTATTGTTTTCCCCTCTTGACATACAGCAGGTACTCTTTGGAAGAAAATTATTCATACCACACTTAAGGAGTGAATTATGATCATGATCCTCCTCCTTGAGGACACATTATCTACATAAATTATTTGGAATTCTTCTGCACAGATCTGTTTCTCCATTTATGCAATCATTCATTTCAATCACTATAGAGTCATGAATACTTATTTTATAATTTGATACTGCTTTATTTATGGCATTGCTCCAATGGTTCTAGCTTTGGCCATTGCAAGAGCTTTCAGTTGGCTCCTGTGTCACTCTGAAGGGTTTTTTTTTTCCTCTTGTAGCACTTCCATGCTTTGTAACACTACAAGACTACAAGATATTCCAGGCTTCTCTGATTCAAAATTTTATGGATGATTCTAGCTTTCTCTCCTTGCTTGTCTATAGCCTCTCATTCCACCAGTAAAAAGAAACTTGCTCCCAACATCAGCCAGTGTTCAATTTGAAAATACATACATGCATAGTGGTTCCAGGGTTTTTTACCCATACCTCAGTGGGAAACTATTATCAACTAGAATACAGTGCTTGTATGCATTTCCAGTTGTCATCAACCTTTCATTCTCCATTCATTTCCAAAGTTACTTAGGTCATCAGCTTTTCCTCTCACCTCCACTGGTGAGGTTATTTTTTACATTTTTAAAAAAAAATTTTAATGTTTATTCTTGAGAGAGAGAGAGAGAGAGAGAGCATGGGAAGGGGAGGGGCAGAGAGAGGGAGACACAGAATCTGAAGCAGGCTCCAGGCTCTGAGCTGTCAGCACGGAGCCCAGTACGGGGCTCAAACTCACAAACCATGAGATCATGACCTGAGCTGAAGTCAGATGCCCAACTGACTGAGCCACCCAGGCGCCCCATTTTTTTTACATTTTAATATAGTTATATTATTTCATCACATTCTGCATTCCATCCCAGAATTCCCCACCTTCTTAAACCATTTTTTTTAATTTGCATACAGTAGAGTTCACTCTGTGCTGTTAAATTCTTTAGGTCTTGAGAAATGTATAGTGTCAAGAATCCAGTGTAACGGTGTCATATAGAATAGCTTCCTCACCCTAAAACCTTCCTTGCACTTCATCCACTTAATTCTTCTTCCTTCCCCAAATGCTTGGCAACCCTTGATCTGTCCATCAGCTCCAAGTTTTACTTTTCTCAGGATGTTTTGTAAATGGAGTCATACAATATCAAGACTTTTCAGACTTGTCTCTTTCACCTGGTAATATGCAATTAAGCTTTTTCCATGTTTTTGCATAGCTTGACAGTCCTTTCCTTTGTATTGCTAAATACTTTTCTATAGCATGAATGTATCAGGTTTTTTTTTTATCTATTCACCTATTGAAAAACATTCTAGTTCCTTCTGGGTTTGAGTGATTATGAATAAAGCTGCTATGAACAGCCACATGCAAGTTGTTATATGGACATAAGTTTTCAAATCAATTGAGTAAATGCCTCCTAGCACAATTCCTAGGTTGTATGGCAAGACTATGTTTGGCTTTGTAAGATATTGCCAAACGATATTCCAAAATAACTATACCATTTTGTTCTCCCACCAGCAAAGAGGAAGAGTTCTTATTGCTCTCCATTTATGGCAGAAATTGGTATCGTCTGCTCTTGGATTTCAACCATTCTAATATATGTGCAGTGGTAGCACGTTGTTCTTTTAACACAAAAATAATGTTGAGCATCTCTTCACATATTTATTTGCCATCTCAATACCTTCTTGGGTGAGGTGTCTGTTCAGATCTTTTGCCAATTTTCTAATTTTTTTGATACTTTTGAATTTTAGGAGTTTTGTAGGTTTGGGATGTCTTTTATCAGATATGTGATTTGTAAATATGTTCTTCTAGTCAGTGACTTACTGTTTTATTCTTTTAAGAGTGTTTCATAAAGCAAAGTTTAATTTAAATAATGGCTAACTTATCAAATTCATCTTTCATAAAACAAGCTCTCGGTATTTTATTATATCTTAAAACTCATTTCCAAACCCAAGGTCACACAGACTTTTCTCCTTTATTTTCTTCTGGAATTATTATAGTTTTGCATTTTTTATTTAGACCCATGATCCATTTTGGTTAAATTTTGTGTGGCTAGGTTCTATGGGAGTTAGGGTTTTTGCTTTGTTTTCACATGTGAATGCCCAGTTCCATACTGCAAGCTGCTCTAAGGAGCTGGGAGTGGAAGAGTGAGGTGGAGGGATAATGCTGGTTGAACTAAAACCAGTGTATGAATTAAATGAATAAATGATGTGACCCTACTGTGCTCACGATGAGGATATTTTATCTTTCTCCTTTTACAGCTCCTCCAGGGAAACCATGTGGTAAACAAGCTTCAGAAGGCCTACTTCAGAGTTCTCATTTGCCTCTGAGAAAAATGCTTGCCTGAACTACTTCACAGGGCTGTTTTAGAGGACAAAAGGGATTATGAAAAATTAAGGCACTTTGAAAAATCCAAAGCCCAGTACAAATGTAATTGAACATGCACCACTTTAAATGAACACTCTTCCTTTAAGCTCCCTTAAAGCTCCCGTAAACTGTGTGTGGGAGGAAGAATCATTCCCTTCCTTACCGGAGAACTTTTCGTCATATAAACATTCAATATAGAGAGCATTTCCATGTCAGGCTGAGGCCTGATGTGCTCTGATTGGCATTCTCTGCAGAGTAATTGATAAGATTAAGCATCCCCTAACCCCATTTCATTCTTCCTTCCCCTTCCCCCTTTCCTTTTCTGTAAAGAGCTGACTGAAGCCACAGTTAAAGGATACATTTTGTTTTATTTTTTTAAAGATGAATTTAGGCATATTAAACATTTTAAGAGTTTATTTGAGCAAAAATCAATTGAAATAGGGCAGTGCCAAACCGGAAGTGGTTGGGAGTGCTCCACGTAGAGGAGCTAGGGAAAGATTCCATAGAAAAAGGCAGAAGCAAAGCAAGGAAATTATATGATTGGCTATAATTTATTGCTTGCCCTTAGGTTTTGATTTCTCAACATTGAGGCACTTACAGGCTTAGGTTTTGGATTTCTTACATAGTCTGCTAATGTCTTAAAACCACCTCAGTTTAACAGCCTCCTTGTTTAATTAAACAATTTGCACATCTATTTAGCAAACAGCCCAGCTGCCTGAGCTTACAAGGGAACAAGATCCTATTCTGAGCCCTCTTCAACACCATGCTTTCTTTGCCTGGAGGAAGCTGAAATCATCCTTTGCCTCCACCTCCAGGTCATAAGTTGAATATCAGGCACAACCCCCTGCCACAGAGCTACCTACCTAGTAGACATCAGCCCTACATCATCCAAATCATCTGCCAAGACATTCTTCAGGGACTGGCAGTACGAAGCAGCATTAATCCTCAAGACTAGAGTTTGGCAACAGGAAACTAATCACTAAGTGAAAAGCTAGCCAATTCTTGAGCTTTTGTCTTCTTTATGAGTTTTCCTCAGCCCCAAATTCCTTTTCAATAAAAAGGGAAAATCTGAGCTACTGGTCCACCTGTGTTCTTAATAGATTGCCAAATCATTCTAGCTTTGAAATAAACTACCATGCCTCCAAAATGTGAAATCTCTCTGTGCCTTCTCAAATTGAAATGAAAAGGAAATACTACAAATTGAAGATTTCAAATGCAAGATCTGAGTATGACTCAGTTCTCTCCTTCCTTCAGCAAACTGAACATCAAGTATAAAACATTTCCTAATGAGAAGACATGACACTTTTCTAGAAAAAAATGCACATGGGTAGTGATACAGTCAATATTTATATTTCTATTAGCCTGAAATCCCAGTAGAGACATTTGTAATTAATTGCAAATATATTTTGAACACAGAAGATTTAACAAGAATACCATGTTCACGTTACATTCTAATTCTGTTGATCTGGGTCTTTCTATCTCTGGAAACAACTTGTGTAATGAATACCTAACCTTTGCTATGTGAAATGAGGGACTAAATGAAGCTCACATTTAAATGTAACTGAAAATGTGTCAAATGAGTTGTAAGTGAATAAAGCATGTCAGAATGATTATTTTCTAAAGGTGACAGACACTTTAGCTATATTTCCAGGTATGTGGAGAAGCTATTAAAATTCTAGCAAGGTCTATCAGGTTCAGAGAATGACACTGGAAATTTATTACAGGTGCCAAATTCAGTCATATTCTGAAGCGTGTTAATGTTTCCCACTGCAGACTCCTATAAAATTCATTTCAAGATCTTTGGGGGAAAGTGTATTTATAAAAACCACAGAGCTTCCAGAGGATAAATGAAGAAATGGAAGAGTAAGTGTGTGTGTGGGTATGTGTGTGGGTATGTGTGTGTGTGGGGGGGTGTAAACTGCTATATTATCAAACAAGATAAACAAAAAAAAAAAAAAATCCAAAATAGCTCTATGTTCCTCACCTTCCAAAGGGCCATATATCCAAAGCATTCAACAAACCTACAACTACCATAGCTTTAGTCTTTCCTACTTTTGTATAGAAGTGTACATGGTGATATCACCATGGTCTCATCTGCTCCCAAATCAACCAGGGTTCCAAACAAGCTTCATATTTATTAACTGTAGTCTAAATACCCGCTAAACATATAACCAAATCCCCTCCATCATAAAACCAAACAGAGCAGGAAAGAATCATGGGTGAAATGAATTTTCTTGTTTCTTTCTCTAATTCTTTTACCTCTTCCCCATTTTCTTTTGTTTATTGGTTGGTTTATTTGGTTACGTGGCTAAATAGTTTCTGCCTGCTTATGGCAAATCGGGGGATTTATCTTCATGACTTAAAGTTTTATGCTTCAAATTGTCTTTAAAGTCTTTAACTCTATCCATAGTTAGGATAATTTAAGAAATAATCCTCATAGGAGCACATTTATCTACTCAGATATAAGTAACTGACTCTGCACTAATTTAAGCAAAACTATGCTGGAAAGAACATATTGAAAGTAAACTCATTTTGTTAAAGAATCATCATAATTGGGAGGGTGAACTCTGAAATGAGCCCCATAGGGCAAGTACAGTTGTGAAATACAGGGAGTAAAGTATGCAATATACATCTGTGATTACAGTATGATACTACATCCCAGTGAACAGTGAAAACCCTTCTGTGTAGTGACCGTAAACTATGTTGCAACAATGCATTGATTCCAACAACTTACTGATTTGACCTAATTGACATTAAGAAGAATGTGTCAGTCTGTGAGATTACAGAACATGTAAAAGTTCCATCTAGAATCTAAAAATGAGAGAGAGAGAGAAAGGAAATTATAGTTCAAGCCTTCACTCAATCCCCATCTCACAGGATACTGAAACCATTTTCCACATTCCAACTTATGCAGATAAACTGTCAGAAAATCCATAGCTACAGAGACCTAGCTGGCCAACTGCTTTGTCACTCTCTCAGGAATATAGGTTGACCCATTTCTGAACTACATCTTTATGCTCCTGGCACTTTATGGACCTGGCTTAGGAAAACCTTGGGTAAATGTGTGGACTCATATTCTTCTCATGACTATCAGAAGTTTTTCCATTGCTACTAGTGTCTGAGATTGCTAATCACCCTAAAACAAGATGAGAGAGTAAAAATTAATTTTCCCATACATGCTTAAAATTCTCAAGTTAACATTTTTTTGTCATGTCTCACTAACAATGAGCTCACACTTATGGTTCAGATTCATCTCATTGCCTGCCCCCACAATTCAAATCTTCTACCCTTCTTACTAGACCTCACTCCTTACCCCAGGGCTACTTTCTCCTCTAAGGCCCTGAAGAAAAAGTAGAAAACAGGTAAGGAACCACAAAAAAAAAATTAGATAGCATAGATCTATCCATAAAGGCAAGATTATTTCATTGAAAACAAATATACCACTTAGAAAACACAGAATGCACCCCCAAGAAGAAGAAACTGGAATGAGAAAAGGTGAACAGTTGTCTCAAACATTTGGAAATTTTGTTCCTAGTTTGCTAGGTAATTTGCAATCTGAAAGGTAGTGATAGCTGATGGGGACTTGCTGGTGACAGCCATGTGACATGCTTGTATCTGTAGGCTCCCCACACTGCCATATGTTGTTTCTGTCCCATATATGTGACCTATGTCAGGAACATATCAGTATTTCCTTCAATCATCTACCCCAGGAGGTCTTCCGTATCTGTCCACAACAATATGGCTTTCGTTGCTCTCCCTTTTAACCTCGTTCATACACTTCTTAGTGTGCTACCTACAAATAGAAGCTTCTCCAAACAAACCCATCCCGAAAGGAGTACACCTGCTGTTTGAAGTTGATCATGTATTGTTGATACATGACAAGAGGAAAATTGCACTCCTCAACTCTCATGTTGCTTTTATACTCACTGTCAAAGGAGAAGACATTTAGACTAAATGAGTACAACAAATATTTGTTATCTAGGAATTAAAGTTCAAAATGAGAGAAGTTTGTAAGGGAACATTTATAGGGGTAAGTAAGTTCAGATCTTTTGACCTGAGAATTGTATTTCAGGTTACTGAAGAAACCTTCACTTGACGTTGACAAATTGATGTAAGCAACATTGCATCAGTAGAAAAAAGTGAAATTTGCAAAAAAACAATGAATAAAGTAAATGTGATTCTACTTTTCAAAGGGGGCAAGTTATGTTTAGTACAAACTTAAACTCTACACAGGACCCAATTATGAAAGGAAAGGATGGGAGCATCATGAGCTCAGAGGTTGGTATCCTTTCATGAATAATAGAAGTCCCTTTTATATAGATCTACCCTATGACCCAGCAGTAGCACTGCTAGGAATTTACCTGAGGGATACAGGAGTGCTGATGCATAGGGGCACTTGTACCCCAATGTTTATAGCAGCACTCCCAACAATAGCCAAATTATGGAAAGAGCCTATCCAACTAATGAATGGATAAAGAAATTGTGGTTTATATACACAATGGAATACTACTTGGCAATAAGAATGAAATATGGCCTTTTGTAGCAACATGGATGGAACTGGAGAGTGTTATGCTAAGTGAAATAAGTCATACAGAGAAAGACAGATATCATATGTTTTCACTCTTGTGTGGATCCTGAGAAACTTAACAGAAGACCATGGGGGAGGGGAAGGGAAAAAAAAAGAGAGAGGGAGCCAAACCATAAAAGATTTAAAAACTGAGAACAATCTGAGGGTTGATGGGGGGTGGGAGGGAGGGGAGGCTGGGTGATGGGCATTGAGGAGGGCACCTGTTGGGATGAGCACTGGTTGTTGTATGGAAACCAATTTGACAATAAATTTCATATTAAAAAAAAGAAGTCCCTTTTAGGAATCTGACTTAAGTTATGAATATGTTTGCCCTAAAATAAGAGATTTATAACTGAAATATAGAATGGATATCCATCCTTCCAAAATATGTACATGCATATAAAGACTTTGGATGCCATTTCAGGAAGTTTATAAACCTCCTTAATTTCATTTATGACTTGATTAATGAACCAATAAGAAAGATCATATCTGGTTGAAACCACTTCTTAACAAGGTTGCTAACTAGTGGGTCTATAAAAAAAAAAAAGGTCAATACATATATTGATTTAAACAAAACACTTGATAGACTCATCATATTCTGTGGACAGTATGATAGAAAAACAAAGTGTATTGGCTACTAGTAAAACTAGTTTGTTATTCCTCTAACAAATATTCACTAAGCATCTGTTATGTGCCATTTATTATAGGCACTAGGAAAAATTAATGCACAAAATAGGTAAGGTACCATTATCTGAAGACCTTGTAGCCTAGTGGAAAATTCAAACAACAAACAAAATAATTCCAGACAGTGATAAGTGGTACAAAGTAATCAAGCAAAATGATGACATAAACAGTAAGGTGTGTGGGAATACAGGTATTTCAGAAAGTCTAGGAAAATGTCCCTGATGCAGTCATACTTGATCTACAATTTAAATTTTATGAATAGACATCCATGTGAAGAACAGGAAAAAGAACATCCTGGACAGAAAGCAAAGAAGGTATAAAGACCTACATGAAATGGAACAAGCTTGGTTTCTTCAAGGAAGAGAAAGAAGTTAAAGGAGATAGGCAAAAGCCAAAACATAGAGAACCTTAAGATGTGGCGAGGACTTTGGGTTTAATTTTAAGTGAGAAGAGAATGTATTTGTGTATCTTAAGCCAAACCATGACATAATCGGATATACTGGTTGCAGTATGGCAAATAGATTCTGCTGGGTGGGAGGAGCAGAGCTAGAGAGGGAGTAGAATGGAAGGCCTAGACTAGGGCAATGGTTATGGAGATGGGGAGAAATCAATCTACTAACAGTATGTTTTTGGAAAATTTGTTGACAGGTTGGATATGGAAAAGAAGAAATTAAAGAGTACTACTAAGTGTTGTCTTGAGCATCCAGGGAGGATGATCAATTTATTTACAGAGATAAAAAGAAGACTAGTGAAGGAGCAAGTTTGGTGAAGTGTGGGTGGAGACAGGACAAATTTAGAGTGAAATTACTTTGTTCTCAAGTGGTTCTTTTCAGGGATTAGTACTACTCTATTACAAAGTATTTGGTGATGTGGAAATTGACAATACCTTTGGTCTTCTCCTGCTCAATTTTTTTCATTAATAGAATTAAAGTAGAAAAGTAGTATTTATTAAATCTATAAATGAAAAGAATTGAAGTTGAAATTTATAGTGAAATTATGTGCCAAATATAATAAAATTAAATTTAAAAGGAAAAATACAAAGTTCTCTTGAATCCAAAACCTGTATATTTAAGCTTGAGTTGGAAGATGTGGTTTGTATCAGCATGTAAAAAAGGCCATGAGTTTTGGTCAACTATAAATTCAAATGCCTAAGATACTGAATATAAAGTGCTTGGCATATAGACTGATATATAACCATACTGAATCTGGGATGTTCTTGTTTTTATCATTGTTTTAAAAGTTTAAGATATCATGTATCTGTTAAATTAATGCGTTTTTACGATGAATTAATAGAAGTAGAGTACCTAGAAAATAGGAAGTAATAATTTCAACTTATTTTAGGCTGATGAAACTACACATAAATTATTATATTTAATTATCTAATGGTTACAGACATGCTGCCCTTGCTGGTCAACCAGGATGGTGAAGGGACGGACTAACAATGCATCACATGAAGAATGTTGAAAAATGAGGATATTTAGTCAGCCATAAAAAAGAATGAGATCTTGCCATTTGCAACAACATGAATGGACATACAGGGTATAATGCTAAGTGAAATAAGTGACTCAGAGAAAGACAAATACCCTGTGATTTCACTCATATGTGGAATTTAAAAAACAAAATAAGAGAGAAAAACAAAACAGACTCTTATACATAGAGAACTGCTGGTTGCCAGAGGGAAGATGAGTGGAGGGATGGGTGAAATAAAGGAGACGATGAGTATCTTTTTCTTGATTAGCATTGAGAAACATATGGAATCCTTGAATTATTAATTGTACACCTGAAACTACTAACACTGTATGTTAATTATACTTAAGAAGAAGAAGAAGAAGAAGAAGAAGAAGAAGAAGAAGAAGAAGAAGAAGAAAAAGAAAAAAGAAAAGAGGCAAAGGGGATATATGAAGGACTTTCATGTAGAAAGTCGACTTTTGTTCCATGTCTCCAGTAAACTGAAGGACAGTTGTATAAAAGTAATAAGGAGATAAATTTTGACTCACATTTTCCAATGAAAAAAAGGACTCCTGTAGCTGGAGATTTATAAAACACAGGGATATTGGAGAATTGTCTGAGTGCCCCTGGGCAAGAGTGTTACAGAGGATCAAGAAATGGATAGTTATGCCAGATGACTATGAATGTCCTTGTCAGCCCAATGATTCACGCTTGCTTTATATGTGCACAAATATAGTATTATACAGTACAGTTTGACTTTTTGTGGGGGTGAAGAGACAACAAAACCGTATCAGTGGTCTATTTTTCAGTTTGAGAATGTCCAAGACAGTACATGCACACAGGCTCGGTATATGCTATATATTTTCCAAAATTATATGTGGAAAATCTTTCCCCATGATCAGAGCTGGTGCATATAAAATTGTCAACAGAATGGGTCATGTCCTCAAACTCCTACCAAGAAATAGCCAGTCAGTGATTTGGTCTTGCTTGTATACATGAAAGAGACCCTATTTCCACATTTCTCATTAGTAAGTCATCACTACTAAGATACGGTTATAAAATTTCATGTGATTCATGGGAAAATATTAAGAAATCTAGGTCTTCCCTGAGCTCATTATTGAAACAAAGCATGTACCTTACTAGATGGCTTTGCTGCCACAAATAAGATCTTACTAAAATTGATTTATGATTCCAAAACCATTTATCAACTGCCCACTTCCCAGAATGCATAACTCAGCAATTTTATGAATTATCTGGAAGTTCTAGACTTGCATATCCAATAACATACTATCTCCACTTGGATGTTTCACAGAGTCCCTATATTTAGTATATCCCAAACCAGCTCTTGATTTCTGTCTCTAAAGGTTTCCATACCTCCAGTCTCCCCCCATCAAAAAACCCTATCTCTGTCAACCCAGCTGCTCAAACCAAAAGCCTGGAGGTCATCCCTGAGATCTCTTTTGCCCTCTCCTTCTCCTAAGACTGGTTGATTGCTTCACTAAGAACACCCAGTTTTCCTCTTCTCTACTTCCAAATTGAACTTCTCCTTTAAGTTACCTTCCCTAGCAACTCAGTGAAAGACCTTCCTTTTTTTTGCCAGGGCCAACGTTTTTCCTATACTTCTAAATTTTATATTCTCTTAACTCCTCTAGATGTAATTCTATTTTGTCTGCCTTCCAACTCAACCTGTACCTCTATGTTGACTCCTTGCTCTCAGTCTACAAGAACCATTTAGCTTTTTGCTGTCTCCTTAGCCATTTCACTAGTCAAGGTAACCATCATATTTTTCCTGATCTGTTATGACAGCCCCCTACCAGTCTTCCAGCTGCCACCTTCACTCATTCCTGTCTATGCTTTTCAAAAATCAGAGATATTGACTTAAATTATAAACGAGATACTGTCACTTCCCTGTTTAAATTCCTTCAATGATTTCTCCCAGTCACTTGGAATATTACTTTCTTACCATCACCCTCGAAGCCTCAATTTATATGGTGTCTACTTATCTCTCTATCCTTATCTCACGCTTCTCACTCCTCCTCTTATTATGCTTCATATTTCTTTCAGGACTTAAAAACCACCAAGCTCTTCTGCATTCTGGGTCGTTCAGATATTCTTTCTTCTACCTAGAATGTTCTGTCCCCAGCTTTTCTCTTGCTGGCCCCTTCTCAACTCTCAAGTTTCACCTAGATTATCCCTCTTGGGCTCCCATGAAAACCTCTCTAAAGCACATTCCCTGTCCCACAACTCCCCCATCCTGCCCATTATCTCCAGCTCATTTACCACTCTACTCATTTCCTCTTTATCATTTACTAAAATTTATAATTATTTCACTTATGTACCTATTTTTGGTCCCCATACTGTAAGCTCCAAGGGCAGTTTTGTTTATTGTGTATTGAGCAAAAACATAGCATAAAAGTTAGGGGCATAGGCTCTGGAGCTGGACTGCCTGGATTCAAGTCATGCTTTGCAAATTCATAAATTTCTGACCTTGACTTGTGTGATTTCAATGACTTCTTATGTGAAATATGACAAGTAAACAGTACTTACTTCAAAGGTCTTTAGGAGGATTAAGCAACATATATAAAGTGCTTAGTATACAGTAAATACACACTAAATGTCAGCTAGTATTATTTTGGTGCCTAGCATTAATAAGTGCTGAATAAATATTTATTAAAAGAATGACTGCCTCCAGGGGACTGGGTGGTTCATTTGTTTAAGTGTCTGGCTTCAGCCCAGGTCATGATCTCACGGTTCGGTTCGTGAGCTCAAGGCCTGCGTGGGACTCTATGCTGACAGTTTGGAGCCTGGAGCCTGCTTCAGATTCTGTGTCTCCTTCCCTCTCTGCCTCTCTCCTGCTCATGTGCTGTCTTATCTGTCTCTCTCTCTCTCAAAAATAAACAAACATTTAAAAATTTAAAAAAAGTAAAAAGAATGACTGCCTCAAGCAGTGGTCTTCACAAGAGATGTCAAAACTAAACTAACTGGAGAAATCTTTCACATTAAGAAATAATCCTTACCTGGAAGAGATTTATAACTTCAAGTAAATTTTCACTGCTGTTCCCTTTTCACTCATTCTGGGTTGACTTCCCAAATGACTTTTCTAAACATTCATCACTTTCTTCAAGCCCTCAGTAGACCACCTCACAGCCTTCATTTTATAGCACAACAAATGTGCTATAAAATTTGCTAAAAATATTTTTGGCATGACCAAGAACACCCAGTTTTCCTCTTCTCTACTTCCAAATTGAACTTCTCCTTTAAATTACCTTCCCTAGCAACTCAGTGAAAGACCTTCCTTTTTTTTGCCAGGGCCAACGTTTTTCCTATACTTCTAAATTTTATATTCTCTTAACTCCTCTAGATGTAATTCTATTTTGTCTGCCTTCCAACTCAACCTGTACCTCTATGTTGACTCCTTGCTCTCAGTCTACAAGAATGCTGATTTCTTCACCCCATATATTATATTGTTCTTTCTGTATACATAACAGCCTTTCTCACAAATATTTTTCTCTATCAAAAAATTGAATTATCTTTCAAAGTCTAGTGTAAATGTCACTTCCTTTGCTTGGCCTACCCTATTTATTCCTTTTCTTCCTAGGCAAAATTCGTAACTTTTTTCTTTTGTCTCTAATCACACTTCATTTATATTTTTATTTCAAATTATTTTTAGAACAATGTAGATAGATGAATGAATAAAAAGGTAGGTATTCCCTCTGCTAGCTTTTGAGCCCCTTAAGGGCAATGCCTTTCGTCATTCATTTTTTAATCTTTACTAATTGAGCATGTACACTGTTTCTTTCAGCACTTATCATGTTTTGGTCACTGTGCTAAGACCTTACTTTGAATCCTCAGACTATCAAAAGGGAAACTGTATTACTCCCACTTAAAGATGAAGAAATTGAACCTTTAAGTTGTCAGTTTACTTGCCTAATACACCAGCTAGTATTCTTAGCCTTTTTATTGTATTTCCTCCCAGAAGTTTTGGGAAGGAGAGAAAAGAAGGAATGAGGTAAAAGAAGCAAAACAAAATTAGTATTATAAACACAATCTCCAAATACATTTCACCAATAGTTGAGATTCTTTTATTATTTCAAGCCATTGTGATAATTTTTTTTAACAGTGACTAAAAACTAAAGATTAGGATGAGATCAATAGGTAAGATTATATTCTGGTTAATCAAGCTTATTCAACTATCAGACTTTTCTTGGTTTATTTCACTCTGTAACGTTTCCAGTTCATTGTTACCAAGATTTTACTTTGAGAGGAAATAGCAGAAAAAACTTGATCACATTCTGAGTTTTAGAAATGTTGAAAAGGTTTTAATGGAGGGGACTATAGGCATTAGTAAATATAAAAAACTGAATAAAATAAACAACACAATTTTCTTTTATTGTAGTAAGTCATTCATAATTTGGGGATGCCTGACTTTTGTTCAATTTAGATGAGTACCATCAGGTGATATTAGAAAGATAAAGAAGAAAGAGGGAGCCAGAATACATAAATGACAAAGAGAAAAAAGGTAGAATTAGAAAGAGAAGTAAAAGCAGTTAATTGGGTAGAGGCAGAGAGCTGAAGAAAATAATTTATTCAACTTCTCTTACCTAAGTAGCAATATTTTAATTCTCTGTCCTTAACAGCATTGACAATAAAACTATTAGACTCATATATTTGAAAGTTATCAAACACATGCCTTATAACAGGTGAAAGACTAGAAACAACCCAAACATGCATCCATACAAATGGTTAAATTGTTATTGAAAACAGCAAGCTACACAATATTTATATCAGACAAAATAGACTCTAAAACAAAGACTGTAACAAGAGACAATAAAGGACACTATATAATAATAGAGGGGACAATCCAACAAAAAGATAAAGCAATTATAAATATTTATGCACCTAGCATGGAAGAATCAAAAGACATAAAACTGTTAATAACAAACATAAAGGAACTAATCAATAACAATACAATAAGAGTAGGGACCTTCGCACCCCACTGACATCAACAGACAGATTATCTAAACAGAAAATTAACAAGGAAACAATGGCTTTGAATGACACACTGGACCAGATGGACTTAACAGATATAGTTAGAATATTCCATCCTAAAACAGCAGAATACACCCTCAAGTGCACATGGAACATCCTCCTTCAGGATAGATCAAATATTAGGCCACAAAACAAACCTCAACAAATTGAAAGAGTGAAGTCATACCATGCCTCTTTTCTGACCACACCACAATGAAGCTAGAAGTCAACCACAAGAAAAAATCTGAAGAGACCACAAATGCTACTAAACAATGAATATGTTAACCAGGAAATAAAAGCCATTCATATAAACAATGAATATGTTAACCAGAAAATAAAAGAAGAAATAAAAAACACATGGAAACAAATGAAAATGAAAATAACAGTTCAAAACCTTTGGGACACAGCAAAAGCACTTCTAAGAGGGAAGTATATAGCAATGCAAGCTTACCTCAAGAAGCAAGAAAAATCTCAAACAATGTAACCTTATACCTAAAGAAGGTAGAAAATGAACAAACAAAATCTAAAATCAGCAGAGGGAAGGAAATAAACTTAAGAGCAGAAATAAATAAAATAGAAACTAAAAAAACAATAGAACAGATCAATGAAGTCAGGAGATGATGTTTAGAAAAAATAAGTAAAATTGATAAGCCTCTAGTCAGACTTAACAAGAATAAGAGAAAGGACTGAAATAAATTAAATCACAAATGATAGAGGATAAATAATAACAAGCACCACAGAAATACAAACAATTAGTAGAGAATACTATGGAAAACTATATATGCCAACAAAGTGGAAAACTTAAATGTTTAAATTCCTAGAAACATATTAAAAACTGAATCAGGAAGAAATAGAAAATTTCAACAGACTGATTACATGCAAAGAAATTGAATCAGTAATCAAAAACTCCCAACAAACAAAAGTCCAGGACCAGATGACTTCACAGGTGAATTCTACCAAACATTTAAAGAAGAGTTAATACCATTTTTCTCAAGCTATACCAAAAAATGGAAAGGAAGAAAAATTTCCAAATTCATTCTATGAGGTCAACTTTACCATAATATCAAAACCAAATAACACCACTAAAAGAGAGAACTACAGGCCAGTATCTATGATGAACATAAATGCAATAAAATTCTCAAGAAAACACTAGCAAACCAAATCCAATAATATATTTAAAAAAATCATTCGCCACCATCATGTGGTATTTATTCCTGGGTTACAAGAGTGGTTCAATATTCACAAATCAATGTGACACATCACATCAATGAGAGAAAGGATAAGAATTATATAATCATTAATTTCTTCATCATGTCAGATGAAGAAAAAGCATCTTACAAAGTATATCCATTCATGTTAAAATCCCTCAACAGAGGGGCACTGAGGAGGGCACCTGTTGGGATGAGAACTGGGTGTTGTATGGAAACCAATTTGACAATACGTTATATTTAATATAAAAAATCCCTCAACAAAGTAGGTTTAGAGGGAACCTACCTCAACATAATAAAGGCCATGTATGATAAAATCACCGCTAACATCCTCCTCAATGGGGAAAAACTGAGAGCCTTTTCCCTAAGGTCAGGAACAAGACAAGGATGTCCACTCTCACCACTTTTATTCCACATAGTAGTGGAAGTCCTAACCATAATATTCAGACAAGAAAAGAAATAAAAGCTATCCTAATCAGTATGGAAAAAGTAAAACTTTTGCTATTTGCAAATGACATGATACTATGTATAAAAAACCCTCAAGACTCCACCAAAAAAACTGCTAGAACTGATAGATGAATTCAGTTAAATTGCAGCATAGAAAAATCAATGTACAGAAATCTGTTACATTTCTATACACCAATAATGAAGCAGCAGAAAAACAAATTAAGAAAACAGTCCCATTTACAGTTGCACCAAAAATAAAAAGATACCCAGGATCAAGTCTAATGAAAGAGGTGAAAAACCTAGATTCTGAAAACTATAAAACACTTATGAAAGATACTGAAGACCACACAAAGAAATGTGAAGACGTTCCTTGCTTATGGATTGGAGGAACAAATATTGTTAAAATGTCTATACTATCTAAAGCAATCTACACATTTAATTCAATCCCCATTAAAAATACCAGAAGCATTTTTCACAGATCGAGAACAAACAATCCTAAAATTTATATGGAACCACAGAAGACCTCAAATAGCCAAAACTGGAGGCATCATAATTCCAGGCTTCAAGTTATATTACAAAGCTGTAGTATTTAAAACAGTATGGAACTGGCACAAAAACAGACGTATAGACCAATTAAACAGAATAGAAAATCCAGAAATAAACCCACAACTATATGGTCAGTTAATCTTCAACAAAGCAGGAAAGAATATCCAATGGGAAAAAAAAAAAAACCCAGAAAATGGTATTGGGAAAACTGGACAGCTAAATGCAAAAGAAGGAATTTGGACCACTTTCTTACACACAACAACTCAAAATGGCTTAAAGACCTAAATGTGAGACCTGAAACCATAAAAACTGTAGAAGAGATTACAAGCAAGAATTTCTCTGACATCAGCAACTTTTTTTCTAGATAGGTCCCCTAAGACAAGGGAAACAAAAGCAAAAATAAACTATCAGCACTACATCAAAATAAAAAGTTTGTGCACAGCAAAGGAAATAATCAACTAAAAGGCAACCTATTGAATGGGAGAAGATATTTACAAATGATCTGAGAAAGGGTTAGTATCCAAAACATATAAAGACCTTATATAACTTAACACCTGAAAAACAAATAATTCAATTTTTAAAAATGGGCAGAAGACATGAACAAACATTTTTCCAAAGAAGGCATACATATGGCCGACACATGAAAAGATGATCACCACGTATCATCAGGGAATTGCAAATCAAAAACTATGATGAGATACCACCTCACGCCCATCATGTGGCCTAAAATTAAAAAAAAAAAAATCGTACAGGAAACAACACGTGTTGGCAAAATATGGAGAAAAAGGAACTCTCTTGCACTGTTGGTGAGAATGCAAACTGGTACAGCTACTCTGGAAAACAATATGGAGGGTCCCTATTTACCCAAAAAAATAAAAAAACACCAATTCAAAGGGATACATGCACCCCAACTTATAGCAGCATTATTTACAACAGGCAAGATATGGAAGCAGACCAAGTGTTCATCAATTGATGAATGGATAAAGATGTGTGTGTATAGATATAGATATAGATATAGATATAGATATAGATATAGATGATATAGATATATAGATATGGATATTGATGATATAAATACAGATGCATATACACATACATACAATGGAATATTATGTAGCCACAAAAAGGAATGAAATCTTGTCATTTGGAGCAACATGGATGGAGCTAGAGAGTGCAATGCTAAGTGAAATACAACAGAGAAAGACAAATACCATATTATTTCACTCATGTGGAATTTAAGAAACAACAAATAAGCAAAGGGGAAGAGAGAGAGAGAGAGAGAGAAACCAAGAGACAGACTCTTAATTATAGAGAACTGATGGTTACCAGGGTGGGGGAATGGGTGAAATAGGGATTATGGAGTGCCCGTGTCATGCTGAGTGCCAGGTGATTAAAAAAAAAACTTTTTTAAGGTTTTTAAAAATGTTTTTAAAAAGCTGCAAAAAATTTATACAGTGCAGAACTTAGCTTTTTATAAACAAATTGGACTACATGTTATACATTGTGTACATGCACATATTGCTATATAAATGGTATAAATTTATTTGTTATCTTTGCTCATTTCCAGGTGGATAATAGGATTGAAGAAGTGAATTTCACTTTCTACATACAAAATTAGTATTTAAATATTTTATAAAAGATTTATTGTTGAAATTTTACAATAAGTACATATTACCTTGATATATACATATATGTATGTACACAGATATTCTAAAATATAGTAATTTCTCAATGAATACAATATCTGATTAATGACAAAAATTTTTAGAACTTAACTTTTTTCTTGGAAGTTACAATTAACAAGTAAATCACCAAATTGTAAAATAGAGAGTTAAGACTATCTGGTTCACTCTTCCCCTTAGATGAGGAAATAACCATAAAGGGGACAGTGAACTATCTAAAGTCTCATAGACATTTAGCATTAGAGCTAGAAGGAATTAATCAATGAAGAAAAGGGAAGTTGCTCAACTAAGTTAACAAATGATCAGGTAGAAAACGTATGATAAGGTGCTGGTATGCATAGGAACCAAGACGACAGGAGTGTTTTCTTTTGTTCCTCTAAAGAAATCACTTCTGCTCTGAGCCCCTCAGTACTTGAGGGCAGGAGTCAGAGAAACCTCAAAGGCTACAGCAAACTTAAAGAGAAAAATGAAGTGTCTTGTTCCAATAGAAAAGTCAAAAGAGCGATTCATTTCCAACAATATTTATTGCTTTCCTACCGTGTGCCAGGCTGAACACATCTGACAATGTTTGAGAACAAGGAGAACAAAAACAGAGGAGGTCATAGGAAGCCTCTAATCATTACACAAACACCCAGACCAAATTATAATAGATAACACTGTACCATTCAGCAAAAATCATCTGGGCGCATCCCCAAAACAACAAAAGCCAAAATAATTTAACTGGATGACTATTACAGTAGTACAAACACTATCAAAGACTGCTTGTCTTTATGCTTCTTAGTCAAAGTAAATTTAGCCTAATGAATAAAAAGGACTCTGTTACACTTCTCACTACTGTTCAGGATCACATCAGGGAAGACTTGTTGGCAGTCCATTCTGAGTATGATTTAGCAGTAGACTCTTCGAGGTTACCACACACACTACATGTGCACCTACTTTCAGGACAACAAACACCAACTTCTGCTTTTCACTATTTTACACAAGATTCAGCTTTTAGGTTTAAAAGCTCTAGATCCAGGGGCACCTGGGTGGGTCAGTCGGTTAAGCCTCTGACTCTTGGTTTAGGGTCAGGTCACCATCTCATAGTTTTGTGGGTTCAAGCCCTGCACTGGGACCTGCGCTGGCAGCACAGAGCCTGTCTGGGATTCCCTCTGTCCCTCTCCCACTTGTGCTGTCTCTCTCAAAATGAATAAACAATAAAATGAATAAATAAAAGGTCCAGATCCAGACCCTGTAAACAATTACAATAAAATAACTATTTTCTAAGAAAACCTCTGTACATGTAACTGGTGAAATCTGAATAAGCTCTATAGATGTACCAATGCCAGTTTCTTAGCTTAGATAACATCCGATAGTTGCTCAAAATGTTAACATGTGGGTGGGGAAGCTGAAGAAAGGATGCATGGAACTTCCCTGTATATTTATTTGCAAACTCCTGTGAGTCACAGTTATGTCAAGAGAAAAAGTTAAAAGAAATCTCAGGGGACACTTTTAACTGAAATCAAAAATGGGACTTACATTACAAATCAAGCAGCCGATCCCTTGGTTTAAAGGCTATGAATTGTTACCTACAGGGGTTCATTTCCATATACTGTCAATCGAACTGACTTCCTTTTAGAGGGTTTTCTGTTTAACAAGCATTCAAATAACATTACAAGAGCTAAGAGAAATTGCCCTGTTGGCAGCTGTAAGACACCTGGGCCACACTTCATCTTGTTAATAGAGTTTCAATGCAGATTTGTCTATGTTCTTATTTCACAGCGGCTCTCATTTTCTTCCATTTGTTCTTCATAAAGTATTTTCATCATCAGAAATGTGATTTAATAACAAGTACTAAACATTTCCTCAAATCATATTCTCTTGATCACATTTCTTTATCTTTCTGGTAAAATATTAATTTTCTTTCGTATCACAGAAGCTGATTTAATAAGCTCTAATGTTGGAATGAGAAAAAAACATAATCTCTTTGACTTTACATGGTATCTTCAAATTTCCAGGTAGTTTTTCTTGTGAAATCATTCTTTAATCTTCTTGTTGAATAGGGACGTGTGAGAGAAGTGTCTGTGAAAATGCTGGTGCTTGATTACTAACCTAAACAATTTAAATATGCCCTGGACATCACTGCCCACCATCTTGCAGACAGTGAGAATAAGAACACCCATATCTTCAATTTGCCAATCAACATTGAAAAGATGAAAGCAACCAGAGACAAGTCCTATAGACTGGATGTTTGTGTCCCCCAAAATGCATATGTTAAATTCTGACTCCCAAGGTGATAGTATTTGGAGGTGGGCCCTTTGGGGGGCAATTAGGTCATAAGAGTAGGAGCCCTTATAAATGAGATTAGTACTCTTATAAAGGAGACTCCAGAGAGCTCCCTTATACCTTCCTTCCATTTGAAGACATAACAAAAGATGGCCTCCTGTGAACCAGGAAATGGTCCCTCATCAGACACTGAATCTATGGCTCCTTGGTCTTGAATTTCCCAGCCTCCAAAACTGTGAAAAATAAATTTCTGTTGTTTATAAGCCACCCTGTCTATGGTACTTCATTATAGGAGCCCAGATGGACTAAGACAACAAGAGAAGTAGAAGGAAAAGTATGGAAGTGATAGGATCTTTGTCACTGAAGCCAGAATGTTACAGATGTGCAAGAGTGGAACTCAATTAAAGATATACTTTCTTAAAAATTATCAATAGATACAGAACCAATATTTTCAGTGGCCAATTAAAAACAAATAAACAAACAAAAAAGTTAAACCCATGCTCTTGATACACAGCTGACTGTGGCAATGGCTTTGTTTCAGCTAGAACCTCAAAGCCTACCTCAAACCCCATTACTGATGCTTGGTTATAATCAGCTTATAGAGACTCATCTTGCTGTGTACTTGTCACACAGCAGGATGGATGACCAAGTTATTGGAGCTTCCTTGATCATGTACAAGGTTAATTTGAAGGTTTTAGTTTATCATCAGAAATTTTAATTAGTTTTATAGGCAAATAGTGGCTGACAGGACAGAGTAATCCTTGCTCTTCATATCAATCAAGAGGTGAGTGAAAGGGGCATTGCTATAAAGGGAGGGATAGAAGGAGAACCAGAGGTGTTGCTGTGTGTGCTTCTTTCCTCAAGGCAAATGGCAGCACCAGCTGTTACTCCCTCTCTCTTGAGATTAGAAGGAAAAATGGGTGCCTGTTTTTGTAATTGCAATATATTTAAATGTGTTTGCAAGGGATTTATTTATATCCTACAGTCAATACATTTAGTAAACTAAGCAAAACCCTGCTTGCAATGACAACTTCTTAAACTGCATTAAGCAGCTTTGTTTCCAGCTCTAGTCAATAGAGGGACAACATGCAACTCCTCTGTGATTTCTGGACTATTTGCCTTTCCTGATTAATTGACTTTAGAAGAAGTTCTTCTTCATTGAATTTTGCTGCTGTGTATAAATAGTTACAAGAAGGTGTTACAACTGAGAGAAACATTAGTTACAGTCTTCTGACCCAGTCCTTACCCAACAATATACACCTCAGCAGAAATATAGTTCCCATGTTGACAAGTAAATAGAAGAATGACCTTCCAAGGATCCTATGAAAGAGTTCACTTCTGATAAACTAGCTCTCATTAAGAGAAATTAAACACACAATTCCAAATGGTAAGAAATACCAGGTCTTGTGGGTCTGAGAAGTTCAACGTCAGTAATCTTTCTTGGACAGTGTCTAAATAACATCTTAGAGTCAGTAACACCACTTTCCCACCTTTTAAGATGGAAGAAAGCCACAAGCAATGAAAGTAAAAACAAATGAGACTAAATCAAATTTAAAAACATCTGCTCAGCAAAGGAGACACCAACAGAGTGAAAAGCAACCTATAGAATGGGAAAAAGTATTTGAAAACCATCTATCTGATGTGGAGTTAATATTCAGAATATACAAAGACCTCTTACAACTCAACAACAACAAAATAAACCAAATAACTTTATTAGAAAGGTGGCAAAGGACTTGCTCAGACATTTCTCCAAAAAAGATATACAAATGGTCAACTATCATATGTAAAGATGTTTAATGTCCCTAATCATTAGGGAAATGTAAATCAAAACCACAATGAGATATGACCTCACACCCATGAGGATGCCACTATCAAAACAGATAATATCATGTAGTGGTGAATATGTGGAGAAAGTGCAACCAGTGTGCACTGTTCGTAAGAATTTAAAATGGTGTGACCACTATGAAAAACAGTATAGAAGGTCCTCAAAAAATTAAAAACTGAATTATCATATGATTCAGCAACTCCACTTATGGATATAGACCTAAAATAATTGAAAGCGGGATCTCAAAGATATACCATTGTTCACCGAAGCATTATTCATAGTAGCCAATAAGTAGAATCAACTTAGAGGTCAACTGACAGATAAATGGATCAAGAAAATGTGGTACATATGGACAATGGCATATTATTTTGCCTTGAGAAAGAATTCTTTCATATGTTATGTCTTGAGGATATTATGCTAAGTCAAATGAGCCAGTCATAAAAAAAAAATCTGCATTATTCCACTTCTCTGAGGTATCTAAAGTAGTCAAACTCTCAGAAACAGAAAGAAGAATGCTTGTTGCCAGGGGCTGGAGAAAGGGGAAAAGGGGAGTTGTTCAATGGGTATGGAGTTTCAGTTGTGCAACATGAAAATGCTCTAAGGATCTGTTACACAACAATGTGCAATATGGTTAACACTACTGTACTGTACATTTAAAATTGGTTAAGGGGAGTGAAGGGAAGATGGCGGCATAGGAGGACGCTGGGCTCACCGCGCGTCCTGCTGATCACTTAGATTCCACCTACACCTGCCTAAATAACCCAGAAAACCGCCAGAGGATTAGCAGAACGGAGTCACCAGACCCAAGCGCAGACGAGAGGCCCACGGAAGAGGGTAGGAAGGGCGGCGAGGCGGTGCGCGCTCCAGGGACTGGCGGGAGGGAGCCGGGGCGGAGGGGCGGCTCGCCAGCCAAGCAGAGCCCCCGAGTCCGGCTTGCAAAAGCGGAGGGGCCTGACGGACTGTGTTCCGACAGCAAGCGCGACTTAGCGTCTGGGAGGTCATAAGTTAACAGCTCTGCTCAGAAAGCGGGAAGGCTGGAGGACAAAGGGAGGGAGAGCTGCAGAGCCCCCGGACGACAGAGCTCAGTTTGGTGGGGAACAAAGGCGCTCGCCAGCGCCATCTCCCCCGCCCATCCCCCAGCCAAAATCCCAAAGGGAACCGGTTCCTGCCAGGGAAATTGCTCGCTCCGCGCAAACACCCAACTCTGTGCTTCTGCGAAGCCAAACCACCGGCAGCGGATCTGACTCCCTCCCACTGCCACAGGGCCCCTCCTGAAGTGGATCACCTAAGGAGAAGCAAGCTAAGCCTGCCCCTCCTGCCCCCATGCACCTTGCCTACCCACCCCAGCTAATATGCCAGATCCCCAGCACCACAAGCCTGGCAGTGTGCAAGTAGCCCAGACGGGCCACGCCACCCCACAGTGAATCCCGCCCCTAGGAGAGGGGAAGAGAAGGCACACACCAGTCTGACTGTGGCCCCAGCAGTGGGCTGGGGGCAGACATCAGGACTGACTGCGGCCCCGCCCACCAACTCCAGTTATACACCACAGCACAGGGGAAGTGCCCAGCAGATCCTCACCACTCCAGGGACTATCCAAAATGACCAAGCGGAAGAATTCCCCTCAGAAGAATCTCCAGGAAATAACAACAGCTAATGAGCTGATCAAAAAGGATTTAAATAATATAACCGAAAGTGAATTTAGAATAATAGTCATAAAATTAATCACTGGGCTGGAAAACAGCATACAGGACAGCAGAGAATCTCTTGCTACAGAGATCAAGGGACTAAGGAACAGTCACGAGGAGCTGAAAAACGCTTTAAAGGAAATGCAAAACAAAATGCAAACCACCACGGCTCGGATGGAAGAGGCAGAGGAGAGAATAGGTGAACTAGAAGATAAAGTTATGGAAAAAGAGGAAGCTGAGAAAAAGAGAGATAAAAAAATCCAGGAGTATGAGGGGAAAATTAGAGAACTAAGTGATACACTAAAAAGAAATAATATACGCATAATTGGTATCCCAGAGGAGGAAGAGAGAGGGAAAGGTGCTGAAGGGGTACTTGAAGAAATAATAGCTGAGAACTTCCCTGAACTGGGGAAGGAAAAAGGCATTGAAATCCAAGAGGCACAGAGAACTCCCTTCAGACGTAACTTGAATTGATCTTCTGCACGACATATCATAGTGAAACTGGCAAAATACAAGGATAAAGAGAAAATTCTGAAAGCAGCAAGGGGTAAACGTGCCCTCACATATAAAGGGAGACCAATAAGACTCGTGACTGATCTCTCTTTTGAAACTTGGCAGGCCAGAAAGAATTGGCACGAGATTTTCAGTGTGCTAGACAGAAAAAATATGCAGCCGAGAATCCTTTATCCAGCAAGTCTGTCATTTAGAATAGAAGGAGAGATAAAGGTCTTCCCAAACAAACAAAAACTGAAGGAATTTGTCACCACTAAACCAGCCCTACAAGAGATCCTAAGGGGGACCCTGTGAGACAAAGTACCAGAGACATCACTACAAGCATAAAACATACAGACATCACAATGACTCTAAACCCGTATCTTTCTATATTAACACTGAATGTAAATGGATTAAATGCGCCAACCAAAAGACATAGGGTATCAGAATGGATAAAAAAACAAGACCATCTATTTGCTGTCTACAAGAGACTCATTTTAGACCTGAGGACACCTTTAGATTCAGAGTGAGGGGATGGAGAACTATTTATCATGCTACTGGAAGCCAAAAGAAAGCTGGAGTAGCCGTACTTATATCAGACAAACTAGACTTTAAATTAAAGGCTGTAACAAGAGATGAAGAAGGACATTATATAATAGTTACAGGGTCTATCCATCAGGAAGAGCTAACAATTATAAATGTCTATGCGCCGAATACCGGAGCCCCCAAATATATAAAACAATTACTCATAAACAGAAGCAACCTTATTGATAAGAATGTGGTAATTGCAGGGGACTTTAACACTCCACTTACAGAAATGGATAGATCATCTAGACACACGGTCAATAAAGAAACAAGGGCCCTGAATGAGACATTGGATCAGATGGACTTGACAGATATATTTAGAACTCTGCATCCCAAAGCAACAGAATATACTTTCTTCTCGAGTGCACATGGAACATACTCCAAGATAGATCATGTACTGGGTCACAAAACAGCCCTTCATAAGTTTACAAGAATTGAAATTATACCATGCATACTTTCAGACCACAATGCTATGAAGCTTGAAATCAACCACAGGAAAAAGTCTGGAAAACCTCCAAAGCATGGAGGTTAAAGAACACCCTACTAACGAATGAGTGGGTCAACCAGGCAATTAGAGAAGAAATCAAAAAATATATGGAAACAAACGAAAATGAAAATACAACAATCCAAACGCTTTGGGACGCAGCGAAGGCAGTCCTGAGAGGAAAATACATTGCAATCCAGGCCTATCTCAAGAAACAAGAAAAATCCCAAATACAAAATCTAACAGCACACCTAAAGGAAATAGAAGCAGAACAGCAAAGGCAGCCTAAACCCAGCAGAAGAAGAGAAATAATAAAGATCAGAGCAGAAATAAACAATATAGAATCTAAAAAAACTGTAGAGCAGATCAACGAAACCAAGAGTTGGTTTTTTGAAAAAATAAACAAAATTGACAAACCGCTAGCCAGGCTTCTCAAAAAGAAAAGGGAGATGACCCAAATAGATAAAATCATGAATGAAAATGGAATGATTACAACCAATCCCTCAGAGATACAAACAATTATCAGGGAATACTATGAAAAATTATATGCCAACAAATTGGACAACCTGGAAGAAATGGACACATTCCTGAACACCCACACTCTTCCAAAACTCAATCAGGAGGAAATAGAAAGCTTGAACAGACCCATAACCAGCGAAGAAATTGAATCGGTTATCAAAAATCTCCCAACAAATAAGAGTCCAGGACCAGATGGCTTCCCAGGGGAGTTCTACCAGACGTTTAAAACAGAGATAATACCTATCCTTCTCAAGCTATTCCAAGAAATAGAAAGGGAAGGAAAACTTCCAGACTCATTCTATGAAGCCAGTATTACTTTGATTCCTAAACCAGACAGAGACCCAGTAAAAAAAGAGAACTACAGGCCAATATCCCTGATGAATATGGATGCAAAAATTCTCAAGAAGATACTAGCAAATCGAATTCAACAGCATATAAAAAGAATTATTCACCATGATCAAGTGGGATTCATTCCTGGGATGCAGGGCTGGTTCAACATTCGCAAATCAATCAACGTGATCCATCACATTAACAAAAAAAAAGAGAAGAACCATATGATCCTGTCAATCGATGCAGAAAAGGCCTTTGACAAAATCCAGCACCCTTTCTTAATAAAAACCCTTGAGAAAGTCGGGATAGAAGGAACATACTTAAAGATCATAAAAGCCATTTATGAAAAGCCCACAGCTAACATCATCCTCAACGGGGAAAAACTGAGAGCTTTTTCCCTGAGATCAGGAACACGACAGGGATGCCCACTCTCACCGCTGTTGTTTAACATAGTGCTGGAAGTTCTAGCATCAGCAATCAGACAACAAAAGGAAATCAAAGGCATCAAAATTGGCAAAGATGAAGTCAAGCTTTCGCTTTTTGCAGATGACATGATATTATACATGGAAAATCCGATAGACTCCACCAAAAGTCTGCTAGAACTGATACATGAATTCAGCAAAGTTGCAGGATACAAAATCAATGTACAGAAATCAGTTGCATTCTTATACACTAACAACGAATCAACAGAAAGACAAATAAAGAAACTGATCCCATTCACAATTGCACCAAGAAGCATAAAATACCTAGGAATAAATCTAACCAAAGATGTAAAGGATCTGTATGCTGAAAACTATAGAAAACTTATGAAGGTAATTGAAGAAGATTTAAAGAAATGGAAAGACATTCCCTGCTCATGGATTGGAAAAATAAATATTGTCAAAATGTCAATAGTACCCAAAGCTATCTACACATTCAATGCAATCCCAATCAAAATTGCACCAGCATTCTTCTCAAAACTAGAACAAGCAATCCTAAAATTCATATGGAAGCACAAAAGGCCCCAAATAGCCAAAGGAATTTTGAAGAAGAAGACCAAAGCAGGAGGCATCACAATCCCAGACTTCAGCCTCTACTACAAAGCTGCAATCATCAAGACAGCATGGTATTGGCACAAAAACAGACACACAGACCAATGGAATAGAATAGAAACCCCAGAACTAGACCCACAAATGTATGGCCAACTCATCTTTGACAAAGCAGGAAAGAACATCCAATGGAAAAAAGACAGCCTCTTTAACAAATGGTGCTGGGAGAACTGGACAGCAACATGCAGAAGGTTGAAACTAGACCACTTTCTCACACCATTTACAAAAATAAACTCAAAATGGATAAAGGACCTCTCTGACCTCAGCCGTAGCAATCTCTTACTCGACACATCCCCAAAGGCAAGGGAATTAAAAGCAAAAGTGAATTACTGGGACCTTATGAAGATAAAAAGCTTCTGCACAGCAACGGAAACAACCAACAAAACTCAAAGGCAACCAACAGAATGGGAAAAGATATTTGCAAATGACATATCGGACAAAGGGCTAGTATCTAAAATCTATAAAGAGCTCACCAAACTCCACACCCGAAAAACAAATAACCCAGTGAAGAAATGGGCAGAAAACATGAATAGACACTTCTCTAAAGAAGACATCCAGATGGCCAACAGGCACATGAAAAGATGTTCAGCGTCGCTCCTTATCAGGGAAATACAAATCAAAACCACACTCAGGTATCACCTCACGCCAGTCAGAGTGGCCAAAATGAACAAATCAGGAGACTATAGATGCTGGAGAGGATGTGGAGAAACGGGAACCCTCTTGCACTGTTGGTGGGAATGCAAATTGGTGCAGCCGCTCTGGAAAGCAGTGTGGAGGTTCCTCAGAAAATTAAAAATAGACCTACCCTATGACCCAGCAATAGCACTGCTAGGAATTTATCCAAGGGATACAGGAGTACTGATGCATAGGGGCACTTGTACCCCAATGTTCATAGCAGCACTGTCAACAATAGCCAAATTATGAAAAGAGCCTAAATGTCCATCAACTGATGAATGGATAAAGAAATTGTGGTTTATATACACAATGGAATACTACGCGGCAATGAGAAAAAATGAAATAGGGCCTTTTGTAGCAACGTGGATGGAACTGGAGAGTGTGATGCTAAGTGAAATAAGCCATACAGAGAAAGACAGATACCATATGGTTTCACTCTTATGTGGATCCTGAGAAACTTAACAGGAACCCATGGGGGAGGGGAAGGAAAAAAAAAAAAAAAAAAAAAAAGGACGTTAGAGTGGGAGAGAGCCAAAGCATAAGAGACTGTTAAAAACTGAGAACAAACTGAGGGTTGATGGGGGGTGGGAGGGAGGGGAGGGTGGGTGATGGGTATTGAGGAGGGCACCTTTTGGGATGAGCACTGGGTGTTGTATGGAAACCAATTTGTCAATAAATTTCATATATATAAAAAAAATAAAAAATAAAAAAATAAATAAAATAAAAATAAAAAAATAAAAACACACACAAAAAATAAATAAAATAAAATAAAATTGGTTAAGATGGTATTTTTCAGTTATATACATTTTACCAAAACCAAAAAAATTAGGGAGAAACTCACTGCACCATACTCAAAACAGATTTCTTACTGATACGGGTAGCAACAGAACCTAAAGAATATTTGGATTATTATTTTTGAATGTGGCAGTGTAAAGTAGAGTAAGATACAGACTATATCCACACCTATAGAGGTAGAGGCTCCAAAACTCCAGAATTAGAGTTCCAAACCCAGAAATGCAAAAAAATAAAGGAAAACAAATTATCCTTGGATAAAACAATGTGAGCATAATTTTATTTGGCTTCCATATTAGGCATGTTTCTTTTTCATGTAACAGAAAACACCTAGTCTGACACTAAGGCAGTGTTCAACACTTCACTCTAATGGTACATTTGGTGCAGTGAGCAAAATGCATTCGTATCCTGAAATATGGCCCTACCTAATACTCCCTTCTTGAAATTTTGGTCAGAAGTTTAATGAGACAGCATTCAAATCTACCATTGTGGCACTGTCCATAGTGTTCTCCTGAGCTGCAAAATCCACCTATTTGACATCACTGATATGTTTCCCATAAAACTTAAATCCCAAATATACACATTAAGTGTGTTTTCTACACTCTTCCATAAGTAATTCTTCCTCCTGGTTTCCTAGGTTCTGTTAATGACAATATCCATCCAAACATTCTTGCATAAAATCTTGGAATCTTTTTATCTTCCATTCTTCCATTCAGTAAATTTTCAATCCTTATAGATTCTTCCTCTGCAATGTGTTTCACCTTTCTGACCATCTTTTTCTCTGTCGCTAACCTAATTCAAGGCTTCATCATTTCTTGTCTCCCTGTACCTGACTTTCCCATTGGAATTCTATAGAATTTATAAGATCAACCATTGTAATCCCAGTGCTACCTACACCTCTGTATCTCTAGATCCCACAGCACAGTATGAAGTGCTCCTATTTTTTCCATTTTATCTTAAAATTATTCATCACTGCATCTTGCACTTTGGGAGAGAAAATTCATATCTTCTATGAAGAAACATCTAGCAGATATTTGTTCAAAAAATTTCTTGAAATTAAATTGAACTTAATTCAGGAAGCTACCTTTGCAAGGAAAATGTCAGACATTACACGAATTTAAGTTCTTCAAAACCATAAACATGGTTGCCATGACATGGTAGATATCATTAGAAAATGTTGGTGAGATTACCAAATATCACACAAAGGATTAATGTATAGGAAACACATGCGGTCATTTCAAACTTTTTTCGACTGTCCATATCCCTCATTCTCTTAATATGATGGTTGATTCGTCCCATGAATGGTATTGTTTTTATGCTACTCCCCAAGGTGCACATAAACATGTACACAAACACATATATGTACACAGAGTAGATAATTAAGTTGCAAGAATTGTATTAACTCTAGTTTTAGAGAAGGGGAGCAGATTCATTCTACCTAAAGAGGAAAGAATCTGAGTTAACTTGGGTACTCACTCAAGTTATTCAATCTGAAATCCAATGGCCAATGAGGGATTAATGGAGGAAACACACATCATGTGGCTGAGGACTAAATTTTTTTTAAGAAATTGTATTTCTACATTTATTGTTGCATGGAATATCAGATAAAAATTGCCAGATATAAATTTTATTGAGTTGAGTAAATGTATGCATCATTTATCAATATAAATGATATGTATTTGTAGAGTTATATAAATATGGCCCCACCATCCTTATTTATCTTTGCAGCCTGGTATTTATGAAGTTTTGTATTAAAAAGGAAGTCACTAAACACTTGATGAGCTGAATGTGCTCATTTTTGTCTCTGTTACACTCTTGAGAAGTCTAAAGTTTCACTTGTAACGCTTTATTAATCTAGGCAAAGGTTTTAGTAGCGTAGGTGTGAATGTGCATATCAGTTGAAGAAACAAGAATCAGAACAAAGAGATCCCAAGACAGGGGGACTTTGCCTAGGCAAAGATTGTTATAGTCCATGGATCAGCAGCAACAACATCTCCACTGCCTGGGAACATGCCAGAAATGTGAGACTTCAGGGCTTACCCAAGACCTAATGAATGAATCAGTCTGCATTTTAACAAGACTTACAGGTGAGTCATACAATGAAGCCTGAAAAATGCCTTACTCCATCTTTTATAAGGTTTCATAATGCACCAATAATGAGTGATGGGTAAGAGCTAGGATTGGATGGTTCTTAATAAAATACTAAACAGGACAATGCTACCTAAATATATCAACACTAATAACAGACTATTCATCCCACTTTGAGTCATATGTGACTCCATTATGAACATATGAACACAGGAAAGGGGTATTAAGGACAGCTGTGGCTGAGTCTCCTTGGGTGTAGAATCAGAGGCCTGTGTTGGGCCAAACGGAGTAATTCTGCTGACGTTTAAATTGCACACTTAGGGGGCGCCTGGGTGGCGCAGTCGGTTAAGCGTCCGACTTCAGCCAGGTCACGATCTCGCGGTCCGGGAGTTCGAGCCCCGCGTCGGGCTCTGGGCTGGTGGCTCAGAGCCTGGAGCCTGCTTCCGATTCTGTGTCTCCCTCTCTCTCTGCCCCTCCCCCGTTCATGCTCTGTCTCTCTCTGTCCCCAAAAAAATACATAAAACGTTGAAAAAAAAAATTTAAATTGCACACTTAGCCAAATAGTGAAATATTGCTCCTTTGGACTCAGTACCTTCCTCAACCTGGGCCTTACTTTGCTTGTGATGCCCTATCATGGTCACTGAGGAGCTGTGCTTGTTCATTATGGATTATGTGTACACATTTCAGCAAGGCAGTATCCATCTCTGTCCGCCCTATCAGACATCACAAGGTTAATGTGGAAAACACTATCTGAGTGTTAATCATGCAAGAAAACTGCTGCTGAGCAGAAAAGGATGGAGAGGACTAGGTTTAACTAAGGAAATGCATTCTCTAGCTGGAACGTGTACGTGGCAGGAAGAGATGGCCAAGATGCATATCCTTCCAACTCTAGATGAGGTGGGAGACAAGCATGTAGGACACCATCAGTATTCCTACTACTCCCGTCATATACATTATGGTGTACGTTTAACCACTTGTGGCCTGGAAACTTTTCTCTTCTCTAAGGGGCACCTGGGTGGCTCAGTCTGTTAAGCATCCAACTTGGGCTCAGGTCATGATCTCACAGTTCATGAGTCTGAGCCCTGTGTCAGGCTCTGTGCTGACAGGTGAGAGCCTGGAGCCTGCTTTGGATTCTATGTCTCCCTCTCTCTCTGCCCCTCCCCTGCTCATTCTCTCTCTCTCTTTCTTCCCTCTCTCTCTCTCAAAAATAAACATTAAGAATTTTTTAAATAAAAAAATAAAAATAAAATAAAATAAAATAAAATAAAATAAAATAAAATAAAAACCAATTTTCACAAGAGCAATGTACTCTGGGATTTTGCCACAAAAAAGGAGGGGTGGTTTGCTATAAAAATGCCATTACTGGGGCACCTGGGTGGCTCAGTCGGTTGGGTGTCTGACTTCGGCTCAGGTCATGATCTCATGGTTTGTGGATTTGAGCCCCGCATCGGGCTCTGTGCTGACAGCTCAGAGCCTGGAGCCTGCTTCAGATTCTGTGTCTCCTTCTCTCTCTGCCCCTCTGCCACTTGTGCTCTGTCTTGGTCTCTTAAAAATAAATAAATGTAAAAAAATTTTTTAATGCCATTATTATATTGAACGTAGAGATTCGTTTGTTTTAATGCTGTTGTGAGGAGAGATGATTATTTATAAAAGCAAGCCCTTATAAATGAAGTTTAGCCTCTTCTAAATGCCAAAACTTTTTTCTTCATCTTAACCTCACCTTTGCCAATTCAGTGTAGCTCATTCTTTCCAGCTTGCAATTCACTTTCTTCTGACCAACTGCTCAGTCCATCTGCGACTCTCTCCCCTCACCTTCTTCCTTCTCTTCTCACTTGGTGTCCATTAGGTTCAGGACAAAGAGGAGGGTGCAAGGGAGAGGAACATGCCATCCATCACCTGTACTTAATGCCCTCTAGAGTCATCCTCAGGGCTCTGGCCTCAGCCTGTGGCAGCCAGATCTACACATGGTCTCCTGACGCCAAGAAGTGTGTTGAGCATGCAGGCTCACCTCAGAAACTTTAGGGGAGCTTGGGAGGGGGAGGGCCATAAACTTTTTTGGTGGATTCCCACACTATATTTAAGAACTCTAAATGACTTATGTCCTGGGAAACACAGACATATTGCTACTTTGTCATTCTGGTGTCGTATTGGATACATGCTTTATCTAAGAGTCTCACCGAGTTCCTATTCTATGCCTTGGGCAAAAGACCCTGCTCTCAGACCCCCTAATTCTGTATTTGATTTTAATCACTCCCCTCTCCCCCAAGACCCACCAATGCAGGAGAGAGAATGGGACCCTTCTCAGGGACCTGAGCAATATCTGAGTGCTCATCAAATCCAACTCCAATTCTCTTATTCTCTCTGGCCAGGAAAATCGTGTTTACATCATTCGGTCATCAGGCATGTTCCCCACTGTACGGGTGATGGTCCAAATTCTAGGCACTTAGTTTTCTAGGCTTAGGCCTTACTGTTTAAAGCCAAGTTTTTGGAATTCATGGAATTTATTTTTCTGACCTGAGTCTCTGGTTCTTTCAATTGAAAGCTGTGGCTTTTAAGACTTTAATCTCTGCTACAAATACATAAAAGTATGCACAAGAGCTCAAGAGTCAAGTATGTGACTCTCTCATACCTGGACTGCCTCTACCCCGCACTGAATAACAACCTGCATGACCCCCACACTGTTTTGATAAGAATTGACGAAGTATAAGGAAGTGAAAAAATACACAGTTTAATATCAAAGTATTCAACGCTACTACACATGACTTCTTAGATAGGGGAAGCTGAATACAACTGTGCCTTTTCTGAATATAGGGCCCTTCTTGGCCAGGGTGTTAATTCCCTTCTGTTTCTATCTCTTCCACTAGACTGTGAGCCATCATTGCTATTTTGGTGGCTTCTTCCAACAGTTTCTTCAGTTAGTGGTTGCTTGTCTGCTATGAGCTGGGAAACCAGATAACCATCCTTGTTAAAAATTGTGTGTTAAAAGAAAGTCAAGAAAGCTCTGACCCTAGGAGTTAAGTGCATGCCTTTGTAACCACTATGTCAGCCTTCAAGGCTCTTTTTTCTTACTTCTAAGTTAGGGCTGAGTTCCCAAGGGTAGAGGTTGTCAAAAATTCCACCTCTGAATAAGCGGGTCATTGCTATAATTTAAAGCATAGTATGTATCATTCTCCTTCATAAAAATGACAAAATAAAAGCCTTTTAATTTATACTATGAGCATCATGTTTGAACTTAAAATGGGAGTCAAAGCCCAGGAGGTTATTTTCAGACATCTCTACAAAAGGCAAGCACACCATTAGGAAGCAATGCATTTTTCTTTCTGTTTTCAGCGACTAAAGTGTATTTCCATTTCTCTTCCCCGTGAGAACACTGACTTCAGTTTTCAGAGTTCAGATTTCTGACCCAGCTGCCACTGTGAAGGTTTCCACCTAACATCTTAAATTGTGAAATATCAGTACACAAGTTGGACTGTAAAACCGAGACATTTCCTTATAATTGCTTGAAAATATCCCATTAGAAATTAAGTCAGAGATAAAAATAGAAGGCACTCAGGTTAATCCTTGGGAAATTTTTAAACATCTTAATAAATATATTCTATAGCAATTGTTCTCACCCAGCATTCTGACCTTTTGAGGGGAAGAACTTTCTACCTTCAAAGCTGAAATCTTTCAGCTTTGAGGTTGCTCAGTTTTTCTCAAGTATCAATAACAGAGATGTTCCTAGTGAATAGGTACCAAAGATCAACCACACAAAAGCCATCTCACAACCCTCACAAAACCCCCAGGAACACGGAAGAAGGTTTATTCTTCCTGGTTTCTACAGCTGCAGACATTCCATACCAGCCCGCTGGAACTGGAGCCCTCTCTCCACTTCGGTTTTATTTTGTTTTTCCTTTTCTCCATCTCTTACCCGCTAATAGGAAGAATGTGTTACACCAGCAGGTGAAACATCCAAACTTGCTCCTGTTTCACAGAAGACACCTAATTAACTTTAGTCTTTGTGCCCCCCAGGTAATACAGCATTCACATGTTGTCACACGCTTCCAGTCCCAGCTTCACAGCTGATCTCCCGCACTTCTTGCTTTCATAGGATTTCTGTCTCTTGCCTTTGCTTGTGTTGGACACCCTTAAAATAACTCTCTTACTTAGTGGATATATAATAAATATTGGGTGAATTTGTTCATTTAGGAAATATTTATTGGCACACCCTTAGGTGAACAAAGGAACACAGTCCATTCCTGTATTAGTTATCCACTGCTGCGTGAAAATATTACTGCAAATTCAGCAGTGTAAAGTAACATACATTATGTCTCTGTTACTGTGGGTATGGGTCCAAGCACCGGCCTCAAAGACTTTATAATCAGAGCACCTGGCTGTCTCGGTTGATTAAACGTCCAACTTCAGCTCAGGTCATGATCTCGAGGTTTGTGGGTTCAAGCCCTGCACAGGGCTCTGTGCTGACAGCTCAGAGCCTGGAGCCTGCTTTGGATTCTGTGTCTCCCTCTCTCTCTGCCCCTCCCCCGCTCGTGCTTTGTCTCTCTCTGTCCCTCAAAAATAAACATAAAAAAAGGCTTTATAATCTAGTGAGGGGAACAAATAGCTTGCTACATTATGCTGTGATGCCTATCACCTATACCTCTAGACCCAGACAGAGGGGAGGAGGAAATGAACAGCCTTAGGTATATGGACTTCAGTATTTACACACATGCCTGGGAGTTCCCTTGAGGTGAGAGATGAGGTGAGGGGATGGCAAAGGAAGTGGGGCAGGGCAGAAGCTCTGTGTTTCTCTGTGTCACTGTGTTCCAGCTGGAAATGTGGAGAGGTAAAATTCTAAATGTGAATCAGGCTTATCAGGGCTATTATGAACATGCATTTGTCGGCTACCAATATGATTTATGGGCCATCACCTGTATTCTCATACCAGGCTCCTCAAACTTTAGGGATGGATCTGGTGATAATATTATGATAAATGTATTCCAGGGGACTGGGTTCAGAGAAAAGCTACTTCACTCAGACTAGGAGTTAAGGAAGGGGCAGGATGGGAAGCATTGAGGGTTACAGCAACCATGCAATGAGCCTCTTAATTTTTTTTTTTTTGATAGAGGGGTGGAGGGAGGGAGGGAGGGAGGGAGGGAAAGAGAGAGAGAGAGAGAGGGAGAGAGAGAATCCCATGAAGGCTCTGCACTGTCAGCATGGACCCTGAAGCAGGGCTCAAACTCATGAACCCCATGAGATCATGACCTGAGCTGAAATCGGATGCTTAACTGACTGAGCCACCCAGGTTCCCAGAGCCTCTTAAATTCTGAGTGCTGGAAGCCTCAATTGAGCTCAAATGGCCTTGTTCAAACTGATCAAGGGCCTTAATTGCTGTGCTCAGACATCTATCATCATGTTCGCACCAGGCCACTCTTGCCATGGGTTCACCCAGCCCGTGACTGAACGTGGTACAGATATTAAGACAGGCCTGCTCTCAGGAGATGTGGAACTCCTCCAAAGGAAGACTGGCTTCATGACTCCCCAGTGGCCTTGCTGAGCTCTTTTTAGGACTGCTCTACAGTCTAATAAACTTACACCCAACCACCCTTCCTTTCCTCCTTTCCAACCTTCCTTTCTTCCCTCCCTCCTTCCTTCTCTCCCTCCTGCATTACTCTCTGGCAGCTCTTTTTTTTTTTTTTTTTTTTTTTTTAAATTTTTTTTTCAACGTTTTTATTTATTTTTGGGACAGAGAGAGACCGAGCATGAACGGAGGAGGGGCAGAGAGAGAGGGAGACACAGAATCGGAAACAGGCTCCAGGCTCTGAGCCATCAGCCCAGAGCCCGACACGGGGCTCGAACTCTTGGACCGCGAGATCGTGACCTGGCTGAAGTCGGACGCTTAACCGACTGCGCCACCCAGGCGCCCCTCTGGCAGCTCTCTTAATCTCAACCAGCTTCCTCTCCATTTTCTCTCACGTGACTTTCTCTTATAAATCCATTACATTTCATCTGGTGTTGGCATCAGCTTATCAGAAGATCTATACTAACGCATGGAAAAAAGGAAGGCTTCCTAAAGTAATCTCATTGGAAGCAATTTACTGAAAGAAAAGGTTGTACAAGTTTTCCAGAAAGGGATCCTGATCAGAATAGCAGGTTTATTGGCTATTTCATCACTTATTCCACATCATTCAGGGTTCTGTCTTCAATGCCCTCATACCACCCGTTTTCACCCTAAATTCTAATCATAATGACAAAAAATGAGATTTTTTATGTAACATAGTAATAGGGAATATCTATGTAACAATGCCAGATTAAAATATTGGGATATGATAAAAATTAATATATGGTCGCTAAAAAGGTATTATATAAACATATTTATTGACATGACAAGGTATGTCAATATATTTACCGTGTTAGCATTAGAGAACTAGGTAGGGATTATTAGTTTGGCTTATTCGCTATTTTCAATGAGCATGTATCACATACATAATTAAGAAAAAATAGCTGTAGGGGCGCCTGGGTGGCTCAGTCGGTTAAGCAGCCGACTTCAGCTCAGGTCATGATCTCGCGGTCCGTGAGTTCGAGCCCCGCGTCAGGCTCTGGGCTGTTGGCTCCGAGCCTGGAGCCTGCTTCCGATTCTGTGTCTCCCTCTCTCTCTGCCCCTCCCCCGTTCATGCTCTGTCTCTCTCTGTCCCAAGAATAAATAAACATTAAAAAAATAAAATAAAAATAAAGAAAAAATAGCTGTATAATCGGTCTCCATAGATGCTGAGAATATAGCTGTTTTATGGCCTGACCCAGGTTGGAAAGGAAAGAGATTGTTTCCTAGATCCTCTGCTGAGAACTTGTAAGCAGCAGTGAGAGCAGTGATATGTATGGGGAGATCCATATAGTCCATATGTGAAAAAGAAGAACATAGCCAGGACCTAACTTAGAACTTGGAATGATAGGGCTAAGGACTCCTGAAATCATCATTACAAGTGTCGAGTGCCCAAGAATCACCTTGTCTTAATGCCACTCAGTCAGTGAGAGGCAGAGGGAAAGGATGCAAATTTTTTAGGCAAGAGGACCAGGTTTTGAGCATATAAAACACACCTTTCTTGGAGGACCTAGAATTAGGACTGGGATTCCCATGTTTACACCTAAGGGCTGTGCTAGAGAGATGATTATGTGTTACCATAGTCTGGTCCCCGGGCAGGGCTGGCCTGGAGAAACACGGGAGCTTATCCTCACAAATGCCTACATGCTATTTCCCACTCAAAAGATTTTCTTATTCTCTGAAACACATTTTGTATAAATGTGCAAATACTATTGCCTGTTTGCTCTCGGATATGTTCCCAGGCCTTTCTCCTATTGATTCCCCTCTCAGGCTCTCTTGTCAGTGAGCTTGGCTCTACTGGAAAGTGGAAGGAAGGGAAACACAGATATTTCTCTTCCTGTGTTTCTGCCTTGGAAGCACCCCCCTGGAATGTCCACAGCTCCCTATTCCAGATCCTGTACAAATAGCCCTGGCTGTGCCTGACTTAGTTTTAGCTCCCTCCAGATAACCCATGGTCTTTCCAGCCCTAGAGGTATTGGCAGCTCCCTGCTATTGCTAACCCTGGGCTATTCCACTGTTTCTTATTAGGTCTAGACCAATCCCCCATTTCTCACACTGCCCAGTATTAAATTCCCTCTGGGTGAAGTATCTGGAGTGATTTCTGCTTTCCTAAATCAACCCAAACTAATAAGTCCATCTGCTCAAGTCTATCAACACAAGAACATCCCAGCAACTGACTGCTAGGATTTACTGTGATATCACTATATTTATGGGTTTTATATAGTAACACGGAAGTCAGTCAACCATATTAATGCAAGTAACTTTTTCAGCAGCTAATTAAAACAACAACAACAACAACAGGAGCACCATAAGTGTAACCCATCACAAGGTGATTCTTTTGTCTAATACAGAAGCCAGTAGTACTAATAGTAAATATAACACTACGGTTATATTATTTGAAGTCATCCAAAGTTGAACTCACTAAATCTGTTTCATTCAGTTTCATATACAAAGTGATCTCAGACATTAAAAAAAGGTCTCTCCTGTCTCCTTCAAGAAATATATACCCTCTATTCTTTATTCCATTTTCCTGAGATGAAGTTTTCCCTCTGCTATGCTCAGCAGATTCTCTTTGCTTATTGCCAGGGTAAGGTATTCACTTTCTTGTTTTTTTTTTTTTAATGCTTATTCATTTTTGAGAGAGAGAGACAGAGACAGAGAGAGAGAGTGGGGGAGGGGCAGAGAGAAGGGGAGACAAAGAATCTGAAGCAGGCTCCTGGCTCTGAGCTATCAACACAGCCTGACGTGGGGCTTGAACTCATGAGCCACGAGATCATGACCTGAGCCAAATTGAATGCCTGACTGAGCTACCCAGGCACCCCAAGGTGTTCACTTTCAACTGAATCCTCAGTATTTTCTTGATGGCTGGTATCTTATAGATTTGCTTCCTTTTCTTTATCTCTCCTTTACTTCCCCCTCCACCTGCACATTCAGTTTTATACGAGATGCTACCCAATAACTCCACAAAATAATGTTTATTTTGGAGTGACCCCTTATACCACATGTAGCCACCATCATCTCAGCTACACACCACAGAATCAGAAACAAACAGAATCAGTCATCCTCAGTGGACAGTGGCATGGCCTATGGAGACTGCAGGGGCTCAAATCCCAGCTCCTCATATAAAAACTGTGTAACATTCAGCAAATTCTTCAACCTCTGACCTTCAATTTTCTTAACTGCAAAATGAAGATAATAGTAGCAGTTACCTCATCAGGTTGTAGACAAATTAAATAAGTTTATTTCTGTAAACCTTTAAGGATAGTACATTATCTCGGGGATCCTGGGGACTCAGTCAGTTGAGTGTCCAACTTTGGCTCAGGTCATGATCTGGAGGTTCATGGGATTGAGCCCCAGGTTGGGGTCTGTGCTGACAGCTCAGAGCCTGGAGCCTGCTTCAGATTCTGTGTCTCCCTCTGTCTCTGCCCCTGCTTGTGCTCTCTCTTGCTCTCTCTTTCTCAAAATGAATAGACATTAAAAAAAAAAAGAAGATCTTAGGATCTTTCATTAAGGATAGTAGATATCTCCATTGAAAGCACTCAATAAATATAAGGTATTCAGAAAAGGGGGAAAAAATTTCTACCTCAAAAAACCATAAATCCTGTTAATAATTTTAAAATCCTTGGCACCTAAAACAAAGCTACACTCACTTTTAATTTTCTACAGGGAGGCTTCACAGAGATATGAACAAATGACTCTATGTACTTTACATAAATACATTAATACACAAGAATTTATATAAAGCAATGTACATTTCAATGGGGCTATGATTCTGTGTTTGCATTTCAAGATGCGACTAACATATATAGCCATTTTAGGAAATTACCAATATCTTATTCTTAAGGGATTTTTTTGTAGAAAAAATATCCTTGAAGCAAAGGTATTTGCCGACCCCTTGTTAAATGTCAAAAATCTACAGAAATCTCATCATTATAAGGTAGAATTGATGGTGTCAAATATACTTGCTTCTTTAAGCACTTGTTTAATTTACCTCAATAATCTTTACAAAAACGAAGATGAAAATTGGTACTTCTGTCTAAGTCTGTATGTGGGGGCATTTAGATAATTTAGAGCTGGCAGATCATCTGTTAAAGATTACATTCCACCAAACATAAAAAAAAAATTATCACAACCTAATAAACTTTAATGTCAAAAATCAGACCTTTCAACTCCAAAAACAGTGAATTTTGCCCTTGAAATATAGCATTCAGAACTGTACCTTTTCTGAAACATTATTTTCAGATGAAGAAAAATACTTACCAAGTACTACAGGCCCAAATGAAAAGTATCCTTCTGCACACTTCCCTCATGTGATAGGGAAATCTTCCTTAGAAGTTTTGGGAGTTTGCTTTAGAAAAACATCTAAAACTTAACCCCTTTCCAAGTTGCCAGTGCCTCTACAATTAGAAAGGGAGCCAGAACCACACAGAGTACAATTTTTTTAATGACTACCAATTTTTCATTGACTTTTTTCTGTTAAAACCACTTGTGTTTATGATTACTTATAATAATTATTTACAGATACATGTTCTATCTTTGAGATTGCCAGATGTGAGTCACTATCAAAAGTAAAATATCTTTCAATAAAAATAACTACAAAAAGATTTTTGAAAGACAGTGTGGTATCACATCTTACAGCCTGAGATTTCTGGTTTCAAAACATGGGCCACCTGTTATGACCTGTGTGACTCTGACTAAATTACTTAATATCTCTGAGCCTCAACTTCCTCATCTGCCGAAGAATTTTGTCAAGAGACTTATATGAAATATACTATGGAAAACTTCTGCAAGAATGACTCATGAAGGCACTCATCAGATACTAGTTCTCTTCTACTTCTCTTCATAAAAACAAATTTAAAATGGGAAGATTTGTGATTAATAAATAGGTTCCGCCCACTTAAACTAACAACTGTTCATAAACACTCATTTCTCTCCATATGACTGTAACCCAACAAAAACACTCCTGGGATACTAATAATTATCTAATAAAATTTAATCTACTGTGATTATCTTCTGGCAGGATCAAACTCTACCTTAATCTACTTAGAATAGTGACAGCTTTACATACCTGCCAAAGTTAGAAACATTCTGGTTCTTTGTGACCCAAAGGGAGATATCGATATGTAAAATCATATACAAAGTGTAAATTTGTTATACTAAAGAGCAGTTTTAAGCCTTCAATCATCGTATTTCAAGGAACATGAGAAGTCTTATTCATCTTGCTATTTCCCTCGAGGTTTAACTTTAGTTCAAGTTGATTCCAAAGCTGGATATCTTCCATGCTCTATGGAGGTCATGTCTAAAATTTCTTAAGATTCTGAGTCCCTCTAAAATGTAACCCCATTTCTCCTCACCCCTAGCTTTAGGGAAACCTGCTGAGATTTCCATATATTTTTGAATCTGTCACCTGGCTAACAGAAGACTCTTGAACTTTTATAGAAAAACTCATTGAAGTTGAAATGGAACCAAAAAATAACTAACTCTTAGTCATTAAGAGCTTAAGAGAAGCACCTTGAAGAGGCACTTGAATGTGTTAATACTTCTCACTCAGCTTTGAGAGGCTTTTTGACAATCATATAATAATTTATAAATACAAGTACATTCTTGATAACTATATTCACATGAACTTGGGGTAAAATCATTAGGCTAATTATTACTATAAAGTTATTTCCAAGTATTATAGGAGCATAAAAACAAGTGTGAGAAACTCCAAGAGTAAGGGAAGGGAAACAAGAAGCTTCTCAGATGACATTCCAGGTAGATACTAAGAAATAGAAATATGATCACCAAGTCCATCAAGTTGAGAGGATGATTAGAAGGTGTATTCCATGTAAAGAAAATAATCTAGGAAATGGCATATGGAATAGCAAGTACACAGTTATCCTGCTTAGTGATGGTCCTGTAAGCACTAATATCTTATAAAACTACTAGTTTATTTGTTTTATAAACTATTTGTCCCTGGATTTTCTTCATTAAAATGAATAAAGCTATATGTGTGTGTGTGTGTGTGTGTGTGTGTGTGTGTGTAGGAGATATATATATAAATATCATATATATCATCATGCAACAACTTTCAGCCAATGAGCTCTCTATCGAATAATCCTGGACTAGATGTACCTACAAGATAAAGAGTTTACTTTCCTGGGGCACCTGGGTGGCTCTGTCAGTTAAGCATCTGACTCTTGATTTCAGCTCAGGTCATTATCTCACAGTTTGTGAGTTCAAGCCCCACATCAGACTCTGCACTGACAGCATGGATCCTGCTTGGGATTCTCTCTCTCTGCCCCTCCTGCACTCACTCACTCACTCTCACTCTCTCTCTCAAAATAAATAAATAAACTTAGAAAAATAGTTCACTTTTCTAGGACCTCTCTTAATTAATGTTACATTCTGACCAACAGCTTTAACCCATCACGACTGTCAAGAGAGGATATTGCTGGACTTACACTTAAAAAAACAAAAGATGATGTGGATATTTAAGTGCCCAACACTGAAACCAGGTATACCTTGCAGTAAATGGTCAAGGAAAGCAGGATAAAAATCATGAGGTAGTACGAAGTACAGAGTAAACATCACTGGGAACGAAACAACCGTACAAATGTTAAGTGACAGAAACAAGATATGGCATAGAGGTAAAGGGATTTGAATCAAGTTTAAGAAGGAAGAGCAGCTTCCAGAGAGTGATGCTGGAAAGGAACTTTGGCTCTGATTTATTTAGCACAAAATTTAATTCTAAAGTAGGTATGCTTACAACTCATTGTGGCTGGAGCATAGAAATGTTGAGAGATGTGGGAGGAAAAAAGTTGGGAAGGTGAGCCACAGCCTGTTCATAAAAGGTTTCATGTTGGGCACCTAAAGAGGTGAGCTTATTCTTTAGGGCAGGCAATAGAAAACATTAAATGTTTTTAACCAATGAAATGACATAAACAAGATTTGTGTTTCTGAAATGAAATTGGCAAGGAGTACCACCACTTTCTTAGTATCATAGAATGATATCATCAAGGAAACAAACAAGGAGATTTACACTGCCACAGAACGAATTAAGAAAAGTAAAATAAAAATAATATGCAAGAACCCTTAACTCTCAACCCAGGTTTGTCAAATCCAGGGCAAACATCACAGCAGGTTAATAGGAAGGATTCCTGGTCTGGAACCAGCTGCCACTTGACCCATCCACTCTTAGTACCTCTTCCCGTCCATGTCTATTCTCCATTTCCTTCTGTCAGATTCCACCTCTACTCTGAAAATAGGGATGGGCCCCAGAGGATAGAATAAGAGATGCTTAAAATGTCAGGTCACAGGTAAAGGTTACTCAGCAGGAACATAGCTTACTCGAGCACGCCCCACCTAGCTTGACAGAGGAATTGAAAAGGTTGTCAATGCCTGTTAGACAATCTTACTGGAAAGAAAAGGTCCTTTTATTTCTTTTAACCAAAGGATCACAGGAAACTGAAGGTCAGGCCTTTCAACAGAAGATGAAGGCCTACTTCATCTTGAGTTTCAAACACAGAAGATCATAGCACCACAACAGGAACAGGAGAATGTCAGAACAAAGCCAACCATCATATTTCCTGCAGGGAGTTTTCCAAGCATAATTGTTTAGTTTCACAGTCCTTGAGATTTTGAGATCCTCACTCATTTTCATGGGGGCATTTTTCTTTAAAAATGCAACCCCTAGTCCTTTATCACTTAAGGACAGAAGTGCTTAACACATGTATATAGTCAAAACAGTGGCATTCAGGAATATCCTGTTAGTGTTACAGATAAAAATCGGTTCAACTTTCTGCAGTAATAGAGATCAGCCATCATGATTATGGCACTCCGCTGTAAAGATGACACAACTTACGAGATTTTGTTACAGCAAATGCCCTCAAAAAGGACTCCATGTCATCCATTTTCAACATCCTTGCAGGAAGAATGACTTCAGTGGTACTCTGAATGTGACTGCTGTACTAATGATGGCAGCCAGAGTGCCCATTCAGAATAGCCAGCGGATTTATCAGGTTTATCTGTCTCTAAGTCTTTAGGATCCACTGTCATTAGCCTGAATAATGGCTTTAGTATCTATAAATGAATATGGTCCTTTACATGAATAATCACTTCAGAGAACAAGGAATGGCTAGGAGAGGAAATCAAAGATTACATTTCAATGTGGGAGTTATCCATAACTTTCTACTAACTTCTTTAACGAACCAATCGGGAGAATCTTACAACTTTTGTGCCCAGCCAGAACTAGAGAGAAGATGTCAAACAGGATTTATGACTGAAAATTGAGATAGTTTTCTAAATAAAGCTTAGGTAAAGAATGGAAAATCCTAATAAATACTTTGCTTTAATGTTAATTGTGATTTCATGAGAAATCACAAGGAAAAATTAAAAATCAGCTTAGAGATAAAATTTAATGAAATAAATTTGTCCACATAAATCTTTGCATTCTCAAGTAGATTTTAGAGACTTTAAGGCTTTACTAATACAAAGAAATGGACTGTGGGAAAGTGACATTTCCATAGAGTAAACTGTAGTTTATTTCATAGCAAATAACTCCACTTGTCATGTGAGTCCTTATTAGTCTAAACAAAAATGTCAGCTACCACATGGAAATTAATTAATTTGCCTCATAAATAGCATTTGTCTTAGAGTGCTCTAAGCTACCTAAGTGAATAATAGTTTATGTATAGATGCTTATTTGCAACCGACACTAAATTATCTTTTAAATGCGTCCCGTGGAGGAAGATATACAAAAGACTTATGAAAAAGTCTCATTATAGATTGGTTTATTAGCTCCAGTGAGTTCAGAATTAGCCAAGATGGCTGATCACACCCAAAGCATTTATATTGATGAGAACTGCAGTACAGAAAGCGCCCTTACCATAAGAAAACCACCAGAACATGTTCACATTTAGAAGTGAATGTCAAGTCCTTCACAGACTAATCAAATCAATTGCCCCACTACCCTCTCAGCCATTTTCAACTGGGTAAGATATTGAACCAGCTGAATCTTCAAATCCTAAATATTCACTTTGTAAGGATTATCTACTCCTCAAGAGAAAGACATTTTCACACATCGTCAGCACACATTCTTTTCTTAGCACAAATATATACTCACTTCTTGATAAGTGTGTTTTGTTCTAATTCAGGGAAAATATGCTCTCCACTTTCCTTGGCTCTATAATATGCACTCATATAAACATGATTGAATTATCTTTCTAAAAATGTTGAATTTTCCAGCCTTTTTGTCTACCTACTGCTCTTGAATAATTCATGTTAAAAATTCAACTTTTTTTTTTTAAATCTGCCTTATATGATACTTCATTTCTTAGCTTTAGAGACTATTTACTAGCACTAACTTCATGGAAGGATGGGTTTGTAGCTCACTCTTATGATGTTACATTAGTTTAGATTTGGTACAATTATACACAAGAATTTAGAAATTAGGGGCTCCTGAGTGGCTCAGTTGGTTAAACTTACAATTCTTGATTTCGGCTCAGGTCATGATCTCACAGTCCCTGAAGTTGAGCCCCACATCTGACTCTGGGCTAACAGCTTGGAACCTGTTTGGGTTTCTCTCTTCCTCTCTCTGTCCCTCCCCCTACTCATGCGCTCATGGCCTCTCTCAAAATAAATAAACATTACAAAAAAGAATTTAGAAACTAAAAGATTTTATTTTTATAGTTAAAATAACCCCTGTCAAGCAAGGCAATACAGAGTTCCATCCAGAGCATTTAATATGAAGAACATCATCAAGAGTAGAACACATGGTTCCTATGCTAGAATGCTCAAAATCTGATACCCGTATCAAAAGTTATTGCTACACATGGGGCACTCAGTCAGTTATGCATCTGACTTCAGCTTCAGGGTATGATCTCATAGTTCGTGGGTTCAAGCCCCACACTGGGCTCTGTGTTGACAGTTCAGAGCTTGGAGCCTGCTTCAGATTCTATGTGTCTCTCTCTCATTCTGCCCCTCCCCTGCTCATGGCTCTGTCTCTCTCAAAAATAAAAAAACAATTAAAAAAAATTTTTTAACCTTAAGAAGAATCTTTGAAAAAAGGAAATTGAACTTCAAATAACTATCAAAACAAAATGCAACATTCTTTAAAAGAGGAAAACAAAATCTAGATAGTAATGGAATGCTGACAATGTTAAGTATCCAATTAGCCATTAGGCTTTCAATGAAGCAGAAAAACAGGATTCATAACCAGAAGTCATTCAGTAGGAAAAAAATTATATAAATAATACAGTGATAGGAACTTCAAAATCATTATTATAAATATTTTCAAGGATTTAAGTTAAAGCATGACTATAGTGAGAAAAAAATTGAATACATAAAAAAAAATACCAATTAGAACCCTTAGAGATGTAAAATGCAGTATCTGGAGAAAAAAAATTTCACCAGATGGGCTGAACTGCATATACATGTATAAAAGATTTGTGAGTAGTGAACCTGAAGACACAGCAATAGAAATTATCCAAGTTAAAGCACAGAGAAGGGGAAAAACAAAACAAAACAAAAAACAAACAAACAAAAAAAACACTAAAAGGTAACAGTCTCAGATACAGGTAACAAAATATCAAAAATCTAAAATATGCTTGGGGCGCCTGGGTAGCTCAGTCGGTTAAGCATCCGACTTCAGCTCACATGGGTTTGAGCCCCACATCCAGCTCTGTGCTGACAGCTCAGATCCTGGAGCCTGCTTCAGATTCTGCATCTCCCTCTCTCTCTCTGCCCCTCCCCCATTAGCACTCTGTCTCGGTCTCTCAAAAATGAACAAAAACATTTAAAAAAATTTTTTAAAGATCTAAAATATGCCAACTGGAGTCTAAGAAGGAAGGGAAAGAGTGAAAAAAAATATTTGAAGAAATAACAGAAACGTTCTAAACTTTGGTGAAAACTATGTATCATACAAACTCAATGAATCCCAAATGTAATAAACACAAAATATTACCAAAGCATGTTAAAACTAAATTACCAAAAACCCATGAAAAAAAGTTAAAAATCTTTAAAGCAGCCAGAGATAAAGACAAATTGAAAATAGACATACGAAAATGAAAATTACTACTGACTTCTCATCAAAAATATTGCAAGCAAAGACAAAGAAGCAACATCTTTAAAGTGCTGAGAGAAAAATGCATTAATCTAGTGTACATATATTCAGTGAAAATATCCTTCCAAACAAGTGTAAAATAAAATTATTTTCAAAGAAATCCTGATTTTGTGACTCATAGATATGCATGCAAAAAAAATTTAAACGAAGTTTTGTTCCTTTTTTAATGTTTATTTATTTTTGGAGAAAGAGAGACAGAGTGAGAACCAGGGAGGAGCAGAGAGGAAGACACAGAAACCGAAGCATGCTCCAGGTTCCAGGCTCTGAGCTGTCAGCACAGAGCCCAACTGCGGGGCTCAAACCCACAAAACGGTGAGATCACGACCTCACCCAAAGTCGGATGTCCAACGGACTGAGCCACTCAGGCACCCCTAAAACAAGTTCTTCAGGATGAAGGAACATTCTAGCAGATGGAGACTTGGATTCTAAACAAAGAAACAAAGAACAATGGGGCACTTGGGTGGCTCAGTCTGTTAAGCTTCCGACTTTGGCTCAGGTCATGATCTCACAGTTCATGAGTTTGAGCCCAGTATCTGGCTCTGGGCTGACAACTCAGAGCCTGGAGCCTGCTTCGGATTCTGTGTCTCCCTCTCTCTCTGCCCCTCCCCCACTTGCTCTCTCTCTCTCTCTCTCTCTCTCTCTCTCTCTCTCTCTCAAAAAATAAACTTAAGAAAAATGTTTAAAAAGAATGATAAATATGTTGTAAATATTAAAGCAAAGTGGTTTTTTTCCATTCAATTTCAAGATAATGGACTGTTTAAAGCAAAAATATTAACAATCTGGGAGGCAGAATAATGGCTCCCAGAGCTATCCAGGCTTGATTCCCATAACCTATGACTTTGCTATATTGCATGAGAAAGGGGGTTTTGCAAAGGTGATTAAGGTTATGAACTTTGAGAGGAGGAGATTATCCTGCAATATCCAGGTATGTCTGATATAATCACACAAGCCCTTAAAAGCAGAGAACCTTTCTCAGTTCTTGTGAGAAAAAAAGATACAATAGTGGAAAAGGGTCAAAGACATTTGGAATGAGGGGTGAGTCTGTCAAAGATCAGGATCCAAGGAGTGCAGCCTTCTCTAGAAGCTTAGAATGACCTTCAATTTATAGCCAGCAAGAGAATGGGGACTTGGATGCTACAACTGCAAGGAAATGAATTGGCTGACAATCCCAATGAGCAAAATGGATTCTTCCCTAAAGCCTCCAGAAAGAAATACAATGCACTAACACTTTGGTTTGAGCCCAATGAGAACTACAGCATACTTCTGACCTAAAGAATCGCAGGATAATAAATTTTTATTGTGTGAGCCACTAAATGTGTGGCAATTTGCTACAGCAGCAATATAAAATGAATACATATATATTTTGGGGGTGATTAGAGACAGAAGGGTAAATATATGATAATAATAGCAGAAAAGAGAAAATGTAAAATTTTACATTATACATTCAGTAGTATAATATAATCAGAAAGTAAAGAATAATAAGTTAAAGATGTGTGTCAGAAATGCTAGAACCATCACTTAAAAATTAAGGGAACTATAACTTAAAGATCAGTGATAGAGATAAAATGTATATAAAAATAATAAATTGACCAAAAAAATTAAAAAAAAACAGGAAATGAAGGAAAAGGTCATATGGGACAAACAGAAAACAAAGAAATGCTGTACACTTAAATATTACTGTATCAGTAATTACATTAAAAGTCAACAGGCTGACAGGCACCTGGGTGGCTTAGTTGGTTAAGCATCGGACATTTGATTTTGGCTCAGGTCGTGATCTCAGAGTTCATGAATTCGAGCCCCGTACTGGGCTCTGCACTGACTGAAGAGCTTGGGATTCTCTCTTTCTTTCTCTCTCTGCCCCTCCCCTGCTCACACTCTCATTGTCTCCCTTTCTCTAAAAAATAAATAAACATTAAAAAAATAAAAGTAAATGGCCTGGACACTCTTAAAAGGCAGACATTTTCAGTTGATTAAAAATAATAACAATAAGACTCAACTATAGTCTGGCTATAAAGGTACAGGTAGATTAAAATAAAAGGATTAAAAATGACAGCTCATGAAAATACTAATTAAAAGGTGTGGACTATCAGTATTAATATCACTAGGGGATAAAACAAATATTTTGAAATGGTAAGAGCCAATTCATCACTTCAATTGATGTGCCTGTACCTAACAGCTGGAAAATAAATGAAGGAAAAACTGACAGATCTGAAAGGAAAAATAGATAATCCAAAATTATAATTGGAAATTTCAAAATGCTTCTATCTTAGGACAAGCAGACAGAAAATCTAAGAATAAGAGAAGATTTGAAAACACTACTGACCAACTGGACTTAATCGGTATTTATAGAATATTGTTCCTACAATGGTCAAATATAAGGGTGTTTTTTTTTAAGTGTACAAATGTATTATTTTTCTATTGCCATGAAATGAATTATCACAAATCTATTTATTACCTCCAAGTTTCTGTGGGTTAGGAGCCAGGCAAAGCACAGCTGGGGCCAGTACCTGGGTCCCGTGCCAAGTTTTCACAAGGATACAATCTAAGGTCAGTTGAGTTCTATTCCTTGCTGGAGCTCAGAATTTCCTTCCAAGTTTATATAGCTGTATACACCTGTACAGCTTCTTAGATTAAAACAAAACAAAACAAAGCAAAACAAAAAAACTAGGAGTCATTCTTATTTCTTCTTTTCTTATCTCTCTTCACATCTAATTTTTCATCATGTCCAAACAGCTCTACCACCATAAATGGCCAATATTCACCATCAAAAATGCTAAAACTGTCATCTGTTGCACCATTATCTCTCACCTGAATAATTTTAAGATCTTATAACTGATTTTCCTCATCCTTTGTTGTCCCTCTCCTCCTCCTTTATCCATACAAATCCACACAAAAACCCAGATTTTTTTTCTAATACTAAGACATACCTTATTATTCCTTGACATATTGTGTATAAAATTAAGTGGTCTAAGATAAAGGAAAGTTTTCTTTGCATTTTGCTTTCGCATGATATTAATGAGCTTTTCATATATTTGAGAGTTATTTCTATTTTCTTTCCTGTGAGACACTATTCATGTCTTTTGCTACTTTTTCTATTGTGCTGCTGGGCCTCTCTTCCTGATAAAAGTTCTTTATATATTAAGGAAATCAACTGTTATGATGTGAATTTTAAGTATTTTCCCAGCTGTTTTTCTTTTGTTATATCTAGATTTATAAACATATTTTTAACAAGTGTATTTTTTTATTTAGACAGAGAGTGCATGAGCAGGGGAAGGACAGAGAGAGAGAGGCAAAGAGAATCCCAAGCAGACTCCATGCTGTCAGCATGAAGCCCTACCCAGGGCTCAATCCTACCACCCACAAGATCATGACCTGAGCCAAAATCAGGAGTCAGACATTTAAATGACTGAGCCATCCAGGTGCCCCTAGAAACATACTTAAGAAGGACAGACTTTTCAGCTTATAGGTAATAAAAATATTGCTCCATAATTTCTTCTAATATTTTCATGCCTTCAAAAATAGTTCTTTGATAAATTTCAGTTTATTCTGATTTTAAAACAGAATCCAATTTTATTTTTTTCCAAACGTTTACGAATTCTCCCAAAACCCTTTATTAAATATACATTTTTACTACTGTTCACAAATGACATTTTTTATCATAAACTAAATTCTGATGAGCAGTTACATTTGTTTCTGAATTTTCCATTACATTCTATTATCTGTATATGTATGTATATATCTATATCTGTATATATCTATATCTGTATGTATCTATATCTATCTATCTCTATCTCTATATATATCTATATATATAGATATGTATCTCCAAGCACCAGTGTTAGGCCATTTTTAATTATCATAAACTTAAAACATGCTTAAGTAAGACACCTAATGCACGTGTGTGCGCGCGCGCACACACACACACATTTCTAGTATTTTTTTATATGAACTTTTTAAAAAAATATTCTCTACCTACCTTTTTAAAATTATTTTTAATGTTTATTTATTTTTGAGAGAGACAGACAGCATGAGCAGGGGAGGGGCAGAGAGAGAAGAGAGAGAGAGAGAAAGAATGAATGAATCTGAAGCAGGATCTAGGCTCTGAGTTGTGAGCCAGGCTCAAACTCACAAACTGTGATATCTGACCTGAGCCGAAGTCAGACGCTCAACCGACTGAGCCACCCAGGTGCCCATCATATCAACTTTAGAATCCATTTTTTCTAGTTTATAAAAATATCCCATTACCATTTTCATTATTATCCTATTAAACATATAAATTAACTCATCCAAGAAGAACTGTTAATTTTATGAGATAAATTGTTTTCTCCTAACATACTAGGTCTGTTTCTTGATGTATTCTATATATGTATATAATTTTAGGGTGAGGGGTCATCTACAAAACAACCAGTGTATTTATTGGGTGCTACTCTATGTTGAAAACTGTAGTATGTGCTGACCCATATATTACTGTATTTAATGTCAAACAACAACTGACTTAACCATGAAAAGTATCTGTAACTGTTAGCACAAATAGCTAATTTTTCTAAAACTTTTAATAATAGGGAGAGAGTGCTAAATTCCTGCAGCTGTCACAAAACATTCAAATGCTGGATAAGGTATAATAAACATGCTTTCAAAGTAATTTCTAAGCTCAATTCAAAGTACAGAAAATCTCTAAGAGCCAGATAAAAGCAGACTAAGATTGGGATGCCTGGGTAGCTCAGTTGGTTAAGCGACCAACTCTGGATTTCCACTCATGTGGGGAGATCCAGCCTGGCCTCCATGCGTCGCATGGAACCTGCTTGAGATTCTCTCTCTGCCTCTCCCCTGCTTGCATGTGCATACTCTCTCTCTCTCTCTCTCTCTCAAATAAATAAATAAATAAATAAATAAATAAATAAATAAATAAATAAATCTTACAAAGAAAAACTAAGATAAAATCATAGGCACAGAACTTTGCTTTGTGACCAAGCAATACTTGGAACCTACAGCTTTGGGGATTAATAACTGCTCCAGGATCAAAAGATTAGACTTAGGCAACTGCAAAGTGAATCGCAGCCTGAAACTATTTGCATGAAGAACCCCAGGCACTTAACCAGGTTTTACCTTCAGAGAAATGTTCAATGGTAAAAATTACATTTGACCACAAAGAGCACTGTTAAGCAACCTATTTCTGCTGTTATTCTTGAAGTGGGTGTGTGTAAGGCAACAGAGCTCAAGAATGGTGTTCTAGTGTGGTTCTGGTAGATTCCATTCATTATATTTATTCAAAATTTGGTAAGATATTTTATCATTAATAATGTTGAATTTTTTCAAATGCTTTTTCTTTATTTAGATCATATGGACGGTCTCCCTTGATCTATTAATAGATTTGTCAGTTATCCTTGCATGTTTAGAATAAACCCAATCTGATGGTGATTTATTATTATTTAACATCTGCTGAAATTGAATTGCCAAATGTTTAATTTAGGAATTTTGCATTTAGAAGTATTTTTTGCATTTAGAAGTACTTGCATTTGCAAGTAAAGTTTTGCTCATAAATTGCCTTCTCATCTACTTATGTTATCGTCATGAGAAAAATCACTTTTACATTTTTTAAGATGAAAAATCTATTAAATCTATTAATTTATTAGCTTACATTTGTATTCAGAATGAGAAAAGACAAAAAATTCCTTCACATATATGAAGAGAATAGAGTTAGGTACCCCAGACCAGATGTCATCTTCCATGAAAACCAATTGGTTTGCAAAGATTTGAGATTAAGGACTACGTTCTTCAAAAGATAACTTTATACTTTCAAAACCAGAATGTTTCACGAAGGATTTTCTACAGATAAGAACATAAGGACACTTAAATGGCTGTAAGATAAAACAAGAGGATAACAGATATAAATTCTAATACATGGTTCTATTCCTAACAGGTAATAAATACATATATTTGTGTGTGTGTGATCTTACCTTCCATTTTTATCTACTAGCTTCTTTGAAAATATTCCTAAAATAAAAATTCTATCTCCTTGTACTTCATAAACAGCACTTATTTTTCCAGAAACCCTTTTTCTACCAATTGGGAATTAGCAACACTAGTATTTTCAAGGCTCCATTCAGAATTTCAGAGCCTAAATGTGCCTAAAATTAAATAGAAAAGCATATGCATCATGATATGCATCTTTTTAAATATGAGATTAACAATGACCTTCTTCCAAAGCCTTAGATGGATAACATCTGTTTCTTGAATGCTTGCCAGAACTCACCAGTAAGGCAATTTAGGCCTAACATTTGTGGCTTGGATTTGGAGAGGGTAAATTTTTATTTTTAATATATTTAGTCAGGTTTTCCATTTCTTCTTGCAACAGTGCGGTATGCTTTTCTAAGAAAGTTTATTCCAGTTAAGTTTTTAAATTAATTGGCATAACATTTTTCATAAAATTCTACCTTTTCTTCTCTATTACACCTATAATTGCAATGTCATTATTTCTAATAGTATTTGTGTCTTCTTTATTCTTGATTTTCAAAATACTAGCGTTTAGTTTTGTTCATCTTCTCCACTATTCCTTTCATTTATGTTCTAATAATTTCTGCTGTTGTGTTTCTTAGACCTTCTCTTCTGTATCATTTCCAGATTTAGATGCTTAGCTAATTTTCAACTTTTCTTAAGATTTTAAGTCTTCCCATGTCCATTAAATCCTTTTTGCTATAGCCCTCAAATTTGAGGTATAGCATTTTTACTATCTGATATAAACTATATAAAATTAACTATATAAAATAGTTTCCAGTGTCTATTTTCTAATATTTAAATGTCACGCCATGAAAATGTGTTCATCTGCAGATATCTGGAGGCTTTTAAGTTACTCCTTTTATGGTTATTAGTTGTACTGTGATCAAAGTATATGGCCTGTATGATACCAGTTTTTTGGTATTTTTGAGACTTGGTTTATAGCATAAAACAATTTCTATATATTTTATGGTTTTGACATGAATTCTTACTCCTTATACAAGATTCTATACTTGTCATTAGATCAATTTTATTAACTGTGCTATACAAATTATTTTTAACCTAACCAAATATTTGGCCTACTTCATCTAGTTATTGAGAAGTTTATTCAATTCTCTCTCCATGACTAACTTTTATTTTTTAATGTATGTTTATTTTTGAGAGACAGAGAGGTGTGAATGAGGGAAAGGCAGAGAGAGAGAGAGTGTGAGACACAGAATCTGAAGCAGGCTCTAGGCTATGACCTGTCAGCACAGAGCCTGATGTGGGGCTCAAACTCAAGAACTGTGAGGTCATGCCCTGAGTCCAAAGTCAGACACTTAACCCACTGAGCCATCCAGGTGCCCATGACTGACTTTTTTGATCTAAACCTATTTTCATCAATTTCTCTCTATATATTTTGAGACAGCAATATTAAGAACATGAGATTTAACTTTCTCTTCCTGAGACCTGTTTTTAATCATTGTATGCCAGTCCTCTATGATCTCTAAAGTATGTTTTTTATAAAAAATACAACTTCACCAATGTCTCTTTAGTTCATACTGACCTGATATAATTCTCTCACACTTTTACTTTCCTTCTTTCTGCAGCATATGTTTTAGGAATTTAAGAATTTAGAGCAACTTTATTTTTTTTCAAAGTGAGAAGCTCTTTAACCGTGAGCTGAGCCCATTTCAATCTATTTTGATATGAATACATTTAGAGTTGTCATCATCACGATCTGTGCTCTTAATTTACCTTCCTTTTCCGTGATATTTTTAGTTTTCCTTTCCTATGTTCCATTAAGCTATTTAAGTTTCTTTTTTCCTTAACTATATTAAAAGTTATAGATTCTGTTATACTGAACTGTATGAAATTGCTAGTATTTGAGCATCTTTTACTTGCAAAAATGGGAACACATAGTTTCATAGTCAATAGGTTTAACATACACATTTGATTTCGTATCTAAAATCAGTCAATCTCTCTACCTCCTCTAATAGCAGGAAGACCTTAGGACACTACTTATCCACCATCACTTGCCTGGATTATTGCAACGATTTCCTAAACCTTCTTCCTACCTTTTTTCCCCCTCTTCTTAACAGTTAATTGCCAATGTAGGATCCAGACTAATCTGTGTAAAACATAATTCTCGTTCTGTCACTCTTGTGTTTCAAACCCTCCAATACCTATTCATCTTAGGATAAAAGCTCAACACCTGATGAATCCCTGTCATCCAACCCCCAATCCTCTCCAGCTTCACCCCTCATTACTCTCCTACTTTATTCGGATTCTGTTCCTTCTCAAACCTGCCAAACTCCTTCTTTGGGGCTTTGCCTCTACTCTTCCCTCTGCCCAGAACGTTTGCTCTCTTTCCTCTTCCAGACTGATGCTCAAATGTCACCCTCTCAGTGAAGCCCTTCTGACACCCTGTTTGAAATTACAAGTCAACCAATTTAGGAATCTTTATCTCTGCTACTTTTCATTTTAATATGTATCATCCCCTGAGACAGTATACGATTCTCTTTGATTCTTGCCTGTCTCTCCCTTCTAGAATGAAATCTCCATGAGGGCAGAACTTTTGCTATTTTGCTCTCTGCTGTATCTCTTACACTTCAAGTATTTCCCTGACTCACAAATGCTTGTTAAACGAATTAATGGCCTCTCTTAAAATGCTAATGTTACAATAACAAGGCCTACTTCCACCTTGATTTTATACCCCCAGATGAACACTTACTACCATTGTTTTATATAACCATAATGTGCATTTTAATTGACTATTTGTGTAATAATTTCTTTGCTCACTGTTTTCTTGTCAGGTCTATTTCTGGGTATGACTTTTTTTTTTAATTCCCATAGTATATTCTTTCATTATTTTTTTAGTGTCTATTAGTGGTAAACTATCTCAGTCTTTGTCTGAATTTGTTATTTTGTCTCACTCTTAAATTTTCTTAATGTTTTATTTATTTTTGAGAGAGAGAGAGAGCGCGTGCGCTTGAGCAGGAGAGAGGCAGAAAGAGAGGAAGGCACAGAATCTGAAGCAGGGTCCAGGCTCTGAGCTGTCAGCACAGAACCAGTTTTGGGGCTTGCATTTGTGAACCACGAGATCATGACCTGAGCTGAAGTCAGATGCGTAAATGACTGAGCCACCCAGGTGCCCCTAGTCTTAAAATTATAGTTTACAAGGATATAGAATTTCAGATTAATAACTTTAAAGATCATTCTACTATTTTTATGGTTTCTATTATTTGTATTGATAAATTACATACAAAGAACTGATAGGTTGTCAGTAATCATTCTTTACTCTTTGGTGCTTTTAAAATCTTCTCTTTGCCTTCATTATTATGTTCCAAATGTGAGTTTATTTTAATTGATCTTATGTTGGGATTCATTGTAATTCCTGAATATGAGAAGTCATGTCTGCAAAAAGTCTGGAAGATTCTGAAAAATTCTATTATTTTCTATTTCAATAACAAAACAGCAATTTCCCAATGTCTCCTTCTAAAACCCTTTCAGATAGAGAATTTTCAATGTTAACATTCAGTGATCCATGTTTCTTAGCCATATTTACGATCTCTATCTCTCAGGGCTGCATTCTGGGTAATCACCCCAAATATGCCTTCTAAATCATGAATTCCTCTTAATGTATCTCTAATTTTAACTTTAAGCCTACCCACTGGAAAATATTTTTAATTTCTAGCAAGCAATTATGCCATTTTAAAAAGTTTGCCTGTTTTTTTATCCTGTCCTTACAAATCTATTTTTTTCCTTTATTACTTTCATAATTTTAAATGTTTCATTATGGTTTATGAATGATATTTTAAATGTTTATGGGCCATACCCTGTATTTGCTATGTCTTCTAAGTCATTCTTATTTTTTTTTCCTTGCAAGTTTGGTAACTTTGGGTCATTGGCTTATATTGAGTAAGGTTTTATCTGTAGGTTTCCATAGAAACATTTGGCATCTCTTGTCAGTTACCCCGAGCACAAATTTTATGTTGATTTCCCAAAATTATAAGACATTTTACAGATATGAAGCCAATTCATACAAAGGCAGTCCTGACTATAAGTTCTTCTGAAATAGTTATTTACCTGTTTATGTTCTACCCAGTGTCAAAATCAAGCTTGGCCAACTTGTTTTGTCACATTTCCTAGCCAGTGGGAATTTTCTTTCCTTTTCTACCATTTTATCCAAGTATAGTTCTTTGAAGGTATTGGCTTTTTGTAAGAAACTTAGTTCCAACTCCCATTATTTATCCAAAACCCTATCTCTCTCACTACCTAAGACTTAAAATTATAGGCTCCTCATTTACCATTGTTTCAGACCTATGCTTCCTGAGTTGGTTCTCTTCTTCATTTTTAGGAGCTTGAAGGGCCTTTACTTTTTAGCTTCCAAGCTCTGGAATTTAAAATACATTTTATATTTTATACATGTATAATATTGTACAGTGGGGATATTTTTAGGTTGTCTACTACCACAGTCCTAGAAACCAAAGTCCTTTTGAAGGGTTTCAAACACAGAGTGCACTTCAAGAAAATCTACATCAAAGAAGTTTGACTTAAATACGGTATAGGAGGCAGGGCCAAGGCTTCCACAGCATATGGGTGACCCTACTGAGATACAGCCCTTGAACACTTCAGTATCATGTGCTTCAGTGTGAAGGAGCCTTCAAGAACGGGCCAGGGAAAAAGCTACTCGTTTAGAAATCTCATTAGAATTCTACACAATCCATGTCCATACTCCTTATGCAGAAGGCACAGTCTTTGAGAAGCATTTTCTTGCACCTCTGATCCATTATGTCACTTCCCAAGCCTCTCAAGTGTTTGTCCCATCATCCCTTTCCTTAAGCAAGTCTTAAATTTTAAGCATTCATAAGGGAACACAGTGAGAATTGGATGCATAATTACACATGGTCATGGTGACATTGTTCTGAAGCTATGTCAAGTTCTGAACATACATATTCACTATTAATTAAAATAGACACTAATAATACTCTCAGTCTTTGATTGGATATATCTAATTATAGTTTGTAAATATATTGTATTATAAATTATATCCTTTCTAGGAGTGTTTTCATTTTGCAGAGTATATTTTCCTTGTAACTGTGAAAATTGGTTGTAACTGCTCATTAACTGGGACACTTATTTATATAGGCTGGCATAACTTGGAACATTAATTAAGACAGTACGTGTTTCAAATATACATGCCCTTTCCAATAATTACTGAAATGGTTGGGAGAGGCGTGCCTATCTGTTTGGTATAACAACATTTATATACTCTGTTGCTCTTCTGGTGATATGACATGACGTCATAGACCTGAGGCATTATGCTTAAGAAAGGGATGTAAATAGGTCCAGAGTACTTCATCCACAATTCTGAAATTCACAAAGACTCTGAAAACTAGAAGCCTTGTTTTTTAATTCATTTAGCAACAAAATATGGCCTGAATTCATTCAGTGGCAAAATATGATCTGAGCAGATATGAGCTCTTTTAACCCACTTAGTGTGACTATTTACACGTTTTATTCTGTAAATATTGAATAGTGTCCTGCCCCAGACCATGACAGGGTTTTATATAACATACATATTATGTAAAGTTGTCACTACATTACTGGTCTAAAATCCAAAAAGAATCTGAAACACATTTAGTTTAATATTTTTAAATGATGGATTATAGACCTGTAATAGGCTAGAATAAAAACTATTAGCAATATTTTTTAAATGATTAAAGTACCTATGAAATTAGGAACCCAACAAATTGACTGAAGAACTTTCATGAATCACAATTATATTTCCTTATAGAAAGCTTTAAAAAAGTGAATATATGTAGTAATATATTAGAATGTATTATAAATACATTATAATGCTGTGGTGAATATTATTTTTAAACATACTTGGAATTAAAGTGTAATTTAAGTTAAAAAAAAAAGAGCATTTATAGCCACTAAAGAATGGTTGGAAAACTAGGATAGTAAGCCCCTTTGAGTTATGTAAATGTTGAGATTTTAAAATTTTAACCCAAGGCTTCTCAACAGCAGTGCTACTGACATTTGGGTCCAGGGAATTATGTGTTGTAAGGGACTGTCTTGTGAACTATAGGATGCTCAGCAGCATCCCTGTCCTCCATGTACTAGATGCTGGTAGCACACCTTCTACCTCAAATTCTATCATAAATGCCTCCTGACAGGGGCACCTGGGTGGCTCAGTTGTTTGAGTGTCTGGCTCTTGATTTTGGCTCAGGTCATGATCTCACGTTGCTGAGATCGAGCTCTGCATCAGGCCCATGCTATCAGTACAGAGCCTGCTTGGGATTCTTTCTTTCTCTCCCTCCCTCCCTCTCTCAAATAGACAAACAAACAAACTTCAAAAAAAAAATGCTTCCTGACATTACCAACTAATCCCTATGGTACAAATTGGTTGAGAACCACAGTCTTCACCCAACTCATAAAACTTTGTAGTTTGTAAAATTAGTTTCAATATATATTATTTTTTAAATGTCACAGAACAACTCTGTGAGGTAGGTATTATCATACCAATTTGCAGAGGAGGGAAGTAAGGTCCAGGAGAGTGAGGCAATTTGCCCAAACCACAGAGCTAGTAAGTGATCAGCTAAGACATACACATTGGCTCAACAGCCTGCTCAACCAGGTTCTTCCTTCAACATCACCTTGAAAAGATTACTGGTCCAATGAGACATGATGCAGATGATCTGATTTTTTTTTTTTTAAGTAGAACAATGCATTTTGAGACATGCATTATTTCAGCACCATAGCAGATGATTGCTTATGAAAACCACTCATCTCTAGGTCTAAGCCATAAAGGCACGCCAAATAGAAGCAGTTATTTTCATATGTGTAAGTCTTGCTAGGCAAAGACTCTTGTAGGTAGAAAAACCAGCAATATAAGTTGGTTTTAAAATTTTTTTTTCAACGTTTTTTATTTATTTTGGGACAGAGAGAGACAGAGCATGAACGGGGAGGGGCAGAGAGAGAGGGAGACACAGAATCGGAAACAGGCTCCAGGCTCCGAGCCATCAGCCCAGAGCCTGACGCCGGGCTCGAACTCATGGACCGCGAGATCGTGACCTGGCTGAAGTCGGACGCTTAACCGACTGCGCCACCCAGGCGCCCCTATAAGTTGGTTTTGGTTTTTTTTTTTAATTTTTTTTTCCAACGTTTATTTATTTTTAAGACAGAGAGAGACAGAGCATGAACGGGGGAGGGGCAGAGAGAGAGGGAGACACAGAATCGGAAACAGGCTCCAGGCTCCGAGCCATCAGCCCAGAGCCTGACGCGGGGCTCGAACTCATGGACCGCGAGATCGTGACCCGGCTGAAGTCAGACGCTTAACTGACTGCGCCACCCAGGCGCCCCTATAAGTTGGTTTTAATAAGCTCGTGCCGTAAAAATCACTTTGCAGCTTCTTACAAATAACCCCAACCATAAAATAATTCCAAATTTATATTTTAAAATGGAATATTACAATGAAGCATAATAAGAATGATCCAGGAAAATTAGCATTTAACCTAGGAAATTAGTTCCCAATAGCTCTAGCTCTTTAAAATTCAGTTTAGAGAATAGGTAGTATCACATTGCCTTAAATGCAGAATAGGAATGCATTTTCAATTGCATGCTTATCTCTAAGGCTTTAAATCTTCATGAAGTTAATCTGACACTGCACCTGATAAGGAGCAGCAATGCTACTGAAGCGAGTGCACAGCCAGTCCAAGCTCCCTTCCAAATCACTATTGACAATTCCAATGAAATCTAGAGGAGTCACCACATTATTGACGCAATTTCATTTTCAAATGTCACATTTGTGTCAAATTGTTTGCTCCCAAGTGATTTTGTAATTCACAGTTCAGAGGCAGAATTTTCTTACCCAAACTAAAATGATTAAGCAGTATCATATATGACAGCTGTATGTGACATGGCTATTCTTATATAAACTAGGCCTAAGTACACACACCTAGGATTCTTTAATAGTCACCAAAATTATAGCACTTTATTTAAAAGTCAAAGGTCAGTTGATTGGATTCTCCATCTGCTGAAAAATAACTCTCTTTACCTAAACTTTGTTGTTTTTGTTTTTATTTGAGCGAGAGAGACAGAGACAGAGACAGAAACATAGAGAATCTTAAGCAGGCTCCATGCTCAGCACAGACCTAATACAAGGCTCCATCCCACCACCCTGGGATCTTGACCTGAGCTGAAATCAAGAGTCGGATGCTCAACCAACTGAGCCACCCAAGTGCCGCTAAAATTTGAATAAACATAATGCCCATATAAAAATACAAGTACATTACTTAAAACAGTATTTCCAGTCACCCTGGACATTTCCTACATTTCTGGTTTGTTTCATTTTTTATTAAGCCTTTATTTCTAGGGGACTTTCAGGTTTAAAGCAAAATTGAAAAGAGGTTACAGACATTTTTCATATAGCCCTGACCCCACCCATGCATGGCCTCCCTCATTATCCACAGCCCCACCCCCCCAGAGAGATACATTTGTTACAACTGATGAACCTACACTGACCCATCATAATCACTCAAAGTCCATAGATTGCATTACAGTTCACTCTTAGTGTTGTACATTCTGTGGGTTTGGATAAAGGAATAATGACATGTAACCATCATTATGGTATCATACATCCTTTATCAGATGCACTGAGCAGCCCTCAAAAAATTTCCATCTCTGGACATTCCATCCAATTCTTTCCCTCATAGAGAAACCAGGAAGTAGAATGTTTCATCCACTTGCTCTTGCTGAACCAGGGGAAGGGGGCAATGGCAACTGCCAGCCCAAATCTCCATCTCTGTTCTTATTGTCTCCAGACAGCTAGAGTTTGCCAGGTCCCATCAGCACTGTGGGACAGGCAAGTCAGAAGGCTATCCTTTGGCAACTCCCAGAAGAGCTGGTGATATTAGGTGCCTAAACAAACTCTCTCCCACCTCAGGGAGAAGAAGGCAGCCATGATTTTTGACTACTCATTCTGTACTGAGCTGAAGGGAGGTACTGTCATCTATCAGCCCAAGCTGACATCTTTATTCTCCCCCCAGGCAGCTAGAGCACGCCAAACCCTTCAGATTTCCAAGACTGGCAAAGCAGCAGCTAGTCCCCAGAAGTCAGGAGACTGGTTGTGTGAACCAACTCTTTCCCTCCCCTTAAAGAAGTTGATAGCTGGGGGACTCTTAGTGATTATATGGCACTGTGCCAGGGATAGGGATTTTGGTGACAGAGTGTCCTAAAACCCCCAAGAGGCTTCAGGAAATCTGATCTTGCATTTTTCAGTGTCTAGGAGCCATTCAGTTAGTTTGGATTTCTCATAAAGGAAATCTGTCCATTAATTGTGGTTGAATTGATGTGTTTGTAGGGGAGGAGGGTCTAGGGCTCCCCACCCTGCCATCTAGCTGGTATCACTCCTTGCTAATCATTTTTATGACACTTTATTGTACTTTACGGAGCCAACAACATTAGTATATATGCTTGCTTCCAAGCTCCAGGGAACAAGAGTAACTGTTGGATGCCCCATCCCACCCTATTTATTGTTCCTTAACCATCAGAGTGACTTTACTCCTAAGTTTTTGAGTTTATAAACTCCAAGTAGAAGATCTAAGCGACCTAATGTATTACTGTTTTATTAAGCTTATCAAAAATCAATTATTTCTCCCTAGAATAATTGCCCCACACTATAGTTCATCCATTCAGAAGAGTGGAAGCCAACCTGAACTGAGTGTGCTGAAATGCCACACCCATCTTTATTCCACCATTAAAGTTACAGGAGCAGACTCTGAGCCACAGTGTCCTACGCTGAGAAGTGAACGTAACAAAATTCAGGCTATTCTACTTTCCTCACCCAGTTGTCATAGAGCAGATTTCATTAAAAAACTTGCTTCTAAACACATTTTGAAAATGTAAATACACAGACATATACATACATACATACATACATACATACATACATGTATCAATACATTATACACTCATCCCCACAACTGGATACAAATGTAGGATTTTTACTGAACATTACTTTCATCACATTCCAAGTGGTTCATCTCTTCCAACCAATGATTTTTAATCCCCCCAAAAATTTCCAAAATATGTTAGGAAAGTTGCATCCTCACAATAACCTAATTCTAACAAAATTTAGAAATTTTCTAGAAAATTCATTAATGAATCTTGACACTGAAAATCTTAATCTAGAGATCTAGAAATCTGGAGTTAGATGAAGCATACCACAACACAATAAAGATCATACATGAAAAACCCACAGCTAAACAAACCTCACAGCTAACATCATACTCAATGGTGAAAAGTGAGAGCTTTTCCTCTAAGATCAGGAACAAGACAAGAATGTTCACTCTTGTCACTTGTATTCAATATAATTCTTACTGCAAGCCCTAGCTACAGAAAGCAAACCAGAAATAAAAGACATCCAAATTAGTAAGAAAGAAATTAAACTGTCACTATTTACAGATGGCATGATAGTGTACATAGAAAACCCTAAAGATTTCACCAAAAACAAAAAAATGATTAAATGTAGTAAGTGAATTTGGTAAAGTTTCAGGATACAATATTAATACACAAATTGGTTGCATTTATATACATTAATAACCAAGCAGTAGAAAGAGAAATTAGAAAATTATCCATTTACAATTGCACCAAAAAGAATAAAATATGTAGGAATAAATTTAATTAAAGTGATGAAAGACCTGTACTGTAAAAACTATGAAACATTAATGAAAGAAATTAAGCACAAATGGAAAGACATTCCATGCTTATGGATTGGAAGAATGAGTATTATTAAAATATCTGTATTGCCTAATGCAATTCCTGTCAAGATACCAATAGTATTTTTCTCAGTAGAACAAATAATCCTAAAATTCTTATGGACCCACAGAAGACCCACACTAGCCAAAGAAATCTTGAAAAAGAACCAAGCTGGAGGTATCACAATTCCAGACTTCAAGATATACTACAAAGCTATAATAAATATGGTACTGTCACAAAAGTAGACACAGATCAACAGAACAGAATACAGAGCCCAGAAATAAACTGATGTTTATATGGTCAATTTATCTATGAAAAAGAAGGAAAGAATATACAATGGGGGGAAGACAGTCTCTTCAATCAGTGGTGCTGGGACAATTAGCTACATGTAAAAGAATGAAACTGGACCACTTTCTTATACCATACACACAATTAAACCCAAAATGGATTAAAGACCTAAACATGAGATCTGAAATCACAAAACTTGTAGAAGAAAACATAGCCAGTGATCACTTTGACCTCAGCCATAGACAACATTTTTCTAGGTAGGTCTCCTCAGACAAGGGAAACAAAAGCAAAAATAAACTATTGGAACTACACCAAAACAAAAAGCTTTCACACAACAAAGGAAACTAACAAAATGAAAAGTCAACCTACTGAACGGAAGAAGACATTTACAAATGATGTATGTGAAAAGGGGTAAATAGCCAAATCATATCAAGAACTTCTACAACTCATCAAAAACAATCCAATTTTAAAATGAGCAGAGCCTACCCTATGACCCAGCAATAGCACTGCTAGGAATTTACCCAAGGGATACAGGAGTACTGATGCATAGGGGCACTTGTACCCCAATGTTTATAGCAGCACTCTCAACAATAGCCAAATTATGGAAAGAGCCGAAATGTCCATCAACTGATGAATGGATAAAAAAAATTATGGTTTATAGACACAATGGAGTACTACGTGGCAATGAGAAAGAATGAAATATGGCCCTTTGTAGCAACGTGGATGGAACTGGAGAGTGTAATGCTAAGTGAAATAAGCCATACAGAGAAAGACAGATACCATGTTTTCACTCTTATGTGGATCCTGAGAAACTTAACAGAAACCCATGGGGGAGGGGAAGGAAAAAAACAAAAAAGAGGTTAGAGTGGAAGAGAGCCAAAGCATAAGAGACTGTTAAAAACTGAGAACAAACTGAGGGTTGATGGGGGGTGGGAGGGAGGGGAGGGTGGGTGATGGGTATTGAGGAGCGCACCTTTTGGGATGAGCACTGGGTGTTGTATGGAAATCAATTTGACAATACACTTAATATATTGAAAAAATAAAAAAATAAAAAAATAAAATGAGCAGAGGACATCAACAGACATTTTTTCCAAGACTATATATAGATGGCAAACAGACACATGAAAAGATGTTCAACATCAAGAAACATCAGGGAAATGTAAATCAAAACCACAATAAGGTATCACCTTACCCCGTCAGAATAGCTAGTATCAAAAAGAAATAACAAGTGTTGGGAAGATGTGGAGAAAAGGAACCCTCATAAGCATTGTTGGTGAGAATGTAAACTGATGCAGTCACTATGGAAAACCATATGGAATTTCCTTAAAAATTTGAGAATATAAATACCATACAATCCAGTAATTCCACTACTGGGTATTTACCCAAGGAAAATGAAAAACACTAATTCAACAAAATATGTGCCCCTACATTTATTACAACACTATTTACAATAGCCAAGATAAGGAAGCCACTAAATGTCAACAGAAAAATGGATAAAGATGCAATACACACACACACACACACACACACACACACACACACACACACACACACACACAAATAGGCTATTACCCATAAAAAAGAATGAGATCTTGCCATTTGAAACAACATGGATGGACCTAGAGGGCATAATGCTAAGTAAAATAAGTCAGACTGAGAAAGACAAATACCATTTAAGTTCACTTATATGTGAAATCTACAAAAAACAAATGAACAAGTTAAAAAAAAAAAAGAAAACAAAAAGGACAGAAACAGACTGATAAATACAGAGAACAAAATGGTAGTTGCCAGAGATGAGAGGGTAGGGGATTAGGAGGTACAAACTTCCAGTTATAAAAAAAATAAGTCAGGGAGATGAAAAGTACAGCATAGGGAATATAGTCAATAACATTCTAATAATGTATGGTGACAGATGGTGACTACACTTAAGACACTATGCATTGAGTAACATATAAAATTGTTGAATCACTGTTGTATATCTGAAGCTAACATTGTACACCAATTATATAATTTTTACTTAAAATTCTACTAAAAAGTGTTGATGGTAAAAAAAAAATAACCCTTCAACTGTTTACTCACTGAGTGAAGTATCAAGGCAATCGATGAATACAGGTAAAGAGGAAACATTAAAAATATGTGAGGTTTTTTTTTCAGTATCATACTCTATTAGGTCTAGAGGCATATAGCTTGACTTACAAGCTCTACTGTAAATTATATTGTAAATATTGGCAAAAATACTACCAACCTTTTTTGAATACCATATAAGCTTCTTAAAGGTAATATTTGTATTTAATCTCAACAACCATCACAGTACATGTAGGATTAGGGAATATTTAACAGCCCCTATTCCAATGACTGACAGGTACTGAAAATGTAGCATGTTCAAAACCCAATTTGTGCTATTTCTATCTAATTCGTATCTGCTTTATCACTGCAGTTATCTTTATAGTTGCAAATGTTTTCAACAATTATCCAACTATGTAAATTAACATTTAGAGTCATTTTTTACACCTTCTTTGCCTTCAAATCTAATAGATTCCCATTAACACAGATTCTTTTTCCTAAATTCCTCCTCAATATACCCTTTTATCCATCACATAAGCCATACATAGAGGCCATACTCACTCTTTGAAAGTACTGGGCATTTCACCAATATCGATACATTTAGATTTGTGAAAAATAAAGTCTATTAAAAACAGAACACCACATTGCCTGACACAGCCATTTAAATTCACAAACTATTTTTCTGGGTTCTCTGTATGAAAGTTTCCTAAGATACACTGCCTTTAAACTTTAAGAATTCACCAAAGAAAATAGAATATATAGAAGTATCTGGTGACCTCTCAATTTATCCCATTTAAAATATTAAAATTCTCTCCTGCAATAGGGCAATCAGATTCTATTTCTAAAAATACTTGTAATTTCCAGTTTTTGGTAGTACCTTTAATATTTCATCTTTTTTTCAAGATCACTAAAGAGACAGAGCTCAATACAGCGAAATTTAATATTGTAATGCATTTTTCTCCTGTCATTTTAGCCAATAACACTGTCCAATCAGTTTCACTGGCACAGCTTACATGTAACTGGTAAGAGCTTGAAAGGAAAATAGAAAAAGCTATAAAATCTAAGGTTTCAAACACATGTTTTCCAGAAGCCAGTAAAATTATTTTTAAAATTCCAGTTCTCAAATTTCATCATCTATAGTCCTATTTAATGAGCTTATTTGTATAAGCTTAATTTTTTTTCTAATTTGTCAATAATGTCTGAATACAGCTTATCTTTCTAAGGATCATTTTCTGTAATAAACCTTACTGAGGTTGTGTAATGTACCTCTCTTCCTCCTTCCATTCTTCAGAATGAGGTTTTGGTACACTGTACCCCTTTGTATACCACTCAGGTCCGACCAGGCTGTCACAGGAACTACACACTACGACTTCCAATTAAGACTCGTCTCACTCACTTCTGAGTTATTCCTTCTCCTGCCCTCTTCCCCAACACAAGAAAAAGAGCTCTCAATATTTAATCTGCTGCAATACATTTCCAACTGTTGTCTATATTGTGCTCAGTCTCTGGATCAAATTAACTTATTTCAGCTCTAGAGTCAATTAAATGGTTATTTTTCTGTTACAGTTAAAACTTGTTTCAGAAGAGCATTTTAAAGTTCAGTTACTAAAGGAGAAGTTTGCCTAGCCTATTCGAATTAATTGTGAATTGATCCTATTTAGCAATACAAACAAAAAGAGAATGCTCTTTCCTCATTTCTCTGGATTTTCTTCTTTGCTAAGAGGGCACATCTGGAATACCTTCTTAAATGTATTCTTGTAAGCATAAAGAATAAAATTTCCATTAAATTTGCATACTAACATCTCCAGACCTATACTTATAACCAAGGATGTTTTCATTATTAACTGGTGTTTTCACTCAACATGAGTTTTCTGCTATGTCTACACCCAAAAATCGATTTGGAAGTGGGCTAAACTTGAATAACTTTTTGTGAACAGGGAGTATTACCACATGGAAATTCTTTTTTTTAAGTTTTTTTTTTTTCTTGATAGAGTAAGCATGGAGATGGGCAGAGGGAGACAGAGAGAATCTGAAGCAGGCTCTATACTCAGTGCAGAGCCCAATGCAGGGCTTGATCCCACAACCCTGGGATCATGACCTGAGCCAAAATCAAGAGTCAGACACTCAACTGAGTGAGACACCCAGGTGTTTCACCATATAGAAATTCATCAACACCTTATATAGGTTACTTAAAAGACAAAGATGATAGAGTCAGTGCTGAAAAATAAATTTGAAAAAATTAAAAGTGAACAGTTCTTTAGGATCCCAGTTTTCCTCAGATTAACCTAGTAATTTACACACTGATAATAGACCAGTATACAAAGAATATTTTCAAACTAAGAGCTTACCAAGGCAAGGCAAAGTGTCCATGGAACATGCCTACATCCCCAGGGTTGTTGGGATCTGGAAGCTTTAGATGCTTGAACTTAGATTCAGACTCCTGCTCTATTACTTAGAGTCTCATGACTTTTGGCTAATTACTAAACTTCCCCAAGGCTCAGTTCCCAAGCTATAAAACAGGTATAATAATGCCTACCCGTCACTGCAAACATAAAAATTAAGTTAAATTTTTGTAACAATCCAGCTACCTAATACACCTGAAGAAGTGTTAGCACTTTTCAACTACAAAAAGAATTTCCCAAGTTGAACCCTGAAGATACTACTATACTTCACTTGGGATTACATATTACTTGAAAAATGTTATTTCTCTTGAATAAATTAATCAGACCAAGTATATTAATTTGGTAAATCCTACTGTAATGAAAATACTCAGTATTTTTTTAAATCAAAAACAGCCAACATTCCTAAGAAGGGAAACAATAAAACCCACTCAAGTATTCGACCAATACTCAGTAAACACTTTTATCTTGCCATTCAGGTTCTATTCCTGCCAGTCTGTTGAGAAGGTCTCTCTTGCCAAAACAAGCCTTTGGGCTTTTATGGGACAAAAAATGAGCCTAGGAAAAAGGACCAAAATCAGTCTCAAGCTGGGGAAAGAGTACAGGAGAAAAGTGTGCAAGCGGACTAAGGAATGTGAGAGAAGTAGACTGAGAAGAAAATGATGAATTAGTAAGTAATTCCATGGTTATGTATTCCCTAGCGTGCAGTTCAAGAAGAGCAAGCACAACTCACAAATTGCTATTACTTTTGGGGCACCTGGGTGGCTCAGGCAGTTAAGCATCTGACTTCAGCTCAGGTCATGATCTCACAATATGTGGGTTTAAGCCCCACATCAGGCTCTGTACTGACAGCTCAAAGCCTGGAGCCTGCTTTGGGTTCTGTTTCTCTCTCTCTCTCTCTCTCTCTCTCTCTCTCTCTCTGCCCCTCCCCTGTTCATGCTCATTCTCTCTCTCTCTCTCTCTCTCTCTCTCTCTCTCACACACACACACACACACACACACACATTAAAAAGTTAAGAAACAAAACTGATATTACTTTTGGATTTAGGACTGTGTTGTTTCCACAAAATGATTGATAAATACATTTAAAGGCCATGAATGTGATGAAGTAATAGAGTGCTCACAGCTTAGGAGAAAGAGCTTCCTCTGATGGGAGTTGAGTGTGGAAATACACACAGGACTTTCTGGAAAGAAGTGAAAAGTTATGGGTATGGAAGGAGTGAGCACAAACATTTTTGTGGTTAAGAAGAGTAAGTACTTAAGGCTTACTGTGTACCAGGCTCTGCTCTGAGCGTCAGTCATGTGATGACTTAATTTTCGTAACAATCTTATGAAGTAGGTTCGATTATTTTCTGCTTTTTACAAAAGAGGAAACTGAGTCAC